>NC_092711.1:176886906-177532977 GCF_047496885.1 Scyliorhinus torazame | reverse complement strand
TTGTGCCAGGCTTAGCTTGATTCTGTTTAAGGTGATACACCGGGCGCACATGACAGCGGCAAGAATGAGCAAGTTCTTTGGGATGGAGGATAGGTGTGTGAGGTGTTCAGGGAGCGCAGTAAACCATGCCCATATGTTTTGGGCATGCCCGGCGCTTAAAGAATTCTGGCGAGGCTTTGCAAAGGCTATGTCCAAGGTCTTGAACACTCGGGTAAAGCCGAGTCTGGGGATAGCGATATTTGGGGAGTCAGAAGGTCCGGGAGTGCAGGAGCCGAAAGAGGCCGGGGTCCAGGCCTTTGCCTCCTTGGTAGCCCAGAGACGGCTCTTGTTAATGTGGAGGGATGCAAAAGTGTGGAGACTTGGGTCAGTGACATGGCACCCTCCCTGGATTCACTTCCTTTCCCTTCAGTTACTGCAAGTGACCAATTGAAAGTCAGAATGAGAAGAAATGGAAAGGGGGAGAAAATAAAGTGTTTTACTCACAGATGTGGGAGACAGGAGGAAGATGCCGTCTGTGTGAAGCTCAATCTTCACTCAGACACAGAAGCAGCAGCTTTGCTCATTGTCCAGCTTCCGCATTCAAACAATGGGGAAGCTTTAATTGGTTTGAGGAGCAGAGTCCTTCCGGTGCTCCCGGTTTCCTATTGGTCAGTCCCCCGCTGACAGACAATGAGGGGGGGGGGAAACCCACATGGGGGTGGGAGTGACTTTTCCCTCCAGCCGCGCTGAGCTGGTGTCCAATGGGAAAGGTTGGAAGACCCGGACACACAATGACAGTGCACCGCTTTGTCCCGGCCCCCACCCAACCCGCACATGGGCATCACCCCCAAAATATGCGCGCGCCTTCAATTCAGAGCTTCTGCCCGGCTCAAGTCAAAGGGAAGACTTGTAGGACCGGAAGGACTCTGGTCCTCCAGTGAATCAGCGCGCGGGCTTTGTGCGGCTGGATATTGAGCTGCACACGGACTGAAACTCCCTCCTGTCTCCAACATCTGTGAGTAAAACACTTTCTTTTCTCCCCCTTTCCATTTATTTTCCCATTCTCACCTTCATTTGGTCACTTGCAGCAACTGAAGGGAAAGGAAGTGAATCCAGGGAGGGTGCAGTGTCTGGAAAGCTTGGCCCAGGTCTCTCTCTCTCTCTCTCTTAAAGACATTGACATCCTTTGCTCCCTCAGCTTGACACATTTCTTTGTCTGGCTAAAAGGATGGTCTCTTTCCCAATGTTCACAATTAAAGGGCTGGTTTCCCCAGGAGATGGCTGACATTTAAGGGGACAGTAAATTAATATTGGATTGGATTCATTTTATTGTGGTGTGTACCGAGGTACAGTGATAAGTATTGTTCTGTGTCCAGTCCAGCAGATCATTCCATACATGAAAAAACATACATAAATACACAATGTAAATACATCGGCACAGGCAATGGGTGAGCATATGGAGTGTAGTACTGCAGTAGAGAAGATATGTGTGAGGAATTGAACAAAAGAGCATGGTGTTAGAATGGGATAAATAGCTATAAGTAGTTAGGCAAAGTTAGGAGCAGATCCTAATACATGAGAACAGAGGATTAGGGTCACGGACTTTTAAACATCTCTAGCTCAGGCTGAAGAAAATGGGTCGCAGTCTGTAATTGCCTGTAACTGGGATTTCGCAAAGCATGAAGAGGGGGATGGGCAGCCACTGGGACTATTTCTTTGTTGCAGGGGATACTGGGAGAAAGGGACCTCAAGATTAAGGAATGTGAGATGAACCTATTGGGGTCAGTAATTGCAAAGATCACCTTATATGGCTCGGTCAAGGAATGTAGCGAAACCTATGAAAACCTTACATTTGCCATCGTTACCTTATTTGATCGTGTGTGTGTGTAACTTGATGCTACATTGATGTATATGAAACAAGATGCTTTGTGTCTTTGTTCTCACTTGCTCTGGGAATCTCAGGAACTCTGGTGTGGTGTCCTGCTGTTATCAGAGTGAGTCAGGCTTGCAAGCTGTTTAGAATAAAATAGATTTTACCTAAAATCCGACTTGGTATATTTACTGAGAACAGACTGAGGGAAAAACCCTGATATCATCATGTGAAGAGCTTCAGACGTGTAAGGGAACATAGAAGAGAAAGGTTAGAGATAATAATAACCTTTATTGTCACAAGTCGGCTTACATTATCACCGCAATGAAGTTACTGTGAAAAGCCCCTAGTATCCACATTCTGGCGCCTGTTCGGGTACACAGAGGGAGAATTCAGAATGTCCAATTCACCTAACAAGCACGTCTTTCACGACTCGTGGGAGGAAACCAGAGCACCCGGAGGAAACCCATGCAGACACGGGGAGAACGTGCAGATTCTGCACAGACAGTGACCCAAGCCGGGAATCGAACCTGGGACCCTGGAACTGTGAAACAATGGTGCTACCCACTGTGCTACCGTGCTGCCCTCCATATTAACAATAGTGTTATTGAAATTAAATGAAATGAAAATCGCTTATTGTCACAAGTAGGCTTCAAATGAAGTAACTGTGAAAAGCCCCTAGTCGCCACATTCCGGCGCCCGTTCGGGGAGGCTGGTATGGGAATTATTGTTAGAATTAACTTCTAAAAGGTTAGTAAGCTTATAAGAGATATAGGAAGAGGATCTGTGGAGCGAGCTTGCACAGGGTCGCCACGCTCTGGCGCCATCTTGCTATGGAGAGAGATATAGGGCGGGATTCGCCAAAATCGGCGCGATGTCCGCCGACTGGAGCCAAAAACGGCGCAGATGAGTCCGGCATCGCGCCGCCCCAAAGGTGCGGAATTCTCCGCATCTTGAGGGGCTAGGCCCGCGCCGGACTGATTTCTGCCCCGCCAGCTGGCGGGAAAGGCCTTTGGTGCCTCGCCAGCTGGCGCGGAAATTACTTTGCCGCGCGGCGCATGCACGGGAGCGTCAGCGGCATCCCCGTGCATGTGCAGTGGAGGGGGTCTCTTCCGCCTCCGCCATAGTGGAGACCATGGTGAAGGCGGAAGGAAAAGAGTGCCCCCACGGCACAGGCTGCCCGCGGATCGGTGGGCCCCAATCGCGGGCCAGGCCACCATGGGGGCACCCCCCCCCCCCCCCCCCCCCGGGGCCAGATCGCCACGCGCCCCCCCCCCCCCCCCCCCCCCAGGACCCCGGAGCCCGCGCTGCCTTGTCCCGCCGGTAAGAGGTGGTTTGATTCTCGCCGGCGGGACAGGCATTCCAGCAGCGGGACTTCGGCCCATCGCAGGCCGGAGAATCGCCGGGGGGGGGCACACCAACCAGCGCGGTGCGGTTCCCACCCCCACCGAATATCCGGTGCCGCAGAATTCGGCAACCGGCGGGGGCGGGATTCACGTCAGCCCCCGGCGATTCTCCGACCCGGCGGGGGGTCGGAGAATCCCGCCCATAATATCAGACAGAGATATGTGTTGTGTTATATGGCTCAGATTGGACTAATTATTTGTGGTTCTGTAATAAAGTATGGTTGGTATTATTTCTAGTTTGGGAATATAGTACTGTAGCTACATTATATATTTCAAGGCATAGAGTCATTAAAGGGCAAAAAAGAGTCTGTTGGTCAACTTGAGTTGATGCCAGCTCCCTGTCGAGCTATTCTGTAAGTCTCGGATTGGTCCCATTCCAGTCATCTTTTTCCTCAGAGGGTTGTCAGTCTCTGGATTTGTCTTCACAGGGACAAGTGGAGTCTGGGGTTTTTTGGATATATATCACGACCAAGTTGGACAGATTTCTGATTGGCGAGGGAGTCGAGGGTTATGGGGAACCGGCAGGAAAATGGAGAGACAGCTGAGATAAGGAGGGATTTCTTCACTCAAGGATGTGGTGAAGCTCTGGAATTCTCTATTTCAGAGGACTATGGAGCCCCAGTCTTCGCATATATTCAAGAGTAAGATTGGGAAGATTCTAGATATTGAAGACATGAAGGGATTGGAGCATGCTCGATGGGCTGAATGGCCAACTGCAGCTCCTATTTGTTATGATCTCTGTGTCCAGGACAGGAAGCAGTGAGCATGGATCTGTCAATCAGCCTGAATCAGCACCTTCAGGAGAATTGGGAGGGTGAATATTAGATACAGCAGAGTGAGAATGGAGGGAGATTGTGTGAGATGGAGATTTACAGCTTTTGGGGAATGAGAGAGGAAAGAATGTTCCATAAAAATCAGACAGAGCTAAATCGCTGGCTTTGAAAGCAGACCAAGGCAGGCCAGCAGCACGGTTCGATTCCCGTAACAGCCCCCCCGAACAGGCGCCGGAATGTGGAGACTAGGGGCTTTTCACCGTAACTTCATTTGAAGCCTACTCGTGACAATAAGCGATTTTCATTTTCATTTCAATTGTCTGTTCTGAATTTCTATCCTGTATTGACAGTGATGACTTTTGTAACTTGTTTTTACAGGATATTGGGAGAGGAGGAATTACAGACAGAAATCTCAAACATCAGGTCTTGATCTGACAGAGTCACTCGATTCCTTGGGACCTGAATATCATTGGCCATTAAATCCAGAAGGAGAAATCTTTGCCTGGTCTGTCGACTTCAAAAGATTTTAAACATCAGTGTGACTGGAAAAGGACCGAGACACACACACCAGAGTGAGAGTGTTCCAGAGCACTGACAGTTACACAGTCTGAAAAAACATAGCCCCATTTACAGCAGGGAGAGACGGTACACGTGTTGTTCGTGAGATTAAGGCTTCAAATGATTCTCCAACCTGAAGAGATGGAAGGAGACACATAAAATGAAGAAACCATGGAAATGTGGGGACTGTGGAAAGGGATACGAATTCCCATCTGCGCTGGAAGCCCATCGACGCAGTCACACTGGGGAGAGACCATTCACCTGCTCTGTGTGTGGGAAGGGATTCAGTCGGTTAGACAACCTGAAGTCACACCAGCGATTTCACAGTGGGGAGAGGCCGTTCACCTGCTCTCAGTGTGGGAAGGGATTCACTGCGTTATGCAGCCTGCAGACGCACCAGCGAGTTCACACTGGGGAGAGGCCGTTCACCTGCTCTCAGTGTGGGAAGGGATTCACTCAGTCAAGCAGCCTGCAGGCACACCAGCGGGTTCACAATGGGGAGAAGCCATTTAACTGTTCTCAGTGTGAGAAGGGATTCAGTCGGTCAAGCAGCTTGCAGAGACACCAGCAAATTCACACTGGGGAGAAGCCGTTCCCCTGCTCTCAGTGTGGGAAGGGATTCACTCAGTATTCCGACTTGCAGAAACATCAGCGGGTTCACACCAGGGAGAGGCCATTCACCTGCTCTGTGTGTGGGAAGGGATTTACTGAACGTTACGGCCTGCAGACGCACCAGCGAGTTCACACTGGGGAGAGGCCGTTCACTTGCTCTGTGTGTGGGAAGGGATTCACTCAGTCAAGCAGCCTGCAGACACACCAGCGAGTTCACACTGGGGAGAGGCCGTTTAACTGTTCACAGTGTGAGAAGGGATTCACTCAGTTCTCTCACCTGCAGAGACACCAGCGAATTCACACTGGGGAGAAGCCATTCACCTGCTCTCAGTGTGAGAAGGGATTCAATCATTTATCCAACCTGCAGAGACACCAGCGATTTCACACTGGGGAGAGGCCGTTCACCTGCTCTCAGTGTGGGACAGGATTCACTGTGTTATCCAGCCTGCAGAGACACCAGCGATTTCACACTGGGGAGAAGCCATTCACCTGCTCTTAGTGAGATTCAATCATTTATCCAACCTGCAGAAACACCAGCGAGTTCACATTGGGGAGAGGCTGTTCACCTGCTCTCAGTGTGAGAAGGGATTCACTCGGTTATCTCACCTGTGGAGACACCAGCGAGTTCACACCAGGGAGAAGCCATTCACCTGCTCTGAGTAGATCAAGGCATTCAGTGATCCATCCCACCTGCAGAGACACTGACATGTTTTCACTGAGGAGTGGCCATTTATCTGCTCTCAACGTGGGAAGGAATTTTGTGATTCATCATCTGCTGATTCACCAACGAATTCACAAGTGACTCCAGGGGTTGGATTCTGCTGCTATTGTTTCTGCTCTCAGTTACATCCAGGACTGCATTCTGTTCATTCTGACAGGTGGTCAATGAGGATGGTTGATGGTTTCTTTCTGCTGGACTGGCCGGTCTCATGGAATTCCTACAGTGCAGAAGTAGGCCATTCAGCCCATCGCATCTGCACCAACCCTCTCCCCATAACCCCAGCTAACCTTTTGGACACTAAGTGCAATTTAGAATGGCCATCCACCTAACCTGCACATATTTGGACTTTGGGAGGAAACCCACGGAGCCACGGGGACAAAGTGCAAACTCCACACACACACAGCCCCTGAGGTCGGAATCGTACCAGTGTCCCTGACACTGTGAGGCTGCCGTGCTAACCACGGTGCTGCCCCAGTACCATCTCACCACTTTGCCTGCAATGGGCTGATGCACTTTGAGCCTTGTTGTGAATACCTGGCACAAATTTTACAAGAAGCTCACAGTGAAAGGGTGTTTGGAGGTGAGAAGATATTGAGTTACTGATAAAAATCTAGCATTTTAATATATAATAAGTTTAAAGGAAGAAATGGTTTAGAAGTAAAATGGTTTATTAAAATGGTTTATTAAACTCACATTTCAAACATGACCGTGAAAACTGTTGAATAGCATGGGAATGTTCCGATTAAAATCGGCCAGACAGAAGCAAGGACACATTTTGTTGGTATGAAAATCTGGGCAGCGTTCCTAGTCCAGTTTCCATGGCAACGGATAAAGTTTGGTGAGAAAGCAATATCTCAGTCGCACCATATCAAAATTTGATGGACAGACATTTCAAACGAATTGAATGAACTATAATTATTACGACCCAATCACAGACAGAAAAGGGACAGAACATTAACGATAGCAATTACGTTAAAGCTAGGTGCCGGTTTTGAACAATTCATCCCGGGATCACTTTACTTCATTTCTGAAGCTATTCCTGCGCTCTGCTCTGAAAGCTGCCATCTTGTTTATTTCCAACTTCTCTGTATCGTGTATTTTGATTTGAAGAAATTATCAAGAACTGTAATCTGTATTGAATTCAACTCAGTCATCTGTATTTGCTTGGACAAGACAAACTTTTTAAAACTTTGTATTTGCAAGCAAACTGACCTGATCAGACATTTGAAAACTGACTGAATGAAGCTACAATTTACTTCACGCTCGAACCTCTGTTTTATGTTCAGTTGAGTGATATACGAGTGTGGCGACACAGATCTGTACTTGGTTAATATATCTATCAATTGGCGTAGTCGGCAAGCCGGTAAGAGGGAGAACTGACGGAGTCGGACGACCGGAGGAAGAACGGAACGGCCCGAAGGCAAACCTTACCGGAGAGGCCCCCAGAAAACCACAGAGCAGACGACCAGAAGACTTCAATCCGGAAATCGGCTGGACTGAGGTTAGACTTCTACTGTGCGTCATTTCAAGCCGTGATGGCCCACCCTATTTCCCCTATCGGCAAAAGAATCTGAGAAGAAAAGACTGAGATAGTGTGTGCTGAAATCGCTTTCTTCAATTTTTTTATCGGAAGAGTTAAAAGGGATGCCAGTACAACATCCCCACTGTTTCGAAGTGTTGCTGAAGGGTTACAAGGAGGCGAGAAAAATAAAAGTTCCTACTCATTCAAAGTTGAAGTTATGGGGGATGACACCCCTTTTAAAAGCCCCTATTACTTCAAAAAGTGGAGCAGACCTACCCACAACCATAAGGGGGGGGGGACGAGCTCCACCAGATGTCTCTAGAGAATATATTTTCAGTGATCTGACAAATTCTATCTGTCACCATTATAATTTGTCCAAAGCAATTGCGGAGATTGAATTAAAATACACTACTCAAGGCCAAAGGTCCTTTGAAGATGTTAAGACAGTTTGGGGAAAAATTACCCGTTTGAAAAATAATGACCGTATTAGATGGTCACTTGTGGTTCTGGGAGAGCTCTGTAAACAACGAAAAGCTCAGCAATCCAACAAAAAGACCACAAGGACGCCCTTAAGTCTGCCAGAGATCAACTCCAGACAACCTCTGCACTATTACAAGATTCAAATTTTAAGCTCGAGAGATCCGATCAATCTAGATCCTTTTAATACTACCAAAACTGTGAACTCCAAAAACAGATTACTGACCTTAAAAAGCAAAATACAGAGCTTCAGGCCACTCATGCCGAACTTCAAAGTACAAATTCTGATCTTCAGTCCATTAATGACGAAGTTTAAACTAAATATTCTGACCTTCAGACCATTAATGTTGAAGTTCAAAATATCGAGCTTCAGACCATTAATGCCAAAGTTCAAAATACCGAGCTTCAGAACATTATGAGCGATTACCAAATTAAAAATTCTGAACTTCAGAACACTTAGTACCGATGTCCAAAAGGAAAATTCCGAACTTAAAAGTGAAATCACTGAGACTCGAAAGATATTTTCTGACTTGGAATCCGCAGTTCAACAATTAACAACACAAAATGACTAATTGCTTTGCAAAAATACCGGGCTCCAAACGGAAAATGCACAACTATTAAAAGACAATTGTATTCTGGAGACTACAATTTTTTAGGCCGAAACCCGGTGTGGGGTGAGTTAACAGGGAGTCCCCCCCCCAACGAAAGAGAAAAATATCGGTGGCGGTGGCTACATCGAGAAGAATCCTCGAGGATAGGGACAGGAGGAAAAAAGAAGCAAGATGGCGGCGGAGAAAGCCCAGGCGACATGGGGGCCCGATCAAGACGAATTCTTAAGACGGTGTGTGGAGCTACTTAAGAAGGAGGTGCTGACCCCGATGCTACAGGCAATTGAGGGGCTTAAGGAGGCACAAAGGACCCAGGAGACGGAGCTCCACGTGGTGGAGCAGAAGGTGACGGATAACGAAGACGAGATCCTGGGCCTGGCGGTCAAAACACAGACGCACGAGGCGCTCCACAAAAAGTGCATTGAAAGGATTGAGGCCCTAGAAAATAGAGCACGAAGGAAGAACCTTCGGATCCTGGGTCTCCCCGAGGGAGTGGAAGGAGCGGACTGCGGGGCTTACGTGAGCACGATGCTAAGCTCGTTGATGGGAGCTGAGGCCCCTTCGGGCCCCTTGGAAGTGGAAGGGGCTCATCGGGTCCCTGCAAGGAGACCAAAGGCGGGAGAACCACCTAGGGCGACAATCTTGCGATTTCATCGCTTCAATGATAGAGAAGTGGTTCTGAGATGGGCCAAAAAGGTACGGAGTAGTAGATGGGAGAATGCGGTGGTACGGGTGTACCAGGATTGGAGTGCGGAGGTGGCGAGAAGGAGGGCGAGTTTTAATCGAGCCAAGGAGGTGCTACACAAGAAGAAGGTGAAGTTCGGGATGCTGCAGCCGGCGTGACTATGGGTCACGTACCAGGAGAGACATCACTACTTCGAAACGGCGGAAGAAGCATGGACCTTTATTAAAGACGAGAAACTGGATCGGAACTGAGGGACTGATCTGAGAGGGGAAATGACACTGTCGATGTATATAGGGATGTAAATTGGGAAGGGGGGGGGACACTAAGAAATGTGGGCGCCGGTGGGGGGAAAGAAGAGACATAGGCGGGGGATGAGGAATGGGAGTGGGGCGGCAGAGGGAGCTGCGCCACAAGGGGCGGGACAACTACAGAGAATATGGGGCCTACTGTCCTTGTTCCCGTGCCAGAAAGGTGATGGCGGGAAGATAGGCGCAAGGTAGATGGGAGTTCCCCACACGGAGAGGGGTCAATGAGTGAGCGGGAGAAGCCGGGGTCAGTTGAAGTCAGCTGACTTTCGGAAGTAATATGGGGGGAGCAATCACGCTAGATGGGGATCTAGCGGGGGGAGGGGGGGGGGGATAACTGGGTTGCTGCTGCAGAAATCAAAGAGGAACTGGTTAAAGAAAGGGTGGTCGGGGCTGGAATGCGCCACCTGGGGAACGGGTGGGAGCGTGGAATCGGGAGGTGGGACTGGCCTAGAGAGGGTGATGGCTAGTCGACACGGGAAGGGGGCAGGTAGCCCCCCAGTGCGGCTGATCACGTGGAACGTGAAAGGCCTAAATGGACCGATTAAAAGGGCCCGAGTGTTCGCGCACTTGAAAGGACTGAGGGCAGATGTGGCTATGCTTCAGGAGACGCACCTGAAGGTGGCGGACCAAGTTAGGTTAAGGAAAGGATGGGTGGGACAGGTGTTCCATTCAGGGCTGGATGCAAAGAATAGAGGGGTGGCCATACTGGTGGGGAAACGGGTATCATTCGAAGCTAGGAGCATTGTAGCAGATAGTGGAGGCAGATATGTGATGGTGAGTGGCAGACTGGAGGGAACGGAGGTCGTGCTGGTTAACGTATATGCCCCGAATTGGGATGATGCGGGATTCATGAAGCGGATGCTGGGACGTATCCCGGACCTGGAGGTAGGAAACTTGATAATGGGGGGAGACTTCAACACCGTGCTGGACCCAGGGTTAGATAGATCTAGATCTAGGACCGGAAGAAGGCCGGCAGCGGCCAAGGTGCTTAAGGGGTTTATGGACCAAATGGGGGGAGTGGATCCATGGCGATTTGTTAGACCGAAGGTCAAGGAGTTCTCCTTCTTCTCCCATGTTCACAAAGTGTACTCCCGGATAGATTTTTTTGTTTTGGGAAGGTCGTTGATCTCGAGGGTGGAAGAAACTGAGTATTCAGCCATAGCTATCTCAGATCATGCCCCACATTGGGTGGACCTGGAACTAGGAGAGGAGAGGGAGCAGCGTGCACTCTGGCGATTAGATGTGGGATTGTTGGTGGATGAGGGAGTCTGTGGAAGGGTGCGGGGATGTATCGAGAGATACCTGGAGGCCAATGACGACGGGGAGGTCCGAGTTGGAGTGGTATGGGAAGCACTAAAGGCGGTGGTCAGAGGAGAGCTGATCTCCATCAGGGCCCACAAAGGGAAAACAGAGGCCAAGGAAAGGGAAAGATTACTGGGGGAGATTTTAAGGGTGGATAAAGAATATGCGGAGGCCCCGGAGGAGGGACTACACAGGGAGAGACGACGACTCCAGACGGAGTTCGACCTTCTGACCACTAGGAGGGCGGAGGTGCTGTGGAGGAAGGCACAGGGGATGAGATATGAGTATGGGGAAAAGGCTAGTCGCCTGTTGGCCCATCAGCTGCGAAAGAGGACAGCGGCGAGGGAGATAGGGGGAATTAGAGATGAAAAGGGAGCTACGGTGCGGAGAGCAGGGAAGATAAACGAGGTGTTTAAGACCTTTTACGAAAGACTTTATAGGTCCCAACCCCCGGAGGGAAAAGAGGAGATGCGGCAGTTTTTGGACCAATTAAGGTTCCCGAGGGTGGAGGAGCAGGAGGTGGAAGGCCTGGGGGCACCAATTGGGGTCGCCGAGGTTACCAAGGGGCTGGGGAACATGCAGGCAGGGAAGGCCCCGGGACCAGATGGGTTCCCGGTGGAATTTTATAGAAAATATGTGGACTTGCTGGCCCCGCTGTTGGTGAGGACTTTTAACGAGGCCAGGGAAGGAGGGACTTTACCCCCGACAATGTCGGAGGCGACGATATCGCTAATTTTGAAGCGGGATAAAGATCCGCTGCAGTGCGGGTCCTATAGGCCTATTTCACTACTAAATGTGGACGCCAAATTGCTAGCAAAGGTGCTAGCAACGAGGATAGAGGACTGTGTCACGGGGGTGGTGCACGAAGGCCAGACGGGATTCGTAAAGGGGAGACAATTAAATGTCAACGTGCGACGGCTATTAGGGGTGATAATGATGCCCCCAGCAGAGGGGGAGGCAGAGATAGTGGCGGCAATGGATGCAGAGAAAGCATTTGATAGGGTGGAGTGGGAGTATCTATGGGAGGTGCTGAGGAGGTTCGGGGACGGGTTTGTTAGCTGGGTCAAACTCCTCTATGGGGCCCCAACGACATGTGTGGTCACGGGTCGGCAAAGATCGGAGTATTTCCGACTATACAGGGGAACAAGACAGGGATGCCCGCTATCTCCATTACTGTTCGCGTTGGCAATTGAACCACTGGCCATGGCGCTGAGAGACTCCAGAAAATGGAGAGGGGTGATTAGAGGGGGAGAGGAACACCGAGTGTCACTCTACGCGGATGACCTACTGCTGTATGTGATGGACCCAGTGGGGTCATGCAGATATTGAGGGAGTTCGGAGATTTCTCGGGATATAGGCTTAATATGGGAAAGAGTGAACTTTTTGTGATACACCCTGGGGACCAGAGTAGAGGGATAGATGGCCTACCGCGAAGGAGAGTGGAAAGAAACTTTCGATACCTGGGGATTCAGATAGCCAGGAGCTGGGGAACCTTGCACAGACTTAATCTGACACGACTGGTGGAACAAATGGAAGAGGACTTCAAGAGGTGGGACATGCAGCCACTGTCACTGGCGGGCAGAGTGCAGGCAATTAAGATGATGGTCCTCCCGAGGTTCCTATTTGTGTTCCAGTGTCTCCCTATACGGATCACTAAGGCCTTCTTTAAAAAAATAGACAGGAGCATCACGAGCTTTGTGTGGGCAGGGAAAGCTCCGAGGGTAAGGAGGGGGTTCTTACAACGTAGTAGAGACAGAGGGGGACTGGCACTGCCGAATTTGGGCGACTACTACTGGGCCGCCAATGTGGCGATGATCCGTAAATGGATGATAGAGGGAGAGGGAGCGGCGTGGAAAAGATTAGAGAGGAAGTCCTGTAAAGGGACGAGTCTGGAGGCGCTGGTGACGGCGCCACTACCGTTCTCACCAAAAGAATTTACCACGAACCCAGTGGTGGCGGCAACATTAAGTATCTGGGGGCAATGGAGGCGACAGAGGGGTGTGCTGGGAGCCTTGGTGGGGTCCCCAATTAGGAACAACCATAGGTTTGCCCCAGGGAGGATGGATGGAGGATTCCAGAGCTGTCACCAGTTGGGAATTAGGAGGGTGGGAGATTTATTTATAGACGGGACGTTTGCGAGCTTGGGAGCGCTGGAGGAAAAGTATAAGCTGCCTCGGGGAAACTTCTTTAGGTATATGCAGGTGAGGGCATTCACAAGACAACAGGTGAGGGAATTTCCATTGCTCCCGACACAGGGGATCCAGGATAGGATGCTCTCGGGGGTGTGGGTCAGGGAGGGCAAGGTGTCAGAGATATACCGAGAGATGAGGGAAGAGGGGGAGGAGCTGGTGGGCGAACTGAAAGGAAAATGGGAAGAAGAGCTCGGGGAGGAGATAGAGGAGGGTCTGTGGGCTGATGCCATAAGCAGGGTAAATTCCTCTTCCTCGTGTGCCAGGCTTAGCCTGATTCAATTTAAGGTGCTGCATAGAGCACACATAACGGGAGCAAGGTTGAGCAGGTTCTTCGGAGTGGAGGACAAATGTGGGAGGTGCGGTGGAAGCCCGGCAAACCACACGCATATGTTTTGGTTGTGCCCGGCACTGGAGGGGTATTGGAGGGGAGTGACGGGAGTGATCTCGAAGGTGGTGAAGGTCCGGGTCAAACCAGGCTGGGGGTTAGCTTTATTTGGAGTTGCGGATGAGCCGGGAGTGCAGGAGGCGAAAGAGGCCGATGTTGTGGCCTTTGCGTCCCTAGTAGCCCGGCGTAGGATTTTACTCATGTGGAAGGAAGCAAAACCCCCCGGACTGGAGGCCTGGATAAACGATATGGCGGGGTTCATAAAACTGGAGCAGATTAAGTTTGCGCTGAGGGGATCGGCTCAAGGGTTCACCAGATGGTGGCAACCGTTCCTCGACTACCTAGCGGAACGTTAGAGGGAAGATAGATGACCAGCAGCAGCAACCCAGGGGGGGGGGGAGGGGGGGGAAGTTTCATTTTATGTTATTTGGTTAGTTACCATGTTAGTTAGTTACTCTTTATTAGATTGTAGTTATCATGTTACTTGTACTGTTAACTTTTCTTTTTGTTTGATGTGTAAGGGGAAAAAATTGTGAATGAAAAACTTCAATAAAATATATTTTTTTTAAAAAAAAGAAAAATTTAGAAGATGTGCAGGACCATGAGGTAAGGTTTAGAACAATTTGGGTGGAGCAGGAATGGCGCTCCAGGCAAGAGAGGAGAATTGGGATCGGAGTACATTGGGACCATTTAAAACCGCTTTCGTCAATGGTTTAAGACCAGAAATGTCTAAAGCTTTAAACCTGGTGCTTCCTGACTGGGGACTAGTGGGTACAACTTACAGGGGCTTGGTAGAACGATGAATTCAAATTGAACGCGGACTGGAAGTTAGAAACTGTGACATCCCACATGCCCAGCCCGAAGCGACAGCCGCTGCCAGCGTTGCAGCATCCCCAGCAGTAATTAATACTCTTGCTACGGTAACGCCCCTCTTCTTGCTCCGCTAAAGCATTCCAGAAAACTGGGTCAATGCAATTTTTGCGGTAAAGCCGGACATTAGGCAAAAACATGTCGTTTCAGACTAGAAGGGTTACAGACAAAAGACTACAAAGATCCACCCCGTGACTACTATAGGGATCCGCCCATGAACACTTATTACGACGATACATACAGGGAACAACCTAGGTCCCGCCCACGCGCACGCCTAGAGACGAATATGATGACGACAACGACAGGTTTAACAGATAACAATGGAGACCACAACTTGATAGGTCAAAAAGCTAGTGGACCCCACTCTCACTGAGTCAATTCAAACAGCGTTACACACTTTAATTAAAACCGATTCGGATGGACTGTATTTAACATTGAGAGTGGGAGGACAAGAAATCGATTTTCTTTTTGATACTGGAGCAGAGTTAACCTGTGTTCCGAACGAATATGCTAAATTTTTCCCCTTAAACAGAAAACACATTGAAGCTTTCGCAGTCGGAGGTGATCCATTACCCTTCAACGGACAGACCTATACTGCTTGAATTTGGCAAATATCAAATGACAGCCTCAATCTGTGCTGGGCCAATCACTCGAGCTCTTTTGGGAATAGATATCATCTCAAAATTGAATTCATCCCTTAATTTTGATAATGGCAAAGTTACATGGTTCCTCAGATGCCTCGAATGGAGTGATCTTACTCACCACCCAATTTGGGCAAAGGACAAAAATGACTGTGCTCTTTTGAAAATGGAACCAGCATCCTTCACTGGAGTGCCACCACCGTGTACCGTCCAATATCCCATTAACGCCTCCTCAATTGAGGGAATACTACCTGTAGTACAGCAATTGGAAGAAAGAGGAGCTTTAATAAAAATTCATAGTTCATCAAACAGACCAGTGTGGCCTGTCAAAAAGGCTAATGGCACATGGCTCCTGACTATTGATTATAGAAAAGCAACGAATGCATTGACAGAAAAGCTCTTTGGTAGCCGATCCATCTACAATCTTTAATACCTTAACACTGGACCTTGAATGGTTTTCAGTTATAGACATGGCCAATGGCGTTTGGTCAGTACCACTCGCTGAGGAGGTGCAACCATGGTTTGTTTTCACCGTTAAACAACAACAATGCACATGGACCAGACTACCACAAGGATTCCACAACAGCCCTACTGTTTTCACATGGCTCTACAGGACCACCTGAGGGAACTACCTGATATGCCCTCCACCATTATCCAATACGTGGATGATGTTCTGATAGCCTCCACTAATGAGGATGATCATGAGAAAGACTTGTCTTCCCTCTTGGTGGGCACAAAGCAATCCACACCAAAGCACATATTTCCCAAGATGAAGTTATCTACTTAGGTCAGACAATCTCCAAAGGTAAAAGAAAGCTTACCCAGTACAGGACGGCAGCAGGAAGAGATGCGAGAGAACCTACAACTGTCCAGGAGGTGAGGTCATTTTTGGGACTTTGCAATTGTAGCAGAAATTGGATTGATTCTTTTACGCAGATGGCTCAACCATTAAATGATCTCTGAAAAGGCAATCGGAAATCAAAAGACTCAGTTAACTTCACATTGGAACAGAGAGAGTCATTCTTGAACCTGAAACGGGCTTTGTGCACAGCACCTGCACTTGGAATTCCACACAATGGAAGACCTTTCACATGTTCGTTCATGAGAAAGAATGCTACATGACAGCATGACTAACCCAAGAACATGGCAACCAGTTAAGACCTGTAGGATATTACTCTGCCAAACTTGACAATGTGGTACTGGCATATGGCAGCTGCCTCAGAGCCATGGAAGCCACATGTCGAGCTGTGATGCATACAGCAGGCCTTGCCTTGGACCAGCAGTTGAGCAGTCCATTCTCTACTTTCCATGAACAGAGTATCACAATTCACATCAGCCAGGTGGACAGCAGTGTTGGAAGCACCGAATCTTTACTCCCTCCGAACCAGTCCAGTCAATCTGTCAACTTTGCTCCCACTTCCCGAGGTGCAACAGGGGGGATAAATAGAAGAACATGACTGTGTGGAAGTAACGAAAGAAATGGAAGAGGCATGCCTGGTAGAAGAAGAACCACTACAGAACCCAGATTTGATTCTATTTACAGACAGTTCCTCCTTTCTTGATAAAGGTGTCAGACAGGCTGGATGGGCAGTCACCAGCCTGTGCGAAGTAATGGCGGAAGGAAGTTTGTCCCAAGGAACATCAGCTCAACCGGCCGAATTAAGGACTCTAACAGAAGCATGTCGTGTGGCAAAAGACCAAACAACCAACATCTATACGAACTCCAGAAACGGTTTTGGAGTTGCCCATGATTTTGGTCACTTATGGAAGAAAAGAGACTACCTCACCACAGCAGGAACACCTATACGAAATGGGAAAGAAGTACAAGACCTCCTAGAAGCCATGGCTTTACCAAAAGAAGTATCTATTCTAAAATGTAAGGCTCATACTCAAGAAACTACCATGGAAGCTAAAGGAAACACCCTTGCAGACCAAGCAGCAAAGAAAGCTGCCTCTAAGTGGCATCCTTCAGCAGCACCAAGACACGTCTACGAATTAGGAGTGACCCAGATCTATGTGAAATGCATCAAAACTCGACAACACAAGAAAAATGGTCATGGCTAGACTCAGGTATTGAGGCGTATGATGACGATATTTGGAGACAAGTTCAGACTGATAAACCAGTGACACCACAGGCACTGATGCCATTCCTGGCACAACAGATCCATTCATGGGGACATTTAGCCCCTCAACAGATGATGGATCGATTCCAGAGGAGTTGGTGTGGCAAAAGATTCAAAAAACATGCACAATTTGTATCGGATCGCTGTATAACATGTCAAAAGAACAACTTAGGACCTATCACAAAAATGCCTCAGCTAAGAGCTCCTGCCCCTGCAGGACCATTTCAGAACATACAGGTCGATTACATCACCCTTCCTCCGTGTCAAAAATGCACTTGAGGTCCTTGTGATAGTAGATACATTTTCTATATGGGTACAAACTACTCCAGTCCGAAAGGCTACATCCACCCATACAGCCAAAGTCCACTGCAAAGGCTATATTCCCAGATGGGGAGTACCAGCTAGCATTGACTTAGATAATGGAACCAACTTTACGGGTGCTATATTCTGGCCTATCGTATTCCATTTTATTGGCATGGAAAACTATCTCACGAGATAAATAAAATGATTAACATAATAGAACAAGTAGCCAATGACACCTCTACTGCACTAGTCAAAATTTCTGTCAAAATGCTAGCCATCAGAACGGTCACTTTACAGAAATGAATGGCACTTGACTATTTGTTAGCCAAAAAAGGTGGCACCTGTGTCCTGATTGGTGCAGCGTGTTGCACCGGCATCCCAGATAATTCCGAACAAGTCGAAGACTTGGCAATACACATTCAAAACAAAGTTAAGAAACTTGAACACCCCTCTGATTACACTATTTGGGGTTGGATCTCTGGGTGGTTGGGTGGCACAGGAATGTCCATTATCCAGGGAAATATCTTATTTTGCGTGATTGGATTTATCCTTTACGTAATAATCTTGCTCATCAAATGCGCATGCCAATGTATGGCGACCCGTAGCGCCCAAAGGATCCAAGTGGTTCAGACCACACCCAATGCACCACCAGCCAATAACTTTGAAATGGAAAGTTTCTGTTGAACTATTAATTACTGCATTTTTATTGCATCATTTATCAGTGAGTTATTATTAATCTTTTATTACTGAATTATGTAACCATTATATCAATAACTGAACTATGTAATCATTATATCAATTTTTAATCATTTTATCAATTTTTACTAAATCATATAATCAATCTATAATCAACTTCAATTATTAATGCATTGATATTTTACTATATTATCATTTTGATTTGTTTTCTTGAAATATACCAGAATGTTTGTAACGCTTGCAAGGCTTTTCCCACTCTGTTATTGAAGGCTGTTCTCAAACAAGTGAACCATTAAAGGCAATGTGAATGAGTTTCTCTCTATGCTTAAAACTGTCCTGTTGCATTTCTTTTTTTCTTTCTTAATTTCTATTTTATTTTGATTCAATTAACCTTTCGAATAATCAAAGGGGGGACTGATAGAAATCTAGCTTTTTAATACATAATATGTTTAAAGGAAGAAATGGTTTAGAAGTAAAATGGTTTATTAAAATGGTTTATAAAAGTCAGACATTTCAAACATGACCGTGAAAACTACTGAATAGCATGGGAATGATCAGATTAAAATAGGACAGACAGAAGCAAGGACACGTTTTGTTACTATGAAAATCTGGGCAACGTTCCCAGTCCAGTTTTCATGGCAACGGATAAAGTTTGGTGAGAAAACAATATCTCCGTTGCACCATATCAAAATTAGATGGACAGTCATTTCAAACGAATTGAATGAACTATAATTATTATGACCCAATCACAGACAGAAAAGGGACAGAACATTAACGATAGCAATTACCTTAAAGCTAGGTGCCGGTTTTGAACAGTTCATCCCAGAATCACCTTACTTCATTTCTGAAGCTATTCCTGCGCTCAGCTTTGAAAGCTGCCATCTTGTTTATTTCCAACTTCTCTGTATTGTGTATTTTGATTTGAAGAAATTATCAAGAACTGTGATCTGTATTGAATTCAACTCAGTCATCTTTATTTGCTGAGACAAAACAAACTTTTAAAAACTTTGTATTTGCAAGCAAACTGACCTGATCAAGAGACATTCAAAATCTGACTGAATAAAACTACAATTTACTTCATGCATGAAGCTCTGTTTTATGTTCTGTCGAGTGATATATGAGTGCGGTGACACATAGATCTGTATCGATCAGTTACCATTTCTGTTTGAAACCCCTCTAAATCATGCCACATTGCCATGAAGGTGGGCTATGGTGGTTACATGGTTCTTTTGTCTAATTTATCTGGGTGAGAAAACTGTTGAGGGGCAAGTTGTCTGTGGTAGACTGATAAATTACAATAAAACATATGACGATAGACAGACAATCGCAAACATTTAAAGAATTATTCAATATTTACATCAAATATAGATTAAGGAACAGTAATCCAACAGGAAAAGTGTCTAACAAGAAAATTTAAGGATTCCATTAGATCAAAGGAAGAGGCTCATAAAGTGGCCAAAATAGTAGTAACCCCGAGGATTGGGAACTTGTTTTAGAATTCAGCAAAGGAGGACCAAGAAACTGATAAAGAGAAAATAGAATATGAGAGCAAACTAGCGAGAAACATAAAAACTGACTGGAAAAGCTCCTATAGGAATGTGAAAAGGAAAAGATTAGCAAAGACCAATGTGGGTCCATTCCAGGCAGAGACAGGAGAGTTTATGATGGGGAAGAAGAAAATGGCAGAGTCACTAAACAATGTGTGTCAGGGCAGCACGGTGGCGCAGTGATAGCCCCTTTATTGAAAAAAAATGAATTGGGTACACTAAATTTTTAAAAAACCAACAACAATGTGTGTCTGTCTTCACGGAGGAAGATACAGAAATTGTCCCATAAACACTAGAGAACCAAGAGAGTAGTGAGCACGAGGAACTGAAAGAGATTCGTATTAGTGAAAAAGCAGTACTGGAGAAATTAATGTGGTTGAAAGCCAATAAATCCCCAAAAGCTGATGCTCTCCATCCCAGAGTGCTGAAAGAGGTGGCTGGAGAGATAGTGGATACATTGGTGATCATCTTTCAAAATTCTGTAGATTCTGGAATGGTTCCTGCAGATTGGAAGGGGGTCAATGTAACCCCACTATTTAAGGAGGGAGAGAGAAAACGGGGAACCACAGGCCCATTAGCCTGACATCAGCAGGAGGGAAAATGCTACAATCTATTATAAAGGTTGTGATAACATACAAATTAGCAGCAGGAGTAGGCCACTCGGCCCCTCGAGGCTGCTCCACCATTCAATACGTTCAAGCTGATCTGATTGTAACTTCAACTCCACATTCCCGCTGACCCACAATAACCTTTCACCCCCTTGCTTATCAAGAATCTTTCCAGCTCTGCCTTGAAAATATTCACAGACTCTGCTTCCACTGCCCTTTGAGGAAGAGAGTTCCAAAGACTCACGACCCTCTGAGAAAAAGTTCTCCTCTGCCTTAAATGTGCAAGTTCTTACTTTTAAAGTGACTCCAATTTCTAGATTCTCCCACAATCTTTGATCTTTTTACGATCGGTTCCCTTTGGATTATCTGACGTATCTTTGAGCTCTTTGTGCTTCTCATTTGGAGTCAACTTCTCCAAGATGTCTGCATTTTCTTGTTGGCTGTTCACAATCGGTGTGCTCTCGACTTATTTGTTCAGTGTTGCACTCTCATTGTCAGCCTCTGTACAGTCCAGCTTAGTATGTTCTATGTAATCTATGTAAACTGTCAGTCTCGCCGTTATCCTGCACACATTGTATGCCACCCGTGATCACTTCGTCACTAGTTGCAAATAAAGTTTTTTGTTGTTTTTTTAATTGAGATAAACATTTTATTTTTAATGTGATTCTTTGGCTCCAATATTTCCAAGATGGCGTCCAATGGACATCCATCAGAGAACTGATTGAATCAACAGGTTCATTGTTGAAGGAGCCACTCTGGCTACACATCCAGCAGAAACCTTTGTACACAATGTTCTGAGTGACATCAATAAGTCCCTTTTTGTCAACCCAACTACAATTATTGTTTCCTCATATCTGTAGAGATTAACTATATCAGCCATATCTTATTGCAAAATTCAGACCACGAGAAGTTTATTAACTGTCCCACGTCCGTAGAGAATCTTTCACAATCAGTGGGACTTTCAGACTCATTGTTGGAAAGAAGCAGCTCAGAAATGCCAATTAGGTCATCTTCAGGTTCTGGGTCATTCAATGTCGAGCTGCCAAAGTAGGAAATAAACAAAGCTTTTGGGATGCCAAAGATATTGGTGAAAGATCTTTCAAAAACTGTGTTTCCAGCGAAAACAGTTTATCTGCATCAATTTCCTCATTCATATAATCCATTTTGCAATAAAGTTCTAGCTTATTTTGGTCTTTACCACAGTTACTATGGAAAACAGAAGCTCCCATATGGCAGTTAAATACCTTCCTTCACCTTCACCATACACTGTGGTGGCCAAATGTTTGCACAATTGCTCCAATCTACTGCACAAATGCTGCATGTCCAAATGGGACTCATCCTGTTGATCAACCAGTTGCAAATAAAGTTGATAGACCTCCAGAGTCTTCCTCTTCTGGCTCATCATCTTTTTCATCACTGTCCTCATCGGATGACTGCGGCATCATATCTCGTAGCCAGTTACAATGATCCTTTGTCTTCATGCTGTTTGGAACGTACAGTCGCTCAACGAGGTTCAGGGCTTCGCACACTTTCGCTCCCAATATGGACTCTTACTTTATGTCCACAATGGCGAATTGCACAATGTGACTTTGATTGTGCACCCATGCTTCTAGGTCACATACCCCGAGCATTTCAGTCGCATTCTTCACATAGCCAATCAGCCGTTTCAGTCGAACAAAAACTGTTGGTTGAACTCTCAGGTGGTTCAAACCGGAGAGGCTGAGGAGATTGGCACTCGTTCCCGTGACGAGTTTGCAGTTGATTAATGTGGCATTCAGCATCACTGGAATTGTCCATTTGTCTTCAATGATATCAGCATCACCCTCTGTCAGGTTACTGTTGTCCGATGTTGCACCGGTATGCAATTCCATCAATTTATTGGTTCCATCTATCTTTAGTGGAATTGTATTTAATTTGTCAATCGTGTTACTAACGCAAGAATCTTCTAACCTGAATACATCTTCCATATCTAAGTCATTTTTTACAATGTCAGGTTTATTCTCTTTATTTGTACATTTGGTTAAATTCGCTGCTTGTTTCATGCTGAAAACCTCTCTTACAGCTGCTCGTTGAAAATTCCTGAGTGTTCCGAATTGCGAGGCAAAGTGGTTTAACTTGCTGCATTTCAATCACCTTTTTCTGAATTCCGGGCATGTTTTTCTTCCGTGGGCATGGCCACAACGTCTACACGTCATCACGCTCGTCATGCACAAACTTCTCATGCGCATGCGCAGAAAAGTCGATTTATGGAGTGCGCTGTTTTTTCAAATGTGCATGTGCAGAACGATCAATGTCCGGATCACGTTGATTCTTCAACTGCACATGTGCGAAATCTCCACCTTCCGAAGCGCATTTTTCTCCCAGTGCGCTTGTACAAACTGGCCTTCCTCTGTAGCGCTGTTTTTTTTTAGCTGTGCCGCAGCTTCAACGGAGTTGGGAACTTTCGCGCCACATTCACGATCTTTTAAAAAAAAATTTGGAATACCCAATTCATTTTTTCCAATTAAGGGGAAATTTAGCGTGGCCAATCCACCTACCCTGCACATTTCTGGGTTGTGGGGGCGAAACCCATGCAAACACGGGGAGAATGTGCGAACTCCACACGGACTGTGACCCAGAGCCGGGACCGAACCTGGGACCTCGACGCGGTGAGGCAGCAGTGTTAACCCACTGTGCCACCATGCTGCCCGTTTCTAAGCAAACTTTCAGACAGCTTTTCATTTCATTGAAGGTCACAATGGCGATTAATTTTTTCAATGACCACATTAAACTTATTTTCATCATCATTCTCAAAGTTCAATGAATTAAACAAGTCTATAGCCAGCAGTCCAGCCATTAGTAATAACAGCGCAATCTTTCGTTTGTCACTGACCACTTTGAGGTCGGAGGCTGAGAGGGAGGGTTTAAACTGTTTTTAAAAAGTTTTCCACTTGGAATATATTATCTGATGTCCTGAACTGCTCTGGAGTCTGCAGTCCTGCCATGAAGCTTCGACTTGTCCGAGCTGATGGAATCTTGTCATCTGCGGACGACGTACTTTTGTATATTTCAGGAACTACTATTGGGCGGCGAACATAGCAATGATCAGGAAGTGTGTAGTGGGGGGGGGGGGGGGGGGGGGGGGGGGGTGTCGGTGTGGGAGCGGGTGGAGGCGGCATTGTGTAGGGGCACTGCTAATGACACCTCTGCTGTTCTTGCCGGCTCGCTAATCCACGAGCCCGTGGCGGCTTTGAGGGTGTTGGGACAGTGACGGAAACACATGGGAGTGGAGGGAGCGTCGGTGTGGGCTCCAATTTGTGGCAATCACCGGTTATTGCAGGGGGAGCTAGATTGGGGGGTTTCGGACGTGGCAGCGAGCTGGGGTTGATGGGTTAGGGGACCTGTTTATTGACGGCAGCTTTCCGGGCTTGTCGGAGGAGTTTGAGCTGCCAGGTGGGAATGGGTTCCGCTATCTTCAGGTGAGGGACTTTGCACAGAGGCAAGTTTCGACCTTTCCGCTCCTACCGCCCCAAGGGATACATGACAAAGTAGTGCCAAAAATGGGAGTGGGGAGGGGAAGGTCTCGGAAATTGATAGAGTTAATGGAATGGGAGGGAACACCGATAGGGGAGATAAATCGAAAATGGGAGGAAGAGTTGGGCAAGGAATTAGAGGCGGGATTGTGGGAGGTGCCTTGAGTCGGGTTAACACGTCCTCATCGTGTGCCAGGCTTAGCTTGATACAATTCAAGGTGGTCCACAGGGCGCATGTGACTGTGGCCTGTATGAGCAGGTTCTTTGAAGGGCTGGAGGATAGGTGTGGGCAGTGTGCGCGAATCATGTCCACATGTTTGGGCATGTCAGAAGCTTAGGGGATTCTTAAGGGAGGGAGGGAGGTAGGGGCAAAACAGACTAATAACACAGCAGAATTAAAATGAATAAGCTGAATTGAATTTGCTCATGGAAAGCCCAGGAGATTCTGGGATGACATTGCTGTGGGGCTAGAAAGAAGCGAAAATCCCTGCGCCGGCTGCTAATTTCTTCAAACGTCCACATAACCACCTCCTCACAAGCAAGGGGGGAGGGATGGTTCCTGGTAACCGGGAGCTTATCAACCAGAGGATTTAAGTTTGTCGAATAGAATCCCTCCAATGCAGAAGGAAGCCATTTGGCCCATCGAGTCTGCACCGGCCCTTGGAAAGAGCACCCTACTTAAGGCCACACCTCCACCCGAAATCGGAACCCTACCTAACCTTTTGGACTCTAAGGGGTAATTTATCATGGCCAATCCACCGAAACTGCACATCTTTGGACTGTGGGAGGGAACTACAGCAGTCGGTGGAAACCCAGGCAGACACGGGGAGAACATGCTGACTCTGCACAGTCACCCGAGGCTGGAATTGAACCCGGGACCCTGGAGCTGTGAGGCAGCAGTGCTAACCGCTGTGCAACCCGTAGTTGAAGTCAGCAACCACAGAGAGTTAGTTGAATCTAACTCTGCAATATCCACAAAAGCCTTCGTTGACTTCCGGAGACGGAGCTGTGCTGAGCAGCATATCAGGTGCCTCTTCTCCTACAAACCCGGAAATAGGCTCTCTTACTCAAAATAGCCCGCTAACACAGGAAAAAAATACCCCTCACCCTAACTAACAACAGTACTGTTGGAGTGAATTTTTGGATTTGGCGATGCACGCCGGGATACTTGACTATTGTACGAACACCGAATTCTGCTGAACACAAGGGGAAAATAAGTGTCCCCTGACCAGGTGCATCCTGTGTATGTAACTGACCCATTGCTCCACAACCACAGGAGCGGGTGACCAAACTCAAAATAGCAACCAAATGAGGAAGAGGCCCTCTTTGTGTGTCACTAACTGAGACACCATGACTAATATATAATCACAAATGTGAAGAGCTGATTGGAACAATGTAACCTAATGTGTAAGGAATTGATTGGAGAAATGTGATCTAAATGTGTTAATAAGGGATTGGCTCCAAGTAAATGAGTACATAAACTAATTCCGCTTTTTGAAACTGTGTTAAACCAGTGTAAGCCCTGGCTCGAACGAGAAGATGTTTCCACAGACTGCAGGGTCTGGGACTCTTCTCCCAGAGCTCTGTAACAAGCTGGAATGCCGCCCGAGCCAGTGAACTGGGCAAGTCGTCAAAGTTCTGACAGCCAGAAATTAGAGTCATTTGGCGAGGCGGCCGGACGGCGAAGTGATATTCAGCGGATCAGGCAGTCAGACCGAGTGAGTAAGAGACACAATTTAAAATGTGTCCGTCTTGCTATTACAGGCTTTGTGATGGGAAGCTGCTCGAGGGCCCAGACTGAGCCTGAATGAAGGGTGCGATTGAGCCCCGTGTGACGGCCAGAGTTAGTTGGGAATCTAAGACGCACAGAGTGCCATGTGTTACCCGTCCGGTGTAATCATCATAACGACATAGTTACAAGTCAGGACCCCCACCTCTCGAGGCGGACGAGTGGTAAGACCTCTGAGAACGAGTCGCCTGAGCGGGACCGGATTCGTGGTGAGCAGGCGATTTTAGTTAACAAGTCATGGAAGCGAGTGGTCGAGGACCACCGAACTGAGGCCCCCCGGGGTCCCTGAAATGTAGGCAAAGAGTTAGTGAAGAAAATGTGTAAAGAAGGATGGGATCCCACAGTGTCCCTCACAGCACAGAGAAAGTGGTGGGATGGACAAAAACGGGACACGACCAAAAAGGCCGGGATCATCTTGGTCCATCAACTGGTAAAACTGATAAAGCCGCCACCCAATGGCTCCGCCCCACCAAAACGGGACGGGGAAGAAGTAACAGGAGTCAAGTGTGCACCCTTTCAGCGGTATGCTAATGCCACAAACCAGAGATACAAGGGGCGGGATTCTCTGCCCCCCCCCCCCCCGGACCGGATCGGAGAATCGCCGGGGGGCAGCGTGAATCCCGTCCCCGCCGGTTGCCGAATTCTCCGGCACCAGGGATTTGGCGGGGGTGGGAGTCGAGCTGCGGGCGGCCGCTCCAGGTCCACCAGGTACTTACCGGCGGGACCAGTGGCTCTGCGGGCGGCCTCCGGGTGCCTCGCGGGGGGATCTGGCCCCTGGAGGTGCACCCACGGTGGCCTGGCCCGCGATCGGGGCCGACCGATCTGCGGGCGGGCCTGTGCCTTGGGGGCACTCTATTCTTCCGCGTCGGCCGCTGTGGACCTCCGCGATGGCCGACGCGGAGATGAACGCCCCCTGCGCATGCGCTGGGATGACGCCAGCACACGCTGGCACTCCCGCGCATGTGCCAACTCGCGCCGGCCGGCGGAGGCCCTTCGGCACCGGTTGGCGTGGCACCAAGCCCCTTACCCGCCGGCCAGCGCGGCGCAAACCACTCCGGCGAGGATTCCACACCTTTGGGTGGCCCGACGCCATTGTGATTCACGCCACTCCTCAGCGCTGGAGTCGCCCACCCCACTGATTCCCGCAGAATCCTGCCCAAAGCCTCATTCCGCTGAGAAGCAGGCTGTTTCGAAGGGTTTCGGAACCCTTGCCACTTACAAAAGAATATATATATATAATTGGACTGGGGGGTTCAAGGACCCGAGTCTATAAGAGCAAAACAGTTATATTAGACATAGCCGACCGACTGTGACCAGTCCAGATTTTTGTATGCCCTGATAATGAGGGATGAGTCCTGGGAATGGACCGACTAAAAAAACTGCATATACTGATAGACGCAGCGAACCACAAAGTTCACTGGCCACGAAATGACGATCCAAGGTCCGATTCAACCAACATTGCCACCACATGGCCAAAGTGAGGAGTGCAAGCATCCTAAAAGGAGATTGGGACGAGGAGCCGGGGCCTTTCGGCACTGTGTGCAGATTGATGGATGGGGTATGGGCCAAAATGAAACAGGAGATGGGGGAGATCCCTATGGAACCCATCGTCCTCCAAGGACCTGGACATAAACCACATGAGCAGTTTCCCATGATGCCCGAGTCATAACAGGCAGTACAAGAAGTTGTTCGGGATTTAGAAGAGAAGGGAATAATTAGTCTGACTGAAAGTACTACGTACCAGTATGGCCAGTAATTAAACCTGATAAAACATTCCGTCTGACCATCGATTACACAGAATTGAACAAGGTGACTCCTAAATTACACCCCATAGTCTCGAGCCCAGCTACCATTTTGACCGATTTGAACCCAGAACACAAGATACTCACAGTTTTGGATATAGCTAATGGATTCAGGTCCGTACCATTGGATCCAGAGTCCCAGAATAAATTTGCCTTCACGTGGGGGATAAACAATGCACATGGACGAGGCTGCCGCAGGGATTCCACAACAGCCCAGCCATATTCCACCGTGTTATGAACTCCCTGCTGGAAAGGGTGTATTTAAGCCTGTATCGCAGCACAATTCTGCAGTGTGTAGATGATCTGTTGATCACCTCAGAGGGCGAACCCGGATACGCTGCAGCGTTGACGGAGGTCCTACAGGCATTAGAAACAGGAGGATTTAAGGTAAACCCCAAAAAGGCTCAAATAGGATGCAAGACCGTCATTTATCTGGGGCAACAGATATCCCAGGGAACCTGAACCATGCCCCAGGAAACCGAGCGGCAATCCAGGAGATATCTCTGTCCACGGAGTTCGTAAGGTTTCAGGGCTGTTTAATTATAGTCAGGATTTTATACCTAACTTTGCGGCATAGGGGATCCTATCCAAAGACTGGTAAAAGGGGGAAGTCCTGGCACCCAGTCCATGGACTGGGGACTGGAAGAGAAACAAGCACACGGGCATTGTCATCTGCCCCCAGCCTCGGTCTACCAGACCCGAGAAAGCCGATCCACATACATTGCAGGAACGACGGTGAGTTCTATGCCGCAGTCGTCACCCAAGTCCATGGGGACAGGCGAAGACCAGTGGCATATTACTCAACAAGACAGCCGCCCGCACTGGCGGGCTTGTCTCGCTGCGTGGCAGCTCGGGACTGCGCAGCATGGGCGGTCAGGGTCAGCGAACCTACAGTAATGACCGGAGATATCATCTTACACACCAGGCATACCATTGTAGAAATGTTGAACAACAGTAAGCTCAGATCAGTCTCAAACCGACAACAGGCCCACTGGGAAACAGTGTTCATTCCTAATGATAGATCAGTGTCATAAGACCATTAGACATAGGAGCGGAAATAAGGCCATTCGGCCCATCGAGTTCACCCCACCATTCAATCATGGCTGATTTCAACTCCATTTACCCGCTCTCTCTCCATAGCCCTTAATTCCTCGAGAAATCAAGAATTTATCAACTTCTGTCTTAAAGACACTCAACGTCCCGGCCTCCACCGCCCTCTGTGGCAATGAATTCCACAGACCCACCACTCTCTGGCTGAAGAAATTTCTCTTAATCTCTGTTCTAAAGTGACTCCATTTTATTCTAAGGCTGTGCCCCCGGGTCCTAGTCTCCCCTGCTAATGGAAACAACTTCCCTACGTCCACCCTATCTAAGCCATTCATTATCTTGTAAGTTTCCATTAGATCTCCCCTCAACCTCCTAAACTCCAATGAATGTAATCCCAGGATCCTCAGACGTTCATCGTATGTTCGGCCTACCATTCCTGGGATCATCCGTGTGAATCTCCGCTGGACCCGCTCCACTGCCAGTATGTCCTTCCTGAGGTGTGGGGCCCAAAATTGCTCACAGTATTCTAAATGGGGCCTAATTAGTGCTTTATAAAGCTTCAGAAGTACATCCCTGCTTTTATATTCCAAGCCTCTTGAGATAAATGACAACATTGCATTTGCTTTCTTAATTAAGGACTCAACCTGCAAGTTTACCTTTAGAGAATCCTGGACTAGGACTCCCAAGTCCCTTTGCACTTCAGCATTATGAATTTTGTCACCGTTTAGAAAATAGTCCATGCCTCTAGTCTTTTTTCCAAAGTGCAAGACCTCGCACTTTCCCACATTGAATTTCATCAGCCATTTCTTGGACCACTCTCCTAAACTGTCTAAATCTTTCTGCAGCCTCCCCACCTCCTCAATACTACCTGCCCCTCCACCTATCTTTGTATCATCGGCAAACTTAGCCAGAATGCCCCCAGTCCCGTCATCTAGATCGTTAATATATAAAGAGAACAACTGTGGCCCCAAAACTGACCCCTGCGGGACACCACTCGTCACCGGTTGCCATTCCGAAAAATAACCTTTTATCCCAACTCTCTGCCTTCTGCCTGACAGCCAATCGTCAATCCATGTTAATACCTTGCCTCGAATACCATGGGCCCTTATTTTACTCAGCAGTCTCCCGTGAGGCACCTTATCAAAGGCCTTTTGGAAGTCAAGATAGATAACATCCATTGGCTTTCCTTGGTCTAACCTATGTGTTATCTCTTCAAAGAACTCTAACAGGTTTGTCAGGCACGACCTCCCCTTACTAAATCCATGCTGACTTGTCCTAATCCGACCCTGCATTTCCAAGAATTTAGAAATCTCATCCTTAACAATGGATTCTAGAATCTTGCCAACAACCGAGGTTAGGCTAATTGGCCTATAATTTTCCATCTTTTTCCTTGTTCCATTCTTGAACAGGAGGGTTACAACAGCGATTTTCCAATCCTCTGGGACTTTCCCTGACTCCAGTGACTTTTGAAAGATCATAACTAACGCCTCCACTATTTCTTCAGCTATCTCCTTTAGAACTCTAGGATGTAGCCCATCTGGGCCCGGAGATTTATCAATTTTTAGACCTCTTAGTTTCTCTAGCAGTTTCTCCTTTGTAATGGCTACCATATTCAACTCTGCTCCCTGACTCTCCTGAATTGTTGGGATATTACTCATGTCTTCTACTGTGAAGACTGACGCAAAGTACTTATTTAGTTCCTCAGCTATTTCCTTGTCTCCCATCACTAGATTACCAGCGTCATTTTGGAGCGGCCCAATGTCTACTTTTGCCTCCCGTTTGTTTTTAATGTATTTAAATAAACTTTTACTATCATTCCTAATGTTACTGGCTAGCCTACCTTCATATTTGATCCTCTCTTTCCTTATTTCTCTCTTTGTTATCCTCTGTTTGTTTTTGTAGCCTTCCCAATCTTCTGACTTCCCACTACTCTTTGCCACATTATAGGCTTTCTCTTTTGCTTTGATGCATTCCCTGACTTCCTTTGTCAGCCATGGCTGCCTAATCCCCCCTCTGATAACCTTTCTTTTCTTTGGGATGAACCTCTGTACTGTGTCCTCAATTACTCCCAGAAACTCCTGCCATTGCTTTTCTACTGTCTTTCCCACTAGGCTCTGCTCCCAGTCGATTTTCGTCAGTTCCTCCCTCATGCCCCTGTAGTTACCTTTATTTAACTGTAACACCTTTACATCTGATTCTACCTTCTTTCTTTCAAATTGGAGATTGAATTCGACCATATTATGATCACTGCCTCCTAAGTGTTCCCTTACATTAAGATCTTTAATCAAGTCTGGCTCATGACATAACACTAAGTCCAGAATGGCCTGTTCCTTCGTGGGCTCCATCACAAGCTGTTCCAAAAAGCCCTCCTGTAAGCATTCAATGAATTCTCTTTCCTTGGGTCCACTGGCAGCATTATTTACCCAGTTCACCTGCATATTGAACTCCCCCATGATCACTGTGACCTTGCCTTTCAGACATGCACTTTCTATTTCATGGTGCATTTTGTGCCCCCGGTCCTGGCCACTGTTGGGAGGCCTGTACATAACTCCCATTATGTTTTTTTTGCCTTTGTGGTTCCTCAACTCTACCCACACAGACTCCACATCATCTGACTGTAGCGCACAAAGACTCCATGAGACGAATAGAGTGAAGTCGATGAGGCTTTATTAAGCGTGTCTGTTCCCCCGCAGCTCGATAGTAAACTGGCCTGCGGGGGAAGACTCCGGCTTCTTATACTCCGCCTTCAGGGCGGAGCTTGAGGTCAACGGCCAACCAGGACCCGGGATCTGTCAGCCAATGACATTAGGGCTTCCAGTCCCACATGACCCCCAATACATACTACCACATTCACCCCTTGTCAAAATGAACCCGACGGGGTGATGCTTCGTATGGTGGTAAGGGTTTACAGGGCTGGTCCTGGGAGGACAAAACATTCACATGGCAATACAGTATTGGACAATTTTGTCCTGTTGCAACTATTTACAGAGGGTATAGGAAGAAAAGCAAAATGTTCTTGTGAACAGTCCATATTTGTTTTACATTGACGCCACGAGTCGGTCGGGCGGTCTGGTCGTCCGTGTCGATCGCCTCGGCCCCGGCGGTGGTGGTGGTGGTGCTTGTACCAGTGTTGTCGCCTCCAGGAGCCATACGGTTTCAGCTTGGGCTTGATTCTTGGTCGAAGCTGAGGGGAGGGGGACCGATCCTCCTGGGAAGGGGGCGGTCGCTGGGTGCGGTGGTGGCAGGAAGGGGGGGGGTTGGGTGAATGGTGTCGGGGGGGGGGGGGGGGGTGCGTGTTGCCGGCGGGCACCAGATCCCGCAGGGAGACCGTGTCCTGTCGGCCGTCGGGGTACTCCACGTAGGCGTACTGGGGGTTCGCGTGGAGGAGGTGAACCCTTTCGACCAACGGGTCCGCCTTATGTGCCCGCACATGCTTTCGGAGCAGGATGGGTCCTGGGGCCGCCAGCCAGGTCGGCAGTGACGTTCCAGAGGAGGACCTCCTAGGGAAGACAAGGAGACGTTCATGTGGCGTTTGATTAGTGCTCGTACATAATAACGACCGGATGGAATGGAGAGCGTCCGGGAGTACCTCCTGCCACCGTGAAACTGGGAGGTCCCTGGACCGTAGGGCCAGTAGGACGGCCTTCCAGACCGTGCCGTTCTCCCTTTCTACTTGCCCGTTCGCCCGGGGGTTGTAGCTGGTCGTCCTGCTTGAGGCTATGCCCTTGCTGAGCAGGAACTGGCGCAGCTCGTCACTCATGAAAGAGGACCCCCTGTCGCTGTGGACGTATACGGGGTAACCGAACAGTGTGAAGATGCTGTTCAGGGCTTTAATGACTGTGGCCGCGGTCATGTCAGAACAGGGAATGGCAAAAGGGAAGCGGGAGTATTCGTCCACTACATTAAGAACATATGCGTTGCGGTCGGTGGAGGAGAGGGGCCCTTTGAAATCGAGACTGAGGCGTTCAAAGGGGCGGGAAGCCTTAATCAGGTGCGCTCCATCTGGCCTGAGAAAATGCGGCTTGCATTCCGCGCAGATGTGGCAGTCCCTTGTGACTGTACGGACCTCCTCTAAAGAGTATGGGAGATTGCGGGACTTGATGAAGTGGTAAAACCGAGTGACCCCCAGGTGGCAGAGGTCCACGTGGAGGGTTTGGAGGCGGTTTATTTGTGCGTTGGCACATGTGCCGCGGGATAGGGCATCGGACGGCTCGTTCAGCTTTCCGGGACGATACAAAATCTCACAGTTGAAGGTGGAGAGCTCGATCCTCCACCTTAAGATCTTGTCGTTTTTGATTTTGCCCCGCTGTGCATTATCGAACATGAAGGCTACCGACCGTTGATCCGTGAGGAGAGTGAATCTCCTGCCGGCCAGGTAATGCCTCCAATGTCGCACAGCTTCCACTATGGCTTGGGCTTCCTTTTCTACTGAAGAGTGGCGGATTTCTGAGGCGTGGAGGGTCCGGGAGAAAAAGGCCACGGGTCTGCCCGCTTGGTTAAGGGTGGCCGCTAGAGCTACGTCGGAGGCGTCGCTCTCGACCTGGAAGGGGAGGGACTCGTCGATGGCGCGCATCGTGGCCTTTGCGATATCCGCTTTGATGCGGCTGAAGGCCTGGCAAGCCTCTGTCGACAGAGGGAAGGTCGTGGTCTGTATTAGGGGGCGGGCCTTGTCTGCGTACTGGGGGACCCACTGGGCGTAGTACGAAAAGAACCCCAAGCAGCGTTTCAGGGCTTTTGGGCAGTGCGGGAGGGGAAATTCTATGAGTGCGCGCATACGTTCGGGGTCGGGGCCTATTATCCCATTGCGCACTACGTAGCCCAGAATGGCTAGCCGGTCGGTGCTAAAAACGCACTTGTCCTCGTTGTACGTGAGGTTCAAGGCTTTGGCGGTCTGGAGGAATTTTTGGAGGTTGGCGTCGTGGTCCTGCTGATCGTGGCCGCATATGGTTACATTGTCGAGATACGGGAACGTGGTCCGCAACCCATGTTGATCAACCATTCGGTCCATCTCCTGTTGGAAGACCGAGACCCCGTTTGTGACGCCAAAAGGGACCCGTAGGAAATGGTATAATCGCCCGTCTGCCTCGAAGGCTGTGTACTTGCGGTCACTTGGGCGGATGGGGAGCTGATGGTAGGCGGACTTGAGGTCCACGGTGGAGAAGACTTTAAACTGGGCAATCCGATTGACCATGTCGGATATGCGGGGGAGAGGGTACGCGTCTAGTTGTGTGTACCTGTTAATGGTCTGGCTATAGTCAATGACCATCCTTTGTTTCTCCCCTGTCTTCACTACTACCACCTGCGCTCTCCAGGGACTATTGCTGGCCTGGATTATGCCCTCCTTTAGTAGCCGCTGGACTTCGGACCGAATGAAGGTCCGGTCCTGGGCGCTGTACCGTCTGCTCCTAGTGGCGACGGGTTTGCAATCCGGGGTGAGGTTCGCAAACAAGGACGGGGGTTGCACCTTGAGGGTAGCGAGGCCGCAGATAGTGAGTGGGGGTATGGGGCCACCGAATTTGAACGTAAGGCTCTGTAGATTGCATTGGAAATCTAATCCCAGCAAGGTGGGGGCACAGAGTTGGGGAAGGACGTTTAGTTTGTAGTTTTTGAACCCCCTCCCCTGCACCGTTAGGGTAACTATGCAGAATCCCTGGATCTGTACGGAGTGGGATCCTGCAGCTAGGCAAATCTTTTGTGCGCTGGGATAGGTGGTTAAGGAACAGCGTCTTACCGTGTCAGGGTGTATAAAGCTTTCCGTGCTCCCGGAGTCGACTAGGCATGGCGTCTCGTGGCCGTTTATTAGTACCGTTGTCGTCTGGAGTGTCCGGGGCCGAGCTTGATCGAGCGTAATCGAAGCGAGCCGTGGTTGTAGTAGTGGAGTGGGGTCCGTTGTTGCCGTCCAAGATGGAGTCGGGGATGAACAAAATGGCCGCCCCCATACATCGCACGTGGCTGGGGGGTCACAAGATGGCGGCGGGGGTGGACAAAATGGCCGCCCCCACGCGTCGTACAGGTCTGGGGCGGTCCAAGGTGGCGGCGCCCCTCCTCCCCTCGTGGTGGCCGGGACCCAAAATGGTGGCATCTGCGGGTCGCACATCGGCGCCCCTCCTCCCCTCGTGGTGGCCGGGACCCAAAATGGCGGCGTCTGCGGGTCGCACATGGTGTGCTGGGGGGGCTGGGGAGCGCTAGGACCGCGAGCGCTAGGACCGCGCGGAGCTCCCTCACCGGGGACAGCGGTGGTCGGGGCCCAAGTCGGCAGCGCCGGCGGGTCAGGCGTGGGGCCGCGAGCTCTAGGACCGCGCGGAGCTCCCTCACCGGGGACAGCGGTGGTCGGGGCCCAGGTCGGCAGCGCCGGCGGGTCAGGCGTGGGGCCGCGAGCGCAAGGACCGCGCGGAGCTCCCTCACCGGGGACAGCGGTGGTCGGGGCCCAAGTAGGTGGCGCCGGCGGGTCAGGCGTGGGGCGCGCGGTGGGGGTTAGGGTGGCGTTAGGGACGCGGAAAACTCCCTCCTCTCCGTGGAGAGTGTTGGCCGGGACCCAAAGCGGTAGCGCCGGCGGCGGGTCATACATGGGCTGCGGGGAGGGGGGTTGGGGGGCGTAGGCGGCGTGCAGGGCTCCCAGTTCTCCCGGGACCGCGGTGGTCGGGACCCAGAGCGGCTGCGCCTGCGGGTCGCACATGGCGTACTGGGGGGGTTGGGGCGCGTAAACTGCTTGCAGGGCTCCCTGTGCTCCCGGGACGGCGGCGACCTCACGGGACCGGCACACAACCGCATAATGGCCCTTTTTCCCGCAGCTTTTGCAGATAGCTTCGCGGGCCGGGCAGCGCTGTCGGGGGTGTTTCGCCTGGCCGCAGAAATAACAGCGGGCGCCCCCGGTGCGACTCGGCGTTTGGACCGCGCAAGCCTGTGGAGGGGTAGGGGGTTTGCCGCGACGGGTACGTACGGGGCCCAATGGGTTGCCGCGCGGTCGGGGCCGTAGGCGCGGGTATTACGCGCGGCCACGTCTAGGGAGGCTGCTAGGGCCCGTGCCTCTGAGAGTCCTAGCGACTCTTTTTCTAGAAGTCTTTGGCGGATTTGGGAGGATTGCATACCTGCCACAAAAGCATCGCGCATTAACATGTCCGTGTGTTCGTTTGCGTTCACCGACGGGCAGCTGCAGGCTCATCCCAAAATCAGCAGCGCGGCGTAGAACTCGTCCATCGATTCTCCGGGAGCTTGCCGTCTCGTCGCGAGCTGGTAGCGAGCGTAGATTTGGTTAACTGGGCGAACGTAGAGACTTTTCAGTGCTGCGAACGCCGTCTGGAAATCGTCCGAGTCTTCGATGAGGGAGAAAATCTCCGTGCTCACCATCGAGTGCAGGACCTGCAGTTTTTGGTCTTCTGAGACTCGGCCGGTGGTCGTTCTGAGGTAGGCCTCGAAGCAAGTCTGCCAGTGCTTGAAGGCTGCTGCCGCGTTCACTGCGTGGGGGCTGATCCTCAGGCATTCCGGAATGATCCTGAGCTCCATAGCCCCTTTTTTTTTTAGGCACGCTTAATAAATTGTAGCGCACAAAGACTCCATGGGACGAATAGAGTGAAGTCGATGAGGCTTTATTAAGCGTGTCTGTTCCCCCGCAGCTCGATAGTAAACTGGCCTGCGGGGGAAGACTCCGGCTTCTTATACTCCGCCTTCAGGGCGGAGCTTGAGGTCAACGGCCAACCAGGTCCCGGGATCTGTCAGCCAATGACATTAGGGCTTCCAGTCCCACATGACCCCCAATACATGCTACCACACTGACCCTATGTCGTTTAGTGCTGTTGATTTAATTTCATTCCTAATTAACAAGGCAACCCCGCCCCCTCTGCCCACCTCTCTGTCTTTTCGATAGGTTGTGAATCCCTGGATGTTTAAATGCCAGTCCTGAACCCCCTGCAACCACGTCTCTGTGATGCCTACCACACCACACCTGCCAGTCACAATCTGGGCCACAAGCTCATCTACCTTGTTCCGTACACTGCGCGCATTTAAATATAGCACCTTTAATTCTCTATTGACCATCCCTTTTTGTTTTCTTAGTGTGGTGGACCTTGGTTTACTGAGCCTTTCCATACACTGTGTCATATTTTGTGGGATGGGGACTATCGTAACCTCTCCTGAGTTCTGTCTTTTCGTGCTTTTTTGTATTCCTAAGCAGCTACGCTTCCCACTGATTACTTCACCTCTTGGTTCCCTGACTTTCCCTCCCCCCCGAATCTCTAGTTTAAAGTCCTATTGACCACCCTATTTACTCTTTTCGCCAGAACACTGGTCCCAGCTCGGTTCAGGTGGAGACCATCCCAACGGTATAGATCCCCCCTGTCCCAAAACTGATGCTAGTGTCCCATGAAAAGGAACCCCTCTTTCCCACACCACTCTTTCAGCCACATGTTCACTTCCCTTATTCTTGCCTCCCTATGCCAATTTGCACGTGGCTCGGACAGTAATCCGGAGATTATGACCCTTGAGGACCTGTTTTTTAAAATTTGAATCCTAGCTCTTTATAATCCCTAAACAGGTCCTCTTTCCTAGACTTGCCTATGTTGTTGGTACCGACATGGACCACAACAACTGGATCCTCCCCCTCCCTCTCCAGTATCCTTTCAAGCCGGTCAGAGATGTCCCGCACCCTAGCACCGGGCAGGCAACATACCATGCGGGACTCTTTATCCTGCTCACAAAGGATACTATCTATCCCCCTGATAATAGATCCCCTACTACAACTTGCCTATTTAAGGCATCATGAAGGACACCGGGGAAAACCCTGCAGAAGGAATCATATACACAGGAGAGTCCTATGTATACTCTGAGATAGATGAGGAGGTAAGTGGAACGATAATGGAAGAAGACCCTCGAGAAACCCCAGAACTCACCTGGATGTAGATGGATCTAGAAAATATGTCAACGGTCCCCACGAACCGGATGGGCAGTAGGAGATGACAAATTAGTAACAGTCCTCTCGGGAAGGCTGGAAGGAGCACTGTCAGCACAGGTGGTTGAATTGGTGGCTTTCACTCAGGCCCTGATCATGGCCAAGGGGAAGACGGTGAACATATACACAGATAATAGGTATGCCTTCGGGGTCGTGCACGACTATATAACGGCATGGGACAGGAGGGGCTTTGTCACTTCTGGAGGTGATAGGATAAAACAACAACAGCGTGTAGAAGCCTTATTGGAAGCTATAAGGTTACAGAGACAGGTAGCAGTGATTAACGTTAAGGCCCACTGGAAGGTGGAGACACCCCAACAAAAAGGTAACGAAGCAGCAGACAAGGCGGCCCAAATTGCCCTGGAACACGACATTCCCGTCATGAATGCCCAGGTAGAAAACATTAGTGATGAACAATTACACAAAGACATATCAAGGGAAGAAAAGGAGGAATGGGATAAAAAAGGGGGGAAGACAAATAAGAAAGGGATCTGGAGGAAGATTGGAAAGGTAATTGCCCCTGCCTGCATCAGGCAGACCCTCCTTGAATTACATCATGGAATGGACCAGGCAGGAAGAGAGGCCATGATACACTTAATCGGAAAGGGGCTGGTTTAGCACAGTAGGCTAAACTGGCTTGTAATGCAGAACAATGCCAGCAGCGCGGGTTCAATTCCCGTACCAGCCTCCCGAACAGGCGCCGGAATGTGGCGACTAGGGGCTTTACACAGTAACTTCATTGAAGTCTACTTGTGACAGTAAGCGATTATTATATTATTATTAAGGAATGGTGGTGGCCAGGAATGGGGAGAGATCTAGTTAATCACTGTCAGAGATGCATCCCATGTGCGCAGTACAACCCGGGGCGCTCCATAAAGATCCGGGTGGCACATCAGCCGAGACCAAAGGGACCTGGGAGAATCTCCAAATTGACTTTACCGGATCACAACCTCCGAGCCAGGCTGAACGATACTGCCTAGTAATAATTCACCAATTTACCAGATGGGTGGAGGTATTCCCAGCCCGAGACTGCACAGCCACAACCATGGCACGAATATTAGCCGAGGACATGATTCCTTGCTGGGTGGTACCCTTGCAACTAGATTCGGACCAAGGAACACACTTTACTGGAACAGTAATGAAGAAAATATGTGAGTGGATGGGGATCAAACACAAATTGCACATCCCTTACCATCCCCAAAGCTCAGGAATGGTAGAGCGGATGAATAGGACTCTAAAAACTGCCCTGACAAAGGCTCTAGGGGAGAATCGGCAGCAATGGGTAGATGTGCTGCCCACTGTCCTAATGAAGTTAAGAGCGAGCCCAAACCGAACAACTGGATTATCACCCTATGAGGTGATGACGCGACGAGCTGTGCAACTGCGCAGGGGATAATAACAGGGGGAGAAGAAATAGTCCGATAAGGGACAGGACGCGTAGATACATATTAGAGCTCAGTAATCAGTGAAAGGAAATGCGGCAGCCAGTGTGGACTGGGCAGGAGACGAAGGAGAAAAATCTGGAACTTTTTCTGGACCGTATTCCCTGATGACCCGATAGCAGGGATGAAGGTGATGGTAAAGGTGCTACCTGAAAAGCCTGGGATTGCCCCCAGATGGACCAAGTCCTGATCAGTGGGGATACCTGTGTACGTGTGGACATAGAAGGTATGGGACGATGGAAACATTGGACACAATTAAAAGTATACCGAGAGTAAAAATATGTATTTATGTTCAAACGAGGTAACTCCACACAACCAAAATTCCAAAGAACTGCAGAAGACCCATGGTGTTTGCAGTAATAATGATAATATGTTTGATGGTAGTAACCGGGAGTAGACTCCCAGCGCGGAATGTACAGGACTTGCATGTAAATCCCTACTTGTACATGTCATGTGCATATGCGAAAGGCACAGATGTCTCTAGCTGTTGGGTGTGTGCCCATGTGCCAATCCATGCAAAAGGGGGAATACCCCTGAGATCAGTGCCCTTTAATATAACGGAGGTGGCAGCGTGAATAATTAAGCAGAAAGAGACGCGGGGGAAATCGACGGAAGGTATCTCGGGGATAGATATGTATGCCAGACATCTAGAACAATGGAAGAAGGCAGGGTACCATCTCTCAGGGGTGTTCACCGGGTTTTACCAACCCCGGTACAATTTCACCCAAGTTCCACCAATATCTGTGAGTAAAACGCTTTCTTTTCTCCCCCTTTCCATTTCTTATTCTGACCTTCAATTGGTCACTTGTTTAAATCCTCAGGCCCAGATGAGATGTTTCCCAGGCTGCTGTGGGAGGCAAAAGAGTAGATTGCAGAGGCTCTGACAATAATTTTCAAATCTTCTCTGGTCACAGGAGCGGTGCCGGAGGACTGGAGGACAGATAATGTGGTTCCATTATTCACAAAGGGAAGTAGGGAAAAAACATGAAATTACAGACCAGTGAGTCTAACTTCAGTGTTGGGGAAACTATTGGAAACAATTCTGAGGGCCAGAATTCATCTCCACTTGGGGAGGTAAGGATTAAAGAAGGATAGTCAGCATGGTTTTGTCAGGGGGAGATCGTGTCTTTCAAATTTGATTTGTAGTTTTCGAGGCGGTGAATAGGTGCTGACGGTTGTACAGTTGATGTGGTCTACATGGACTTCAGTGAGGCTTCAGTCTGTCATGGGAGACTTGCCAGGAAGGTAGGAGCCCAAAGGATCCAGGGCATTTTGGCAAATTGGATCCCAAATTAGCTTTGTGGCAGGAGGCAGAGGGTGATGGCCGAAGGTTGTCTTTGTGACTGGGACCCCATGTCCAGTGGTGTTCCGATAGGATTGCTGCTGGGCCCTTTGCTGTTTGTCGTGTACATTAATGACGTAGATGTGAATGTAGGAGGCAAGAATGTATGCAGATGACAAAACATTGTAGAGTGGTAAATAGGAGGAAAGCCTTATATTACAGGACGCTATAGATGGTCTCGTTAGATGGGGAGAACAGTGGCAAATGATTTTAACCCTGCAAAGTGTGAGGTAATGCATGTTGGGAGGACTAACCAGACAAGGGAATATACAATGAATGGTAGGATCCTAGGAAGCATAGAGGACCAGAGGGACCTTGGTGTGCATGTCCATAGATCCCTGAAGTCAGAAAGACACGGAGATAAGGTGGATAATAAGGGATATGGGATACTTGCTTTTATCAGCTGAGGTATTGAATATAGGAGCAGGGTGGTCATGATGGAGCCGTATAAAATGCTCATTAGGCTGCAGCTGGAGTACTGTGTGCAGTTCCTCTACTCTAGAGGAAGGATGTGATTAGACTAGAAAGGGTGCAGAGGAGATTCACCAGGATGTTGCCTGGACGTTTCAGCTATGAAGAAAGGCTGGTTAGGAGTTGTTCCCCTTAGAGCTGAGGGGTAAGTGACTGAGATTTACAAATTTATAAAAGACATCGCAAGAGTAGATTGGAAGAAACCTTTCCCCTTAGTAGACATGTCGATAAACAGCGGGCATAAATTTAAGATGAGTGGCAGGAGGTTTAGAGGGTATTTGAGGAAAAACATTTTCACCAGAGGATGGTGGGATATGGAACTCACTGCCTGAATTGTGGTCAAGGCGGGAAACCTCACAACATTGAAGAAGCATTTAGCTGAGTATTTGACAGGTCAAAGCACACAAGGCTACGGACCAAGTGCTGGAAAATGGGATGAGAATAGATAGGTGCCTGATAACCAGTACAGACAGGATGGGCCGAAGGGCCTCTTGCTCTGCTGCGAAACTCTCTGATTCTATGAGGACAGCGATATATCTTGTGTTGTTACATTGCACAGATTAGATACATTATTGGTGGCCTTGGAATAAAGTACATTGATTATTCCAGTCTTGTAGCATAGTACTGGAGCTAGTTTAGCTCAGTGGGCTAGACAGTTGGTTTGTGGTGCAGAACAAGGCCAGCAGTGCGGGTTCAATTCCCGTACCAGCTTACCCGAACAGGTGCCGGAATGTGGCGACTAGGGGCTTTTCACAGGAACTTCATACTTGTGACAATAAAAGATTATTATTATTGTACTGTAGCTACGTTACATATTTCCGATTAGATTTATTACAGAAGATCAGGAATCCAGTGGACATTTCGAGTTGATGCCGACTCTGTTGAGCAATTCTGTCAGTCTCGAGTGGGTCCCATTCTGTAACCCTGCAGCGACCATCCATTATCATTTAGAAATTATTGGGCATCTCTGCTTGTCTACCCTTATAGGCAGCAAGTATCAAGATCATGATCAATCACAAATGCATGTTTCTCAACCAACTGGAACAAACCTATACATTAAACACATTTTTAAGCCAGTAATGTACAACATATATCTGGCAGCCTGCATGAAGATTTTGAGGTCTCTGCATCCAGGACAGGAAGCAGTGAGCGTGGATCTGTTACTCAGCCTGAATCAGCATCTTCAGGAGCATTGGAAGTGTGAATATTAATAATAATATAACAATAATCTTTTACTGTCACATGTATGAAGTTACTGTGAAAAGCCCCTAGTCGCCATATTCTGGCACCTGTTTGGGTATACAGAGGGAGAATTCAGAATTCTCAGCCGGTACGGGAATTGAACCTGCGCTGCTGGCCTTGTTCTGCATTACAAACCAGCTGTCTAGCCCACTGAGCTAAACCAGTTCTGCATACAGCAGAATTGATACAGCAGTGAGAATGGAGGGAGAGTGTGCGGGATGGAGATTTACAGCTTTTGGTGAATGAGAGAGGAAAGAATGTTCCACAGAGACTAGAATTGTCTGTTCTGAATTTCTATCCTGTACTGACAGCGATGATTTTTGTCACCCCCTTTTACAGGATATTAGAAAGTGAGGATTTACAGCAAAAAAAATCTCAAAACGAACATCATGTCAAGATCTGCCAGTCAGTCGATTCATCGGGACCTGAATATCATCAGTCTTTGAATCTAGAAGGAGAAATGTTTGCTCTGTCGACTTCAATAGATTTTCTGCATCAGTGTGACTGGAAAAGCACCGAGACAGACACACCTGAGTGAGAGTGTTCCAGGGCACTGACTGTGGAAAGAGCTTTAACCAGTTACACAGCCTGAAAAAAAATCACACCATTCACAGCGGGGAGAGACCGTATACGTGTTCTGTGTGTGATCAAGGCTCTAACTGAATATCCAAACTGGAGAGATACAGAAAGAGACGAAAAACATGGAGAAAGTGTGGAAATGTGAAGACTGTGGGAAGGGATTTAAATATCCATCTAAGCTGGAAACTCATCAACGCAGTCACACTGGGGAGAAGCCGTTCATCTGCTCTGTGTGTGGAAAGGAATTCACTCAGTTATCCACCCTGCTGAACCACAATGTCACTCACTCCAATGAGAGACCCTTTAAATGCTCTGACTGTGGGAGTGGTTTCAAAAGCTCTCAGGTTCTGATGATCCACCAGCGCATTCACACTGAGGAGAGACCGTTTAGCTGCTCCCACTGCACAAAGAGGTTTAAAACCTCATGCACATTGCGGACACACCAGAGAGTTCATACTGGTGAGAGGCCATTCATCTGCTCAGAGTGTGGGCAGCGATTCACTCGGTTATCCAGCCTGCTGAGCCACAATGTCACTCACTCCAATGAGAGACCATTTAAATGCTCTGACTGTGGGAGTGGGTTTAAAAGCTCTCAGGTACTGATGGAACACCAGCGCATTCACACTGAGGAGAGACCATTCAGCTGCTCTCACTGCACAAAGAGATTTCAAACATCATCCACATTGCGGCGACACCAGCGAGTTCACACTGGCGAGAAGCCGTTCACCTGCACTGTGTGTGGGCAGAGATTCTCTCGGTCATCCCACCTGCTGAGACACCAGCGAGTCCACTAGTAAATGGCTCAGAACAGCTTCCGTTATCTGGGGATCCAGATAGCCAGAAACTGGACAGATCCACAAGTGGAACCTGACCAGCCTGGTGGAGGAAGTTAGAAAAGACCTTCACCGGTGGGGCTCACTCCCACTCTCCCTGCTGGGGAGAATGCAGACGATCAAGATGAACATACTGCCAAGGTTCCTCTTCCTGTTGAGATCCATTCCGATCTTCATCCCCAAGGCCTTTTTCCAAAACGTATACAATCTAATCATGGCGTTTGTGTGGGGAGGTAAGAACCCGAGAATTCCCAAACCGACACTGCAAAGAAGAAAAATCAAAGGGAGCCTGGCTTTACCAAACCTACAATACTACCACTGGGCAGCAACGGCAGAAAGAGTGAGGGGATGGGTACAAGAACCCGACACAGATTGGGTACAAATGGAGGAGGCATCCTGTAAAGGAACGGCCCTCCGGGCCCTGGCCATAGCAGCCCTCTCATCCTCCTCAACAAGGTACACATCGAGCCCAGTGGTAGTAGCCATACTGAGAATGTGGACCCAGTCGACACAGCACTTCGGGATAACTAAAATGGCCCCCATGGCCCCATCTGCAGCAATCACAGATTCCCCCAGCCATGCTGGATACCACCTTCAAAAGATGGAGGCGGGACGGGGCCACACTGACAGTCTGGGACAGTCCGTAGGGCGCAGTCTGGTGACACTGGACGAACTGACGAGGAAGTGGAAACTGTCAAAAGGACAGGAATTGAGTCACATCCAAATAAAACAATTCCTCCGCAAAGAGACAGTCGGGTGCTCTGGGGCCCCAGAAAACACACTGCTAGAGGATCTGATAGACACAAACAGCGAGAAGGGGGGGCTATATGGGAAAATAAATCGACAGCTACTGGACAGAGCTCGAACACCACTGGATGAGACCAGACAAAAATGGGAGGATGAACTGGGGACCGAGGTATGATGGGGACTCTGGAGCGAACCCCTCTGCAGGGTGAGCTCCACCTCCTCCTGCGCAAGGCTAAGCCTAATGCAGCTCAAAGTGGTGCATAGAGCGCACCTGACCAGAACCCGATTGAGCAGGTTCTTCCCGGAGGTGGAGGACAAATGTGAGCGGTGCCAGAGGGGCCCGGCCAACCACACCCACATGTTTTGGGCTTGCCCCAAGCTTGCTGGGTTCTGGACAGCCTTCTCTGAAGCAATGTCCAGGGTTGTGGGGGTGAGGGTGAAGCCATGTCCAATAGTGGCAATTTTTGGGGTATCGGAGCAGCCAGAGTTACACATGGGGAAGGGAGCCAACGACCTTGCTTTCACTTCCCTAATCGCACACCGGAGAATCCTGCTCGGCTGGCGATCGGCAGCACCACCCACAGCTGCAGACTGGCTCGCTGACCTCTCGGAACTTCTCCACCTGGAGAAGATTAAGTACGCCATCTGAGGGTCAGAGGAAGGCTTCCTGGATACTTGGGGGCAGTTTCTCGGTCTGTTTGAGGCCAGCAACGAGGAGTAAGCTAAGAATTTAAAAAACAAGATTGATGAGGAACCAAAGGACTGCACAACCCGGGGGCGGGCCCGAGGAGGGAGACGGAAGGAAGGTGGGAAAACCACAAGAGAAGAGGAGGGGGGCCTACCTCCCCCTCTTTCCCGGAAAATAAAAGAAAAACACAGCCAAAGCCAGGGTGGGGGTTGGAGGTGAGGGGAGCTATAGACCGATCCAGAGGGCAGCAAAATGTACATAGGGTCAGTTAAATGAAGGACAAAATAAACCTCTCTGTATAATAAAGTAAATTAGCGCGGGTAAGAAAAATGTAATGTATACATCCAACTATTTAGAAATATGAGCAATGGCAATAAAAAGATTTTTTTTAAAAATGTTTTTAAGAATTCATAAATACTTTTAGAAAACTCAAGGCAACAGAGAAACTAACCTTTTTTTGGTTTATAAATTGTGAGTACCCAATTATTTTTTTTCCAATTAAGGGGCATTTTAGTGGCCAACCCACCTAACTTGCCCATTTTTTGAGGGTTGTGGGGGTGAAACCTACACAGACACAGAGAGAATGTGCAAACTCAGAGAAACTAATCTTAAGAGAATCTTAAATTGATCATGAGAGAGAGAATTTAAAAAAAAAGACTGCCTCAGATTTGAAACAATATAAAGGTCAAGGAGAATGAAATAGAGTAACAATTGACCACAAGATGGAAAAGAGATAGAAAGGAAAGGGTTAAAATTGTGCCCTGTAGCCTATTACTCTAACAAGAAATCAGCAGTTGCTGCTGGATATAGAAAATCCATATAGAACCCCCTGAATGCAGGTTTTAAACACGGGAAGATTGAGAACAGTGTCAGATGCTAAAGGGAAGAGTCTATTCCTTCAACGGACAAATTACAGTACTTAAGGATGAGGGAAACATCCCAGTATCATCGAGTGGGATCTCTGAACATTCAGGAAAAGGATCATGTCTGTATTTTGTTGCTAATTGTGTTTCTCTTAATTTGGCTCTGAAGATGGCGGCCAATATGGTCGCCTTCCTTAATTTTAATTATGTTTGCTCAAGAGTCGCCAGGTATCTCTCGATACCGCCACAAGGTTCAAAACCGAATACTGATCAAAGACTCGATACACCAGTTACTAAGTTCGAAATCAATGCTCATTTATTTACACACACAGTCAAATATACTCATGCATAAAACTCTCCAAACTAAACTATCACTACTGCTAAAGCCTATACTTAGCTTCGGGCGCCCACTCAGTCAGAGGAACAATGGCCATTGTTCGGTTCTGAGGCTGCTGGATTTGAGCTGGCACAGGATAGCAGCTAACAGCGTCTGTCTCGTAGTGTGCGTTGACTTTAAACAAAGAACAAAGAAAATTACAGCACAGGAACAGGCCCTTCGGCCCTCCCAGCCTGCGCCGATCCAGATCCTTTATCTAAATCTGTCACCTATTTTCCAAGGATCTACATCCCTCTGTTCCCCGCCCGTTCATATATCTGTCTAGATGCATCTTAAATGATGCTATCGTGCCCGCTTCTACCACCTCCGCAGACAAAGCGTTCCAGGCACCCACCACCCTCTGCATAAAAAACTTTCCACGCACATCTCCCTTAAACTTCCCCCCTCTCACCTTGAAATCATGACCCCTTGTAATTGACATCCCCACTCTTGGAAAAAGCTTGTTGCTATCCACCCTGTCCATACCTCATAATTTTGTCGACCTCAATCAGATCCCCCCTCAACCTCTGTCTTTCCAATGAAAACAATCCTAATCTACTCAACCTTTCTTCATAGCTAGCACCCACCATACCAGGCAACATCCTGGTGAACCTCCTCTATACCCTCTCTAAAGCATACACATCCTTCAGGTAATGTGGCCTAACCAAAGTCCTATACAACTGTAACATGACCTGCCGACTCTTGTACTCAATACCCCGTCCGATGAAGGCAAGCATGCTGTATGCCTTCTTGACCACTCTATCGACCTGCGTTGCCACCTTCAGAGTACAATGGACCTGAACTCCCAGATCTCTCTGTACATCAATTTTCCCCAGGACTCTTCCATTGACCGTATAGTCCACTCGAGAATTAGATCTTCCAAAATGCATTACCTCGCATTTGCCTGGGTTGAACTCCATCTGCCATTTCTCTGCCCAACTCTCCAATCTATCTATATTTTGCTGTATTCTCTGACAGTCCTCCTCGCTATCTGCAACTCCACCAATCTTAGTATCATCTGCAAACTTGCTAATCAGACCACCTATACCTTCGTCCAGATCATTTATGGATATCACAAACGACAGTGGTCCGAGCACGGATCCCTGTGGAACACCACTAGTCACCTTTCTCCATTTTGAGACACTCCCTTCCACCACTACCCTCTGTCTCCTGTTGCCCAGCCAGTTCTTTATCCATCTAGCTAGTACACCCTGAACCCCATACAACTTCACTTTTTTCATCAACCTGCCATGGGAAACTTTATCAAATGCCTTAATGAAGTCCATGTATATCACATCTACAGTCCTTCCCTCATCAATTAACTTTGTCCCTTCCTCAAAGAATTCTATTAGGTTTGTAAGACATGACCTTCCCTGCACAAAACCATGCTGCCTATCACTGATAAGTCTATTTTCTTCCAAATGTGAATAGATCCTATCCCTCAGTATCTTCTCCAACAGTTTGCCTACCACTGACGTCAAGCTCACAGGTCTATAATTCCCTGGATCATCCCTGCTACCCTTCTTAAACAGAGGGACAACATTAGCAATTCTCCAGTCCTCTGGGACCTCACCCGTGCTCAAGGATACTGCAAAGATATCTGTTAAGGCCCCAGCTATTTCGTCCCTCGCTTCCCTCAGTAACCTGGGATAGACCCCATCCGGACCTGAGGACTTGTCCACCTTATTGCCTTTTAGAATACCCCAAACTTCCCCCTTCCTTATGCCGACTTGACCTAGAGTATTTAAACATCCATCCCTAACCTTAACATCCGTCATGTCCCTCTCCTTGGTGAATACCGATGCAAAGTACTCATTAAGAATCTCACCCATTTCCTCTGACTCCATGCATAAATTCCCTCTTTTGTCTTTGAGTGGGCCAATCCTTTCTCTAGTTACTCTCTTGCTCCTTATATACGAATAAAAGGCTTTGGGATTTTCCTTAACCCTGTTAGCCAAAGATATTTCATGACACGTTTTAGCCCTCTTTATTGCGTGTTTGAGATTTGTCCAACTTTCCCGATATTCCTCCAAAGCTTCATCAGTTTTAAGTCACCTAGATCTTATGTATGCTTCCTTTTTCATCTTAGCTAGTCTCACAATTCCACCCGTTATCCATGGTTCCCTAATCTTGCCATTTCTATCCCTCATTTTCACAGGGACATGTCTGTCCTGCACTCTAATCAACCTTTCCTTAAAAGGTTCCCACATTTCAAATGTGGATTTACCCTTAAATAGCTGCTCGCAATCCACATTCCCTAGCTCCTGCCGAATTATACTTGGCCTTTCCCCAATTTAGCACTCTTCCTTTCGGACCACTCTCGTCTTTGTCCATGAGTATTCTAAAACTTACGGAATTGTGATCGCTATTCCCAAAGTAATCACCGACTGAAACTTCAACCACCTGGCCGGGATCATTCCCCAATACCAGGTCCAGTATGGCTCCTTCCCGAGTTGGACTATTTACATACTGCTCTAAAAAACTCTCCTGGATGCTCCTTACAAATTCTGCTCCATCTACGCCTCCAACACTACATGAGTCCCATTCAATGTTGGGGAAGTTAAAATCTCCCATCACAACCACCCTATTGCTCCTACATTTTTCTATAATCTGTCTACATATTTATATCTCTACTTCACGCTCACTTTTGAGAGGCCTGTAGTAAAGTCCCAACAATGTTACTGCACCCTTCCTATTTCTTAGCTCTACCCATATTGCCTCAGTGCTCGAATCCTCCATCGTGCCCTCCTTAATCACAGCTGTGATATCATCTCTGACCAGTAATCCAACTCCTCCACCCCTTTTACCTCCCCCTCTATCCCCCCTGAAGCATCTATACCCTGGGATATTTAGTTGCCAGTCTTGCCCTTCCCTCACGCAAGTCTCAGTAATACCAATAACATCATATTCCCAGGTACCAATCCAAGCCCTAAGTTCATCTGCCTTATCTGCTACACTTCTCGCATTAAAACAAATGCACCTCAGACCACCTGTCCCTTTGCGTTCATCATCTCTTCCCTGTCTACTCTTCCCCTTAGTCACATTGAGTTTATTATCTAGTACCTTACTGGCTTTAGTTGCTGCCTCTTTACTGACCTCTAACTTCCTAATCTGGTTCCCATCCCCCTGCCACATTAGTTTAAAACCTCCCCAACAGTGTTAGCAAAAGCACCCCCTCGGACATTGGTTCCAGTCCTGCCCAGGTGTAGACCATCCAATTTGTAATGGTCCCACCGCCCCCAGAACTGGTTCCAATGTCCCAAAAATCTGAACCCCTCCCTCCTGCACCATCTCTCAAGCCACATATTCATTCTGACTATTCTTGAATTTCTACTCTGACTGTCTCGTGGCACTGGTAGCATTCCTGAGATTACTACCTTTGAGGTCCTACTTTTTAACTTATCTCCTAACTCCCTAAATTCTGATTGTAGGACCTCATCCCGTTTTTTTACCTATATCGTTGGTGCCTATATGCACCACAACAACTGGCTGTTCACCCTCCCCCTTCAGTATGTCCTGCAGCCGAACTGAGATATCCCTGACCCGTGCACCCCGGAGGCAACATACTATTCAGGAGTCTCGTTTTCGACCACAGAAACGCCTGTATACTCCCCTTACGATTGAATCCCCTATGACTATAGCCCTGCCAGTCTTTTTCCTGCCCTTCTGCGCAGCAGAGCCAGCCACGGTGCCATGAGCCTGGCTACTACTGCCTTCCCCTGGTGAGTCATCTCCCCCAACAGTATCCAAAATGGTATATTTGTTTTGGAGGGAGATGACCGCAGGGGACACCTGCACTGCCTTCCTGCTCTTTCTCTGCCTTTTTGTCACCCATTCCCTGTCTCCCTCGCCAATCCTAATTTGCGGTGTGACCAACTCACTGAACGTGCTAGCCACAACCTCCTCAGCATCGCGTATGCTCCAAAGTGAGTCCATCCGCAGCTCCAGAGCCGTCATGCGGTCTAACAGTAGCTGCAGCTGGACACACTTCCCGCACATGAAGGAGTCAGGAGCATCGGCCGCGTCTCTGAACTCCCACATTGAGCACGAGGAGCATAACACGGGTCTGGGATCTCCTGCCATTTTTACACTTTACCTTAACTGATTACAAATATAATATCAAATAATGAATAAGTGAAAAGAATAAAGATTTTACTTACCAATCACAATACTTACCAACACATGAAGAGTTAAATTTCTCCCAGCTACTGCTAATTGGAGCACTTTCCTTACCAGCCAATCAGGTCACTGCTTTGCTGTGATGTCACTCTTCAAGGTAAGTTTTTAAAGAGGTAAACTTACCTTCCTGACAGACCCCTGGCCACTGCCCCGATGAACACCTGATTAAGCGAAAGAAGACAGAGTGCGATACTAGAGTGACAGCTTTGGGCAGAGGTAATTACACAGGCGTGAGGAAAGAGTGGCCCAAGGAGACTCGCACAAATAATTGAGGGTAAGACAGTTGATGAACAATGACGAATGTTCAGGGAAATATTACAGACCTATGGCGACACGGTAGCACAGTGGTTATCACTGCTGCTCCACAACACCAGGGACTCGGATTTGATTCCCGACTTGGGTCACAGTCTGTGCGGAGTCTGTACATTAGACCATAAGACATAGGAGCGGAAATAAGGCCATTCGGCCCATCGAGTCCACTCCGCCATTCAATCATGGCTGATTTCAATTCCATTTACCCGCTCTCTCTCCATAGCCCTTAATTCCTCGAGAAATCAAGAATTTATCAACTTCTGTCTTAAAGACACTCAACATCCCGGCCTCCACCGCCCTCTGTGGCAATGAATTCCACAGACCCACCACTCTCTGGCTGAAGAAATTTCTCTTCATCTCTGTTCTAAAGTGACTCCCTTTTATTCTAAGGCTGTGCCCCCGGGTCCTAGTCTCCCCTGCTAATGGAAACAACTTCCCTACATCCACCCTATCTAAGCCATTCATTATCTTGTAAGTTTCTATTAGATCTCCCCTCAACCTCCTAAACTCCAATGAATATAATCCCAGGATCCTCAGACGTTCATCGTATGTTAGGCCTATCATTCCTGGGATCATCCGTGTGAATCTCCGCTGGAGCCGCTCCAGTGCCAGTATGTCCTTCCTGAGGTGTGGGGCCCAAAATTGCTCACAGTATTCTAAATGGGGCCTAACTAATGCTTTATAAAGCTTCAGAAGTACATCCCTGCTTTTATATTCCAAGCCGCTTGAGATGAATGACAACATTGCATTTGCTTTCTTAATTACGGACTCAACCTGCAAGTTTACCTTTAGAGAATCCTGGACTAGGACTCCCACGTCCCTTTGCACTTCAGCATTATGAATTTTGTCACCGTTGAGAAAATAGTCCATGCCTCTATTCTTTTTTCCAAAGTGCAAGACCTCGCACTTGCCCACGTTGAATTTCATCAGCCATTTCTTGGACCACTCTCCTAAACTGTCTAAATCTTTCTGCAGCCTCCCCACCTCCTCCATACTACCTGCCCCTCCACCTATCTTTGTATCATCGGCAAACTTAGCCAGAATGCCCCCAGTCCCGTCATCTAGATCGTTAATATATAAAGAGAACAGCTGTGGCCCCAACACTGAACCCTGCGGGACACCACTCGTCACCGGTTGCCATTCCGAAAAAGAACCTTTTATCCCAACTCTCTGCCTTCTGCCTGACAGCCAATCGTCAATCCATGTTAGTACCTTGCCTCGAATACCATGGGCCCTCATTTTACTCAGCAGTCTCCCGTGAGGCACCTTATCAAAGGCCTTTTGGAAGTCAAGATAGATAACATCCATTGGCTCTCCTTGGTCTAACCTATGTGTTATCTCTTCAAAGAACTCTAACAGGTTTGTCAGGCATGACCTCCCCTTACTAAATCCATGCTGACTTGTCCTAATCTGACCCTGCACTTCCAAGAATTTAGAAATCTCATCCTTAACAATGGATTCTAGAATCTTGCCAACAACCGATGTTAGGCTAATTGGCCTATAATTTTCCATCTTTTTCCTTGTTCCCTTCTTGCAAAGGGGGGTTACAACAGCGATTTTCCAATCCTCTGGGACTTTCCCGGACTCCAGTGACTTTTGAAAGATGATAACTAACGCCTCCACTATTTCTTCAGCTATCTCCTTTAGAACTCTAGGATGTAGTCCATCTGGGCCCGGAGATTTATCAATTTTTAGACCTCTTAGTTTCTCTAGCACTTTCTCCTTTGTGATGGCTACGATACTCAACTCTGCCCCCTGACTCTCCGGAGTTGGTGGGATATTACTCATGTCTTCTACTGTGAAGACTGACGCAAAGTACTTATTTAGTTCCTCAGCTATTTCCTTGTCTCCCATCACAAAATTACCAGCGTCATTTTGGAGCGGTCCAATGTCAACTTTTGCCTCCCGTTTGTTTTTAATGTATTTAAAGAAACTTTTACTATCATTCCTAATGTTACTGGCTAGCCTACCTTCATATTTGATCCTCTCTTTCCTTATTTCTCTCTTTGTTATCCTCTGTTTGGTTTTGTAGCCTTCCCAATCTTCTGACTTCCCACTACTCTTTGCCACATTATAGGCTTTTTCTTTTGCTTTGATGCATTCCCTAACTTCCTTTGTCAGCCATGGCTGCCTAATCCCCCCTCTGATAACCTTTCTTTTCTTTGGGATGAACCTCTGCACTGTGTCCTCAATTACTCCCAGAAACTCCTGCCATTGCTGTTCTACTGTCTTTCCCACTAGGCTCTGCTCCCAGTCGATTTTCGTCAGTTCCTCCCTCATGCCCCTGTAGTTACCTTTATTTAACTGTAACACCTTTACATCTGATTCTACCTTCTTTCTTTCAAATTGGAGATTGAATTCTACCATATTATGATCACTGCCTCCTAAGTGCTCCCTTACTTTAAGATCTTTAATCAAGTCTGGCTCATTACATAACACTAAGTCCAGAATGGCCTGTTCCCTCGTGGGCTCCATCACAAGCTGTTCCAAAAAGCCCTCCTGTAAACATTCAATGAATTCCCTTTCCTTGGGTCCACTGGCAGCATTATTTACCCAGTCCACCTGCATATTGAAGTCCCCCATGATCACTGTGACCTTGCCTTTCTGACATGCACTTTCTATTTTGTGGTGCATTTTGTGTCCCCGGTCCTGACCACTGTTAGGAGGCCTGTACATAACTCCCATTATGGTTTTTTTGCCTTTGTGGTTCCTCAACTCTACCCACACAGACTCCACATCATCTGACCCTATGTCGTTTAGTGCTATTGATTTAATTTCATTCCTAATTAACAAGGCAACCCCGCCCCCTCTGCCCACCTCCCTGTCTTTTCGATAGGTTGTGAATCCCTGGATGTTTAAATGCCAGTCCTGAACCCCCTGCAACCATGTCTCTGTGATGCCTACCACACCATACCTGCCAGTCACAATCTGGGCCACAAGCTCATCTACCTTGTTCCGTACACTGCGCGCATTTAAATATAGCACCTTTAATTCTCTATTGACCGTCCCTTTTTGTTTTCTTAGTGTGGTGGGCCTTGGTTTACTGAGCCTTTCCATACACTGTGTCATATTTTGTGGGATGGGGACTATCGTAACCTCTCCTGAGTTTTGTCTTTTCGTGCTTTTTTGTATTCCTAAGCAGCTACGCTTCCCACTGATTACTTCACCTCTTGGTTCCCTGACTTTCCCTTCCCCCCCAATCTTTAGTTTAAAGTCCTATTGACCACCCTATTTATTCTTTTCGCCAGAACACTGGTCCCAGCTCGGTTCAGGTGGAGACCATCCCAACGGTATAGGTCCCCCCTGTCCCAAAACTGATGCCAGTGTCCCATGAAAAGGAACCCCTCTTTCCCACACCACTCTTTCAGCCACGTGTTAACTTCCCTTATTCTTGCCTCCCTATGCCAATTTGCACGTGGCTCGGGCAGTAATCCGGAGATTATGACCCTTGAGGAACTGTTTTTTAATTTGAATCCTAGCTCTTTATAATCTCTAAACAGGTCCTCTTTCCTAGACTTGCCTATGTTGTTGGTACCGACATGGACCACAACAACTGGATCCTCCCCCTCCCTCTCCAGTATCCTTTCAAGCCGGTCAGAGATATCCCGCACCCTAGCACCGGGCAGGCAACATACCATGCGGGACTCTTTATCCTGCTCACAAAGGATACTATGATCCCCTGATAATAGAATCCCCTACAACTACAACTTGCCTATTTACTCCCTCCCCTTGAATGGCCTGCTGAACCATGGTGCCTTGGTCAGCTGACTCATCCTTCCTGCAGCCCTGTTCGCCATCCACACAGGGAGCAAGTGCCTCATACCTGTTGGACAGAGTCAAGGGCTGAGGCTCCTGAGTTCCTGACTGCTGGTTCCCTTTACCTGCCTGACTTGCAGCCACACCCTGCTGTCCCTGGCCACTGGCAGGATTTAAACTGCTTACTCTGACAGGTGTGACTGCCTCCTGAAACACAGTGTCCAGGTAAGTCTCCCCCTCCCGGATGTGCCTCAGTGTTTGAAGCTCAGACTCCAGCTCATCAACTCTGAGCCGGAGCTCTTCGAGCAGCCAACACTTACTGCAGATGTGGTCGCTGCAGCTCACAATGGGATCTGCCAGCTCCCACATCAAGCAGCTCAAGCACATCACCTGACCAGCCATCACTAATTAATTAATTCGTTTAATTTAAGTTTAGGAGTTTAGCGGTGTTTTTTTTTTAAATTTGGGGCAGATTTGCTATCAACCACTCAGATCACAGCTTCCCTCTGACGTCACTTTTGGGAAACAAACTGGAAAACAGGAAGTTTCCGTTAGGTTTTTATACTCACAGAGACTGCTCCTCCTCCTCCGAACGGCTCCCGAAATTAGGCCCGAAGAAAGAGAGAGAACAAAACAGTCGGGAAAAAGCACCTTCTCCCACTCTTCACCGAATTACCTCACTGCACCAAATTACCCAAATTCTAACTCTGTCTGTGTCTCACCCACTCAGGCTGTGTCTCCTTGACCTGCGCAATGCTTACTAATGTGCGCTTTCTGTCTGTCTTTTATACAGACCTTAGGATGACTCACACTAAAACTTCAAAGAGAAGAATACAATGTGTACCTTTGTGCCCCTTAACAGGCCTCAGGTGACTGCCAGATAACTGCCTCTCAGCAATTAGGGTGGGGGCAGCTTCAGCCAATCAGACACTAATCTACACTGCACTTTTAACTGAAAAACAGCAAAATTAGATGAACCACTTCCCTTTCCTGGTTACCTCACTGCATCAAATTACCAAATTCTCACTCGGTCTGTATCTCTCTCACTCAGGCTGTGTCTCCTTGACCTGCGCAATGCTTCCCGTGTCTGCGTGGGTTTCCTCCGGGTGCTCCGGATGCATGCCACAAGTCCCAAAAGACATGCGTTTTAGGTGAACTGGACATTCTGAATTCTCCCTCAGTGCAACCAAACAGGCGCTGGTGTGTGGCGACTAAAGGGTTTTCACAGTACTTCATTGCATTGTCAATGTAAGCCTACCTGTGACACTAATAAAGATAATTATTAGCTCACAATTAAAGCATATTGTATATTCCTGAGAGGAAGACAAATTGTAAAAGGGAGAAAGCGTCCCATGGCTAAACAAGGAAGTCAAAGAGGACATAAAGGTAAAAAGCTAGGGCATGCCATACTGCCAAAGCTACTGGTAAGCTGGAGGATTGGGAGAACTTGAACGTTCAGCAAAAGGCACTAAAAATAAGATCAAAAGAGCTAATATGAACTACGAAAGGAGACTAGCACAAAATATAAACACTGATACCAAAAGCTTCTATAAGTAAATAAAGAGCAAGAGAGTAGCTAAAATAAATGTGAGCCCTTTCGAGGACAATGCATGGTAGCACAGTGGTTAGCACTGTTGCTTCACAGCATCAGGGTCGTGGGTTTGGTTCCCGCTTGTCACTGTCTGTGTGGAGACCGCACCTTCTCCCCGTGTCTACGTGGGTTTCCTCCGGGTGCTCCACGTTCTCCCCCCACAAGGTTGGGTGAATTGGACATTCTCTAGATAAGTGTGAGGTTATCCATTTTGGCCAAAAAGATCAAAAGGCAAATTATCGGAATCAAAAGCATATTCAAAATGTGTCTGGCAGAGGGATCTGGGAGCCTTTGTTCATGAATCACAGAAAGTCAGTATGCTGGTACAGCATTTAATAAAAAAGGCAAATGGAATTTTTGCATTAATTGCAAAAGGACTGGAGTATAAAAGTAGAGAAGTATTGTTGCAATTGTATAGGGAGACCACATCTGGCATAATCTGGTGGATTTGGTGGCAGTTCAGAGGACATTCACCAGATTGATTCCAGGGATGAAAGGGTTGACGTATGAGGAGAGATTGAACAGTTTGGGTTTATACCCGCTGGAGTTTAGAAGAATGAGAGGGGATCTGATTGAGGTATATAAAATCATAAGAGGGATTGATAAAGTAAACATAGACCAAATGTTCCCTGTTATGGGCAATCTAGAATGAGAGGTTACAGATATAGGTTGAGAGACGGTGGATTAAGAACTGAAATGAGGAGAAACGACTGCTCGCAGAGGGTGGTGGAATTTATGGAACTCGCTGCTGCATAGTGTGGCGGAGTCTGAGTCATTAAATGGTTTCAAGAAGCAGATAGATATATTTCTGATTTAAATAATAGGTTAAAGGGATATGGGGAACTAGTCTGGAGGTGAATTTCAGACCAGGAAGATCCATGAAATGAAAAATGAAAATCGCTTATTGTCACAAGTAGGCTTCAAACAAATTTACTATGAAAAGCCCCTAGTCGCCACATTCTGGCGCCTGTTCGGGGAGGCTGCTACAGGAATTGAACCGTGCTGCGGGCTTGCCTTGGTCTGCTTTAAAAGTCAGCTCTTTAGCCCTGTGCTAAACCAGCTTCAGTGATCTGATTGAATGGCGGAACAGGCTTGAAGGGTTGAATTGCCCTCTTCTGCTCCTGATTCCTAGGTTCCCTTGTATATTACAAGACTAGAAATAATGATAAATATTCTTCATTACAGAACCATCAATAATATATCGAATCTGTACCATATAACAACACTGGACATTTCTCTGTCTGGTATTAATTTACTGTCCCCTTAACTGTCAGCCATCTCCTGGAGAAACCAACCCTTTAATTGTGAACATTAGGAAAGGGACCATCTTTTCAGCCAGACAAATAAATGTGTCGAGCTGAGGAAGCAAAGGATGTCAATGTCTTTAATAGAGAGAGAGAGAGAGAGAGACCTGGGCCAAGCTTTGCAGAGTCTGCACCCTCCGTGGATTCACTTCCTTTCCCTTCAGTTGCTGCAAGTGACCAATTGAAGGTCAGAATGAGAAAAGAAATGGAAAGGGGGAGAAAAGAAAGTGTTTTACTCACAGATGTTGGAGACAGGAGGACGTTTCAGACTGTGTGAAGCTCAAACTTCATTCCCACAAATCTAGATTGGCTGGAGGACCTGAGTCCATCCGGTCCTCCCACTCTTCCCATTGGTCAATACGTCAGCTGGCAGGTCACGGGGTGAGCTTTCCGTCGGACATGCGCAATCCCGTGCCGGGGGAGGAGAAATCACCGAGAGGCTTCTCGCTGTGGCCGGAACTGTCAGCCGGTAGCATGGAAACCTTGTCTGACGGAGGTGGAGGGGGAGGAGGAAAGCGGCGCCGGGTTTGCGCACTGGAACCCTGAGACGTCACCGCGCATCGGCCGGAAGGTTTTGTCCAATGGCAAGAGTTGATGAACCGGAAGGACTCTCTTCCACCATCCAAACTGGGGCCTCACACAAACTGAAACCTCCTCCTGTCTCCAACATCTGTGAGTAAAACACGTTATTTTCTCCCCCTTTCCATTTATTTACTTATTCTGACCTTCAATTGGTCACTTGGAGCAACTGAAGGAAAAGGAAGTGAATCCGGGGAAGGTGCAAACTCTGCAAAGCTTGGCCCAGGTCTCTCTCTCCCGATTTTTAAAAATTAATTTAGTGTACCCAATTCATTTTTTGCAATTAAAGGGCAATTTATTGTGTCCAATCCACCCAACCTGCACATCTTTGGGTTGTGGGGGCGAAACCCACGCAAACACGGGGAGAATGTGCAAACTGCACACGGACAGTGACCCAGAGCCGAGATCGAACCTGGGCCCTCAGTGCCGTGAGGCAGCAATGCTAACCACTGCGCAACGTGCTGCCTGCCCTCTTTCCCTCGTGAAGACATTGGCATCCGGCATCCTTTGTTCCCTCAGCTTGACACATTTATTAGTCTGGTTAAAAGATATGGTCTCTGATATGGTGGGGGGTGGTGGGGGGGTGGGGGGGTGGGGGGGGGTGGGGGGGGTGGGGGGGGTGGGGGTTGGGGGGTGGGTGGGGGGGGGTGGGGGGGGGGGTGGGGGTGGGGGGGGTGGGGGGGGTGGGGGGGGGGGGTGGGGGGGGGGGGGGGGGGGGGTGGGGGGGGGGGGGGGGTTGGGGGGTGGGGTGGGGGGGGGTGGGGGGGGGGTGGGGGGGGGGGGTGGGGGTGGGGGGGGGGGGGGGGGGGTGGGGGGGGGGGGTGGGGGGGGGGTGGGGGGGGGGGGGGGGGGGGGGGGGGGGTGGGGGGGGGGGTGGGGGTGGGGGGTGGGGGGGGTGGTGTGGGGGGTGGGGGGGGGTGGTGTGGGGGGTGGTGTGGGGGGTGGGGGGGGTGGTGTGGGGGGTGGGGGGGGGTGGTGTGGGGGGTGGTGGGGGGGGGGGGGGTGGTGGGGGGGGGGGTGGTGGGGGGGGGGGGTGGGTGGGGGTGGGGTGGGGGTGGGGTGGGGGGGGTGGGTGGGGGGGGGGGGGTGGGGGGGGTGGTGGGGGTGGTGGGGGGGGTGGTGGGGGTGGGGGTGGGGGGGGTGGGGGGGTGGGGGTGGGGGGGGTGGGGGGGTGGGGGTGGGGGGGGTGGTGGGGGTGGGGGTGGGGGGGGTGGGGGGGGGGGGGGAGGAAACCAGAGGGATTCTCAGGATGTTAATATATAAGTATAATATGTACAGGTTGTTGTTATAGATAATTGTATATTGGACTGTTAAAACATATTTTTGGAGAATATTTATCTGGGACAAGGCAGTTGCCATTTAGTTTTGTTTTTGTTTATATATTATTTATTTCTTGTTTATAAAACTGGCCATTGTTATTTATATTGTGATATTACTGTGTAAGGATACACAATGTACTGTGATGGTTGGCCAAAATTTTCATAAAATATTTTTTTTTTTAAAAAAGGAATCAGTGAGCATGGATCTGTCAGCCTGAATCAGCACATCAGGTGAATTGGGAGGGTGAATATTAGACAAAGCAGAGTGAAAATGGAGGGAGAGTGTGTGGGATGGAGATTTACAGCTTTGGGGAATGAGAGAGGAAAGAATGTTCCATAGAAACTAGAATTCTCTGTTCTGAATTTCTATCCTGTACTGACTCTGATGATTTTTTTGAAATTGTTTTTACAGGATATTAGAGAGGAGGAACCGTCACATCCTGATCTGACTGAGTCACTCACTTCATCGCGGCCTGAATATCATCGGCCTTTGAATCTAGAAGGAGAAATGTTTCCCTGATCTGTCAGCTTCAAAAGATTTTAAACATCAGTGTGGCTGGAAAAGCACCATGACACACACATCGGAGTGAGAGTGTTCCAGGGCACTGACTGTGGAAAGAGCTTCAACTGGTTACATAGCCTGCCACCATTCACAGCGGGGAGAGACCGTACACGTGTTCTGTGTGTGGACAAGGCTTCAGCTGATCGTCAAAGCTGGAGAGACACAAAGAGACCTCAAACATGGGGAAACCATGGAAATGTGGGGACTGTGGGAAGGGATTTGATGCCCCATCTAAGCTGGAAATTCATCAACGCATTCACACCAGGGAGAGGCCGTTCACTTGCACTCTGTGTGAGAAGGGATACACTCAATTCTCCCACTTGCGAAGACACCAGCGAGTTCACACTGCGGGGAGTCCGTTCACCTGCTCTCAGTGTGGAATGGGATTTGCTCAATTATCCACCCTGCAAAGACACCAGCGAGTTCACACTGAGGAGAGGCCGTTCACCTGCACATGTGTGAGAAGGGATTCACTCAGTTATCCCAACTGCGAAGACACCAGCGAATTCACACTGCGGAGAGGCTGTTCACCTGCTCTGTGTGTGGGAGGGATTCACTCAGTTATCCAGCCTGCAGAAACACCTACGGTTCACACTGGGGAGAAGCCATTCACCTGCTCTCAATGTGAGAAGGGATTCAGTCAGTTATCCAGCCTCCGAAGACACAGCAAGTTCACACTGGCAGAGGTCGTTAACCTGCTCTCAGTGTGGGAGGGATTCACTGAGTTATCAGCCTGAAGTCACACCAGCGAAATCACACTCGGGAGAAGCCATTCACCTGCTCTCAGTGTGGGATGGGATTCATTCAAGTATCCAAGCTGAAGAGACACCAGCGACTTCACCCTGGAGAGAAGTCATTTGGCTGCTTTCAGTGTGGGAAGGGATTCACTCAGTTATCAAACCTGCTGACACACCAACAGGTTCACAAGTGATGACAGGGGTTGGATTCTGCTGTTACTGCTGCTGTGAATCACATCCAGGACTGAATCATGTTCATTCTGACACTTGGTGAAGTGGGAGGGTCGGAGGGTTTCTTTCTGTTGGACTGGCTGTTCTCACGACTTTCCTTCCAGTGGGCTGATGCACTTTGAGCCTGGGAGAGCACATTTCCATTGAAATGATCCACAAAAGCTGGTGAAGGACATTTATTTTATCCTGGATGGCAAAGGTGGTTTTACCACTACTACAGATAGATCTAAAGTAAAAACAGGAAGTGCTGGCAAATGGGATTAGGTCGGCAGGTCAGGTGTTTTTCATGTGTTGGCGCCGACACGATGAGCTGAAGGGCCTCTTCTGCTCTGTATTCTTCTGTGATTCTGAGGTGGTAGAAACACCATCTTTACTGACAGTAGATGAGGCTCCAGCACCGGATGCATCCAGAGATACTGAGGGAAGTGAGTGGAAATTGCAGAGACACTAGTGATAATTTTCCAGTCTTCCTTAGACACAGGGCTGGTGCCAGAGGACTGGAGAATTATGAATGTTACACCCTTGTTCAAAAAGGGATGCGAGGATAAAGCCGGCAACTACAGACCAGTCAGTCTGGCTTCAGTGGTAGGGAAACTTCTGGAAAATATAGTTTGGGGCTGAATCAATAGTCACTTAGACAAGTGCAGGAAAATTAATGAAAACCAGCCTGGATTCATTAGGAGAAAATTATGATTAATTAACTTGCTGGAGTGTTTTGTGGAGGTAACAGAGAAGGTTGATAAGAGCAGCACTGTTGATGTGGTGGATACGGATTCTCAAAAGACATTTGACACAGAATCACACAACCGACTTGTGAGAAAAATCTAATTTGTGGAATAAAAGGGAAAGTCGGCACTTGGATAAGGAATTGGCTCAGAAGTGACAGGAACAGAGAGTAGTGATAAATGGTTGTTTTTCAGACTGGAGGAAGGTTTGTAGTGGAATTCCCCAGGGGGCAGTGTTGGGACTCTTTCACTTCCTGATATATATTCATGACCCAGACTGTGGTGTTCAGGGTTTGGTGGTAAAATCTGCCAATGATACGAAGATTGAAAACATTGTCAACTGTGATGAGGATAGTCTTGAACTTCAAAGGGACATTGACAGGTTGGTGGATTGGGCAGACAAGTGGCAGATGAAGTTCAGTGCAGAGTGTGAGAGGTGATTTATTTTGGCAGGAAGAATATGGAGAGGCAGTGTAAAATAAAGGGAAAACTCGAATGGAGGTGCAGGAACAGAGGGACCTCGGTGTATATGTACATAAGTCATTAAAGGTGGTTGGGCATGTTGAGAGAGCAGTTAATAAAGCAGATGGTATCTTAGACTTTATTAAGTGGAGAGGCGGTGACATAGTGGTATTGTCACTGGACGAGTAATCCAGAGATCCAGGGTGATGATCTGGGGAGCCGGGTTCGAATCCCACTACGGCAGGTGCTGGATTTAAACTCAATAAAATATCTGGAATTAAAAGTCTAATAATGGCCATGAAACTATTGCCGATTCTCGTAAAAACCCATCTGGTTCACTTCAGGGAAGGAAATCTGCTGCCGTACCTGGTCTGGCCTACATGTGACTTCAGACCCACAGCAATGTGGTTGACTCTTAACTATCCCCTCAAGGGCAATTAGGGACGGGCAATAAATACTGGCCCAGCCTGAGAAGCCCACGTCCCATAAACAAATTTTTAAAAAATTAATAAGGGCAGTGAGGACAAGAGTAAGGAGGTCATGTTAGGCCACATCTGGAGCACTGTATCCAGTTCTGGTCACTGTGAATGAGGAAGGATGTGAAAATGTGAGAGTACAGAGAAAATTCACCAGAATGATTCCAGGGATAACGAACTGTAGCAATGAGGATAGATTGGAGAAATTGGGTCCTTTTTCCTTGGAGAAATGAAGGCTGAGACTTGTTCGAGGTGTTCAAGATACTGAGGGTTTGGACAGGGTAAATGGTGAGAATCTGTTCCCACTGAAAGAATCAGGAACAAGAGGGCACAGATCCTAAATAATTGGCAAAAGAGTAAAAGCGCAGAGAGAGAATTTTTATTCACCCACAGGGTGGTTGGAGACTAGAATGAACTTCCTGAGAGGGTGGTGGAGGCAGATTCGATTGAGGTATTTCAAAAGGGAATTGGATTGATATCTGAAAAGAAAGAATGAAAGGTTAGTGGGATAAGACACGGGAGTGGGACTGGGTAAAATTCTCTGCCAGAGAGCCAGAGCAGACGAGCCAGAGCAGACTCGATGGGCCGAATGGCCACCTTCTGCACTGTGAAGATTCTGCGTTCTGTGAAGTAAATCACCGATTCTCGAACACCAGTTGATTCTGTACAGTGGGTCGCCTCTGAGTCAGGAGGTGGGGGATTGAATCTCCTCTCCAGAGACTCGAGCCCCCACAGTCCACTCTCCCGGTGTCAGTACTGAGGGAGTGTCGTCCTGTCAGAGGGACCAGCTTTAGAGTGAGACATTAACAGTGTGCCACCGTGCCACCCCTTTAAAATATGCCCCTCCTTCAAAACTGACAGAGGGCCTCAAGGAGGTGCAAGAAAGCTTCACAAGGATGATAGCAGGACTGAGTGTTTAAATTACATGATAGCTTGAATAGGTTGGTGATATTTCCTCCGGGAAAGAGAAGGCGGAAGACTGACCTGAGAAAGACTTTAATGGGTGTGATTGGATTGACATCATCAACTCATCACTGTGATTGCAGGATGGAAATTCAGAACTGACAATTTTATTTGTCACAGAAAATTCTTCATCTCAAACTATAAATCTCTGTCTCCCTGAGACTCCCTCCTCCCCTATTGACTATAACATTAATTTATCCCACTATCCTCCTCCTGCTTTTCACCCAATTCTCCTCCCCGGAAGTCAGAGGTCAGTGTATATCCAGGGTTAGGGTTGCTGTTGGTTTAAGGTTGTGTTTCAGGTTAGGGTCATATTTGGCATTAGTAAAGATTCGGTTTTAGGGTTTGGGTTATCAGGAGTTAATGTTAGGTTATGGTTAGGATTTGTTTATGCTTGTATGGTTATAGGCGATTCGGGGTTAGGGTTTGGATTATAAAGAGTTAGGGTTAGTTGATAATTAGTGTTTGTTTTAAGAAGTTTTATGATCAGTGGATACTTCAGGTGATGAAAGTGAATGGGTATTTACGGTGGTGATAGTGGCCATTCGCGGTTAAGGTTATTGAGGATGTTAGTTAATTTTAATTAATAATCTTTGTTATTGTCACAAGCAGGCTTACATTAACACTGCAATTAAGTTACTGTGAAAAGCCCCTAGTTGCCACATTCCGGCACCTGCTCGGGTACACTGAGGAAGAATTGAGAATGTCCAAATTACCTAACAAGCATATCTTTCGGGCATTATGGGAGGAAACCGAAGCACCCGGAGGAAACCCACGCAGACACAGGGAGAACGTGCAGACTCCACACAGGCAGTGACCAAAAACGGAATCGAACCTGGGACTCTGGAGCTGTGAAGTAACAGTGCTAACCATTGTGGTTGTTATGATTAGGTTAAGAGTATTAGGTGTTATGATTTGGATTATTAGAGGTTAGGATTAGTGTTATTAAGGTTAAGGTTAGTGCTTTTATAGGTTCGGGTGATTTTGGGTTATCGGTTAGCGTTGTGGTTATGGTTTTCGGGACTGAGAGTCAGAAACTGTGATTTGACAACATCCAACATCACTCTATGTTGTTTCCTCCTGTCATTGTTAACCATCATTTTTGCCAACAGTATGTATATAAGAACCACACGTGCTGTAAATATTGAACTGTGTTACTGTGTATAAATTGAAAATGCCAATAAAAATATTTTTAAAAAACAGCCATTTTTACAATATGTGACTTCTAACTAATCAGTTTCCTCAAAGCCTAATCCTAATCAGAGAGTCACAACTTGTATCTATCGAATGTCTTTAACCAGTAAATATTTCAAGAGAAATCAAAACACCCAGTAGTTAACTGAAAGAGCTAAACCACAAGGCTTAATGTCTTTAAACAAAATCAAATTTTAATGTGATTTTTTTTTAAAAAGCACATAATGTAACACTACATTTTGTAATTACGTAAGTTGTAAAGTCCGAACTGTATCGTCGTTCTACCGAAGAGATTCTTTACACATTGTGAGATCTTGAAGGTTTGTTTACTTTTTCAGGGATTAACCCAAAGGTATGCCACAGCCCTCTGGAATGCACATCATTTTCTTCTCAATATTTCAGCAACTCTTCTCAGGCCCAAGGATTCGTCCACATCTTTCCATTAGCTTTTGGTAAATTGAGCCTCCAATGCTTGATGACTCTGGATTACTCAGCACAAGATTCAGCCTCACTGCCTTCTGGTTCTAACTTTGGGCAGACAGATTTTTTTTTCCAACCAGCGCCCAGATCTTCTTCACTCCTCATTTCAAACTCACTGTTGAAGCTGATTGCTTCCACTACCAGAGAAACCAACTGTGCCAGTCACTGTGGGTTTCTTCATCTAGCTCCAAGCTAGGTAAATCTTCCAGCTTTTTTTCCCCTCACGAAGTCCAAGGAAACTTGAAAATACAGTAGACCAAATCTTCAATTGCCTTCTGTGAGAAATGCCCAGATAAATTCAACAAAAGAACCTCCCAAATCCTACAGCCCACCTTCATGGCAATGTGATATGTTCACAGAGGTTCCAAACACAAAAGCAAAGTGAATATGATTTACCTTCAAAGCAACCTTTCATTCTGTGATCCACATTAAATATGAAATTAGATTTTCACAACAATTCGCAAAGAGAATTAGTGGGCTGGAAGCAAACTTATGAGATCAACCAGTCCAGCAAGAAGGAACCATCCCACTTCTACTAGCTGTCAGATTGAACATGATCTAGTCATGGGAGTGAGAAACAGCAGCAATAACAATAGAATTCGAACCCTGTAATCACTGGTGAGCTTGTTCAGGTCTCAGTTCAGATAACCGACTGAATCTCTACCCACACAGTGAGCTGGAGAATTGTCTCTCCCCAGTGAGAACTCATTGGTATGTCAGCAGATTGGATGACCAGGTGAATACCTGCCCCCACACATAGGGAGCTGGTCAAGGGCCTCTCCCCGGTGTGAACTCACTGATGTGTTAGCAGATTGTATGAACTGTTGCTAACACAATTATATCTTTGTTTTTCAAACAAGGTGAAGAAGCAGTGCACAATATTTTAGATGTGGCCTCACCAAGACCCTGCACAGCTTCCATTCCCCTTCTACTAGCAAACCAACGTTTTGTGATTCCTGTATCAGGACACCCAGATTTCTCTGTACCACTTAGTATTGCAATCTCGCTCCATTTAAATAGGATACTGTTTCTCTATTCCTCTTGCCAAAGTTAACATGTTCATATTCTCTCACATCATATTCCATCTGCATTTTTCCCCCACACACTTAACCTGCCTGCATCTTTTTGTAGACATAGAATCATAGACTTTACAGTGCAGAAGGAGGCCATTCGGCCCATCAAGGCTGCACCGGCCCTCGGAAAGAGCACCCTACTTATCCCCACCCTTCCACCCTATCCCCCTCACCCGTTCTAACCAAGCAGTTAAACTGGGACTCACTGACATCTCATCTGAAAGATGGTACCTCCAGCAGAGCAGCACTACCGCAGTGCTGCACTGCAGTATCAGCCCTGAGTTTTGTTCTACAGTCCTGAATGGGAAGATGAGCCCAGAACTTTGGAACTCAAGAGGTAGGAGTATTACCCACTGAGTTCTGACTGACAGTGAAGGTGAAGAGGACTGGGAGGAGGTATGTGTGGAGCATCAAAACCATCGCAGGCCAGGTGGGCCAAATGGCCTGTTTCTTTGATGTCCATTCTATGTCATTTCAACCAGTGGAACATTTTAGACACGGAATAACCAATTTCATATTAAGGATTGTTTGGGTGTAATGCTGAAAGCAAACTTTTTTTGTAAAATAATTTCAGCTGAGTGTTCCTGAATGATGAGGAGATCACAGGCAGCAGTTCTTAAAGAGACAGCAGTTCTGAAAGAGACACCGATCACCCAGAAAATCTGCAGCCCAAGTGATCCCACATCAATGATATCACACAGGTTGTTCAATCCAAATCTGGTTTATTTGACCTAAATCCAGAATATTCAACTCTAGTCCAGTTACAGGGGGCTGTAACTTCAGAATGGAACTCCAAGTGGCAGAATGAATAAGGTTTGGTCCTGAACAGCAGCAACAACAGTAAAATCCTTCTCCCTCTCAAATGTTTTTTCCCCACACACTCCCTCCTCCTTGTTGATGTTAATACTGATTCATCCGCCTCCTGCTTTCCCCCCCAATTCTCCCCTGAAGGTGCTGACTCGCGGGTTCAGTTTCACTCTCACCTATTGCCCTCCCCAAATGTCACCCAGGAGTCTAAATCTTTACACCTGAAGTGAACAAATTGTTTTCTTTTTTTTAAACAAACAATTTTATTGAGGTATTTTAGGCATATAGAAAAAGTGACATTGTACAGTACAAAAAAAAATAAGTCAAGACACAAATTACAATTTAAACATAGTGCAAACCTCAGCTCTGTTCACGCATGGACCTGCCTCAATACCCCCCTACTCTACTGTACCCTAGACACCCCTCCTCCCGCAGCCCCCCCCCCCGCCTACTCCTCTGCGAAGAAGTTAATAAATGGCTGCCACCTTAGGGTGAACCCTAGCAGCGAACCTCTTAAGGCGAACTTAACTTTCTCTAGGTCAAGAAACCTCGCCATGTCCGATAGCCATACCTCAGCCCTCAAGGGATTTGAGTCCCTCCATGCTAACAGCTAACAGTATTCGTCGCCAGTCTACCAGGGAAGCAAAGGCCAGAACATCGGCCTCCCTCTCTTCCTGGACTCCCGGGTCCTCCGAAACCCCAAAGATTGCCACCTCCGGGCTCATTACCACCCCAGTTTTCAACACCCGGGACATGATGTCCGCGAACCCCTGCCAGTACCCCCTGAGTCTAGGGCACGACCAGATCATGTGTACATGGTTAGCCGGCCCTCCAGCTAATCTTGCAGACTTGTCCTCCAGCCTGAAGAATTTACTCATTCGGGCCACCATCATGTGGGCCTGGTGCACGACCTTAAACTGGATCAGGCTGAGCCTGGCGGATGTTGCGGTCGTGTTTTACTCTGCTCAGGGCTTCTGCCCAAATACCGTCCTCCCCCCCCCCCCCCCCCCCCCCCCCGAGCTCCTCCTCCCACTTAAGCTTCAAGTCCTCGGTCTGCGTATCCTCAGCTCTCATTAGCTTCTTGTAGACTTCCAAAACTCTACCCTCTCCCCTAGAAACTACCCTGTCCTGCCACCCCTTCAGCAGGAGATGTGGGAAAGACGGCACCAGTCTGCATACAAAATCCCTCACCAAGTATCTAAAGTCGTTCCCACTCGCCAGCCCAAACTTCTGCTCCAGCGCCCTCATGTTCGGAAAGCTCCCTTCCAGGAACAGATCCCCCATCCTCACAATCCCCGCCCCCCTCCACAGTCGATTGCCCCCGTCCATGTTCCCCAGGGCAAATCGGTGGTTGCCGCAGATTGGGGTCCACACCGATGCTCTTACCTCCCCTACATGCCACCTCCACTGGCCCCAGATCCGAAGAGCCACCACCACTATCGGGCTGGTGGAGTACCGTGCCGGCGAAAGTGGCAGAGGCGCCGTGACCAGAGCTGCTAAGCTACGAAGCAGCCTCCATCCGCTCCCAAACCGACCCCGCACCCACCATCCATTTCCTTATCATCGCTGTGTTGGCTGTCCAGTAATAGTTGCTGAGGTTCGACAATGCCAGCCCCCCTTCTCCTCTGTTCCTTTCAAGCAGCGCCCTCTTCTCCCGCAGGGACTTCCCTGCCCATACAAATCCCAGAATAATTTTATTCAGCCTCTTAAACCTCTTTAGGGCAGCACGGTAGCATTGTGGATAGCACAATTGCTTCACAGCTCCAGGGTCCCAGGTTCGATTCAGGCTTGGGTCACTGTCTGTGCGGAGTCTGCACATCCTCCCCGTGTGTGCGTGGGTTTCCTCCGGGTGCTCCGGTTTCCTCCCACAGTCCAAAGATGTGCAAGCTAGGTGGATTGGCCATGATAAATTGCCCTTAGTATCCAAAATTGGCCTTAGTGTTGGGTGGGGTTACTGGGTTATGGGGATAGGGTGGAGGTGTTGACCTTGGGTAGGGTGCTCTTTCCAAGAGCCGGTGCAGACTCGATGGGCCGAATGGCCTCCTTCTGCACTGTAAATTCTATGATGATAAAGAAGGACCGCGGGATAAAGATGGGGAGACACTGAAAAACAAATAAGAACCGCGTGAGAATCGTCATCTTAACAGTCTGCACCCTCCCCGCCAATGACAATGGGAGTGCATCCCACCTCCGGACCACCTCCCTCACTTGTTCCACCAGTCGGGACAGGTTGAGTTTGTGCAACCTGCCCCAGTCCCATGCCACCTGAATCCCCAAATATCGAAAACTCTTTCCCACTAGCCTGAACGGCATCCCCTTCAGCCTACTGTGGAGGTGTTGAGTTTGGGTAGGGTGCTCTTTCCAAGAGCCGGTGCAGACTCAAAGGGCCGAATGGCCTCCTTCTGCACTGTAAATTCAATGATAATCTATGATTAATCTAGGACAAAGGTTCGGCACAACATCGTGGGCCGAAGGGCCTGTTCTGTGCTGTATTTTCTATGTTCTATGTACTCTCCTGCCCCCTCGCCTGAATTACAAACAACTCACTCTTAGCCATGTTCAGTTTGTATCTGGAGAATCGGCCAAATTCCCTCAGGGTTGCCATAATACCGTCTATCCCCACCATTGGGTCCGATACATAGAACAGCAGATCATCCGCGTATAACGAGACTCTATGTTCCACTCCCCCCGGACCAGCCCTTTCCAGCCCCTAGAAGCTCAGCGCAATTGCGAGCAGCTCTATGGCCAGCGCAAACAGCAGTGGGGAGAGAGGGCAGCCCTGTCTTGTCCCACAGTGCAGTCTAAAGTAGTCTGATGTCATCCTGTTCATCCTTACACTCGCCTTCGGGGCCTGATACAATAGCCTAACCCAGTTGATGAACACCCCGCCCCCCCCGAACCGTCCTAGTACCTCCCACAGATAATCCCACTCGACCCGGTCAAAAGTCTTTTCAGGATCCATGGCTACCACTATCTCGACCTCCCTACTCTCCGGGGGCATCATAATCACGTTGAGCAGCCTTCTTATGTTGGCCACCAGCTGCCTCCCCTTTACAAACCCGGTTTGGTCCTCCACAATTACATCCAGTACACAGTCCTCAATTCTGGTCGTCAAAATCATGGCCAGTAGCTTGGCGTCTACGTTAATCAGAGATCGGCCTGTATGACCCACAGGCCTCCGGGTCCTTACCCCGTTTCAGAATGAGCGAGATGGTGGCCTGCAACATCGTCGGGGTAAACTCCCTCTGTCTCTTGCCTCATTGAAGACCCTGACCAGCACCGGCCCCACTATCCCGCAAATTGTTTGTAAAACTCCACCGGATACCCGTCCGGCCCCGGGGCTTTACCCGACTGCATGACCTTCTGGCCCCCAATACCTCTTCGATCCTGACCAGGGCCCCCAGTCCGTCCACCAACCCCCTTCCCACTCTTGGGAAGGTCAGTCCATCCAAGAATCGCCTCTCCCCCCCCCCCCCCCGGCCGGTTCCGAAGTGTACAGCTTCTATAAAAGTCCCTAAAAACCTTGTTCAGCCCTGCTGGATCACCCACTAGATTACCTTCCCCATCCACTACCCTCCCTATTTCCCTAGCCACTTCCCTCTTCAGCTGCTGCGCAAGCATTCTACTGCCTTCTCCCCATGCTTATAAATCACACCTATTACCTTTCTAAGCTGCTCTACAGCCTTGCCTGCAGTCAGCACCCCAAATTCGACCGGCAGCCTCTGTCGTTTCCTGTGTAACTGTGGCCTTGGGGATTCCGGGTAACTCCTGTCTGTAGAATTTCCTTAATCAGTCGGTCCGTCTCTGCCCTATCTGTCCTGTCCCTGTACGCCCGATTCAAACCAGCTCCCCTCTCACCACTGCCTTCAGTTCCTCCCAGAGCACTGCTGCCGAGACTTCTCCAGTATTGTTCACCTGCAGGTAATTCTGCATGCATTTCCTCAGCCCCTCGCACACCGCCTCGTCCGCGATTAGTTCAACTTCCAGCCTCCACGGTGGGCGCTGAAAGCTGTCCTTACAAAACTGCAGGTCTACCCAGTGCGGAGCATGGTCCAATATGGCAATTGCCGAATATTCTGCCCCCACCATTCCGGCCAGCAGGTCCCTACTCACAACAAAGTAGTCAATTCGGGAATACACCTTGTGGACGTGGAGTAGTACGAGAACTCCCTCGCCGTCAGCCGGCTAAATCTCCATGGATCTGCTCCCCCCATTTGCTCCATGAACCCTCTCAGTTCCTTTGCCATCGCTGGCAACCTGCCCGTTCTTGAGCATGACCGATCCAGGCTCGGGTCCAGGACTGTATTAAAGTCCCCACCCATGATCAGCACGGTAGCATTGTGGATAGCACAATCGCTTCACAGCTCCAGGGTCCCAGGTTCGATTCAGGCTTGGGTCACTGTCTGTGCGGAGTCTGCACATCCTCCCCGTGTGTGCGTGGGTTTCCTCCGGGTGCTCCGGTTTCCTCCCACAGTCCAAAGATGTGCAGGTTAGGTGGATTGGCCATGCTAAAATTGCCCTTAGTGTCCAAAATTACCCTTAGTGTTGGGTGGGGTTACTGGGTTATGGGGATAGGGTGGAGGTGTTGACCTTGGGTCGGGTGCTCTTTCCAAGAGCCGGTGCAGACTCGATGGGCTGAATGTCCTCCTTCTGCACTGTAAATTCTATGATAATCAGCTTACGCGAGTCCAAGTCGGGGATCATCCCGAGCATCCTCCTAATAAAATCCACATTGTCCCAATTAGGGGCATACACACTGACTAGGACTACTCTCACCCCTCACCATAACTAACCTGCCACCCCCATCCACAACTGTGCCCTCCGCCTCAAATTGTACCCTTTTATTAATCAGGATCGCAACCCCCCTCGTCTTAGAATCAAGCCCCGAATGAAAGACGTGACTGACCCAGCCCTTCCTTAACCTAACCTGCCACTTTCAGGTGCGTCTCCTGCAACAAGACTATGTCTGCCTTCAGAACCCGCAGGTGCGCAAACACACGCACCCTCTTCACTGGCCCGTTTAACCCTCTAACGTTCCAGGTGATCAGCCTGGTTGAGGGGGCACTGCATCCCCCGCCCCCCCTTTGCCAATCAGCCATCCCCTTTCCTTGGCCAGCTCCCCAGCCATGTGTCGTGCTTCCTCTGGCCCGCCTCCTGGCCGGCTCCACCCATGACCTCCTCTCTGTTACCGTGCCCAGTTCTTATCCCCGTCAGCAGAACAACTCCCTCCCCCTCCTCCCCGCCCCCCCTCCCAGCAACACCATCCTATCACCTAACCCTTGCCCTAATCGAACTATATGGACACCCCCCACCTCGGCTCCCGTTGACTAGCTGCACTCAGCTAGCCTGGGGCTCCCAGCCTCGGCTCCAGCCCGTCTCCCACCGATTGTTCCCAGTCACCCCCGACCCCTCCACGCCACTTCCCCAGATCAGCCCTACTTAAGCAAACGCTCTTTACAAGTCATAAACAACCCCCCACAATAGCACAATTCAAGTTAAACAAGAAAAAAAGAGATAAGAAATAACAGGCACTCTCATACAGACACAGAAAAAAAAATTACACAAAGTTCCCCAGAAGCATCCATTTTAACCCAACCCTTGAAAACTGTTTTCTTTATTAATTCCCCCCCAGCCAAACTCCAACTAAGCAAAGAGCCCAAACAGGAAACATTGAGGTAAACCACGCAAAGAGCACGCAAAAAACAACCACAACAAAAAAAAAGATACATCCCAAAACAGGAGAGACACCACATATACTTAAAAGCTCTAACATGAGTCCAAACGTCCTCAGCTCAGGGCCAGCCCTTGCTTCTTAATGAAGTCCATCGCCTCTTCGGGTTCCTTGAAATAGTGGTGCTGACCCTTATACGTAACCCAGTCTAGCCGGAAAAAGCAGCCAGAATTTCACCTTGTTTTTATACAGTATCTCCTTCACCTGCCTGTAGCCTCCCCTCCTCCTGGCCACCTCAGCGCTCACACGGAGGGTGGTATTGTCTCAAATACAACTTTGTGAGCTCTTTGCCCATTGCAGCACCCGTTCCTTGTCCAGGTACCTGTGAAAGCGCACCACCATCGCTCGTCGGGGGCCCCCTTGTCGCGGCTGCCTCACCTGCACTCTGTGTGCCCCGTCCACCACCGTCGGGCGCGGGAACACCTCGTTCCCCAGCAACTTCTGAAACATTCCCTCTACAGATGTGGCAGTGTCTAGCCCCTCTGGCCCCTCCGGGAGGTCCACGATTCTCACGTTCTGCCGGCGAGATCTGTTGTCCAGGTCCTCCAGCTTTTCCAGAAGCACTTTTTGCTGGTTCCTCAGCCTCTGAATTTCCACATCCACCACCGTTTGAAAGTCAGCCTGCTCCTCCACTGACTTCTCCAACTGCTGGAGCTTCTCAGCCTGATCACCCAGCCTTTTTTCCCATCCGATCAATCGACTTCTGAAGTGGCTCCAAGTTGTCACGCTTCAAATCCAAAAGCCCTCCTGCATAGTCTGCAGCAGCTGCTCCATTGTGGGCTGGGCTGTCGGCTCCTTGCTCTGAACACCAGCCATGCTAGTCTCTCTCACAGCCTCCACTGTGCCCTTACTCGACCACTTCTTCTGCTGTTTACGGTCCCTCCAGCTTCTTAAGTCCATACAATTCTGTATGGGTCCAGTGCCTGAGTACTATTGCTTTCCAGTTCCGCGCTCAAAAGCACAAAAAAGTCAGGAGAAAAGGTCCAAACGTCCGACCGAAACGGGAGCCACCAAATGTGCGACCTACTCCCTCATAGCCATCACCGGAGGTCCGTATTCTTTAGTATTAATGGGACAGTCAAAGTGTCTTCCACCATAAAGACTGATGCAAAAAAATCTGTTTAACACCTCTGCCACTTCCTTGTTCCCCATAACTGACACAGCGGCATGGAGGCACATGGTGGTTAGCAGTGTTGCTTCACAGCTCGAGGGACCCGGGTTCAATTCCCGGCTTGGATCACTGTCTGTACGGAGTCTCCATGTTCTCCCCAAAACTGCGTGGGTTTCCTCCGGGTGCTCCGGTTTCCTCCCACAAGGCGTGCTTGTTAGGTGAATTGGACATGCTGAATTCTCCCTCTGTGTACCCGAACAGGTGCCGGAGTGAGGAGACTGGCGGATTTTCACAGTAACTTCATTGTAGTGTTAATGTAAGCCTATTTGTAACAATAATAGAGATTATAATAATAAAGAATATTATTGCTATCTCCTCAGATCTATTTTCTGAGGGGCCTCTATGGAGCTGAGGTGTCAATCAGATCAGCCGGGAACTTACTGAATGGTGGAGCAGGCTCGAGGGGCCGAGTGGCCTACTCCTGCTCCTAATTTGTATGTTATCACATCCTTTATAATAGATTGTAGCATTTCCCCTCCTACTGATGTCAGGCTAATGGGTCTGTGGTTCCCCGTTTTCTCTCTCTCTCTCCTTAAATAGTGGGGTTACATTTACCACCTTCCAATCTGCAGGAACCATTCCAGAATCTATAGAATTTTGAAAGATGATCACCAATGTATCCACTATCTCTACAGCCGCCTCTTTCAACACTCTGGGATGTAGAGCAGCAGCTTTTGGGGATTTATTAACTTTCAACCACATTAATTTCTCCAGTTCTGCTTTTTCACTAATACTAATCTCTTTCAGTTCCTCGTGCTCACTGGTCCCTTGGTTCTCTCGTGTATTTGGGATGATTTCTGTATCTTCCTCTGTGAAACAAACTCACATTGTTTAGTTTCTCTGCCATTTCCTCATTCCCCATTATAAACTCTCCTGTCTCTGCCTGGAATGGATCCACATTGGTCTTTGCTCATCTTTTCCTTTTCACATTCCTATAGGAGCTTTTCCAGTTCTCCCCAGTTTGCTCTCATATTCTATTTTCTCTTTATCAGTTTCTTGATCCTCAAATGCTGAATTCTAAAACAAGTTCCCAATCCTCAGGCTCACTACTATTTGGGCCACTTTATGAGTCTCCTCCATTGATCTAATGGAATCTTTAACTTTTCTTGTTAGCCACGATAGCTTCATTTTTGCTTCTGAAAGGAATCTATATTTTATGTAAATAAAATGCTAGTGGTTCCCTGTCGATTGTCTATCGTCATACAAAGAACAACAAAGAACAAAGGACAGTACAGCACAGAAACAGGCCCTTCGGCCCAGCAAGCCTGCTCGGATCATTATGTCTGACTAAACTAAAACCTTCTGTGCTTCCAGGGTCTGTATCCGTCTATTCCCATCCTATTCAGGTATTCATCAAGAGGCCTCTTAAACGTCACTATCGTACCTGCTTCCACCACCTCCTCCGGCAGCGAGTTCCAGGCACTCACCACCCTCTGTGTAAAAAAATGTCTTCGTGCATCTCCTCTAAACTTTGCCCCTCGCACCTTAAACCTATGTCACCTGGTAATTGACTTTTCCAACCTGGGTAAAAGCTTCTGACTATCCACTCTGTCCATGCCAGTCCAAATTTTGTAAACTTTTATCAGGTCGTCCCTCAACCTCCGTTGCTGGAGTGAAAACAATCCGAGTTTATCCAACCTCTCCTGACAGCTAATACCCTCCAGGCCAGGCAACATCCTGGTAAACCTCCTCTGTACTCTCTCCAAAGCCTCCACATCCTTTAGGTAATGTAGTGACCAGAATTGTCAGCAATATTCCACGTGTGGCCTAACTAAGGTTCTGTACAGCTGCAGCATGACTTGCCAATTTTTATACTCAATGCCCCGACCAATGAAGACAAGCATGCCGTCTGCCTTCTTAGCTCCTTATCCACCTGCGTTGCCACTTTCAGTGATACGTTTATTGTAATTTCCCAATCTACCACAGACAACTTGCCCCTCATACCCTGACAGTTTCCTTCTGCGAGAAACACCTAAATTAGACAAAAGAACCATGTAACCACCACAGCCCATCTTCATGGCAACGTGGCTGCTTTGGGAACTAAATATCTTCCAACGTGCAAACACCTTTTCATTCTGTGCTCCTCGTCAAACTTGGAACCAGGTAATCGCAACTAGCGTCAAAAATGGTCAGCCCACCGGAGGCAGAGGTGTTAGACCGGCCAGTCCAGCAGAAAGAAACCCTCCAATCATCACCATTCACCAGATGTCAGAATGAACAAAATGCAGTCCTGGATGTCAGTGAGAGCAGAAACAATAACAACGGAGCCAACATCTGTAATTTATTGTGAACTTGTTGGAATCACAACAAGTGTGATGAATCACAAAACCCCTCCCCACATTGACAGCAGATGAATGGTCTCTCCCCAGAATTAACTCGCTAGTGTCTCCGTAGTTGGGACAGTTCATTGAATGTCTCCCCTGCTCAGAGCAGGTGAATTGCCTCTTCCAGGTGTGAACTTGCTCGTGTTCCTGCAGGGTGTATGGATATCTGAATCCCTTCTCTCACTAAGAGCAGGTTAACGCCTTCCCCCTGTGTGAACTCGCTGGTGTGTCTGCAGGTGGGATAACCGAGCGAATCCCTTCCCACACTGAGAGCAGGTGAACGGCCTCTCCCCAGTGTGAATTCGCTGGTGTGTCCGCAGGTTTGATGAAGTCGTGAATCCCTTCTCACACTGAGAGCAAATGAATGGCTTCTCCCCAGTGTGAACTCGCTGATGTATCCGCAAGTTGGTTAACTGAGTGAATCCCTTCTCACACTGAGAACAGGTGAACGGCTTCTCCCCAGTGTGAAGTCGCTGATGTATCTGCAGATTAGATGAAGTCGTGAATCCCTTCTCACACTGTGAGCAGGTGAATGGCCTCTCCCCAGTGTGAACTCGCTGGTGTGTCCGCAGGCTCGGTAAAGTACTGAATCCCTTCTCACACTGAGAGCAGATGAACGGCCTCTCCCCAATGTGAACTTGCTGGTGTGTCCGCAGGTTCGATGAAGTAGTGAATGCCTTCTCACACTGAGAGCAGGTGAACAGCTTCTCCCCAGTGTGAACTCGCTGGTGTGTCCGCAGGTTCGATGAAGTAGTGAATCCCTTCCCACACTGAGAGCAAATGAATGGCTTCTCCCCAGTGTGAAGTCGCTGATGTATCCGCAGGTTGGAAAACTGAGTGAATCCCTTCTCACACTGAGAGCAGGTGAATGGCCTCTCCCCAGTGTGAATTCGCTGGTGTGTCTGCAGGCTGGATAACACAGTGAATCCCTTCTCACACTGAGAGCAGGTGAATGGCCTCTCCCCAGTGTGAACACGCTGGTGTCTCTGAAGTTGGGGTAACACAGCGAATCCCTTCTTACACTGAGAGCAGGTGAATGGCTTCTCCCCAGTGTGAACTCGCTGATGTATCTGCAGGCTGGATAACCGAGTGAATCCCTTCCCACATGTAGAGCAGGTGAATGGCCTCTCCCCAGTGTGAACTCGCTGATGTCTCTGCAGATTGGATAACTTACAGAATCCCTTCTCACACTGAGAGCAGGTGAATGGCCTCTCTCCAGTGTGAACTCGCCGGTGTGACTGCAGGGCAGATAACTGAGCGAATCCCTCCTCACACTGAGAGCAGGTGAACGGCCTCTCCCCAGTGTGGACTCGCTGGTGTTTCTGCAGGTCGGATAAAGTAGCAAATCCCTTCTCACACTGAGAGCAGATGAACGGCCTCTCCGCAGCGTGAATTTGCTGGTGTCTCTGCAGGGTGCACAACACAGTGAATCCCTTCCCACACACAGAGCAGGTAAATGGCCTCTCCCCAGTGTGAATGCGACGATGAATGTCCAGCTGAGATGGAGCCATAAATCCCTTCCCACAGTCCCTACATTTCCACCGTTTCTCCATGTTTTGGGTCTCTTCGTGTCTCCCCAGGTTTGACGATCAGTTGAAGCCTGTAAAAGAAAAAATGGGAAAATATGTCATTTGAAACATGGAAGTCTGGCAATACCTGGATAAGGTACATGAGAGAATGTAGCGAAAAATCCCACGAAGGGTTAACAGCAGCTGCAAAAGAAGGTTTTGAAATGCAGATAGCCTTTATCAAACAGGCGTTAAGAAAATAGCTTGTGACTATTCAAGCTGCAAAACTGATGTATGTCTTTTAAGTCACAGCAGATTGAACTTTTTAGTTATATGGAAAAAAAACAATATATGAATACATAGTCGTGTTAGAAATAATTCCGATTAAAGGTACCTTGTTCAATCACGAGTAAAATAAAGTTACTTTACGATAATGTCATATCAACTTAATAACTGCTGGAAGAAAATATAAACCCTAAAAAAGGGGATAGCCAGCCGAGAGTCAGCTCTCATAGCTCGGTCATGGAAAGAATAGAACATAGCAACCGAGTAGAACAGCGAATCCATCTGAGGAAGACCAATAGCTTAAAAAGAGAGTCAGCTCTCATAGCTCGGTCATGGGAAGGATAGAGCATAGCAACCGAGCGGAACAGCGAATCCATCTGAGGAAGACCAAAAGCTAAAGAAGAGAGATTGTCAAGGTGGACCTGAAGGTCTTTTCAACCAATCAGGAGAATCCAGAAGCAAGATCTTTTTACTTTTCTGTAAAGACAGTGATTGCATCTTTTAAAAGAAAAAATATAATAATAAAATAACTGAAAAGTGTTAACCTGAAACAGTGGTTATTACAAAGTCTACTTTACTTACTTAGCAACGTGGGATCCAGGATCGATGCTACTAAGTGGTAAGTAGATAAAATTCTTTGATGAAGATATGGGTTATACCGGGGGATAACTTGAAAATACAGTTTGACCTGAATAGCACCCACCTAAGTCTGCATAGGAGTCAGGGAGTGAGAATCCCTGTTCACCATTTAGAATGTCTTATTGACCCTTTTTGGTATAGGGGGAATTCTAAGAATAGTGGTGAGTTTTTTTACTTCAAGCCTCATCCACACACAGAACATGTGTACGGTCTCTCCCCGCTGTGAATGGTGTGATGTTTTTTCTGGCTGTGTAACTGGTTAAAGCTCTTTCCAGTCAGTGCTCTGGAATACTCTCACTCGTGTGTGTGTGTGTCTCGGTGCTTTTCCATCACACTGATGTTTAAAATATTTTGAAGCCGACAGAACAGACAAATATTTCTCCTTTTAGATTCAAACTCCGGTGATATTCAGGAATTGAAAGACTCAGTCAGATTGAGACGTAAAGTTTGAGAATTCTGTCTGTAATTCCTCCTCTTCTAATATCCTGCAAAACAATTTACAAAAGACATCAATGTCAGTACAGAATAGAAATTCAGAACAGACAATTCTAGTTCCTAGAGAACATTCTTTCCTCTCTCATTCCCCAAAAGCTGTAAATCTCCATCCCACACACTCTCCCTCCATTCTCACTCTGCTGTATCTAATATTCACCCTCCCAATTCTCCTGAAGGTGCTGATTCAGGCTGATTGACAGATCCATGCTCACTGCTTCCTGCCCAGGTCACAGAGATCATAACTATTAGGACCTGCAGTCACCCATTCGGCCCATCGAACCTGCTCGTCTATTTTGTGGGATCATTGACCGATTTTTGTCAGCAAGTTTATCTGTGTTACTGACCACAGGCTGAATGTGCTGACTCAATATCTGTGAGCTCATGAGACCGAGCTGTAAAACACCAAGGAAAGGATCGACGATCCCAAGGAGAGATTCCTGAATGTTGAGCAAGATGCCTCCTCGTGGGAGGCAAGATTTAAATCCTTGGAGAACCGGCTGAGTGGAGTGAGGGAGGTCATAGAATTTACGGTGCAGAAGGCCATTCGGCCCATCAAGTCTGCACCAGCTCTTGGAAAGAGCACCCTACCCAAGCCCACACCTCCACCCTATCCCCATAACCCAGTAACCCCATCCGACACAAAGGGAAATTTTGGACACTGAGGGCAATTTAGCATGGCCAATCCACCTAACCTGCGCATCTTTGGACTGTGAGAGGAAACCGGAGCACCCGGAGGAAAGCCACGCACACAAGTGGAGAACGTGCAGACTCCGTACAGACAGTGACCCAAGCCGGGAATCGAACCTGGGATCCTGGAGCTGTGAAGCAATTGTGCTAACCACTAGCCTCCGTGCTGCCCCTGGAGGTCTTGGAGAACCGAGGGTCAGAGAAAGAACATCCAAGTCGTCAGCCTGCCAGAAGGTGTGGAGGGTAAGGTTCCGATTAGGTTCTTCGAGGACCGGCTGCCACGTTTTCTCAAGCTGGATGTGAAGCCTGGGTGTTTCAAATTAGAAAGGGTATTGGATCCTGTCTTTGAGACCGAGGGATAGTTTTCATCCCAGGCCTGTAAACATTCACTTCCACAGCTTGAAAGATCAGCAGAAGGTCCTGGAGACGGGTAAGGTGAGGTGGGACCCGGCTCCATGAGGGAGTGAGGATTTCCTTCTTCCAGGACTTTTCGGCAGCCACACAAACGAAGCATCGAGGCTTCGATGAAGTTTGAAGGGAACTCAAGGCTGCGGGAGTGAATTCTGTCGCTTTATCCTGAGATCCTGAAAATTGTGTCCGACAACTCCGTCAAGTCTTTCGATAATCCGACTACTGCCTCGGCCTTTGTTAAATCCGTGAAGGGCAAGGATTTGGAGGGATGGTTTGCAGCTCGGACTAACTCAGGCTCTAATCCGGACTCTTTCCCTATCATGGTGTTGTTGTCTGAATTTGTTATCTTTTATCCTGTTGAAGGGAGTTGTTATTCTGTGAGGGCCGATTGAATGTCTTCTTCTCCTCGAGTGTTCCAGGGACTTGTATTATCTTATCTCAGTTATGGTAGATGTGCCGTGTGCTTATTATCCATCATCTCTGTTCTATTATCTGAGCATTAATCATGGCAGAACCGAGTGGCGCCATTGCCGACGGGTGGGTGGTGGTGGATGCAGGTCTTCACGGGTGGGTCTAAAATGTGGGAGGGCCATTCGATCCCCATTCCCTTGTTGGCCCTTATTTTCTTCTCCTAAGTTTGGAGAAGGTATCCCGAGGGTAACGACAGTCTGGCTGTGGGGTTAACCCTCCAGGTCCTCAGTCATATTGAGGAAATTCCCCTTGGATCTATTGTGGTCGTAATTCTTTTGTATTTTTGTTATTATGGGAGGGTTTATGTGTTGTTGACTTTATCCTACTCTGGTACAGGCGGGGCTTTTATCCGTGAAAGGAGCAGTTTGAGGATACTTTGGTTCCTCTGGTGTAAAGTGAGTTGGACGAGGGGGTAATGGCACATGCCTGATTGTGGTATGAAAATCTGTTCCTGTTCTCTCTGTCGCCTAACTAATGGCGACAGTTAATCTTCAAATTTTCTCAGGGAAAGTACGGGGGGCATCCATCACCCTATCAGAAGGAAAAAGATCCTCTCCTTTCGTAAGGAGAAAGTCGACATAGCTTTATTGCAGGAAACTCATCTCGCTTAAACTCATTTGGTGCGGCAATGTGGCACAGTGGTGAGCGCAGGTGCCTTACAGCGCCAGGGACACAAGTTCAATTTGGGCCTCGAGTGACTGCATAGGTGGAGTTTGCACCTTCTCCTCGTGTCTATGTGGGTTTTCTCTGGGTTCTCCGGTTTCCTCCCACAGGGCAAAGATGTGCAGGTTAGGTGGATTGGCCATGCAAAAAAGCCCCTCAGTGTTCAAATAGGTTAGGTAGGACTTCCGGGTGCGGCTATGCAGAGCTAGGTCGCATATTCGGCAGCTCCTGCTTGGAACGGACTTTTGGGCTCTTTTACAGGGCCCCCACGGCATTTGTTTGACATTTCCCGGTGTGGGAAGAAGGCGGCAATATTCCCCCGACAGTGTCCCCCAGGAAGGGTATGTCTCTTGGTTGCCAGACACACGCAGAAACAGTGAAAGATTTGGCTGCAACTACAGGATAAACAGGGCCTCTTCCAGCATGCAGGCGGGGGAAGGGCAAGCTTAAAGCTGCAAGCTGACCTGAGGGCCTGTATCAAAGGTGAATTCTAGCAGCAGAGGGAACAACTGTGAAAAGACCTCATCAAGGCCACTGAAGGGACTTCCGGTTGCGGTGATGCCTAGCTAGCCGCACGCTTCGGCGGCTCCAGCTCCGACGGACCTTCGGGCTCTTTTAAGAGCCTCAACGGGGAATTTTTCGACGACGCAACCCGGTGTGGGGCGTGTGAGAAGGGAGTCCCCCCCAAACGAAGGAGGAAAAAACCGGCGGCGGCGGCTGCAGCGCGAGGAATCGTCGACCAAAGGGTCAGAAAGAGAAGTACAAGATGGCGGCGGAGAAAGCGCAGGCGACATGGGGGCCTGAGCATGAAATTGTGAGACGGTGCGTGGAGCTGCTGAAGAGGGAGGTGCTGACCCCGTTGCTACAGGCAATTGAGGGGCTCAAGGAGACATTAAAGACCCAGGAGACAGAGCTCCGTGTGGTGGAGCAGAAGGTGACAGATATTGAGGACGAGATCCTGGGCCTGGCGGTTAAGACACAGACGCACGAGGCACTTCATAAAAAGTGTACTGAAAGGATCGAAGCCCTAGAAAATGGAGCGCGAAGGAAGAACCTTCGGATACTGGGTCTCCCTGAGGGTGTGGAAGGAGTGGACTGTGGAGCGTACGCAAGTACGATGCTGAGCTCACTGATGGGTGCTGAGGCCCCTACGGGCCCCTTGGAGGTGGAGTGGGCAAATCGGATTCCGGCGAGAAGACCAAAAGCGGGAGAACCACCCAGGGCGATAATCGTGCGATTTTACCGCCTTAAGGATAGAGAAGAGGTCCTGAGATGGGCTAAAAAGGTGCGGAGTAGCAGATGGGAGAATGCAGTGGTACGGGTATACCAGGATTGGAGTGCGGAGGTGGCGAGAAGGAGGGCGAGCTTCAACCGAGCCAAAGAGGTGTTGCATAAAAGGAAGGTGAAGTTCGGGATGCTGCAGCCGGCAAGACTATGGGTCACGTATCAGGAGAGACACCATTATTTCGAGACGGCGGAGGAAGCATGGACCTTCATCAAAGAAGAGAAATTGGATCGGAACTGAGGGACTGATGCTGCAGGAAATGTTATTGTTAATGTTACGGTGGAAGTTAATTGAGAAGTAAACAGGGAAGGGGGGAGACATTGGGGAAATGTGGGCGCCGGTGAGGGGGGAAAGACGGGACATAGTTGGAGAATGGGGAAGGGGAGGGGGAGGGGAAAGGGAGCTGCGCCATAAGAGGCGGGTCAGGTAAAGGGATGTTCCCGCACCAGAAAGAATAAGGCGGGAAGACAGGCGCAAGGCGGATGGGAGTTCCCCACATGGGGGGGGTCGAGGAGTGAGCAGGAGTAGCCGGGGTCAGTTGAAGTCAGCTGACTTACGGAAGTAATATGGGGGGAGCAATCAAGCTAGAAAGAGATCTAGCGGGGAGGGGAGGAGGGAGGGAGAAGGGGGGGGGGGACAACTGGGTTGCTGCTGCGGAAATCCAAAAGGAAATGGCTAAAGAGTGGGTGGGCGGGGATGGTGTGCGACGCTGGGGGAGCGAGCGGGAGCGTGGAGGCGGGATATGGGACTGGCCTAGAGAAGGTAATGGCTAGTCGACACGGGAGGGGGGCAGGTAGCCCCCTAGTGAGGCTGATCACGTGGAACGTGAGAGGCCTGAACGGACCGATAAAAAGGGCCCGAGTGCTCGCGCATTTGAAAGGACTAAGGGCAGACGTGGTTATGCTCCAAGAGACGCACCTAAAGGTGGCGGACCAAGTTAGGCTAAGGAAAGGATGGGTGGGACAGATGTTCCACTCAGGACTGGACGCAAAGAATAGAGGGGTGGCCATTTTGGTGGGGAAACAGGTCGCATTTGAAGCAAAGAACATCGTAGCAGATAGCGGAGGTAGATATGTAATGGTGAGTGGCAGGCTGGAGGGAATGGAGGTCGTGTTGGTTAACGTGTATGCCCCAAACTGGGACGATGCGGGATTTATGAGACGGATGCTGGGGCGTATACCGGACCTGGAGGTAGGAAACTTGATTTTAGGAGGGGACTTTAATACGGTGCTGGACCCGGGGCTAGATAGATCCAGCTCAAGGACCGGAAGAAGGCCGGCAGCGGCCAAGGTACTTAAGGGGTTTATGGACCAAATGGGGGGAGTGGATCCATGGCGATTTCTTAGACCTAGGGCTAGGGAGTATTCCTTCTTCTCCCATGTCCATAAAGTGTACTCCCGGATAGATTTTTTTTTTTGTTTTGGGAAGGTCGTTGATCTCTAGGGTGGAAGAAGCTGAGTACTCAGCCATAGCGGTTTCGGATCATGCCCCACATTGGGTGGACCTGGAATTAGGAGAGGACTAGGGGAGGAGATAGAGGAGGGTATGTGGGCTGATGCCCTAAGCAGGGTAAATTCTTCTTCCTCATGCGCCAGGCTTAGCCTGATTCAATTTAAGGTGCTACATAGAGCACACATAACGGGAGCAAGATTGAGCAGGTTCTTTGGAGTGGAGGACAAATGTGGGAGGTGTGGCGGGAGCCCGGCAAACCACGCACATATGTTTTGGGCATGCCCGGCACTGGAAGGGTATTGGAAGGGAGTGACGGGAGTGATTTCGCGGGTGGTGAGGGCCCGGGTCAAACCAGGCTGGGGGTTAGCTCTATTTGGAGTTGCGGAAGAGTCGGGAGTGCAGGAGGCGAAAGAGGCCGACGTTGTGGCCTTTGCGTCCCTAGTAGCCCGGCGCAGGATCCTACTCATGTGGAAGGAGGCGAAACCCCCCGGACTGGAGGCCTGGGTAAATGATATGGCGGGGTTCATTAAACTGGAGCAGATAAAGTTTGCCCTGAGAGGATCGGCTCAAGGGTTCACCAGGCGGTGGCAGCCATTTCTCGACTACCTAGGGGAACGTTAGAGGGAAGACAGATGACCAGCAGCAGCAACCCAGGGGGAGGGGGGGGGGGGGGGAGGGGGGGGTTTAGTTTAGGTCAAAGATAAAGGGGTTTTGTTACTTGTGTATTGTTTAAAATTTCTGTATTGTTATTGTTGCGTTTGCTTTGTAAGAGGGGAAAAATTGTTGTTTGGGAAAAAATTTTCAATAAAACATTTATAAAAAAAAAAAAAAAAAAAAAAATAGGTTAGGTAGGGTTACTGGGTGACAGTGATCAGGTGGAGGCTTGGGCCTAGGTAGGGTGCTCTTTCAAAGGCAGATGCAGAATCGATGGGCTGAAAGGCATCCATCTGCACTGTAGGGATTCTATGATGAGGAACACTTTAAATTGAGGCTGGATTGGGTGGGAAGGATTTTCTTTGCCTCTTTGTCATCAAGTAGCAGGGGTGTAGCAATCCTTATTAATAAAAATATCCCTTTTAAGGTTGAAACCTGCACCAAGGATAAAGGAGGTAGATCTGTGATCATTAGAAGTTCGGTGAATGGAGATGTTGTTTCAATAATGAATGTTTATGGATGCCCGAATGACTCCCCGGAGTTCATTGCGAAAGCTTTTGTGGATTTTGCTGTTAGCTTCGACTAACTCTTTTGTGGTTGGTCACTTCAACGGCCACATATATCCTGGTATACACCCCCCCCCCCCCCCCCCCCCCCCCACGCCCCAAGCTAGGGCGTTGGTCTCGGCTTGTGAGGAGGTGGGTTATGTGGATATTTGGGGAACTTTGCACCCGAGGGGTGGAGATTTTACCTTCTTTCCAGTCCCACAGCAATGTCAGACTAGAATCGCCGACTTCTTCGTGCCGAGAACGACCTGGTGTCCGCTTGTACCACAGGGAACATCTTAAATGCGCCCCCCCCCCCCCCCCCCCCCCCGCTTTTCTGGAGGTTCTGCTCGAGGGCTCACCCCCAGGTCGCGAAAGTGGAGGTTTGATGCCTCCCTGATCAGAGATACTTCATTCACTGCACATTTTCAGGAAGAGTTTGAGTTCTTCCGTTACCTCGGCCCCTGGTATTTCCCCCTCCAGACGTGTAAAGCTCAGGCCATGTCAATGCTGATGAAAGGTGCAGAATGCTGGAGAACCAGCGGCGTCTGGAGGTTTGTTTGCTGAAGGCCCAGGAGGAAGTTTCCGCCGGAGTGAAGCTCAGTCACACCAACCCCGCGCTCTGATTGGCTGGAGGACCAGAGTCCTTCCGGTCGCGCAACTCTTCCCATTGGTCAATGCCTCAGCAGGACGGTCAGGAGGTGAGCTCCCCTGCACATGCGCAGTCTCAGGCAGGGGGGGAGATCACCGAGCGGCTTCCAGTTCTGGCCGGAGCCGTCAGCCGGTTGCCTGGAAACCTTGCTCGAGGAGGTGTGGAGGGAGGTAGTTGAACGGGCGGGGCTCCCGCGTCCGCGCACTGGAACCCAGTGACGACTCCGCGGAATAGAGTAATTCCTATTGGCTGATTCAGGGAGGGCTCCATTCTGATGTCACAGCGGAAGTGAAGGTAAAACCTCCTCCTGTCTCCAACATCTGTGAGTAAAACACTTTCTTTTTTTTTCCCCTTTCCATTTATTTTCTCATTCTGACCTTCAATTGGTCACTTGCAGCAACTGAAGGGAAAGGAAGTGAATCCAGGGAGGGTGCAGACTCTGCAAAGCTTGGCCCAGGTCTCTCTCTCTCTCTCTCTCTCTTAAAGACATTGTGTGGAGATGCCGGCGTTGGACTGGGATGAGCACAGTAAGAAGCCTTGCAACACCAGGTTAAAGTCCAACAGGCTTGTTCCGATATCACTAGCGCTCCGAAAGCTAGTGATAATGAAACAAACCTGTTGGACTTGAACCTGGAGTTGTAAGACTTCTTACTGTCTGAAAGACATTGACATCCTTTGCTCCCTCAGCTTGACACATTTATTTGTCTGGCTAAAAGGATGGTCTCTTTCCCAATGTTCACAATTAAAGGGCTGCTTTCCCCAAGAGATGGCTGACATTTAAGGGGTCAGTAAATTAATATCGGACAGAGATTTGTCCAGTGTTGTTATATGGTACATATTAGATATATTGTTCATGGTTCCATAATGAAGTATATTTATTATTATGTCAGTAGTGTAATATTGTGCTTTAGCTCTGTTACATATTTACAGTCAGCTCTTCCTTCAAGACCAGAAGACCATAAGACAGGAGTGGAAGTAAGGCCATTCGGCCCATCGAGTCCACTCCACCATTCAATCATTGCTGATTTCAACTCCATTTACCCGCTCCCTCTCCATAGCCCTTAATTCCTCGAGAAATCAAGAATTTATCAGCTTCTGTCTTAAAGACACTCAACGTCCCGGCCTCCACCGCCCTCTGTGGCAATGAATTCCACAGACCCACCACTCTCTGGCTGAAGAAATTTCTCCTCATCTCTGTTCTAAAGTGACTCCCTTTTATTCTAAGGCTGTGCCCCCGGGTCCTAGTCTCCCCTGCTAATGGAAACAATTTCCCTACATCCACTCTATCTAAGCCATTCATTATCTTGTAAGTTTCTATTAGATCTCCCCTCAACCTCCTAAACTCCAATGAATATAATCCCAGGATCCTCAGACGTTCATCGTATGTTAGGCCTACCATTCCTGGGATCATCCGTGTGAATCTCCGCTGGACCCGCTCCAGTGCCAGTATGTCTTTACTGAGGTGTGGGGCCCAAAATTGCTCACAGTATTCTAAATAGGGCCTAACTAATGCTTTATAAAGCTTCAGAAGTACATCCCTGCTTTTATATTCCAAGCCTCTTGAGATGAATGACAACATTGCATTTGCTTTCTTAATTACGGACTCAACCTGTAAGTTTACCTTTAGAGAATCCTGGACTAGGACTCCCAAGTCCCTTTGCACTTCAGCATTATGAATTTTGTCACCGTTTAGAAAATAGTCCATGCCTCTATTCTTTTTTCCAAAGTGCAAGACCTCGCACTTGCCCACGTTGAATTTCATCAGCCATTTCTTGGACCACTCTCCTAAACTGTCTAAATCTTTCTGCAGCCTCCCCACCTCCTCCATACTACCTGCCCCTCCACCTATCTTTGTATCATCGGCAAACTTAGCCAGAATGCCCCCAGTCCCGTCATCTAGATTGTTAATATATAAAGAGAACAGCTGTGGCCCCAATACTGAACCCTGCGGGACACCACTCGTCACCGGTTGCCATTCCGAAAAAGAACCTTTTATCCCAACTCTCTGAGTGTTGTTAGTCTCTGGATTTCTCTTCCAAAGGGATTAGTGGAGTCTGGGAGTCACTGAATGTGTTCATGGATGAGTTAATATTTTTAATATTTCTTTTGTTATGTTTTTTAACCAATTTTTAAATAACAAATGTAACAGAATAACAGAAAAAATGTGGAAAACAGGTACAGAGCAGAACAACTGATACAGCCAACATAAATATAAGCAACACATTGCAGAATTAATTCATAGCAGAATATTTGAGTGACCAGAGCCTCGAGATGAAATGCCTGATCCATTGAACAACCAGTTAACAGGTTAACATAGTGAGTGGAGAAAGAGGGTTCGATTATATAAAAATGGAAGAATAATAATGCAGGACGCACTCCCCAAAACATTACAAATGGACTAACAGCATAGTTGAATTCAAATGAATAACATAACATAATGAGATAGAAGCTCTGTAGTGCAGAAGGAGGCCATTCTCTCCTTCAATCTGCACTGACCCTCTGAAAAAGCACTCCACTGAGGCACACTTCCCACCCTATCCCCGTAACCTCGTGTATTGATCATGGTCAACCCACCTAACCTAACACCTTTGGACACAAAGGGGCAATTTAGCATGATGAATCCACTGAACCTGCACATCTTTGGACTGTGGCAGGAAACCGGAGCAGACGCGGAGAACATGCAAACTCCACACAGATACTCAAGAAATCAAACCTTGGTCCCTGCCTCTGTGCGGCAGCAGTGCTAACCACTGTGCCTCACTGTGCCCTACTCCCGACCTAAGTTGAATTTAATTCACTGATGGAAATCTCTGGAGGAGCAAGTCAGTCAAATTGGAACCTATATATCTGAGATAGGGGTCGTATAATTTACCAAATGTCTCAGACTTTGAATGAACTACAGACATTAAAAATTCCATGGGGGTGCATTCTGTAATTGGCCGATGCCAGTTTTAGATAGAGGGAGAAGTGACTGGCCTGCTTCAATATCGAGCCAGAGGGATGTTGGGTCCATCCTCACCCAATCCCTTATGAACCTAAGATTAGAGGCCAATTGATATAGCCCAATATTCCGGAGACACAACCCTCCCTTAGATCCTGGTGATTGGAGCTGAACAAACTTGAGGCAAAGTTTCTTTTTATTCCAGATAAATGTACTAATCGTTCCATTAATTTCCTTAACGACTCTGGTTGACAGCAGTATAGGCAGCATCTGCAGAGGGTACAACAGTCTGGGCAACACATTCATTTTAATGAAGGCAATCCTCCCTCACCATGAAATCGGAAGAGCCGATCACCAGGCAAGGTCCCACCTAATAGTCACCATCAGCTGTGGAAAGTTGGCCCCATATAGCTGTCTGAAAGAGGGGGGTCATTGACATTCCCAGATATTTAAATCCCAAGGGGGGAGCATCTGATTGGGAACTTAGCAAGAGGAGGGGGCTTACCCTTCAACACCCCCCTCCCCTCACCAGCATGGCCCCTGACTCAGTAAAAGTCCTCTTATAACCAGAGAAGGCACTAAATCTGTCCACAATCGGGTACAGCTGGTTAAGATGAACATTTTGCTGTGGTTTTTATTTTTATCTCCGTGCCTAATGGTCTTTTTGCCGAAATTGTTCGTTATGGAGGTGGATAGGTTGGCTTAATCGTTTGTGTGGGCAGATAAGTTGGCAAGGATTAGGAAGACGGTGATTCAGAGAGGGCAACAGTCCAGGGGGCTTAGCCCTGCTGAACCTGTTATATTATTATTGGGTGGCGAACGCAGAGTAGGCGTGGGGTTGGAGCAAGGAGATGGAGGCTTTGTAGGCTTACATTAAAGGGTAGGTGGGGTTAATGGGTTACAGGGATAGGGTGGAGACACGGCTTATGTAGGGTGCTCTTTCAAAGAGCCGGTGCAGACTCGATGGACTGAATGGCCGCCTCCTGCACTGTAGGGATCCTATAATTTCACGCCGCAGGTTATCGTCAACTGATAGGTGGGAGGGAAGGAGGTGGAGAGGTTGGTTAGGGAGTTGGGGTGGGTTTAGGTTTTTTTTCTTGGTTTTACTTTGTAATGTTATGTGTTGTAAATGTTAAAATCTGATTGAAAATACTTCAAATAAATCTATCCACTTCTCCAATGATGTCCAGGACTGAAACACTGGGGTTCAACACAAACAGCAGCCCATCATCTGCGCACAGAGTGATCTTGTGCTGCCTCACCCCACCCCCCAGTCCCGATATCAGAGGATCCGATCTAATAGCCTCTGGCAATGGCTCAGTGGCCAACAGCAATGGGGACAGAGGGCAGCCCTGTCTCGTCCCTCTCTGAAGCTGAAAATTCGATGCCCGTAAACCATTGGTGAGCACCGCCGCTGCCGATCTGTGATGTAACAATTGAATCCACTCAATATAATCCTCGCCCAACCCGAAGCCTCGCAGCGGATACACCAGATAATTCCACTCAACTCGAGCAAAAGCTTTCTCTGCATCGAAGGAGATCACCAGCCCATCCAATGCATATTTCTGAAAAGCCTGAATCACATTCAGCAACCTTCCAACGTTGTTACTGGAAAATCATCTCCGTATAAACCCAGTCTGGTCCTCCCGCACGATTGTCGGAAGGATGTCCTCCAGCCTTATCGCCAAAACATAAGATCGCAGTTTCAAGTGAACATTCAAAAGAGAGGGAACTTGTGACGGGGATGTGCTGAGTAGTCACACATCAGGTGGCTCTCCTCCATACAACAGAAAAATAGGCACTGTCGGCCGAATTTAGCTGCAAAATCAGACTTAACCATCCCCCTCACCCTCAACAATAGTGCGGACAACAAAATGCCAGGAAGCAACAGCTCGAAAAGCTGCAGGGTCACAGAAACTGCGACAAGGGAGAGGAGCGGCGAGCAAGCGGGTCGGCGGCCCCACGAGGCGAGCGGTCTCCAGCCTTCCCGACAGAGGGAGAACGGCGACCCAGAAAACAAGCCCCCCCCCCCCCCCCTCGACCAGGCGATGGATGGAGGATGTTCCTAACCAAGGAACTAAACGCAATGAAAGATGACATTGAGGCTGAGTTAAGGGTGACGGTCAAGCTGGTGGAGGTGCTAGCCGCCATGCAGAAGATGCTCAATGGCATGTGGAGGAAACTGGAAGCCCAGGGGAGCACAGTTCGAGAGCTGGAAAAGCTCGAGGACCAGTAGAATCGGTCAAGGAGGCAGAACATTCGGATAGTGGGCCTGCCAGAGGGGATCGAGGGCAGGGACCCAATCGACTACGTGGCCTAAATGCTGGGCAACCTGATTGGGAGGGATAGCTTCCCCAAACCGCCAGAGATCGACAGGGCTCACAGGTCGCTCCGACTGCATCACCTCGCAATGAACAGGGGAGCCAGCTCATGGGGGCGAGGGCAGCAGAGCGCAGGAGTGGGTGAGGAAGAGACAGCAGGGACACAAGCAGAGCGGGTGTAGGAGGGGGTCAGATCGATCCTGGGTGGGGGGCCACACACCAGCGGGAAAGCTAGTGCCAGGAAGTACGAGAGAGAGCGGGACCGGGGCACATCTCCCACTGGGAAGAGAGCACCTGGGAGGGGGGGCAGATAGAGGAGGGGGATACGGTGGGGTGGGAGGGGGGGGGAGAATAGAAGAGGGGGGGGATGCGGCCTAATCATGAGAGGGGCAACTTCACAACTGTTTACAGGGTCCATTTACTGACAGATCAATCCCAGAACAGGGAAAATGACAATCATGGCGAGGGAACTGGGAACGTTCATGGAGCAGATGGGGGCAGTGGATCCCTGGCGGTTCATGGAGCAGACAGGGGCAGTGGATCCCTGGCAATTCTTACACCCGGATGAGAAGGAATTCTCGTTCTTCTCACCAGTGCACAAGGTCTACACTCGCATCGGCTTCTTTGTTGTGGGGAAATCGGTGCCTCCAGAAATAGCCAGAGCGGAATAATCCATGATTGTAATCTCAGACCACGCTCCACATTACATGGATGTGAGGTTGGAGATGGGCCAAGCCCAAAGCGACACATGGAGGTTGGACACGACCCTCTTGGCCGACAAGGTCTTCTGCCAGAAAACATCACCGGCCGTCGGCAAGTACATCACTAACAACCAGAACGGGGAGTCTCACCTTCCACGTTCTGGGAGGCACTGAAGGCTGTGATTAGGGGAGAAATAATCGCCAAAAGGCTCGTAGAGACAGGGGAGAGAGAGCGGTTAGGCAGCAACTGATCCACTCCATTCTGGAGGTTGACAGACGATACTCCGAGGCTCTGACCAAAGAGCTTCTGCTGGAGAGGAAGAAGCTGCAAAAGAACTTTGACCTGCTCCCCACCAGGAAGGCAGTGCACCAACTCCGCCAGGCACGGGGGACCTTTTCTGAGCACGGAGAGGGCTAGCCGCCTGCTGGCTCACCAGCTGGGAAAGAAGGCAGCCACGAGGGAAATAGCCCAGATATAGGATAACAGAGGCAGACTGGCATAATAATAATCTTTATTATTGTCACATGTAGACTTACATTAACACTGCAATGAAGTTATTGTGAAAATCCCCTAGTCGCCACACTCCGGCGCCTGTTCAGGTAACGGAGGGAGAATTCAGAATGTCTCCCTGCGCAGACATGGGGAGAACGTGCAGACTCCACACAGACAGTGACCCAAGCCGGTAATCGAACCTGGGACCCTGGCGCTGTGAAGCAAAATTGTTGACCACTGTGCTACCGTGCTGCCCAACCATAGTCGTCCCGTAGCCCAACCAAAAAAGGTCAACCAAGCATTTGAGGCCTTCGACCGGGGACTGTACACCTCCAAGACCCCCCTCCTCCCCGGAGAGATTTCGGAATCTTCTTGGGCTACAAACCCAACCTGGGCAAGAACAAAGATTTCCCAGTGAGGGGGAGGGGCAGAGCTTGAGGGCCTCCCAGTTAAAATAGCCCAAAACAAATCCCGCTACCTGGAGATCCAGGTTTCCCACGAGTGGACACGGATCCACAAGTGGAAACTGACCAGTCTGGTGGAGGAAGTCAAAAACGACCCTCAGAGATGGGATGGATTCCTGCTTTCCCTGGCGGGGAGGATGCAGATGATCAAGATGAATGTACTGCCCAGGTTCCTCTTCCTGTTTAGATCCTTACCGATCTACATCCCCAGGCCTTTTTTCATTCAATAGATAAGGTGATTATGGCGTTTGTGCGGAGGGGCAAGAATTCAAAAATCCCTAAAACAGTACTACAATGGAGAAGAAACATGGGAGGCCTGGCCCTCCCGAACTTGCAATACTATCACTGGGCAGCCACGGCCGAAAGAGTGAGGAGATGGGTAAAGGACCCAGACATGGAATGGTTGATGATGGATGAGTCCTCATGTACAGAAATGACCCTCCGGGCCATCGCCATCGCCACGGCAACACTCCCATCCCCGGCAGCACCAGTCCAGTGGTGGCAGCCACCCTGAGAACCTGGAACCAGATGTGGCAGCATTTCAGTCTGACCGATGTGTCCATCATGGCCCCCATCTGCGGCAACCATAGGTTTGCACCAGCCATTCTCGACGCCACCTTCAAGAGGTGGAGACAGGACGGGGAACACTGATGGTTCGGGACTTTTACACGGGAAATAGGCTAGTGACCTTAGAGGTGCTGACGGAGAGACTGGACCTACCAAACAGGGATGAGCTCCAGGTCAAAAGCTTTCTCTGCAAGGAGACACCGGCATACACAGGAACTCTGAAAAGCGCAATGCAAGAGTAGTTACTGGACACAGACAGTCTGGAGAAGGGAAACTGTGGGGACCTGTACGGACAACTCTTAATAAAAATGCGCTCCTTACTCGACCAAACCCAGGAAAAATGGGAGGAAGAGTGAGGGACGGAAATAGGGTGGGGACTCTGGAGCGAAGCACTGAACGGAACCAACTCCACCTTCTCCTACGCAAGGCTAAGCTTCATGCAGCTGAATGTTGTGCACAGAGCGCACCTGACAAGAACCCGAATGAGCAGGTTCTTCCCGGAGATGGAGGACAAATGTGAATGGTGCCAGCGGGGCCCGGCAAACCATGCCCACATGTTCTGGGTATGCCCCAGACTTGTTGAATTCTGCACAAGATTCTTTAGAGGCAATGTCCATGATTATGAGGGTGGAGCCGTGCCCACAAATGGTAGTCTTCGGGGTATCGGACCAGCCAGAACTATTCACGGGGAAGAGGGCGGATGCCCTTGCCTTTGCTTCTCTAATCGGCCGCTGGAGAATCCTGCTCGGCTGGCGATCAGCAGCACCACCCACAGCTGCAGACTGGCTGGCAGACCTATCGGAATTTCTCCACCTGGAGAAGATCAAGTTCACCGTCCGAGGGTTAGAGGATGGGTCCCACAAAGTGTGGAGGCCATTCACCAACTTGTTCCAGGACCTGTTTGAAACCAGCGGTCAATGGAACACTGGGGAGGGAGGTGGGCATACGGGAGCCAACGGGATCACAGGGAGCAGGCAGGAAAATGGGACCCGGGGGTGGGGGGGGGGGGGGCTACTGGGACAAGGAGGGAGAACCAGAGAGCCTAGAACAAAAACACAAGAAGAGGAACCCCCAAGGGAAGGTTGAAAACAGGACGGAGTGCGCGGGGTGGAAGGGGGGAGGCCCATCAATGGGGGGGAAGGGAGGGCACCGCCAACTTGTAACTAACAGATAACTCCCATTGTACAGTGAAGGGCCCAGGAAAGGACCCAGAAACAACGAGTGAAGGGGGCGGTGGGGAGGGACGGGAGATGGAGGGACCGGCACAAAGGAAATTGACATGCACATTGTAATCGGCAGAGTTACCCTGACTGCTTGGATAGTGTATAATAAGCATTGTCACAAGTCTGTTACTGGATTAAAAGAGGTGAAAAAACCTGCCCCAACCAATCCCACCTCAGTTTAAAGTGATCCTCATAATCCAGATGTGTTTCCTGTAATAAAGCGATGTCGACTTTCTCCTTATGAAAGGAGAGGATCTTTTTCCTTCTGATAGGGTGATGGATGCCCCGTACATTCCCTGAGAAAATTTGCAGATTAACTGCCGCCATTATGGCATGGGGGTGGGCACGGGAGCAATAGGTCAGAAGGTGAGAGCATTGAGGGAGAACTAGGGAATAGGGACAGTGTGGCTCTGAGGCAGAGCAGACGGGGAGAAGATGCTGAACACAGCGGGTCTGGTGGCCTGAAGTGCATATGTTTTAATGCAAGGAGCATTACGGGTAAGGCAGATGAACTTGAAGCTTGGATTAGTACTTGGAACTATGATGTTGCCATTACAGAGACCTGGTTGAGGGAAGGGCAGGATTGGCAGCTAAACGTTCCAGGATTTAGATGTTTCAGGCGGGATAGAGGGGGATGTAAAAGGGGAGGCGGAGTTGCGCTACTTGTTCGGGAGAATATCACAGCTGTACTGCGAGAGGACACCTCAGAGGGCAGTGAGGCTATATGGGTAGAGATCAGGAATAAGAAGGGTGCAGTCACAATGTTGGGGGTATACTACAGGCCTCCCAACAGCCAACGGGAGATAGAGGAGCAGATAGGTAGACAGATTTTGGAAAAGAGTAAAAACAACAGGGTTGTGGTGATGGGAGACTTCAACTTCCCCAATATTGACTGGGACTCACTTAGTGCCAGGGGCTTAGACGGGGCGGAGTTTGTAAGGAGCATCCAGGAGGGCTTCTTAAAACAATATGTAGACAGTCCAACTAGGGAAGGGGCGGTACTGGACCTGGTATTGGGGAATGAGCCCGGCCAGGTGGTAGATGTTTCAGTAGGGGAGCATTTCGGTAACAGTGACCACAATTCAGTAAGTTTTAAAGTACTGGTGGACAAGGATAAGAGTGGTCCGAGGATGAATGTGCTAAATTGGGGGAAGGCTAATTATAATAATATTAGGCGGGAACTGAAGAACATAGATTGGGGGCGGATGTTTGAGGGCAAATCAACATCTGACATGTGGGAGGCTTTCAAGTGGCAGTTGAAAGGAATACAGGACCGGCATGTTCCTGTGAGGAAGAAAGATAAATACGGCAATTTTCGGGAACCTTGGATGACGAGTGATATTGTAGGCCTCGTCAAAAAGAAAAAGGAGGCATTTGTCAGGGCTAAAAGGCTGGGAACAGACGAAGCCTGCGTGGAATATAAGGAAAGTAGGAAGGAACTTAAGCAAGGAGTCAGGAGGGCTAGAAGGGGTCACGAAAAGTCATTGGCAAATAGGGTTAAGGAAAATCCCAAGGCTTTTTACACGTACATAAAAAGCAAGAGGGTAGCCAGGGAAAGGGTTGGCCCACTGAAGGATAGGCAAGGGAATCTATGTGTGGAGCCAGAGGAAATGGGCGAGGTACTAAATGAATACTTTGCATCAGTATTCACCAAAGAGAAGGAATTGGTAGATGTTGAGTCTGGAGAAGGGAGTGTAGATAGCCTGGGTCACATTGTGATCCAAAAAGACGAGGTGTTGGGTGTCTTAAAAAATATTACGGTAGATAAGTCCCCAGGGCCTGATGGGATCTACCCCAGAATACTGAAGGAGACTGGAGAGGAAATTGCTGAGGCCTTGACAGAAATCTTTGGATCCTCGCTGTCTTCAGGGGATGTCCCGGAGGACTGGAGAATAGCCAATGTTGTTCCTCTGTTTAAGAAGGGTAGCAAGGATAATCCCGGGAACTACAGGCCGGTGAGCCTTACTTCAGTGGTAGGGAAATTACTGGAGAGAATTCTTCGAGACAGGATCTACTCCCATTTGGAAGCAAATGGACGTATTAGTGAGAGGCAGCACGGTTTTGTGAAGGGGAGGTCGTGTCCCACTAACTTGATAGAGTTTTTCGAGGAGGTCACTAAGATGATTGATGCAGGTAGGGCAGTACATGTTGTCTATATGGACTTCAGTAAGGCCTTTGACAAGGTCCCTCATGGTAGACTAGTACAAAAGGTGAAGTCACACGGGATCAGGGGTGAGCTGGCAAGATGGATACAGAACTGGCTAGGCCATAGAAGGCAGAGTAGCAGCAATGGAGGGATGCTTTTCTAATTGGAGGGCTGTGACCAGTGGTGTTCCACAGGGATCAGTGCTGGGACCTTTGCTCTTTGTAGTATATATAAATGATTTGGAGGAAAATGTAACTGGTCTGATTGGTAAGTTTGCAGACGACACAAAGATTGGTGGAATTGCGGATAGCGATGAGGACTGTCGGAGGATACAGCAGGATTTAGATTGTCTGGAGACTTGGGCGGAGCGATGGCAGATGGAGTTTAATCCGGACAAATGTGAGGTAATGCATTTTGGAAGGTCTAATGCAGGTAGGGAATATACAGTGAATGGTAGAACCCTCGAGTATTGAAAGTCAAAGAGATCTAGGAGTACAGGTCCACAGGTCATTGAAAGGGGCAACACAGGTGGAGAAGGTAGTCAAGAAGGCATGCGGCATGCTTGCCTTCATTGGCCGGGGCATTGAGTATAAGAATTGGCAAGTCATGTTGCAGCTGTATAGAACCTTAGTTAGGCCACACTTGGAGTATAGTGTTCAATTCTGGTCGCCACACTACCAGAAGGATGTGGAGGCTTTAGAGAGGGTGCAGAAGAGATTTACCAGAATGTTGCCTGGTATGGAGGGCATTAGCTATGAGGAGCGATTGAATAAACTCGGTTTGTTCTCACTGGAACGAAGGAGGTTGAGGGGAGACCTGATAGAAGTATACAAAATTATGAGGGGCATAGACAGAGTGGATAGTCAGAGGCTTTTCCCCAGGGTAGAGGGGTCAATTACTAGGGGGCATAGGTTTAAGGTGAGAGGTACAAGGGTTAGAGTAGATGTACGAGGCAAGTTTTTTACGCAGAGGGTAGTGGGTGCCTGGAACTCGCTACCGGAGGAGGTAGTGGAAGCAGGGACGATAGGGACATTTAAGGGGCATCTTGACAAATATGTGAATAGAAGGATACGGACCCAGGAAGTGTAGAAGATTGTAGTTTAGTCGGGCAGCATGGTCGGCACGGGCTTGGAGGGCCGAAGGGCCTGTTCCCGTGCTGTACATTTCTTTGTTCTTTGTTCTTTGTATTCGTTAGGCGACAGAGAGAACAGAAACAGATTTTCACACCACAATCGGGCGTGCGCCATTACCCCCTCCTCCAACTCACTTTACACCAGAGGGACTGAAGTCTCCCCAAACTGCTCCTTTCAGGGATAAAAGCCCCGTCTGTACCAGAGTAGGATAAAGTCAACAACACATAAACCCTCCCATAATAACAAAAATACAAAAGAATCACCACCACAATAGACCCAAGGGGACATTCCTCAATAAGACTGAGGACCCGGAGGATTAACCCCACGGCCAGACTGTCGTTACCCTCAGGATACCGTCTCCAAAATGAGGAGAAGAAAAGTAACTTTTGTAAATTGTTTTTACAGGATATTAGAAGAGGAGGAATTACAAACTGAAATCTCAAACGTCACGTCTCAATCTGACTGAGTCTCTCAATTCCTTGTAACTGAATATCACCAGACTTTGAATCTAGAAGGAGAAATGTTTGTCTTTTCTGTCGGCTTGAGAAGATTTTAAACATCAGTGTGACTGGAAAAGCACCGAGACACACACACCCGAGTGAGAGTGTTCCAGAGCACTGACTGTGGAAAGAGCTTTAACCAGTTACACAGCCTGAAAAAACATCACACCATTCACAGCGGGAGGGACGTTAAACGTGTTCTGTGTGTGGACGAGGCTTTAACTGATCGACAAACCTGGAGAGACATGAGGACACCCCCACCCTGGAGAAACGGTGGAAATGTGGGGATTGTGGGAAGGGATTCAGGGCCCCATCTCAGCTGGAAGCTCATTGGCGCATTCACACTGGGGAGAGGCCGTTCACCTGCTCTGTGTGTGAGAAGGGATTCATTCAGTTATCCGCCCTGCAGTCACACCAGCGAGTTCACACCAGGGAGAGGCCATTCACCTGCTCTGTGTGTGGGAAGGGATTCATTCAATCATCCGACCTGCGGAAACACCAGCGAGTTCACACTGGGGAGAGGCCGTTCACCTGCTCTCAGTGTGAGAAGGGATTCACTCAGTTATCCACCCTGCAGAAACACCAGCGAATTCACACTGGGGAGAGGCCGTTCACCTGCTCTCAGTGTGAGAAGGGATTCACTACTTCATCGAGCCTGCTGGCACACCAGCGAGTTCACACTGGGGAGAGGCCGTTCACCTGCTCTCAGTGTGAGAAAAGATTCACTCAGTTATCCAACTTGCAGAAACACCAGCGAATTCACACTGGGGAGAGGCCGTTCACCTGCTCTCAGTGTGAGAAGGGATTCACTACTTCATCGAGCCTGCTGGCACACCAGCGAGTTCACACTGGGGAGAGGCCGTTCACCTGCTCTCAGTGTGGGAAGGGATTCACTCAATCATCCGACCTGCAGAGACACCAGCGAGTTCACACTGGGGAGAAGGCGTTAACCTGCTCTTAGTGAGAGAAGGTATTCAGATATCCATACACCCTGCAGGAACACTAGCGAGTTCACATCTGGAAGAAGCCGGGCTGTTTAGCACCGGGCTAAATCGCTGGCTTTGAAAGCAGACAGAGGCAGGCCAGCAGCACGGTTCAATTCCCGTAACAGCCTCCCCGAACAGGCGCGGGAATGTGGCGACTAGGGGATTTTCACAGTAACTTCATTTGAAGCCGCCTTGTGACAATAAGCGATTTTCATTTCATTTCATTTCATTCACCTGCTCTGAGCAGGGGAGACATTCAATGACCCGTCCCAACTACGGAGACACTAGCGAATTAATTCTGGGGAGAGACCATTCATCTGCTGTCAATGTGGGGAGGGGTTTTGTGATTCATCACACCTGTTGTGACTCCAACAAGTTCACAAATTACAGATGTTGGCTCCGTTGTTGTTGTTTCTGCTCTCACTGACATCCAGGACTGCATTTTGTTCATTCTGACATCTGGTGAATGGTGATGATTGGAGGGTTTCTTTCTGCTGGACTGGCCGGTCTAACACCTCTGCCTCCGGTGGGCTGACCATTTTTGAGGTTAGTTGCGATTACCTGGTTCCAAGTTTGACGAGGAGCACAGAATGAAAAGGTGTTTGCACGTTGGAAGATATTTAGTTCCCAAAGCAGCCACGTTGCCATGAAGATGGGCTATGGTGGTTGCAGGGTTCTTTTGCCTAATTTATCTGGGTGTTTCCCGCAGAAGCCAACTGTCATGGTATGAGGGGCAAGTTGTCTGTAGTAGATTGGGAAATTACAATAAACATATCACTGAAAGTGGCAATGTAGGTGGATAAGGTCGCAAAGAAGGCAGTCGGCATGCTTGTCTTCATTGGTCGGGGCATTGAGTATAAAAATTGTCAAGTCATGCTGCAGCTGTATAGAACCTTAGTTAGGCCACATGTGGAATATTGCCTACAATTCTGGTCACCACATTACCAAAAGGATGTGGAGGCTTTGGAGAGAGTACAGAGGAGGTTTACCAGGATGTTGCCTGGCCTGGAGGGTATTAGCTGTCAGGAGAGGTTGGATAAACTCGGATTGTTTTCTCTCAAGCGAAGGAGTTGAGGGACGACCTGATAAAAGTTTACAAAATTCTGAGTGGCATGGACAGAGTGGATAGTCAGAAGCTTTTTCCCAGGTTGGAAAAGTCAATTACCAGGTGACAGAGGTTTAAGGTGCGAGGGGCAAAGTTTAGAGGAGATGTGTGAGGGACGTATTTTACACCGAGGGTGGTGAGTGCCTGGAACTCACTGCCGGAGGAGGTGGTGGAAGCAGGTACGATAGTGACGTTTAAGAGGCATCTTGACGAATACCTGAATAGGATGGGAATAGACGGATACAGACCCTGGAAGCACAGAAGGTTTTAGTTTAGACAGACATCATGATCCGAGCAGGCTTGGTGGGCCGAAGGGCCTGTTCCTGTGCTGTACTGTCCTTTGTTCTTTTTTGTTCTTTGTATGACGATAGACAATAGACAGGCAACCACTCACATTTTATTTCCATAAAATATAGACTCCTTTGAGAAGCAAAAGTGAAGCTATCGTGGCTAACAAGAAAAGTTAAAGATTCCATTAGATCAATGGAGGAGACTCATAAAGTGGCCAAAATAGTAGTGAGCCTGAGGATTGGGAACTTGTTTTAGAATTCAGCAAAGGAGGTTCAAGAAACTGATCAAGAGAAAGTAGAATATGAGAGCAAACTGGGGAGAACTGGAAAAGCTCCTATAGGAATGTGAAAAGGAAAAGATTAGCAAAGACCAATGTGGGTCCATTCCAGGCCGAGACAGGAGAGTTTATAATGGGGAATAAGGAAATGGCAGAGAAACTAAACAATGTGAGTCTGTCTTCACAGAGGAAGATACAGAAAGCTCCAGGGTCCCAGGTTCGATTCCGGCTTGGGTCACTATCTGTGCGGAGTCTGCACATCCTCCCCGTGTGTGCGTGGGTTTCCTCCGGGTGCTCCGGTTTCCTCCCACAGTCCAAAGATGTGCAGGTTAGGTGGATTGGCCATGATAAATTGCCCTTAGTGTCCAAAATTGCCCTTAGTGTTGGGTGGGGATACTGTGATATGGGGATAGAGTAGGGTGCTCTTTCCAAGAGCCGGTGCAGACCCGATGGGCCGAATGGCCTCCTTCTACACTGTACATTCTATGATAATCTATGAATCCCAAAAACACGAGAGAACCAAGGGACTAGTGAGCTGAAAGATTAGAATGAAAAAGCGGACTGGAGAAAATAATGGGATTGAAAGTTAATTGATACCCAAAAGCTGATGCTCTACATCCCAGAGTGTTGAAAGAGGTGGCTGTAGAGATAGTGGATACATTGGTGATCATCTTTCACAATTCTATAGATTCTGGAATGATTCCTGCAGATTGGAATGTGGTAAATATAACCCCAATATTTCAGGAGAGAGAGAAAACAGGAACCACAGACACATTAGCCTGACATCAGTAGGAGGGAAAATGCTACAATCTATTATAAAGGATGTGATAACGTACGAATTAGGAGCAGGAGTAGGCCACTCGGCCCCTCGAGCCTGCTCCACCATTCAATAAGTTCACGGCTGATCTGATTGTAACCTCAACTCCACAGAGGCTCCTTAGAAAATGAATCTTGGGAGAGCGTAATAATTATTCTTTATTAGTATGATAATCTTTATTATTGTCACAAGTAGGCTTACATTAACACTGCAATGAAGTTACTGCGAAAATCCCCGAGTCGCCACACTCCGGCACCTGTTCGTGTACACAGAGGGAGAATTCACAATGTCCAGTTCACCTAACCAGCACGTCTTTTGGGACTTGTGGGAGGAAACTGGAGCACCCGGAGGAAACCCACGCAGTCTTGGGGAGAACGTGCAGACTCCGCACAGACAGTGACCCAAGCCGGGAATTGAACCCAGGTCCCTGGAGCTGTGAAGCAACAGCACTGACCACTGTGCCTCCATGCCGCTGTGTCAGTTATGGGGTACAAGGAAATGGCAGAGGAGTTAAACAGATATTTTGCGTCAGTCTTTACGGTGGAAGATACTTCAAATATCCCATTAATACTAAAGAATACGGAGGAAGCAATTAAATACCATCACTGGAGAAGTTGTATTGGACAAACTAATGGGGATAAGGTAGGTCCCCTGGATGGCTGCATCCTCGGATCCTAAAAGAAATGGCTGCAGAGATAGTGGATGCATTGATTGTAATTTTCCAAAAATCCTTGGATTCTGGAGAGGTACCAGAGGATTGGAAAACTGCCAATGTGACAACCCCCTGATTCAGAATGGGAGGGAGGCAAAAAAAACGAGACACTATAGGACAATTAGCCTAACATTTATTATTGAAAAAATGTTGGGATCAATTATTAGGAAGTAACAGCAGCACATTGAGAAAATCATAATCTTATCAAGCAGAGTCAGCATGGCTTTGTGAAAGGGAAACCGTGTCTGACTAATTTATCAGAGTGTTTCGAGGAAGTCTCAACCAGAGTGGATAGAGGGGGACCAGTAGATGTGTTATATTTAAACTTCCAGAAGACCTTTGACAAGGTACCTCCCAAAACATTAAGTCATGAGATAAGAACCCATGGAGTTGGAGGTAGTATATTGACATGGATAGAGAATTGGCTAATGAGCAGGAAACAGTGAGTGGGGATAAGGGGTTCTTTTTCAGGTTGGTGACCTGTAACCAGTGGGGTTCCACAGGGGTCAGTGCTGGGATCGCAACTGTGTACAATTTATATTAATGACTTGGAGGAAGGAAGCAAACGTACTGTGCCCAAATTTGCAGACAAAACAAAAGGGCAAGTTGCGAGGGGGATACAAACAGTTTGCAAAGAGATATTGAGAGGTTAAGCAAGTGGACAAAAATTTGCCACATGGAGCATAATGTGGGAAAATGTGAAGTTCATTTTGGAAGGGAGAACAAAAGAACAGTATTATTTAAATGGTGAAAAACTGCAGAAAGCTGCAGCACAAAGGGACTTGGGGGAACTTGTGCACGAAACACAGAAAGGTAGCAGACAGGTGCAGCAGGTAATCAGGAAGGCTAATGGAATGTTGGCCCTGATTCCAAGGGGGTTGGAGTATAAGAGTCGGGAAGTCTTGCTGCAGCTGTACAAGGTGCTGGTGAGACCACATCTGGAGAACTGAGTGCAGTTTTGGTCCCCTTATTTAAGGAAAGATATTATTTTATTGGAGGCTGTTTAGAGAAGGTTCACTAGGATGATCCCCATTATGGAGGGGTTGTCTTCGGGGCAAAGGTTAAACAGGTTGGGAATTTAGAAGAATGAGAGGTGATCTCATTGAAACATCCAGGATTCTTAAGGGGTTTGACAGGGTAAATGCTGAGAGGATGTTTCCCTCATGGGAGAGTTGACCAGAGGGCATAGTCTCAGAATAAAGAGATGTCAATTTAAGACTGAGATGAGGAGGAATTTCTTCTGAGAGACTTTGGAACTGAGAGAGTTGTGGGGACAGAGTCCCTGTGTATATTTAAGGCTGAGATAGATTCTTTTTTTTGTTTTGTTTTTTTTAAAAATAAATTTAGAGTGCCCAATTCATTTTTCTCCAATTAAGTAGCAATTTAGTGTGGCCTACCTGCACATCTTTGGGTTGTGGGGGCGAAACCCACACAAACACTGGGAGAATGTGCAAACTCCACACGGATCGTGACCCAGAGCCAGGATCGAATCTGGGAACATCGTGAGGCAGCAGTGCTAACCACTGCACCACCGTGCTGCCCAGCTGAGATAGATTCTTGATCAGTCAGGGAACCGAGGATTACGGGGAAAGAGAAGGAAAGTGAACGTGAGGAATGTTGGTTTCAGCCATGATCCTATTGAAATGTGGAGCAGGCTGGAAGGGCCGAATGGCCTGCTTCTATTCCTTCTGGTCTTAGTGTGGTCTTATTCCCACCTACCCCGATAAACTTTCACCCCCTTGATTTTCAAGAATCTATCCAGGTCTGCCTTAAAAATATTCAAAGACTCCGTTTCCACTGCCCTTCGAGGAAGAGAGTTCCAAAGACTCGCGACCCTCGGAGAGAAAAATGTTCTCCTCTGCCTTAAGTGGGCAAGTTATTGCTTTTGTAGTGACCACAATTTCTAGATTCTCCCACAAGAGGAAACATCCTTTCCACATCCATCCTGTCGAGGCCCCTCAAGATCTTACACGGTTCAATCAAGTCACCTAAACTCCATCGGACACAAGCCCTGTCTGTCCAATCATTCCTCGTAAGACCAGCCTCCAATTCCAGGTATGAGTCCGGTAAACCTTCTCTGAACTGCTTCCAACACATTTACATCATTCCTTAAATGAGAGCAATACTGTACACAGTGCTCCAGATGTGGTCTCACTGATGTCCTGTATAACTGAAGCATAACCTCCCTACTTTTGTATTCAATTCCCCTCACAATAAACAATAACATTCTATTAGCTTTCCTAATTACTTGCTGTACCTGTATACTCGCCTTTTGTGATTCATGCTCTTGGACACCCAGATCCCTCTGAATCTCAGAGCTCTGCAATCTCTCACCATTTAGATAATGAGCTTTTTTATTCTTCTGGCCAACATGGACAATTCCACATTTTCCCACGTTATTCTCCATTTGCCAGATCTTATTCCACTCATTTCAAATATACCTTTTTCCCTCCTTATGTCCTCTTCACTTTCCTGCTTATCTTTGTATCATTGGAACAAAGGAGCAGGAGTTGGCCATTCAGCCCATCAAGCTTGCTCTATCATTCAATGCGATCTTGGCTGATCATCCACTTCAATGCCTTTTCCCCACACTGTCCCCCTATCCCTTTGTGTTGTTGGTATTTTGAAATCGGTCAGTCTCTGCTTTAAACACATTCAATAACTGAGCTTCCACAGCCCTCTGTGGTAGAGAATTCCAAAGATTTACACTTGTAGATCTCTGTAGATCAAACCATTGCCCCGTTCTATCCCCGTATCCCTGTCAGTTTATTTCCCTCAAAAGCCCATCCAATTTCCTTTTGGGAACATTCCACCATCTCTGCTTCTACCCGCATCATAGGAAGTGGGTTCTAGGTATTTCCCACTTTCTCCAAATGCAAACGAGTTTCAGACAGCACAGAAAGAGGCCATCCTGCTCATCGTTCCCATGCTAGCTCTTTGAGTGAGGTATCTAATTAGTTCCATCGCCCAACAAGTTTATTTTCCGACAGAATCTGTCCAGTTCCCTTGTGAAAGTTACAGTTGAATTTACTTCCTGCACCTTTGTCAGGCAGTGAATCCCAACAACTCGTTCTGTTTTAAATGAAATAATTTCATGATACGCTATGTTTGGATTTTCACAGGGGATTTGAAATGGAGAGAAAGACATGATTGTTGCACAAAATCAAGACTCCGTCTTTATGAGTGATCTTCATGAATGGGCAGAGTGTGAAATACCCAGGTTTGCGGTGCCAAGGTGCCAGTCTGGCAGTGCCAAGGTGCACATGTTCCAGGGACTGGGCCAGGGGGGCCACTCCGGGGCCTCCAATGGTGCGAGAACCTCTCGGGTACCGTGAGGCCTGGCCCTTGTCTGTGTGGGCCAATACTGATCGGCGTCCAACTGGGGAGGCGCTTAAATCAAGGGAGGCCTTTAGATAGGGGGTCCTTCCCTTTAATGGGATGGAGATTGGCCTTAATTGCATCCAGATCTCGCCAATGGGAATAGGCCGGTTAGATCGAAACTCGATTGGCGCTTGGTGCGGTGCCCGATTTCACTCTCCTGCGATCTAACTGCCGCACTTGGATTCGCGCCTTGCGCATCGTGGCCATTAGATCGTGCCCTCATACTCATTTGCTACTGGCAAGAGAGACCTTCAACTCTGATTAGCCTCAACATTTAAAACTGTATGAATAAGGGATTGTATAGAATCAGATAAAGGGATAGTATGAAACAGTTCTATTGTATTCCTGTCTGAGATAATGAGAGAAGGTGGAGTCAGTAATTGGGGATCCAATTAAATTAATCCAGTGACCAAATTGACCAATTGTCATGTTGCAACAGGCCCAACTCTGATGTGAGATAATGGTCACTTTGGGGATGAAAGCAGAGGTTCTGAAGGTCTTTCTTGCTGGCTAAGTACTGAAAATTCCCGAAGCCGAGTTCCAAGGAAATTACTGTCAAAGAAGGAGCCAGACTCCTGAGGCTGAATTCCACAAGAATTACTATCAAAGGAGCCAGAGAGGGTTACGCTGCTACAGACTGATCATCCACATGAAGTTATAAAAGTCAATGTCTTTTGTTCAGTAAACCTTATTTATTTAATAAACCTATTTTTAAATTTACTATCCAGAGAATTCTGCCTTTGTCTTAATTGGTTAATTTATTAAATGGTAGGTTGGGTGTGGCTGAAAACAATTAAGTTCCAGAAAACAAGATCAGATAACAGAAATCTTCAATTTAAAAACTTGCATTTCTATAGCGCCTTTCACAACCACAGGATGTCCCAACGTGCTTTACAGACAATTAAATATTTTTGAAGTGCAGTCACTGTTGTAATGTAGGAAAAGCAGCAGCCAATTTACACACAGCAAGATCCCACACACAGCGATCTGTTTTTAGTGATGTTGATTGAGGGATAAATATTGACCGGGACACCGGGGATAACTCCCCTGCTCTTCTTCAAAATAGTGGCTGTGGGAACTTTTACACCCACCTGAGAGGAGCAGACAGGGCCTCAGTTTAACATGTTATTTGAAAGAAGGCTGTTCTGACAGTGCAGCACTCCCTCAGTGTTAGGATGAGGAATGTTGGATGTGATTTTTATCCTCAGGTTCTGGACTGGGATTTGATCCCACAACCTTCTGACCCAAAGGTGACCGAGCTGCTCACTGAGCCACGGCTGACACTATCGACAATACAAAGTTAGAAAGGGAAAGTTACCCTTTAAATCCCACCCTTTGCCTCCAGTGCCCAAATCTAATAATAAAAACCCCAGTATAAATGACACATTTGACTGACAAATGTTGAAGTGTTGATTTAGAGACACAAGTTTTAACTTCCCATTTGAGCCTCGGGCACCTTTCTGTCTCTATTGCTCGTGTCAATGACAGGCAGGAGACGGAGCTGAGACTGAATTTAGCTGAGAATAATGGGGTCTGTGCCCAGTTGGGAAACTGCCATGGGCGTCACACTAATGGAGAGACAGGAAGGTGCTGGAGGACTGACTGGGAAATGGGCCTCCAACCAATTGGTATATCGGTCACTCAGAGCTCAAAAGAAACCCGTCTCTTTAAATACATATACAGGGAAGAGGCTGCAATGAAATCTGTCCCTTTTAACCTGCACAAAAGCAGGAGGCTCAGATTCAGGAGGAAGTCACTCGGCCCATCATGCCCCTGCTATCTCTTTGAAAGGACTCGCCGCTTCATCCAACTGCTCTGCTCTTTCCCCACAGCCCTGCAAATTCTTCCCTTTCAAGTATTTACTCTTTGGAAAGATACAATTGAATCTGCTTTCAGGCAGATCAGAACAACTCGCTGTGTCAACAGATAAAATAAAATCTCATCTCCCCCTCTGGCTCCTTTGCCAATTACCTCAGAGGGACTAACTTTCTGTTAAAGAGCCTGTCAACCCCTCTCACCCACTTTCCCTAAAGTCCATCAATCTAATAATGAAAAGTCCAGAAAAATCCAAATCTTTTTACTGATAAAAGTTTATTAATGAAGCAGAACGCAGGAAATAAAAGTCCAGAAAATGACTTGAGGATCATAGACAACCAGAGTAAAAGGATATTTACAATATTCTGGACACAAATGGTTTATCTTTAATTCATCTGTAGCCTGTTCCCTGCCCTCTTTGTGGAACACCTCCGCTCAGTCCACAAGCATGACCCTGACCTTCCGCTTGCTGCCATTAGAATTCACCACCTTGCTCTCAGGCTCACATTTCTGTCCTCGGCCTGCTGCAATGTTCCGAAGAAGCCCAACACAAGCTGGACCAACAGCCCCTCATCTTCCCATGAGGCACTTTACAGCCTTCTGGACTCAACATTGAGATCAACAACTTCACACCCTGAACTCTCTCCTCCATTTTGATTTGTTTTGGGTTTTTTTTCTTAAATTTAGAATATCCAATTATTTTTTTTCCCAATTAAGGGGCAATTTAGCGTGGCCAATCCACCTAACCTGCACATCTTTGGGTTGTGGGGGTGAAACCCATGCAGACACGGGTGAATGTGCAAACTCCACACGGACAGGGAGCAGGATTGGAACCTGGGACCTCAGTGCCGCAGTCCCAGTGCTAACCACTGTGCCATGTGCCACCCTATTGATTTGGTTTTTTTACTGAGTTCCAGTCTGCATCTTGTTTTCATGTTTTTTGCTTCCAGACAGAGCTGTCCTTTATTCTGCCATTAACACTTACTCTGGACCAATGCTTTGTTTCTTTACTACAACCATTCCCTCTCCCTTTGCGATTGTTCCAGGACATATTTGACATTTGATCTCACCCACCCTCTAACCAATCCCTGACTTTCCCTTTTGTTCTACCTGACCCTCCCCCTTTCTCACCAGCATGAAACATTAACTCTGTTTCTCTCCACAGATGCTGCCAGACCTGTTGCGTTTTTCCAGATCTTTCTGTATTTATTTTACATCTGTCTGTAGTGGGGGAAAATACTATTTACTATCCAGTAATAAATTAAATGTCCTTCAACTTTTGTGGATCATTTCAGTGAATATGTTCTCTCCCAGGCTCAAAGAGCAAAAGCCCACTGGAAGCAAACCCAGTGTTTATGAAATGGGCCAGTCCAGCAGAAAGAAACCCTCCAACTTCACTCACTGGCAGAATGAACATGGTTCAGTCCTGGATGTGATTAACAGCAGAATCCAAGACCGAGAGAATCCCTTCCCACACACGGTGCAGGTGAATGGCCTCTCCCCAGTGTGAACCCGCTGGTGTCTCAGGAGGACGGATGACTGAGTGAATCTCGTCCCACACTCAGTGCAGTTAAATGGCCTCTCCCCAGTGTGCATTCGCTGGTGTAGTCGCAATGTGGATGATGTTCTAAACTTCCTTTTACAGTGAGAGCAGCTGAACGGTCTCTCATCCGTGTGAATGTGCTGGTGTTCCATCAATGCCTGAGATCTTCTGAAGCCGCTCCCGCAGTCAGAGCATTTAAAGGGTCTCTCATTGGTGTGAGTGACATTGTGGCTCAGCAGGCTGGATGACTGGGTGAATCCCTTCCCACACACAGAGCAGGTGAACGGCCTCTCCCCAGTGTGAACTCGCTGGTGTGTCTGCAGGTTGGATAATTGAGTGAATCCCTTCCCACACACAGAGCAGGTGAATGGTCTCTCCCCAGTGTGACTGCGTTGATGAGTTTCCAGCTCAGACGGGTATTTAAATCCCTTCCCAGTCTCCACATTTCCACACTTGCTCCATGTTTTTCGTCTCCTTGTATCTTTGCAGTTTGGATATTCAGTTAGAGCCTTGATCACACACAGAACATGTGTACGGTCTCTCCCTGCTGTGAATGGTGCAATGTTTTTTCAGGCTGTGTAACTGGTTAAAGCTCTTTCCACTGTCAGTGCTCTGGAACACTCTCACTCGGGTGGGTGTGTCTCGGTGTTTTTCCAGTCACACTGATGTTGAAAATCTCTTGAAGTCGACAGAACATACATTTCTCTTTCTAGATTCAAAGGCTGATGATATTCAGGTCCCGATGAATCGACTGACTGTCAGATCTTGACATGATGTTCGGTTTGAGATTTCTTTTCTGTAAATCCTCACTTTCTAATGTCCTGTAAAAGGGGTTTACAAAAATCATCACTGTCAGTACAGGGTAGAAATTCTGAACAGACAATTCTAGTTTTGATGGAACATTCTTTCCTCTCTCATTCCCCAAAAGCTGTAAATCTCCATCCCACACACTCTCTCTCCATTCTCACTCTGCTGTATCTAATATTCACCCTCCCAATTCTCCTGAAGGTGCTGATTCAGGCTGATTGACAGATTCCTGCTCACTGCTTCCTGTCCTGGACGCAGAGACTGAAAATCTTCATGCAGGCTGCCAGACAAATATATGTCTATATTACTGGACTGAAAATGTGTTTAATGTTTAGGATTGTTCCAGTTGGTTAAGATACTTTAATTATGTTGGAATAGATGATCAAAAATTTCTAAATGAAATTGGATGGGTGCTGCAGGGTTACAGAATGGGACAGACTCGAGACTGACAGAATTGCTCAACAGAGTCAGCATCAACTCGAGATGTCCACTGGATTCCTGATCTTCTGTAATCTATCGGACTGGAAATATAAAACGTAACTACAATTCTACATTACAGGACTGGAATAATCAATGTACTTTATTCCAAGGCCATCAATAATGTATCTAATCTGTGCAATGTAACAACACAAGATATATCGCTGTCCTCATAGAATCAGAGAGTTTCACAGCAGAGCAAGAGGTCCTTCGGCCCATCCTGTCTGCACTGGTTATCAGGCACCTATCTATTCTCATCCCATTTTCCAGCACTTGGTCCGTAGCCTTGTGTGCTTTGACCTGTCAAATACTCAGCTAAATGCTTCTTCAATGTTGTGAGGTTTCCCGCCTTGACCACAATTCAGGCAGTGAGTTCCATATCCCACCATCCTCTGGTGAAAATGTTTTTCTTCAAATACCCTCTAAATCTCCTGCCCCTCATCTTAAATTTATGCCCGCTGTTTATCGACATGTCTACTAAGGGGAAAGGTTTCTTCCCATCTACTCTCGCTATGTCTTTCATAAATTTGTAGATCTCACTTACTCCTCGGTTTCCTCAGCTCTAAGGAGAAGAACTCCTAACCAGCCTTTCTTCATAGCTGAAACGTCCAGGCAACATCCTGGTGAACCTCCTCTGCACCCTTTCTAATCTAATCACATCCTTCCTCTAGTGTAGCAACCAGAACTGCACACAGTACTCCAGCTGTCGCCTAATGAGCATTTTATACAGCTCCATCATAACCACCCTGCTCCTATATTCTATACCTCAGCTGATAAAAGCAAGTATCTGATACCTCTTATTAACCACCTTATCCACTTGCCCTTCTGACTTCAGGGATCTATGGACATGCACACCAAGGTCCCTCTGTCCTCTGTACTTCCTAGGGAGGGTCCTACTATTCATTGTATATTCCATTGCCTTGTTAGTCCTCCCAAAACACACTACCTCACACGTTTCAAGATTAAATTTCATTTTCCACTGTTCTGCCCATCTAACGAGACCATCTATAGTATCCTGTAATATAAGGATTTTCTCCTATTTACCACTCCACCAATGTTTTGTCATCTGCATACGTACTTGCCACCTACATTCACATCTACATAATTAATGTACACTACAAACAGCAAAGGACCCAGCAGCAATCCTATCGGAGCACCACTGGACATGGGGTCCCAGTCAAAGATAACCTTTGACCATCACCCTCTGCTTCCTGCCACTAAGCCAATTTTGGATCCAATTTGGCAAAATGCCATGGATCAATTGGGCTCTTGCCTTACTGACCAGTCTCCCAAGACAGACTGAAGTCTCACTGAAGTCCATGTAGACTACATCAACTGCACAACCTTCATCACCAAGTCACCTCCTCGAAAAATACAAATCAAATTTTTTTATTTTTTTAAAATAATTTTTATTCGGGTTTTCACAGAATATCAATAACAAAATGAAAAAGGAAGCCAACAGAGTTAAATACAAAAGTCAAAAAACAACCCTCCATACCCCCCTCCTCCCTGTACATAAATAATAAATTAACACACCGACTTAACACAAAGCCAACATAGCAAATATATACACCCCCTCAGATCCCCCCCCAGTGTAAACAAACAAAAATAAAGTAAACCCCCCCCCCCCCCCCGAGTTGCTGCTCCCATTGACCAATGACTACTGTTCTGCCAGGAAGTCTAAGAACGGTTGCCACCACCTGAAGAACCCTTGTACCGACCCTCTCAAGGTGAATTTCACCCTCTCCAACTTAATAAATCCACCACAGTGTGAACTCGCTGATGTGTCTTTAGGATGCATAAATGAGTGAATACCTTCCCACACACAGAGCAGGTGAATGGCCTCTCCCCAGTGTGAATGTGTCAATGAGCTTCCAGTTCAGATGAGACTCTGAATGCCTTCTCACAGTCCCCACATTTCCACGGTTTCTCCATGTTTTGGGTCTCCTTGTGTCTCTCCAGGTTGGACAATCAGTTGAAGCCTCGGTCACACACAGAACACGTGTACTGTCTCTCCCCACTGTGAATGGTGTGATGTTTTTTCAGGCAGTGTTCTCTTTCCACTGTCAGTGCTCTGGAACACTCACTCGGGTGTGTGTGTCTCAGTGCTTTTCCAGATACACTGATGGTTAAAATCTTTTGAAGCCGACAGATGAGGCAAACATTTCTCCTTCTAGATTCAAAGTCTAGAATTCAAAGACCACAGATTCGATACCTGGAGTGATAGAGGTGTTTGTCGACTGGGAGACATGTTCAGAGACACTTCCTTGTCATCCTTTGAGCAGCTATGTCAGCAATTTGACATCACAAGACAATCCTTTAAGTTTTTACAGCTCAGAGATGTTATTCGTAACAAGACATCTTTGTATCTTGATTCCTCTATTTCCCCAGTGGAAAGAATGCTGAATTCTGTGGAGCCTAAACAATTGATTAGCCAAATATATAATGTACTAAATTCCAGATCCTGTATTTCAATGCTGAGAACTTTGCAGCCATAGGACAAGGACTTAGCAGTCAATATTGATGAGGAGACATGGAGTAACATATGGGACTATGCCAGTGAAATTTTGATTTGCAATGACATGAAGGAGACTGTGCAATACTACACAGTCTTCATATTACGTCTAGTCTTAGACACCGGTTTGAGCCTACTCTACTCCAATGTGCCTGGTGGTTGAGAGTGACTATATACGTTGTCTATGGAGCCGTGTAAAGATTCAATCCTATTGGTCAAATGTAGTCAGGGAACTGGAGAGGGGTTTTGAGAGAGCTTTAGAATCTAAACCTGTATTCCTGATCCTGGGTCTCCAAGGTGGGCGAATCACCAATTCTAACTTTAAAAGGAAATATAATATCCTGACCTTTGCCACTCGTAAAAATATCCTCTCCTCCTGGATTACCGACAACTTCCCCTTTATCCAAAACTGACATAGGCTGATTATGGAATGCATCCCTATGGAATTTTTAACATCTGTACTCTGCTCTAAGTCTGATGTATTGTGTAAAGTATGGAGCCATATCTCAAATACATAGGCTCCGATTCAGCTGACTTATTCCTCCTGGGCTTTCCATGACTAAATTCAATTCACCTTATTCGTTTTAAGTTGACTATGTTGTTAGTCTGTTTCATAATACTTTGGGGTGTGCAACCTGCATTGCTGTCCTCCTGTTTTTACAAACTCTTACCTCTTTCGCCTCTCACCATGTTAACCTGTTAGCTGGTTGTTCAATTGATCCAGTATTTCATCTAGAGGCCTTGGTCCCTCAACTATCCTGTTCCGAATTAATTCTGCAATGTGTTGCTTGTATTTATGCGGCAATATCTCTTGTTCTGCTCTGTACCCATTTCCCACCAATTTTTCTGTTACTCTGTTGTGTTTATTGTACTGTTGTGTCTATGGTTAAAAAAAAATGCGTTCAGAAAAATCTGGCAAACTCATCCATGAAAATATTCACCAACTCCCAGACTCCACTGGTCCCTGTGGAAGAGAAATCCCACCCTGAGGGAAGAGATGCCTGGAAATATATAATGGAGATACAGAACAACATTACACAACTAGAAATAATAATAAATGTACTTTGTTACAGAACCATCAATAATATATCTAATCTACCATATAAAACTGGACATTTATGTATCTGTCTGATATTAATTTACTGTTGCCTTCAATGTCAGCCATCTCCTGGGAAAACCAGCACTTTAATTGTGAACATTAGGAAAGAGACCATCCTTTTAGCTAGACAAATAAATGTGTCAAGCTGAGGGAGCAAAGGATGTCAATGTCTTTAAGAGACTGAGAGAGAGAGAGACACTGGCCAATCTTTGCAGAGGGAGCAGAGTCTGCACCCTCCCAGGGTTCACTTCCTTTCAATTCAGTTGCTGCAAGTCATCAACTGAAGGTCAGAATGGGAAAAAAAATGGAAAGGGGGCGAAAAGAAAGTGTTTTCCTCACAGATGTTGCAGACAGTAGGTAGATTCAGTCTGTGTGAAGCTCAATTATCAGCCGCACAAAGCCCGCGCGCTGATTAGCTGGAGGACCAGTGTACTTCCGGTCCTCCAACTCTTCACATTGGTCCATACGTCTGCTGGATGGTCATGGGTTGGTTCCCGGCCGCATATGCGCAGCTTCACTGCACATGCGCAGTCCTCCAATTCTTCCCATTGGTCCAAACGTCACCAGTAAGGTCAGGGGTGGGCGCTCCGCCGCACATACGCGGCTTCTCTTCCCCGCACATGCGCAGTCCCGGACCGGGGGGAGGGGAAGGTCACTGACTGGGCCGTGCCCCTGTCAGACCCGCGGCACCGAGCAGTGAGTCCCGAGGCTCTCGGCAGCTTGACCAGGCCGCACGGAAAGAGCTGAAGCGGCTCCCTGACTCCCTGTCGGAAGGGAAGCCGCGCACCTCCCGCCAGACACCCGCAAATGTAAATATTTTTATTACTTTTGTTTTCATCATTTTTCAAACAATGAAAGCAGCAGAAAAACTGGCGGGAAATGGGCCCAGAGAACAAGAGATATTGCCGCAGAAATACAACCAGACATTGAGAATTCATTCAGAACAGGATATCTGAGGGAGCACAGCCTCCAGATCAAATGTCAGCAATTCAACAACCAGTCAACATGTTCACATAGTGAGTGGGGAAAGAGGGTTAGATTCTATAAAAACAGGAGGATAACAATGCAGGTCACACACCCCAAAGTATTGGGGAACTGACTAACAACATAGTCAACTTGAAATGGATCTGTCCTGTGACTTGTATTTTTGTGCGCCCTTATAGTTTTAAGCTGTCCCTAACCTCTTATTGGTCCGTGGCTGTTTTTATTTGTGAAGCGGAGCTTTTTCCTCTCGGGGATATACTTGCTCTCTACCTCGTTAAATGTTTCTTTAAATATTCTCCACTGATCTTCAGTTGTTTGACCCAGTAACCAATCTCCCCAGTTTACCGTGGACAGTCTCTGTCTCATCCCGTTAAAGTCAGCCTTACCCAAGTCTAAAATTCTACTGTCTGTAACGTGCTTTTCACTTTCAACCACTACACTGAATTCAATCATGTTGTGATCACTATTTGATAAATGTTTGCGCACAGTTAGGCTACCAACTAAATTAGGGTTATTACTCATAATTAAATCTTTTTTCAAATAAATTTAGAGTAAACCAATTCTTTTTTTTCCCAATTAAGGGGCAATTTAGCGTGGCCAATTGACCGACCCTGCACATCTTTTTGGGTTGTGGGGGGTGAGACCCAGGGAGACACGGAGAGAATGTGCAAATTGTGAAGTTTTTTTATACTCTTAGCTCAGATACTCCGCCCCTCCGAGTCCTGTCCCTGGAGACTAGGCTGTGAATCCCAAGGTAAGGTTGTTATACTTACTGCTCCAATACTTAATTCCTCCCTGGAAACTACATATGGGGAATAGGTATTGGAGACGAGGTATTGGGGAATGAGAGAGGAAAAAATGTTATGCAAAAACTAGAATTGTTTGTTCTGAATTTCTATCCGATACTGAGTTGACTTTGTAAACTCCTTCTGCAGGATATTACAAGAGGAGAAATTACAGACAGAAATCTCAAACGTCACGTCTCGATCTGACCGAGCCACTTGATTCGTTGGGATCTGAATATCATCGGCCTTTGAATCCAGAAGAATTAATGTTTACCCGATCTGTCGCCATCAAAACATTTAAAACATCAGTGTGACTGGAAAAGCACCGAGACAGACACACCCGAGTGAGAGTGTTCCAGAGCACTGACTGTGGAAAGAGCTTTAACCAGTTACACAGCTAGAAAAAAAAAACACCATTCACAGTGGGGAGAGACCGTACATGTGTTCTGTGTGTGGACGAGGCTTCAACTGATTGTCCGACCTGGAGAAATACAAGGAACCCAAAACATGGAGAAACCGTGGAAATGTGGAGACTGTGGGAAGGGATTCAGAGTCCCATCTGCACTGGAAACCCATCGACGCAGTCACACTGGGGAGAGGCCCTTCATCTGCTCTGTGTGTGGGAAGAGATTCAGTCAGTTATCCCACCTGCAGTCACACCAGCGAGTTCACACTGGGAGGAGGCCATTCAACTGCTCTCAGTGTTTGAAGGTATTCACTCAGTTATCTAGTCTGAATGCACACCAGCGAGTTCACACTGGGGAGAGGCCGTTCACCTGCTCTGTGTGTGAGAAAGGATTCACTCAGTTATCTAACCTGAAGACACATCGACGAGTTCACACTGGGGAGAGGCCATTCACCTGCTCTGTGTGTGAGAAAGGATTCACTCGGTTATCTAGTCTGAAGACACACCAGCGAATTCACACTGGGGAGAGGCCGTTCACCTGTTCTGTGTGTGAGAAAGGATTCACTCAGTTACCTAACCTGAAGACACATCAAAGAGTTCACACTGGGGAGAAGCCATTCACCTGCTCTCAGTGTGGGATGCGATTCCCTCACTTATCTAGTCTAAAGACCCACCAGCGAGATCACACAGTGGAGAGGCCATTCACCTGCTCTGTGTGTGAGAAAGGATTCACTCGCTTATCTGGTCTGAAGAGACACCAGCGGGTTCACACTGGAGAGAGGCCGTTCACCTGCTCTCGGTGTGGGAAGGGATTCACTCAGTCATCCAACCTGCAGAGTCACCAGCGAGTTCACACTGCGTAGAGGCCATTCACCTCCTCTCAATGTGGGAAGGGAAAGCATGATTCATTGTATATGCTGAGACACCAATAAATTGACAAGTGATTACCGGGGTTGGATTCTGCTGTTATTGTTTCTGCTCTCAGTTATGTCCAGGACTGCATTTTGTTCTTTCTGACAGTTGGTCAATGGGGAGGGTCCGAGGGTCTCATTCTGCTGGACTGGCCGGTCTCACGACTTTGCCTCCAGTGGGCTGATGCTCTTTGTCTTGTTGCGAATACCTGGCTTCAAATTTCATAAGAATCACAGAGTAAAAGGATGTTTCTCAAGTGAGAAGATATTCAGTTTGCATTTCTGTTTGGATCCCCCAAAATCATGCCACATTGCCATGAAGATGGGCCGTGATGGTTACATGGGTCTTTTTCGTTTAATTTATCTAGGTGTTGCTCACAGAAGAACGCCAACAGGGTATGAGGGGCAAGTTGTCTGAGGTGGACTGGGAAACGGATGGGAGACATAGAATAGCTAATATTTAAGGAATGATTACATATTTACCAGGGTCTCTCTCTCTCTAGTTTTTTGTGGTATACAGAAGAAGGATCAGTGTGTACATACAGACACGGTTGTTCTTTCTCTCGCATTATTCACAGTGGTGGTTGTGGTTTCCTGTTTTTCGTTCCCCACTGTTTATTTTTGTTCCGGCTGTTGTCCCAGCCCCCCCCCCCTTTTTCTCTTTTCCTGCCGGGGGGGCCCCCCTTGTTTCTCATGCTTCTTTTGTTGGGCATGGTTGGGTTCCATGTCTCCCTGCTCCCCTCTTATTCCCCTATCCCACCCCCCCTTCCTTACTGTGTCATGACTGCCTTCTCCTGTTCTTTGTCTTCTAAGCTATTAGCTACAAACAGGTCTCGGAATAGTCGGGTGAATGGCTCCCACGTTTTGTGGAAGCCTCTTCTGACCCTCAGATGGCAAACTTAATTTTTTACATTTGGAGAAATTCCGATAGGTCGGACAGCCAGTCTGCAGCTTTGGGTGGTGCTGCTGACCGCCAGCTGAGCAGGATTCTCCGGCGAAAGGAAAGGGCGACCGCCCTCCTCCCCATGAAGAGATCTGGCTGCTCTGATACCCCGAAGACTGCCACTCTCGGACATGGCTCCACCCTCATCCCCACCACTTTGGACATTGCCTCGAAGAAGGCTGTCCAATACCCAGCAAGTCTGGGGCAAGACCAGAACATGTGGCCGTGGTTGGCTGGGCCTCCTTGGCACCGTTCACATCTATCCTCCACCTCCGGGAAGAAGCTGCTCATTTGGGTTCTGGTTAAGTGATCTCTGTGTAAAACCATTAGCTGAATTTGGCTTAGCCTTGCGCATGTGGAGGTGGAGTTGACACTGTGCCGTGCTTTGCTCCAGAGTCCCCACCCTATTTCAAACCCTACGTCCTCCTCTCACTTGTGCCGTCTCATCCAGTTGGATGTTGGCCCCCATTAGCAGTCGCCCGTACATGTCACCACAGTTCCCTTTCCCTCGGCTGTCTGCGTCCAGCAGTGACTGTCGTGGTGGTCGTGGACATGTCCATGTTTCCCTTCATAGGAAGTTTTTCAGTTGGAGGTACCTAAGTTCATTACCACCTGTCAGCTGGAATCTTTCAGTCAGTTCTTTGAGCGTGGTTAGCCTGTTGTTGGTGTAAAAGTCCTGAACTGTCAGTGTCTTCCCGTCCTGTCCCCGCCTTTTGAAGGAAGAGTCCATGATCGCCGGTGCGATCCTGTGGTTGTTGCAGATGGGGCTTTATCGAACATCTCAGCCTGAAATGCTGTCGCAAATGGTTCCATGACTGGAGAGTTGCTGCCACCACTGGGCTAGTTGAGTATTTATTAGGTGGGGATGGGAGTGCCGCAGTGGCTCGGGCCCGGAGGGAGGTCCCTCTGTAGGAGTCCTCCATGAGCACCCACTCAGCTTCTGGCTCCTTTATCCACCCCTTTACCCTCTCCGCGGTTTCTACCCAGTGGTAATATTGCAGGTTTGGGAGGGCTAGGACCCCCATGGATCTCGTTCTCTCTTTGGGATCCTTGTGTTCTTCCCACCCCACACAAACACCATAATCAGTTTGTCCAGTGAATTGAAAAGGCCTTGGGGATGTATATCGGGATGGATCTAAACAGGAAGAGGAACCTGGTCAGTAAGTTCATTTTGATCGTCTGCACTCTCCCCGCCAGGGTGAGTGGGAATGTGTTCCAGCTATGCAGGTCCTTTTATACTTCCTCCACCAGGCTGGTCAGGTTCCACTTGTGGATCCCTGTCCAGTGATGAGCGATTTGGATCCCCAGGTAGTGGAATTTGTGCCGGGCCTGTTTAAACGGCAGCCACTCCAGCTCTGCTCCTCCCCCTTCCGGGTTCAATGGGAAGATCCCGCTTTTGCTCAGGTTAATTTTGTAGCTCAAAAAGATTCCAAACTCTTTCAAAAGCGCCATCATTCCTTCCATGCGGTTTGCGTGTCCGAGATGCAGAGGAGAAGATTATCTGCACAGAGTGAGACTCTGTGCTCTCTGGATCCCTTTCCAGTTCTTTGCTGTTCTAAGCACAATCGCTAGTGGCTCGATCGTTCGTGCAAACAGCAGCGGGGACAACGGGCATTCCTGTCTTGTGCCTCTGTACAGTTGGTGTTTATCCGAACGCTCGCCGTGGGAGCGTTGTAGGGGAGTTTCACCCAGGCGGTGAATCCTTTTCTAAGCCCGAACCACTCCAGTAACTCTGAGGTACTTCCATTCGACCCTGTCGAAGGCCTTTTCTGTGTCCAGGGAGACGTTCACCTCAGGTTTTCTCTTCCCGGAGGGTGTCATGATCACATTCAGCAGGCGCCTGATGTTCGTGTTAGCTGCTTACCCTTAACAAAGCCCCTCTGGTCGTCTGATACCACCTCTGGTCGGCAGTCCTACAGCCTTTAGGCTGGGATCTTGGCCAGTATTTTCGCATCTCCATTTAGCAGTGAGATGGATCTGTAGGAACTGCATTCTTTTGGGTCTTTGTCTTTCTTAGGTATCAGCGAGATTGAGGCTTGTGCTGGTGTAGGCAGCAGGGTGCCCCTTGCCAGTGAATCTGTGAACATCGCCGGCTGCTGCAGGGCCAGAGCTGTCGCAAATCTTTTTTAGAAGTCCGCCGGGAAACCATCCGGTCCCGGCGCCTTCCCCGCCTGCATGGAGCTAATACTCTCCATGATCTCTCCCAGTTCTAGCGGTGCTTCCAGGCCCCGTCTCCTATCCTGCCCCACAATGGGCATGTCCAGTCCATCGAGGAACTGCTTCATCCTCAAGTCCCCTGCTGGGGGCTCGGAGGTGTACAGCCCCCAGTAGAAGGTCTCGAATGCCTTGTTGACCTTTACCGACTCCGCTACTAATTTGCCTCCGCTGTCCCTAACCTGGGCTATTTCCCTCGTTGCTGCCGCTTTCTCAGCTGGTGAGCCAGCAGGCGGCTGGCCTTCTCTCCGTGTTCGTACAGGGTCCCCTGTGCACTGCTTTCCTCGTGGAGATCAGGTCAAAGACCATCCGTAGCTTTTTCCTCTCTGCCAGGAGCTCTACAATCAGGGCCCCGGAGTATCGCCGGTCTACCTCCAGTTTGGAGGCGACTAGCTGTTGCCTAGCCACCACTATCTCTTCATTCTTTGTAAGCTATAATTTCGCCCCTGACCACAGCCTCCACATTCTGATTATTAGTCATATATTTGCCGATGGCCTGTGAAATGTTTTTGCAGAAAGCCTTATCGGCCAGGAGGGCCGTGTCCAACCTCCTTGGGGGAGGTGGTCGGAGATTAGCAGGAATGGTAGGTCTGTCCCACCCAGCCCTTCCTTACCCACAGTCAGTCCTTCTCCCTCTGGTGTGTCTCTTGGAGGAAGACTATGTCGGCTTTCAAACTTTTCAGGTGGGCGAAGACTCTGGATTTTTCCACTGGGCCGTTGAATCCCCTGACGTTCCAGGTGACTGCCCTGATGGGGGGTTTCTCTCCCCCCGTTACTGCGGGATCAATACTGACCTGGTGGATGCGCCCTGCAGTCCGGGGTTTCCCTTTGTTTGGGGGTCGTCCAAGATGGCCGCGGTCACTGTTCTCCCCATGAGGTCGGGCCCCTGCGCTCCGGGGTTTCCCTTTGTCCAGGGGACACCGAACATGGCCGCCGACTGTGAGTTCTCCACGTGGGTGAGCCCCTGAACTCTGGGGTTTCCCTTTGTTCAGGGACCCTCCAAAGTGGTTGCTTGCAGAGCCATTTTGTTCCATGTCACCACGTGTGACCTAATGTAGCCGGTCTAATGCCCTAAATCTTTACCTGTCTCTCCCTTGTGGTTACTTCCCCTGATTGTCCTCCAATTCATGATGTCTGGCCCCCCTCACCAGGCGCTTTCCTCCTTGCAGGAGACGCACCACAGACTTCCCTGCACGCTTCCCGGTGCTAACTACCTCTTTAGTGTGGTGGCCCCCTTTCCCGTGGTGAGTTATGCATCCTCTGTCGCCTGATCCCTGGGCTCCCTGTCCGCCATTCCCCACACCTTCTACGCTCTGCTGCCCTCGTTCATACCTCCCACTCTTTCCTCGTCGGTCCCGAGAACGAGGCAGTACGCTCCCGCACCACGTGGCCGATGTGGTGATGGTTCACAGTTGGCTGTACAGAATGTAACAAATAAACACTAAGCATTAAGAGTGTCTTTCTATGGGCTCTCCATCGCTGTCCCTGCTGTCGCTTCTCCAGTCCATTCTCCGCGACGAACTTGTCCGCGTCCGCAGGGACCGTGAAGAAGTCTCTCTGCCTTGGGACGTGACCCAGAGCTTGACTGGGTCCAGCATCCCAAACCTCACACTGTTTCTGTACAATGCGGCCTTTACTGTGTTAAATTCAGCCCGACGCTTGGCCAGGTCAGCCCCAATGCCCTGATAAATCCAAATCCGGTGGCCTTCCCAGCTGCAGTTTGTGGACTGCCTGGCCCAGCGCAGGATTCTTTCCCAGTCCTGGTACCGGTGCATCTTGCCGATTATCGCCGTTGGCTGTTCCCCGGTTTTGGGCTTTGGTCGGAGCGACCGGTGCACTGTGTTGATTTCTGGTGGGTTGGGGAAGCTGTCCCTTCCCACCAGGTTACCCAGCAATTGGGCCACAAAGTCTGTGGAGTTCCTACCTTCAATCCCCTCCGGAAGGCCCACGATTCGTAGGTTTTGCCACCTCGACCCGTTCTTCTGGTCCTCGATTTCCCCTTTTAAATTCCCCAGAGTCGCGACCAACCTTACCACCTCCTTTTCCAGGGCAATGATCCGGTCGCCCTGATCTGATGCAGCCCTTTCCAGCTCCTTGATATTTCCCCCTGGACTTCCAGGCGCCTTTCCGCCCTGTCCAGGTCCACCTGCATGGTCGCCATCGCTTTGGCAACCATACTCTTCACCACAGCTTGGATGTCCAGTTTAGTTTCCTCCCAATGTTGTCTCATTTCTGTTGAGAGAAACATCCTCCACCCATCCCCTGGTGTGTGTGTGGGGGGGGGGGGCTTCTCGTGTGGCAGGCCGGTCCCTCTCGCTCTGGCGAAGCCTGCGTTTCACTGCCTCGTGTGTCAGCCGGTTCGGTCGTTTGCTTGTCCAGGCTTTTTCCACTCCTGGTTTCCACTTGTCCTCTGGATGGGCTGCTGTTTGGTATTATTCTCTCTCTGCCGTGTTGTGGAACTGGTGTGGGGGTGTTTTTTGGTGTTCGCATTTTTCGGTCAAAAAGAGCCTATTTTTCAGGTTCGTGGGAGGAGAGCCACCTGATGTGGGACTTCTCAGCACATCCCCATCACTGGAAGTCCAGCTCTCTCTCTCAAAGGGGAGAGCAGCCCACAGGCCCCTCAGACTCTGGTGACTTTCACTTCACATTTATACAACAAATAGAGATTCCTTTAAGAAACAAAAATCCAACAGGAAAAGTGAGGAAACCGTGGCTAACTTTTGATCAAAGGAAGAGGCTCATAATGTGGCCAATATAGTAGCAGGTCTGAGAATTGGGAACTTGTTTTGGAATTCAGCAAAGGAGGACCAAGAAACTGATAAAGAGAAAATAGAATATGAGAGCAAACTGGGGAGTACTGGAAAAGCTATAGGAATGTGAAAAGGAAAAGATTAGCAAAGACCAATGTGGGTCTATTCCAGGCAGAGACAGGAGAGTTTATAATGGGTATAGGGACTCTTATTTTTCTCTTTGAATAAGAATCGGTAGTCCAGTTGGTGGAGGTGTCAGAAATACGACTTTGTTGTTAGTGACTTATTGGTATATTCTTGAATAAGAGGCTTTGTCCTTCTGTCCATGAACAGCAGCTAAACTGTATGTTTTTTTTACATCATCATTGCTCTCATTACCCATCACATAGATTCCACTTTTAATTTCCTCCCGCCTTGTTCAACTATCGCCCATCCTGTTCTTGACTCTTCATTCACTCCGCCGAATCCCATCGAGAAACAGGGTCCCAGTGGCCTCCTTTAATCGCTCTTCTCCTACCCTACTCACTTCCTCAATTCCAATCTTGTCCCCCTCTCCTTACCTTTTCTCCCCTTTGCTTCCCCCCTACATCTGTCACACTTTACCCTCTGATTTTAGTTTCTCTGCTGTTTGGCCTTTCACATCTTTTATTCTCTCTGGGGACTGCCATTAGCACTCTTTTCCCTTGGTTTTGGTGGCTATTAGCACTCTTTTCTCTTGGTTTCTGTGGCTATAACTCATCTTTCATTCCCTCATCCCACAGTATAAATTTCTCCCACTTTCTAAGCCTTTTAGCTTTGACAAAGGGTAATCTGGAGTTGAAACGTTCGCTCTTTTCTCGCCCTACAGATGCTGCCAGACCTGCTGAGATTTTCCAGCATTTTCTCTTTTGGTTTCAGATTCCAGTATCTGCAGTAATTTGCTTTTAATACTCTTAAGATTTCTGCCATTACTGTATATTTCCCATCTGTATTTGACCTTCCAAAATGCATTACCTCACATTTGTCCGGATAAAACTCCATCTGCCATCTCTCCACCCAAGTCTCCAACCAATCAAATCCTGCTGTATTCTCTGATGGTCCTCATCGCTATCTGCAATTCCACTAACCTTTGTGTCGTCCTCAAACTTACCAATCAAATCAGTTACATTTTCCTCCAAATCATTTGTATATATTACAACGGTCCCAGCACTGATCCCTGAGGAAATCCATTGTCCTCCATTCAGAAAAGCAAACTTCCACAGCTACCCTCTGTCTTCTATGACCGAGCCAGTTCTGTATCCATCTTGCTACCTCACCTCTGATCCCGTGCAACTTCACCTTCCATACCAGTCTGCCACGAGGGACCTTGTCATAGGCCTTACCAAAGTCCATGGAGACAACATCCACTGACCTACCCTCATCAATCATCTCCATCACTTCCTCGAAAAACTCAATCACTTCACTGATACACGACCTCCCCTTGACAAAACCATGTTGCTCTCACTAATACGTCCACTCATTTCCAAGTGGGAGTAAATCCTGTCTCAAAGAATCCTCTCCAATAATATCCCTGCCACTGACGTAAGGCTCACTAGCTTTTAAATACCTGGATTATCCTTGCTACCCTTCTTAAACCAAGGAACAGCATTGGCTATTCGCCAATCCTCTGGGACCTCCCCTGTAGCCAGTGAGGATACAAAAGTTTATCTCAAGGCCCCGGCAATTTTCTTCCTTGCCTCTCTCAGTATTCTGGGGTATATCCCATCAGGCCCCGGGGACTTGTCTACCTTAATGTTTTTCAAAACCCCCAGTACCCCTTTTTTGTTCTCAACATGACCCAAACTATTTACACACCCTTCCCCAAACTCATCATCTACCAAGTCCTTCTCTGGTGAATACTGACACAAAGTACTCATTTAATACCTTGCCTATTTCCTCTGGCTCCACGCATAGATTCCCACCCCTGTCCCTGAGTGCGCCAATCTCTCCCTGGCTACCCTCTTGCTCTTTATATATGTATAAAAGGCCTTGGGATTTTCCTTAATCCTGCTGGCCAATTACTTTTCGTGACCCTCTTTAGCTCTCCTGACTCCTTGCTTAAGTTTCTTTCTATTTTCCTTGTATTCCACGCTTGCTTTGTGTGTTCCCAGCCTCCTACCTTTGACAAATGCTTCCTTTTTCTTTTTGACTCGGCTCACAATATCTCTCGTTATCCAAGGTTCCCGAAACTTGCCATACTCGTCCTTCATCCTTACAGGATCGTGCCGGTCCTGAATTACTATCAACTTACACTTGAAAGCCTCCCAAAAGCCAGATGTTGCCCTCAAACATCTGCTGCGAATCTACATCCTTCAGTTCCTCCCTAATATTGTGGGAATTAACCTCCCCCCAATTTAGCACCTCCCGAGGACAGCACTTTATCCAACCTCTGGCTGTTCACCATCTCCCTTCAGAATGCTTTCTGCCCGTTCAGAGACATCCTGGACCCTGGCACCAGGGAGTCTCTTTCACGTCCAGAGAAGCACCTATCTGTACCCCTATAACTATTGCTCTCGTGCTCTTTGTCCCACCCTGCTGAACAAAAGAGCCAGCCGTGGTGCCACTGCTCTGGCTGCTGCTGCTGTTATCCCCTGATGGGCCACCCCAATAACAGTATCCAAAGCGGTATACCTGTTCGAGAGGGAGATGACCACAGGGGTTTCCTGCACTGACTGCCTGCCCCTTCTAGCGGTCACCCATCTATCTGCCTGCACCTTGGGTGTCACCACATCACTAATAATCCTATCTATGATGCTTTCCACCACCTTCATGCCCCTAAGTGCATTCAACTGCTGCTCCAACCTATCCATGTGGTTTGAGAGGACCAATAATTAGGTGCACTTCCTGCAGGTGTAGTCGTCCGAGACGCTGGAAGCGTCCCGGATCTCCCACATCTCACAAGTACAGCACTTAACCCCACTGACTAACATTTCCATCACCAATTACATTTTTTAAAGAAAAAGTGGTGGAATGGTGGTCACGCCTTCTCCATGGGGAGCTATTTTTGGAGTTTCTGAGGATCCGAGTGTTTTGGTGGGGAAGGAGGCCGATGTTGCGGCTTTTGCCTCCCTGTTAGCCCGGAGGAGAATTTTGCTAAACTGGCGGACCTCGGATCCACCAAGTATCGGGTCATGGATGCGAGACCTTGCTGAGTTTTTACATTTGGAGGGAATTAAGTTCGCCATTAGAGGTAGAGATGAGGGGTTCTTCGTAAGGTGGAAGCTGTTCATTTACGTTTTCAAGAAGTATTAGAATGTCAGCGGGAGGGGTGTGTGTGTGTGTGTGGGGGGGGGGGTACAGTAACTATTGGTTGTTAAGGGGTAGGGGGTTACTCTATTTTTTTTAAAAATCTTTGAGGGTGTGGCTGATGCACTTGTATAGATGGGGGTTCCTGCTGTGTTATATTGCTATAGTGTTATATGCATTGTTAATATGTTATGCAGTGTTCAATATTTTTTGTGTTATGGACTGTTCCTGTTTTTTATTGTTTTTATTTTCTGGATATACCTTCAATAAATTATCTTTAAAAGGAAACACAGTCTGGTTGTTCAATTCGACTACTATCGTGCAGTTCTCACATGTAGTGTACCCGCAGTAATCTTCTGTACTAATACTCTTCTCTGGACACAACCAGTTTGTTCCCCCTCCTTTGCATTTCCTGAGGTTGACGGAGTATATTCTATCTCTCTTTTGGATTGCATTTTCAGGGGCATCCTTTAGTTTAACTAACACCCTGTTCCCATAGCATCCCAAATTGTTCACCTGGAGAAGCTCATGAATGCTATTCTCTCCTGCCCAGGGAATATGCAACAACATTTCCACTAGGAAGATGAGGTTATCATTCTGAAAGGGAACACGACTGACCAATGTCAGTTCCCTTATGAGTTCAGGAGCTTGGTGGGCCGTTTTTATCCATGCTTTCAATTGATCATTGCTCACCCAATTAGGTACTTACTGTGCATCAAGCTGGAGTCGGTTGCCCTGGAGGGTCTGCAACAAGTGTGTTGCATACATGTTACATGCCTGCATCCTGTGTATTATCTGTGAAATCTTACCTTGTCTATCAATTAACTTGTTAATCATTGTCTGATATGGCTGCAACCTTCTACACGAGCTGATTGACTCGCTGGCTGAGGTCTAGCCACTCACGCATCCTGGTATATGTCCTTTACTGCAGTTCTCATTTGCCCTTTCATAACCTCAATCTCTTCACTTATTTTGCAATATCAGGGGAGTTAACAGTGGGAACTCCTGCCCATATCCTCAAATTGCTAGTTCCACAAAGCCCCTCTGTTGTAACTGACGCGTTTTCAGTCCACTCACCTCCAGAATTTTCTGCTCCAGGCTCACAAATAACTCCTGGCCATAGTTGTGTCGGCTGATGAGATTGATCATAACTTTTACATATTCATATCCCGGTACTATTGTCACTGATTCGTCAGCGGGGATCAGGACTAACCCCTGTCCCATAGTGTGGCTAGTGATTTGCTCGTCGCATTCGGGCCTGGGGGTGCCCCTGGACCCGTGGTTGTATCCAAGCCAGGGCTTGCCTGTGTCACAGTGCTGGTGGTAGGCTTTGGCCTGGTTCCAACCCTTATCTAGTGGGGTCCTTGCTTCCTACAATATCCCACTCAATCTTTGGGCTTCTGTGCTGACTGGCTTCCTGATTCTCTTCCCTGGTACAAAGAAGTCAATCTCTCGCATCTCACCTCTTGATTCTTGGTACATTGAGGTGCCTGGCAGGGGTCTATACAATATATTTCTATACAGTCCCCTCTAACTTTATATTTCACAATAGAGCGATTGGGGTTGTTGAGGGCACTGTCTTTTCTGCTCGGTCATTTTAAAATACACTGTCATCTTGCCTGCGGGTCCCAGCTTTCCCTATTACCTGTAATTCCCTTGATCCTGGGTTCCCCAACTGATATAGGGCCGAGGTATTTCAGAACTGCAGGTAATTGGCATAAGCTGCCCCGCGGACGTATGAAGTCCCATTGGTACATACATCCTGGGTCTCGTCATAATAAAAACCTATACCGCTCCTTCCCCTTATGTCTCTTATTGCAATTATAGTGGCCCAACACACCCACGTGACATTAGTATACATGTGAGCATTGGTTTTTGTGTCAGTGATGTCCGGCTCCTTCTGTGTCCATTGTGACGAGGTCGATGTCAGTGGTTGAAACCAGATATCGGATGGGGCCCCAAAGCGCGCTGGCAATACAATTCTGGAGGTATAAAGAGACGCCTTCCGGATCTCAGTTAGTATTATATCATTTGTATCATTTCCAATCCCTCCTTTGTCCTTTTGGTTCCGTTGTCCCATAACCTGGGCTGCACTCGTGGCCCACTTACAAATCCAGATGATTCCTTTCACAAATGCAGTGGCTGCAAAAGCCACGGCTACCCCCAGTTCCGTGGGTTCGTTGACCTATCGGAGGGTCTCTCAATGTTTGTGATTATGGGACTACTCATTGGGGTATGATTTTAACTGTGTCCAGTGGGTTTTTCGTCTATTAGGCACGTTTGTCCAGTGACTATTAATTCATAGGGTTCCTCCCATCAAACCCCTAGTCCCTTTTTACCTGTCATGTCTTTGACTATTACCCTGTCCCCTGGCATGGGTAGTTGAGGGTATCCTCTCCAGTCAGTTTGGTCCAGTCTCTATGCTGTTGCTGTGTGATTACCTGACCTTTCAGGACCAGTAGGCAGTCTACCAGATCTTTCATACATTGGAGCACAGTTCCTGTGTTTATCTCAAGTTCCACCCCTCCGGTTATCACCTCCTCTGGGAGGCGCATTGCTCTTCCTGTCATTAACTCAAAAGGGGTTAATCCTGTTCCCCGGGCGGGGGTGGCTCTTTGTCAGAACAATATTGCGGGCAAGGCCCGTACCCAATTATTCCCTTCCTTCAGCATGGCTTTGGCTAGGCTGTTTTTAAGGTTCTGTTCATCTGCTCTACCATTCCCGAACTCTGAGGATGGTCTGGTTTGTAGAATCTCTGCTGGATTTCCAAAACTTTACAGGCCTCCTTCATGGCTTTTCCCGTGAAGTGGGTCCCTTGGTCAGAATCCAGTTGGAGGGGCACCCTCCTACCTTGGTATTATTTTGTTAGCCAATATCAAAGCCATGGCGCAAACGGTGGCGTCCTTACACAGGAATGCTACCACCCACCGGGTGAATTGATGTATAACCAGCAGACAATATGTTTTATCCTGTACTCGAGGCAAGGGTCCAGGAAAATCTAGTTGCAGGTTTTCCAAGGGTTGTTTGGGCCGGGGCTGACTTTCCATTTTGATCGTGCAGGGACGGCCTGGTTCCACCAGGGTGCACTATGTGCATCGTTGGCAGAATTTGGCCACATCCCTGATCATGAAGTGTGGGATCATTCCCACATACATCCTTGCTCCATCCAGATAAGGAAAGTGAGTTATATTCATAGACTCTATCTCACTGTATTTTCCACCAGAACCATTGACCTGCACATCTTCTATTTGTTTATTCCATTCATGGGATGTGGGCATTGCTGGCTGGGCTGCTTTTGTTGCCCATCCCTAATTGCCCTTGAACTGAGTGGCTGCAGCTCAGAGTCAACCACATTGCTGTGGATCTGAAGTCACAAGTAGACCAGACCAGGTCAGCATGGCAGATTTCCTTCTCTGAGACATCAGTGAACCAGATGGGTTTTTACAACAATCGGCAATGCTTTCATGGTCATCGACTTAAATTCCAGATTTGTTGTGACTTCAAATTTCACCATCCGCCGAACCTGAATTCCTATTGCATTACCCTGGGTCTCTGGATTACTAGTCTGGCTTTTGTTTTCCTAGATGTGTCTTGTGAGAGATGAAGTCATTCTATCCGATAAGCCTGAGCTGTTATCAAGTTATATTTTGTTTTCCGTAAGTCCTGTACTTTCCCACTAACTTGCAGATAAAACAGCCTGGCCCGCTGCAACTGGACTGTGTATAAATGTGTGTTATTGTAACTGCTCCTTCAGATACTTTGGTTCGCTGAAGCATTCCCCTGCGTGCTTGTAATAAAGAATCCCAAACCTTAACCAACTCTGGACTCCAAGTGACATTTGTCCCACAACAACCTGGTGTCAGGAACAGGATCCACTGACGGCTCTGATTAAAGGAAAGTCCCCGTGGACAGCAGACACCGGGGTGAGTATTGTTTGTTTTATACCACCCGTGTTTAGTTCAGTCTGACTGACCACTGGGGCCTCCTTAGAACCTCAGGGATCTGTTTCTGGTCTGTTTCTTTGACCTCCATTCAATATAATTTCAATGACTGAAACATTTCAGACAGGGAATTGTCGGTTTTACACCAAGGATGTGCTTGGGGGCGATGTTGAAGTCCCTGTGACCGAGATGGTTTTGTTGCTGCCGACAAATGAGGGCATATAGCTATATAGGCTAACCAGAAAGAGTTAGGCAGTTGGAGAGAGTTTGGCGTGTTCAGAGATCCCAAATAAGGGGTCATTTAGCATTATTGCCTCGATGGATCTGCACAGAAAAGCTCCAAATTGTGTGATCAATGCAGGAATTTCAGAAATATTGTATTATATATATTTGGTGCATTAAGGGTTAAAAGTCTCGGTTAGTGTGTGACTGCTGTAGTCACGTTTATAAAAATCCTGGTTTGTAAAGCAGCTCGGCATTTTGGAGACAGAGGTGAAATTAAGGTATCGTAAAATCTTGGGAAATGTACTTTTTTATACAAAGAAGGTTCTCTGGTAAATAAATAATTAGATAAATTGTGTTTAAACTGAAATAATCAGGTCTTGAAATCTGAGTGGCATAAGGGTGATGTAACTAATGGGAGGTGTGAGGGTATCGGGTATCTAGCAGGCCGGCAGTGTTTTGGCTGGAAAGTGAGCTGAGAAACAGTTTCTGAAGAATACAGCCAGCAATTGTGCATTATTTTGACAGGACTCCGGTTTCTTCAAAAAATCTCTATTCATTCTTTCCTCTCTCATTCCCCAAAAGCTGCAAATCTCCGTCCCACACACTCCCTCCATTCTCACTCTGCTGGATCTAATATCCACCCTCCCAATTCTCCTGAAGGTGCTGATTCAGGCTGATTGACAGATCCAAGCACATTGCTTCCAGTCCTGGACACAGACACCTGAAAATCTTCATGCAGGCTGCATCTCTAAATAGATATCTGTATATTTATTGAACTAAAGATATGTGTAATATTCACAGTATTACTTGAACAGAGATACAGGGGTGATGTGAGGAAGAGTTTTGTTACACAGCGAGTAGTCATGACCGGGAATTCACTGCCTACGAGGATGATAGAAGTGGAGACAATCAACAATTTCCAAATTAAAATGCTTGCACTCTTGAAAGAAATAAACTTGCAGGAGAACGGGGATAGAGAGGGGGATGGGACAGACTGGATTGTTCTACAGAGAGTCTGGACTCGAGTTATTGAATGGACTCCCCCTGTGCTGTAAGGACTCTATGACTGGAGATATATAACGTAGCTACGGTACTATATTACAAGACTAGAAATAGTAAAAATTTACTTCATTACCCAGAATCTTAAATAATATATTTAATGCATACCACATCATAAAACATCTAATCCGTATTATATAACACTTGACACATTTCTGTCCGATAGTAGTTTACAGTCCTCTTAAATGTCATCCAACTCCTGGGAAACCAGCCCAGACCTTTCATTGTGAATATTAGGAAAGAGACCACCCTTTTAGCCAGACAAATAAATGTGTCAAGAGGGAGTGAAGGATTTCAGAATGAACATGGTTCGATCCTGGATGTGATTAACAGCAACACCAACAGCAGAATCTGACCCATGTAATCACTTGTGAGCTCTTTGGTGTGACTGCTGGTGGGATCCCTTCCCACACACCCAGCAGGGGAAAGGCCTCTACCGGTGTGGACTCGCTGGTGCCTCTGCAGGTGTGATGAATGAGTGAATCCCTTTCCACACAGAGAGCAGGTGAATGGTCTCTCCCCAGTGTGAACTCGCTGGTGTACCCGCAGGTTAGATGATGTTTTAGACATTTTTGTGCAGTGAGAGCAGCTGAACGGTCTCTCCTCTGTGAATCCGCTGGTGAGCTGTCAGATGCCGAGAGCTTTTGAAGCCACTCCCACAGTCAGAGCATTTAAAAGGTCTCTCATTGGTGTGAGTGACATTGTGGATCAGCAGGTGGGCTGACTGAGTGAATCCTTTCCCACACACGGAGCAGATGAACGGCCTCTCCCCAGTGTGAACTGGCTGGTGTCTATGCAGACCTGATAATCGAGTGAATCCCTTCCCACACACGGAGCAGGTGAATGGCCTCTCCCCGGTGTGAACTCGCTGGTGTACCAGCAGGCTGGATGACTGAATGAAACTCTTCCCACACACAGAGCATCGAAACGGCTTCTCACCCGTGTGAACTCGCTGATGCATTAGCAGGGTAGATGACTGAGTGAATCCCTCCCCACATTGAGAGCAGATGAACGGCCTCTCCCCAGTGTGAACTCGCTGGTGTGTCTGCAGATTGGACAACTGAGCGAATTCCTTCCCACAGTCAGTGCAGGTGAACGGCCTCTCCCCAGTATGAACTCGCTGATGTCTCTGCAGATTGGGTAACTGAGTGAATCCCTTCCCACACTCAGTGCAGGTGAATGGCCTCTCCCCAGTGTGAACTCTCTGGTGTGTCTGGAGTTTGAATGAATCACTGAATTCCTTCCCACACTCAGAGCAGGAGAAAGGCATTTCCCCGGTATGTCCACGTTGATCAGATTCCACTTCAGACAGGCATCCAAATTTGTTCCCACAATTCCCGTGTTCCTACAGTTTGTGCAGGATAAAGGTGTCCCTTGTGTGTCCCCAGATTCAACAGAATGTTGAAAATTCACTCACACATAGAAAACGGGTAGTTTCCCTCCATTGTAAACGGTACAATGTTTTGTCAGGCTGTGTAACTGATTAAAGCTCTTTCCACTGTCAGTGCTCTGGAACACACTCACTTGGGTGTGTGTGTCTCGGTGCTTTTTCAGATGCTCTTTCTCCTTCTAGATTTAAAAGCCAATGATATTCTGGTCCCAGCGAATGGAGTGACTCCACCCGATCTTGATGTGACGTTTGATTTGAGATTTCAGTCTGTGGATCCTAACCTTCTGATATCCTGTAAAAGATGTTTCCAAAAGACATCACTGTCAGTCCAGGACAGAAATTCAGAACAGACAATTCTAGTTTCCCTGGAACATTCTTTTCTCTCTGGTTCCCCACAAGCTGTAAATCTCCGTCCCACACACTCTCCCTCCATTCTCACTCTGCTGTATCTAATATTCATCCTCCCAATTCTCCTGAGGGGCTGATTCATGAGGGATCCAGGCTCACTGTTTCTTATTGAAGAGGTGAAAATTTTCATCCAAGTGTCTATTGATTAGAGATAAATGGGGAATCTAATAATCTTTATTAGTGTCACAAGTAGGCTTACATTAACACTGCAATGAAATTACTGTGAAAATCCCATGGTCGCCACAATCCGGCACCTATTCGGCTACAGAGGGAGAATTCAGAATGTCCAATTCACCTAACAAGCATATCTTTCGGGACTTGTGGGAGGAAACGCACGCAGACATGGGGAGAACGTGCAGACTCCGCACAGTGACCCAAGCTGGGAATCAAACCCTGGTCCTGAGCGCTGTGAAGCAACAGTACTAACCACTGTGTGCCGTGTCACCCTGAGGAAGGATTTAATTTTGGTAGCGAGTGGTCAAGACGTTGAATTTGCTGTCTACGATGGTGGTGGAAGTGGAGGCGAATATTGAATTTAAAATAAAATTGACCAGTATTTGAAGGAAATTAACTTGCAGGGGAACGGGGATATAGAGGGGGGAATAGAACTGACTGGTTTGTTGTAAAGAGAGTCGATATGGACTCGAGTTACTGAATGGATTTATTCTGTACTATAATTGCACAGAACATACAGTGCAGAAGGAGGCCATTCAGCCCATCGAGTCTGCACGATCCACTTAAACCCTCACTTCCACCCTATTCCCTCTAACCCAATAACCCCTCCTAATCTATTTGGACACTAAGGGCAATTTAGCATGGCCAATCCACCTAACGTGCACGTCTTTGGACTGTGGGAGGAAACCGGAGCACCCGGAGGAAACCCACGCAGACACGGGGAGAACGTGCAGACTCCGCACAGACAGTGACCCAGCAGGGAATTGAACCTGGGACCCTGGCGCTGTGAAGCCACAGTGCTAACCACTATGCTACCGTGGTGCCCATGACTCTGACTGAAAATATATAACTACAATATTATATTACACAACTTAAAATAGTAATAAATGTATTTTATTAACCATAAATAGTATGTCTATTATGTACCATATAACACTAGATATATCTCTGGCCTATCTTAATTTACTGTCTCCTTAAATGTCAGCCATCTGGAGAAAGCAGCCCTTTAATTGTGAACATTGGGAAAGAGACCATCCTTTTAGCCAGACAAATAAGTGTGTCAAGCTGAGGGAGCAAAGGATGTCAATGTCTTTAAGAGAGAGAGACCTGGGCCAGGCTTTCCAGAGTCTGCACCCTCCCTGGATTCACTTCCTTTCCCTTCAGTTGCTGCAAGTCAGAAGGTCAGAATGAGAAAAAAAATGGAAAGGGAGAAACATTGAATTCCTCCTAGAGAAAGTTTTAGATTTTTTAGTTTGTTAACAATTCTACAATACAACAACTTAGCTGAATACAGAATAATCAGCGTGAAAACAAAGCCAGCGACTCCCCAGCGGTAGCCCCACATCAGTGGAAACGTGTTTGTGGGAAAGTATGGGTGTGGAAGCAGTACATGCATGTCAGCAAGAGCAGGCGTGTGTGTAGGAGGATCTGAGTGAATGCTGCATGTGCCGGTCTGTAAGAGTGTGTGTGAGAGAATGAGCAGCACCGACCATCAGGAAAGGACACACTGACACGGGCACGGTGGGTGAGAGAGACCCCTCCCCTCCCCTCCCCTCCCCAGAGGGGCACAGTTCAGCCGAAAAAGGCGGTCCCATTGCCCAAGATGTAGAGATGCCGGCGTTGGACTGGGGTGAGCACAGTAAGAAGTCTTATAACACCAGGTTAAAGTCCAACAGGTTTGTTTCAAACACTAGCTTTCGGAGTGCTGCTCCTTCCTCAGGTGAATGAAGAGTTATGTTCCAGAAACATATATATAGACAAATTCAAAGATGCAAGACAATGCTTGGAATGCGAGATGGTCTGGGCATGGGCTTGTGAAACCCTACCAACTGTCCTGGCTTGAGACAATTCCCACCTCTTTAACCTGGGGTTACTCCTATCTCTGGATCTGTAAACACTTAATTACCTGCTAATGCTCGCATTCAAAGCATTGTCTGGCATCTTTGAATCTGTCTATATATATATATATGTTTCTGGAACATACCTCTTCATTCATCTAAGGAGCAGCGCTCCGAAAGCTAGTGTTTGAAACAAACCTGTTGGACTTTAACCTGGTGTTATAAGACTTCTTACAAAGCGACCAAGGCAGACGACAGGGTAAACACACAATAGTCACGATGCAAAAACACATCAGCTGCACCAAAGACAAAAAGCTCTAAACAACCAATAAGAAGTAGCCGCCAGAAGGCGAGCCCGCGCGTGCGCACACTCTCCCCCCCCCCCCCCGCACATTCTTCCACATCCGCGGAAAGGCGCCAAATACATTTCCGGGTTCCAGTGCGCGGGCCCGGCGCCCGGCACGGGGAGGCACGGCGCGCGGGCACGGGAGCCCCGCCTCCACCAATTGTTTCCCCCTCCATCCACACCTCTTCGAGACAAGGTTTCCAGGCAACCGGCTGACGGCTCTGGCCAGAGCGAGAAGTCGCTCGGTGACCTCGCCCTCGACCCGGGACTGCGCATATCCAAGGGAGCGGGGAGATTGCGCATGTGCGGGGTAGAGCCCACCCCCTGACCGTCCAGCTGACATATTGACCAATGGGTCGAATTGGAGGACCGGAAGGGCTTTGGTCCACCAGCCAATCAGAGCGCGTGTTTCTGTGAATGACGATTGAGCTTTGCGCGGACTGAAATCGACATTTTCTTTTCTCCCCCTTTCCATTTCTTTTCTCATTCTGACCTTCAATTGGTGACTTGCAGCAACTGAAGGGAAAGGAAGTGAATCCAGGGAGGGTGCAGACTCTGCAAAGCTTGGCCCAGGTCTCTCTCTCTTAAAGACATTGACATCCTTTGTTCCCTCAGTTTGACACATTTATTTGTCTGGCTAAAAGGATGGTCTCTTTCCCAATGTTCACAATTAAAAGGCTGCTTTCTCCAGGAGATGGCTGACATTTAGGGGACAGTAAATTAATATCAGACAGAGATATGTCTAGTGTTATATGGTACAGATTAGACATATTATTTATGGTTCTGTAATAAAGCACATTGATTATTATTTCAAGCTTGTAATCTAGTACAGTAGCTATGTTATGTATTTACAGTCATCTTTTTCCTCAGAAGGTTGTTAGTCGATTGATTTCTGTTCCACAGGGACCAGTGGAATCTGGGGTCATTGAATATATTTGAGGATGAGTTGGACAGATTTATATTTGGTGAGGGAGTCAAGGATTATGGGGAACCGGCAGGAAAATGGAGAGAAAGCTGAGATGAGTCTCAGTCATCAGGTATTTTCAAGACAGAGATTGATGGGTTTCTAGATATTGAATATATCAAGGGATATGGGGGGATAGTGTGGGAAAATGGTGCTGATATAGATCACCCAATGATCTGATTGAATGGTCGAGCAGGCTGGATGGGCCATAAGCTTACTCTTTATTATGATCTCTGTGTCCAGGACAGGAAGCAATGATCATGGGTCTGTCAATCAGCCTGAAACAGCACTTTCAAGAGAATTGGGAGGGTGAATATTAGATGCAGCAGTGTGATAATAGAGGGAGAGTGTGTGGGATGGAGATTTACAGCTTTTGGGGAATGAGCGTGGAAAGAATATTTCATAGAAAATAGAATTATCTGTTCTGAATTTTTCCCCTGTTATGACAGATGACATTTTTTGTAAATTGTTTTTATAGGATATTAGAAGAAGAGAAATTACAGATTTCACGTCACGTCTAGAACTGACAGAGTCACTTGGATTCCTTGGGACCTGAATATTATCGGCTTTTAAACCACACAGAACAATGTTTGTCTGTTCTGGCGGCTTCAGGAGATTTTGAACATTTGTGTCACTGGAAAAGCACCGAGACACATACACCCAAGTGAGAGTGTTCGAGAGCAGTGACTGTGGAAGGACCTTTAACCAGTTACACAGCCTGAAAGAATATTGCATCATTCACGACGAGGAGAGACCGTACTTGTGTTCTGTGTGTGGACGGGCTTCAACTAATTGTCTGACCTGGAGAGACACGAGAAGTCGATGAACATGGAAAAACCGTGGAAATGTTGGGATTGTGGGAAGGGATACCGATACCCATCTACGCTGGAAATTCATCGACGCATTCACACTGGGGAGAGGCCGTTCACCTGCTCTGTGTGTGGGAAGGGATTCACTTGCTTATCCCAGCTGCAGAGACACCAGCGGGCTCACACTGGGGAGATGCCATTCACCTGTTCTCAGTGTGGGAAGAGATTCAGTCATTCATCCACCCTCCGGGCACACCAGCGAATTCACACTGAGGAGTGGCCATTCACCTGCTCTCAGTGTGGGAAGGGATTCGCTCAGTTATCTAACCTCAATTCACACCAACGAGTTCACACTGGGGAGAGGCCATTCACCTGCAATCATTGTGGGAAGGGATTCACTGAGTTATCCAGCCTGAAGTCACACCAGCGAGTTCACACTGGGGAGAAGCCGTTCACCTGCTCTGAGTGTGGGAAGGGATTTACTCAATTATCGACCCTGCAGACACACCAGCGAGTTCACACTGGGGAGAGGCCATTCACCTGCTTTCAGTGTGGGAAAGGATTCACTCATTTATCCAACCTGAAGTCACACTATCGAGTTCACACTGGGGAGAAGCCATTCACCTGTGCTCAGTGTGAGAAGGTATTTACTCATTTATCCAGCCTGAAGTCACACCAACGACTTCACACTGGTGAGAGGCCATTCACCCGCTCTGTGTGTGAAGATGTTCAATGAGTTATCCAACCTATTGGTCCACCAGTGAGTTCACACCAGGGAGAGGCCATTCACCTACTCTGAGAAGGGAAAGGCATTCAGTGATCCATTCCCGCCTACGGAGACATCAGCGAGTTCACACTGGGGAGAGGCCATTCATCTGCTTTCACATGAGGGAGAAAGGAATAGAAGGATATGCTGGTGGAGGGAGATGAAGAGCAGTGAGTGGAGGCTTATGTGTTGCATAAATACTGACAGAGACCAATTGAGCCAACTGGCCTGGCCCTGTGCTGTAGACTCAATGGAACAGAGACAAATGTATTTATTTTAGATCTACCTGTAGTGGGGGAAAAACACGATTTACTACCTGGATAAAATTAATGTCCATCAGCAGCATTTAAGAACATAGGACATACAGTGCAGAAGGAGGCCATTCGACCCATCGAGTCTGCACCGACCCACTTAAGCCCTCACCTCCACCCTAGCCCCGTAACCCAATAACCCCTCCTAACCTTTTTTGGTCACTAAGGGCAATTTATCATGGCCAATCCACCTAACCTGCACATCTTTGGACTGTGGGAGGAAACCGGAGCACCCGGAGGAAACCGACACATAGACATGGGGAGAACGTGCAGACTCCGCACAGACAGTGACCCAGCAGGGAAGCAAACTTGGGACCCTGGCGCTGTGAAGCCCAATTGCTAATCACTTGTGCTTTGTGGATCATTTCAGTGGAAATGTGCTCTCCCAGGCTCAAAAAGCATCAGCCCACTGGAAGCAAAGTTGTGAGATTGGCCAGAATATACCCATTGTATAGAACCTTGGTTAGACCTGAGCTGGAGTACTGTGTGCAGTTTTACTCCCCTTACCTTAGAAAAGGTATTATTGCCACAGAGGGAGTGCAATAAAGGTTCACCAGACTTGTATCTAGCTTCCCCTTCAATGTATTCACATTGTTTACCTCAACCACTCGCTGTGGTAGTGAGTTCCACATTCTCACCACTCGCTGGGTAAAGAGGTTTCTCATCAAATCCCTATTGGATTATTGAACCCCTTCATCATCTTGAAGACTTCCCTCAGGTCACCCTTCAGTCTTCTCTTTTTGAGAGAAAAGCAGCCCCAGCCTTTCCTGTGGGTTAAATGTTCTCAGTTCTGATATTATTCCTGGGCGGCACGGTGCCACATGGTTAGCACTGCTGCCTCTCAGCACCAGCGACCCAGGAGGTTCAATTCCGGCCTTGGATAACTGTCCGTGTGAGTTTTCACTTTCTCCCTGTATCTGTGTGGGGGATGTGCAGGTTAGGTGGATTGGACATGTTAAATTCCCCCTTCGTGTCCAAAGATGTTTAGGTTGAGGGGTTATTGGGATAGGACAGGTGAGTGTGCTTGGGTGGTGTACTCTTTCAGCGGGCTGGTACATAACATGAAGGGCTGAATGGCCTCCTGCACTATCGGGATTCTATGAATCTTAGTTGCACCTTCTCCAGTTCCTCGATTTCCTTTTTCCAAATGGAGATCACAAATGTTTAGGCAGCCATGGCTGACAAAGGAAGTTAGGGAATGCATCAAAGCAAAAGAGAAAGCCTATAATGTGGCAAAGAGTAGTGGGAAGTCAGAAGATTGGGAAGGCTACAAAAACAAACAGAGGATAACAAAGAGAGAAATAAGGAAAGAGAGGATCAAATTTGAAGGTAGGCTAGCCAGTAACATTAGGAATGATAGTAAAAATTTCTTTAAATACATTAAAAACAAACGGGAGGCAAAAGTAGACATTGGGCCGCTCCAAAATGACGCTGGTAATTTTGTGATGGGAGACAAGGAAATAGCTGAGGAACTGAATAAGTACTTTGCGTCAGTCTTCACAGTAGAAGACATGAGTAATATCCCAACAATTCTGGAGAGTCAGGGGGCAGAGTTGAATATGGTAGCCATCACAAAGGAGAAAGTGCTAGAGAAACGAAGAGGTCTAAAAATTGATAAATCTCCGGGCCCAGATGGGCTACATCCTAGAGTTCTAAAGGAGATAGCTGAAGAAATAGTGGAGGCGTTAGTTATGATCTTTCAAAAGTCACTGGAGTCAGGGAAAGTCCCAGAGGATTGGAAAATCGCTGTTGTAACCCCCTGTTCAAGAAGGGAACAAGGAAAAAGATGGAAAATTATAGGCCAATTAGCCTAACCTCAGTTGTTGGCAAGATTCTAGAATCCATTGTTAAGGATGAGATTTCTAAATTCTTGGAAGTGCAGGGTCGGATTAGGACAAGTCAGCATGGATTTAGTAAGGGGAGGTCGTGCCTGACAAACCTGTAAATAGTTCTTTGAAGAGATAACAAATAGTTTAGACCAAGGAGAGCCAATGGATGTTATCTATCTTGACTTCCAAAAGGCCTTTGATAAGGTGCCTCACGGGAGACTGCTGAGTAAAATAAGGGCCCATGGTATTCGAGGCAAGGTACTAACATGGGTTGATGATTATCTGTCAGGCAGAAGGCAGAGAGTTGGGATAAAAGGTTCTTTTTCGGAATGGGTCTGAAGTCACAAATAGGCCAGACCAGGTCAGCATGGCAGATTTCCTTCTCCAAAGGACATCAGTGAACCAGATTTTTTTCCCAACCATCAACAGTTCCTTCATGGTCATCAATGACTTTAATTCCAGATATAAATGAATGCAAAATTCACCATCTGCCGAACCTGGATCCCTATTGCATTACCGTGGATCCTTAGATTACTAGTCTGGCTATTGTTTTCCTAGATGTGTTTTGTGAGAGATGAAATCACTATAGCCGATAATTCTGAGCTGTTTTCGAGTTGTTTCCTTGACATTCTGTACTTTCCCACTAATTTGCAGAAAAAACAGCCTGACCAGCTGCAAATGTACTGTGTATAAATGTGTGTTATTGCAATTACTCCTTGAGATGATTCGATTCGCTGAAGCATTCCCTGCATGTTTGTAATAAAGATTCCCAAACTTTTACCAACTCTGGACTCCGAGTGACATTTGTCCCACAACAACCTGGTGTCAGGAACAGGATCCACTGACGGATCCAGATTTAACAGTAAGAAGTCTTACAACACCAGAGTAAAGTCCAACAGATTTGTTTTGAATCACAAAACAACCCTGTTGGACTTTAACCTGGTGTTGTAAGACTTCCTGCTGTGCCCACCACAGTCCAATGCCGGCATCTCCACATCATGGCTCTGATTAAAGGAAGGTCCCCGTGTCTAGCAGACACTGGGGTGAGTGTTGTTTGTTTTATACCACCCATGTTTAGTTCAGTCTGACTGACCACTGGGGCCTCCTCGGAACCTCAGGGATCTGTTTCTGGTCTGTTCCTTTGACGTCCACTCAATGTAATTTCAATAACTGGAACATTTCAGACAGGAATTGTCGATTCTACACCAAGGATGTGTTTGGGGGCGATGCTGAAGTCCCCGTGACCGAGAGGGTTTTGTAGCTGTCGACAGATGAGCGGATAAAGGCGTAGGGGAGGCTGAACAGACAGAGTTTGACGTGTGTTAAGAGGTCCCAGATAGGGGTCAGCCAACATCATCACATCGATAGATCTGTACAGAAAAGCTCCAACCAGATGGAACTTACAAGGGCAGCACGGTAGCATTGTAGATAGCACAATTGCTTCACAGCTCCAGGGTCCCAGGTTCGATTCCGGCTTGGGTCACTGTCTATGCGGAGTCTGCACATCCTCCCCGTGTGTGTGTGGGTTTCCTCCTGGTGCTCCGGTTTCCTCCCACAGTCCAAAGATGTGCAGGTTAGGTGGATTGGCCATGATAAATTGCCCTAAGTGTCCAAAATTGCCCTTAGTGTTGGGTGGGGTTTCTGGGTTATGGGGAAAGGGTGGAGGTGTTGACCTTGGGTGGGGTGCTCTTTCCAAGAGCCGGTGTAGACTTGATGGGCTGAATGGCCTCCTTCTGCACTGTAAATTCTATGACATATGACAAGTCAAAGGTGAGGTTAGTGGCTCAGGGATTTGAAGGACCCTTGGAAGATAAAGAAGTCAGAGTGGACTCACCCACAGCAGGAAAGGTCATTTTGAAATTCCTTTGGTCCCTTTCACAACATTTTCACGGGAATATAAGTCAAGAAACATAAAAGCTGCATTTGCGCTGGGGGGTCACCTCCCGAGGGCAGTGTTTCTGCAACCTCCTAAGGTGCCAGATGTAGAAGGAAGACTTTGGAAGTTAAATAAGTTTGTCTATTTTTTCAGAGTATATGGTACTTTTCAGTTGGATCAGTTTTGTTAAAGTTGGGTTGTCTCCACCTGAAGGCAGAAGCTGCCGTGCTTTATTGGTACCAAGGCAGGAAACTCTCGGACATCTTTATGATGCATGTTGATGGCTGCCTATGTGGTGGTACTAGTGAGTTCCAAAACAACGTTACTGACAGGATCAGAACAACATTTAAGGATGGAGTCAGGCTTCTGGGACGTTAAATAAATTGGATTGGTAATCGGGCAGTGTGGGTCTGACGTGACTTTACATCAACAATCTCACAGAGACAGTATGAGCCCTGTCACAGTCAATGGGGCCGGGGCCTCATAGAAAGATGAACATTGGAACATAGGAATTGGGAGCGGCAGTAGGCAATTCAGCCCTTCGAACCTGCTCTGCCATTCAATCAGATCTTGGCTGATCTCTTCCTGATCTAAAATCCACTTCCCCACCTGTTGCCCATATCCGTTTAACCCGTTTTTAAAATCAAAATATATCTCTCTCTTTCTTGAAAACATTTAAGTACTGAATTCCACAAATTCACCGCCCTCTGCGATAAGTAGTTCTTCCTCATCTCAGTTCTAAATCTACCGCCTCTCAACTTATATCCGTGACCTCTTGTTCCCCACAAGGGGGAACATTTGGTCTATGTTTACCTTATCAATCCCATTTAGTATTTTATACACCTCAATCAGATCCCTCTCATCCTTCTAAACTCCAGCAAGTATAAGCCCAAACTGTTTCCTCACGTCAACCTGTTCATCCCCGGAATCAATCTGCAGAACCTCCTCTGAACTGCCTACAATGCCACCACATCCTCCCTCAAATAAGGAGGCCCAAACTGGACACAGTATTCCAGATGTGATCTCACCAACACCCAAACAATTACAACAACACTGCTCTACTTAAATAAACGCCAACATTCCATTTGCCTTTTTAATTACATGCTGTACCTGCACTTTCTTGTTGAATACAATCTGATCACACAGAGGGGTGTCTGATAATAGCCAAAAATTACAGGTCTGCGCTTTGAGCCTGAGATCTCTTATGAAACTGTCAAGTGTTTCACATGCCTTTTGGACTCTTTTTCGGAATATATAGCACTCAAACATTTCATTAATCTGCAATTCACAGTGTCTGTTGAACTTTTCTATGACTATAATATTTCTTATCAACTTTATTCTTGAAGTGGAATGAGTTATACAATTCTACCGCTTGTGGTCCAACCATGGTTAAGAACAGCGCAATCTTTCACTGATCACTGGCCGCTTTGAGGCCTGAGGCTGAGAGGTACAATTTAAACTGGTTTAAAATTCCTCCAGTTTACATCTACTTTACCCAATGTCCCGAACTGCTTTGGAGCCTGCAAACCCTCCATGAAGCTTCGACTGGGCTCTTCTGTTCAAAATGAATGGCTTCCATGAGGGTGTTGCAATCAGAGTCTGGATGAGATTTGTTTTTGACTTCGCAAGTATTTTTGGGGGGAGATTGTTTTCTTTTCCTCGCTAAATCTAACTATTCTATCTTAGGATCCACTCCTGGTACCATGTGATGTTCTCTGTTGTGTACGTAGTGTTGAACAAAGAACATCAAGCTAAGTAAACGAACAAAGCTGATTTATTTACACTACATAAATAAGATCCAAACAAATTCCAAGGTAAAAGTTTTTAAATTAAACAATATCTCTAACTACTGATCTCTCAACTATGCAACTAATCACTCTCACGCCAAAACACCTTCTCCACGAATCCCAGGAGTCACCTGATATTTATTTGACTGCTCCTTATCTCCATCTGGTGATGAGAAGTATTAATGTAAAATTGTTAACCCTTTGTCGTCTTTACAATATACATATTGTTACAGATCCCTCTGCCCAGATGCATCTTGAATCTGCTTTCCATTTAAATAATAATTTGCCTTTATTATTTTTGGCCATAATGGATAACCTCACATTTATCTACATTAAACTCCATTTGCCAAATTTTAGCCCTTCCTCCAAGCCTACCTATATCAATCTGTAAAATCTTTACCTCCTCTTCGCTTCCTGCATTGCACCAATTTTAGATGTTTCCAAAGCTGGGACTGAGCAGCTGCAAAGTCGAAGCCAATTGGATTAGCTGGGCACACAGACAAGGCCGGACACAAGTTTTGATGTCTTCAAGCTGAGTTCTGTAATGAAGCGTCCAGAGGTCGAGGACATTTAACGGTTGAACAAAACATTAAAAAATACAAGATGGAGAAATGTGAGCTGAAATTTCCATCTTTGGGTGAGCTAAAGAGTATAAAATAGATTGTTTGCAGTGATGCCTGTCTCAGTGTCTGGACACTGAGTGATGTTTAAAAATCTCTTTCAGCACAACATACATTTCTCCTTCTAGATTCAAAGGTCGATGATATTCAGCTCCCATGAATTGAGTGACTCTGTCAGATCTTGATGTGATGTTTGGTGTGAAATTTCTGTCTGTAAATCCTCCCCTTCTAATATCCTGTAAAAGGAGTTTACAAAAGCCATCGCTGTTAGTGCAGGATACCCAAACGGAATGTGAAATTCGATCCTGTTGTAAGATCTGGCTTTGGCTCCAATCTCAATTGTAACACTCAAATCAATTACACGTCAGAATGTGTTGCGATTGTTATCTAAATGGAACCTGCAGCTCCTGACTAGTTACAGACCATTCCGGGTACAAGAATGTTGTCACAGAATTCATTAAGTTGATTGTAATAAATAGAAAATCACAGTACTTAACATCGTCAGTGGATCAGTCTGTTTACTCTGGGTCACCAGCTCTCGAGTTCCAAGTGACTGTGGGCTGTCCCTTGTTCTTTTTTCTAAAATACATTTAGAGACCCAATTAATTTTTCCAATGAAGAGCAATTTAGCGTGGCCAATCCACCTACCCTGCACATCTTTTGGGTTGTGGGGGTGAAACCCAGAGTGACCCAGAGCCGGGATCGAATCTGGGACTTCGGCACTGTGCTAACCACTGCGCCACCATGTTGCCGCTGTCTCTTGTTCTGTTGACCGACGTCTAACTTCTTACTTCATGTTGTGTTGCGCACCGAGCTCCAGAGAATTGTAGCTCATTAACCTTTTTTAGAAACCAGCTCGATGCATGGTCGGTAGTATCCTGAACTTCAGATTGGCCCAAACAGCACATGGTCAGTCGCTGATTGATTAAATGATGCAACATCAATGTCTGATTGGTCTTTGAAGGATGTTGGTCATCTTGCTGATGCTTTTTCCCATTAACCCGGTCACCTTGCTGATGTCACTTCCCATTAACTACTAAATAGTTACCCAGGACCTCAGTCACTTGTGGTAACATCCTTTTTTTTATTGCTGTCCCTTGCTGTTTTATTACATTTCTAGCTTTTGCACTAAGATAGCAAGGCAGCACAGGTAATTTGTGTGTCTACGTATTTGTAATAAGAGGATATGTGGTGTCAATTCCTCATGATTGATGTCCGTCAGGCTCATCGTCCTAATACATCTCAGGTGTTATGTGTAACTTCTCAGTGATTGCTGATGCCTGAAGCAAGTTACTTAACTACAAATAGCTGTAAGTACACGAGATACACAAACTTAAACGAACACAGCAACTACTACAGAACATAGAAAATAAATCCATCAAGGTGATTGGTGTACTAAAGTTCAAGTAGCAAGATACACATTACAAAACACCATTATCTATTAATAAATTACGTGTTCATAAGAAATACAAATCACAGAAACTGCATAACGACAACACCATTACAGAAACATTACAAAACCCAAATTAATGCAGATAATCTGTGTATACTTTGAAGGAAAGTGATTATTTTGCTTTAAGTTAAAAAGCGAATACAGTTGAAGACACATCATTTCTCCAGCATTGACACGCACAATTAATCTACAAGAAACATCACATACAACAGAGATTCTCATTCTGCATTAGTCCTGTGGTAAAACCATAAAACGTAACCCTACTTTGGGCTAAGACAATATGGTACAAGTCACTTGTCAAGGAGTGCACCTGAATACAGAAACTCACAGAGTGCGATACTGTATTGAGTGAATTGATTCATACACTTTGATTCTGCGATAACCGAACATAACTAAACCAAAACTATTAAAATGACTAAACAGTGACTTCCCTTGAATATTATGATCACTGTTACCCAGATGCTCCATCACCATGTTTATTGATGAATCCTGTCTCACTGCACACTGAGGTCTCGGATAGACTGCTTCCTGGTTGGCTCCAGAAGGAACAGCTCTAAGAAATTCTCCCCCAAAAACTTTATCAACCCAACATATTTTTGCCAATCTGATTATCCCAATCTACTTTTTTTTCTTTTTAAATTTAGAGTACCCAATTCATTTTTTTCCAATTAAGGGGCAATTCAGCGTGGACAATCCACCTACCCTGCACATCTTTGGGTTGTGGGAGTGAAACCCACGCAAACACGGGGAGAATGTGCAAACTGCACAAGGACAGTGACCCAGAGCTGGGATCGAACCTGAGACCCTGGCGCCATGAGGCAGCAGTGCTAACCACTGCGCCACCATGCAGCCCATCCCAATCTACTTTGATTAAAGCCACCCATGATTATTGTGGCACATTAATTACAAGCCTTATTTATCACTCCTTGTATTCTACCTGCAGTATAACTACTGTTAAACTAATGATTGGGGGAGTGGGGGAAGGGAAAGTCAGGGAACCAAGAGGTGAAGTAATCAGTGGGAAGCGTAGCTGCTTAGGAATACAAAAAAGCACGAAAAGACAGAACTCAGGAGAGGTTACAATAGTTTTCATCCCACAAAATATGACAGTGTATGGAAAGGCTCAGTAAACCAAGGTCCACCACACTAAGAAAACAAAAAGGTACGGTCAATAGAGAATTAAAGGTGCTATATTTAAATGCGCGCAGTGTACGGAACAAGGTAGATGAGCTTGTGGCCCAGATTGTGACTGGCAGGTATGATGTGGTAGACATCACAGAGACATGGTTGCAGGGGGTTCAGGACTGGCATTTAAACATCCAGGGATTCACAACCTATCGAAAAGACAGAGAGGTGGGCAGAGGGGGCGGGGTTGCCTTGTTAATTAAGAATGAAATTAAATCAACAGCACTAAACGACATAGGGTCTGGTGATGTGGAGTCTGTGTGGGTAGAGTTGAGGAACCACAAAGGCAAAAAAAACATAATGGGAGTTATGTACAGGCCTCCTAACAGTGGTCAGGACCAGGGGCACAAGATGCACCACAAAATAGAAAGTGCATGTCAGAAAGGCAAGGTCACAGTAATCATGGTGGACTTCAGTATGCAGGTGGACTGGGTAAATAATGCTGCCAGTGGACCCAAGGAAAGGGAATTAATTGAATGTTTACAGGAGGGCTTTTTGGAACAGCTTGTGATGGAGCCCACAAGGGAACAGGCCATTCTGGACTTAGTGTTATGTAATGAGCCAGACTTGATTAAAGATCTTAAAGTAAGGGAGCACTTAGGAGGCAGTGATCATAATATGGTCGAATTCAATCTCCAATTTGAAATAAAGAAGGTAGAATCAGATGTAAAGGTGTTCCAGTTAAATAAAGGTAACTACAGGGGCATGAGGGAGGAACTAACGAAAATTGACTGGGAGCAGAGCCTAGTGGGAAAGACAGTAGAACAGCAATGGCAGGAGATTCTGGGAGTAATTGAGGACACAGTACAGAGGTTCATCCCAAAGAAAAGAAAGGTTATCAGAGGGGGGATTAGGCAGCCATGGCTGACAAAGGAAGTTAGGGAATGCATCAAAGCAAAAGAGAAAGCCTATAATGTGGCAAAGAGTAGTGGGAAGTCAGAAGATTGGGAAGGCTACAAAAACAACCAAAGGACAACAAAGAGAGAGATAAGGTAAGAGAGGATCAAATTTGAAGGTAGGCTAGCCAGTAACATTAGGAATGATAGTAAAAGTTTCTTTAAATACATTAAAAACAAACGGGAGGCAAAAGTTGACATTGGGCCTCTCCAAAATGACGCTGGTAATTTTGTGATGGGAGACAAGGAAATAGCCGAGGAACTGAATAAGTACTTTGCGTCAGTCTTCACAGTAGAAGACATGAGTAATATCCCAATAATTCAGGAGAGTCAGGGGGCAGAGTTGAATATGGTAGCCATCAAAAAGGAGAAAGTGCGAGAGGAAATAAGGTCTAAAAATTGATAAAGGAGATAGCTGAAGAAATAGTGGAGGCGTTGGTGATGATGTTTCAAAAGTCACTGGAGTCAGGGAAAGTACCAGAGGATTGGAAAATCGCTGTTGTAACCCCCCTGTTCAAGAAGGGAACAAGGAAAAAGATGGAAAATTATAGGCCAATTAGCCTAACCTCGGTTGTTGGCAAGATTCTAGAATAAATTGTTAAGGATGAGATTTCTAAATTCTTGGAAGTGCAGGGTCGGATTAGGACAAGTCAGCATGGATTTAGTAAGGGGAGGTCTTGCCTGACAAACCTGTTAGAGTTCTTTGAAGAGATAACAAATAGGTTAGACCAAGGAGAGCCAATGGATGTTATCTATCTTGACTTCCAAAAGGCCTTTGATAAGGTGCCTCACGGGAGACTGCTGAGTAAAATAAGGGCCCATGGTATTCGAGGCAAGGTACTAACATGGGTTGATGATTATCTGTCAGGCAGAAGGCAGAGAGTTGGGATAAAAGGTTCTTTTTCGGAATGGCAACCGGTGACGAGTGGTGTCCCGCAGGGTTCAGTGTTGGGGCCACAGCTGTTCTCTTTATATATTAACGATCTAGATGACAGGACTGAGGACATTCTGGCTAAGTTTGCCGATGATACAAAGATAGGTGGAGGGGCAGGTAGTATGGAGGAGGTGGGGAGGCTGCAGAAAGATTTAGACAGTTTAAGAGAGTGGTCCAAGAAATGGCTGATGAAATTCAACGTGGGCAAGTGCGAGGTCTTGCACTTTGGAAAAAAGAATAGAGGCGTGGACTAGTTTCTAAACGGTGACAAAATTCATAATGCTGAAGTGCAAAGGGACTTGGGAGTCCTAGTCCAGGATTCTCTAAAGGTAAACTTACAGGTTGAGTCCATAATTAAGAAAGCAAATGCAATGTTGTCATTCATCTCAAGAGGCTTGGAATATAAAAGCAGGGATGTACTTCTGAAGCTTTATAAAGCATTAGTTAGGCCCCATTTAGAATACTGTGAGCAATTTTGGGCCCCACACCTCAGGAAGGACATGCTGGCACTGGAGCGGGTCCAGCGGAGATTCACACGGATGATCCCAGGAATGGTAGGCCTAACATACGATGAACGTCTGAGGATCCTGGGATTATATTCATTGGAGTTTAGGAGGTTGAGGGAGATCTAATAGAAACTTACAAGATAATGAATGGCTTAGATAGGGTGGATGTAGGGAAGTTGTTTCCATTAACAGGGGAGACTAGGACCCGGGGGCACAGCCTTAGAATAAAAGAGAGTCACTTTAGAACAGAGATGAGGAGAAATTTCTTCAGCCAGGGGGTGGTGGGTCTGTGGAATTCATTGCCACAAAGGGTGGTGGAGCCCGGGACGTTGAGTGTCTTTAAGACAGAAGTTGATAAATTCTTGATTTCTCGAGGAATTAAGGGCTATGGAGAGAGAGAGCGGGTAAATGGAGTTGAAATCAGCCATGATTGAATGGTGGAGTGGACTCGATGGGCCGAATGGCCTTACTTCCCCTCCTATGTCTTATGTTAGGAGGCTCATTAACTACTCCCAAAAAAGACATCGTAAATTTACTATTTGTTAGTTTGACTGAAATTGATTGCTCATCCTCATCTTTCAGGCTAAGGTGATCACTCAGTACTGAAAAAATGTTATCCTTAATTGACAGGAGTGATCCCATCAACTTTTCCTAGCTTCCTGCCACTCCGACAATACCCTTCAACATTTAGATTCCCGCCTATACTGCGAGAGGACACCTCAGAGGGCAGTGAGGCTATATGGGTAGAGATCAGGAATAAGAAGGGTGCAGTCACAATGTTGGGGGTATACTACAGGCCTCCCAACAGCCAGTGGGAGATAGAGGAGCAGATAGGTAGACAGATTTTGGAAAAGAGTAAAAACAACAGGGTTGTGGTGATGGGAGACTTCAACTTCCCCAATATTGACTGGGACTCACTTAGTGCCAGGGGCTTAGACGGGGCGGAGTTTGTAAGGAGCATCCAGGAGGGCTTCTTAAAACAATATGTAAACAGTCCAACTAGGGAAGGGGCGGTACTGGACCTGGTATTGGGGAATGAGCCCAGCCAGGTGGTAGATGTTTCAGTAGGGGAGCATTTCGGTAACAGTGACCACAATTCAGTAAGTTTTAAAGTACTGGTGGACAAGGATAAGAGTGGTCCGAGGATGAATGTGCTAAATTGGGGGAAGGCTAATTATAACAATATTAGGCGGGAACTGAAGAACACAGATTGGGGGCGGATGTTTGAGGGCAAATCAACATCTGACATGTGGGAGGCTTTCAAGTGTCAGTTGAAAGGAATACAGGACCGGCATGTTCCTGTGAGGAAGAAAGATAAATACGGCAATTTTCGGGAACCTTGGATGACGAGTGATATTGTAGGCCTCGTCAAAAAGAAAAAGGAGGCATTTGTCAGGGCTAAAACAAGCACATCTTTCGGGACTTGAGAGAGGAAACCGGAACATCCGGAGGAAACCCACGCAGACACGGGGAGAACATGCAGACTCCACACAGTGACCCAAGCCAGGAATCGAACCTGGGACCCTGGAGCTGTGAAGCAACTGTGCTACACACTGTGCTAACGTGCTCCCCTTGTAGACCATTTCAGTGGAAATGTGCTCTCCCAGGCTCAAAAAGCATCAGCCCACTGGAAGGAAAGTCGTGAAACCGACCAGAATAAACCCATTGTATAGAACCTTGGTTAGACCCCAGCTGGAGTACTGTGTACAGTTTTACTCCCCTTACCGCAGGGAAGGTATTATTGCCACAGAGGGAGGGCAATGAAGGTTCACCAGACTTGTTCCAGGGATGGCGGGACTGTCCTATGAAGAGAGATTGCGGAAACTGGGCCTGTATTCTCTGGAGTTTCAAACTGAGAGAGGATTTCATTGAAACCTACAAAATACTTAAAGGAATAGACAGGGTGGGTGTAGGTGAGATGTTTCCCCTGGTTGGAGAGTCTGGAACCGGGGGACACAATTTCAAAATAAGGGGGAAGTCATTTAAGATCGGTCTCGGAGGAGTCATTTCTTTACTCATAGGGTTATGAATCTTTGGAATTCTCTACCCCAGAGGGCTGTGGGAGCTCAGTCATTGAGTATGTTTAAAGCAGTGACTGACAGATTTCTAAATTCCAATAACACAAAGGGATATGGGGACAGTGTGGGGGAAAAGGCATTGAAGTGGATGATCAGCCATGATCGTATTGAATGGTGGAGCAGGCTCGACGGGCTGAATGGCCAACTCCTGCTCCTATGTTCCATAATTACAAAGATAGGCGGGAAAGTAAATTGTGAAGAGGACATAGGAGGCTACTGAGTAACATAGATCAGTTAAATGATGGGAAAATGTTAGTGGGAATGAATCCGAAAGAATCACTCGACACTCGGGTCTGCACCAATCGTCAGTTTATTGAGGTTACACCGGCAGGGAACGAGTCACAGAGCGATACAGATACATCTCCGCCGAACAAATAAAATCAGCGATCTTTATTCCATTTCAGTTACTCAGCCCATCTCGGCTGGACACAATCCAATCATAGTGATTATGGATTACATATATTGACCTTTAAAACCAATGAAATTGGATATTGGGCAGCAAGGAACTGCTGATCATATCATGGACACTTGGGGCGGGGGCGGGGGGGGGGGGGGGGGGGGGGGGGAGGGGGGGGGGGGGGGGATACTCTTGGTCTTGTGACATCTTCCAGACCCCCTTATCAACCATCCCTGGGTCTTTCTTTTCTTTAAAAAAAATAAAATTAGAGTACCCACTTCTTTTTCCCAATTAAGGGGCAATTTAGTCTGGCCAATCCACCTACCCTGCACATCTTTGGGTTGTGGGGGTGAGACCCATACATACGGGGAGAATGTGCAAACTCCACACGGACAGTGACCCAAGGATGGGATCGAAACCGGGACCTCAGTGCTGTGATGTAGCAGTGCGAACCACTGTGCCACATGGACAGATTTCTGATTTTCTCTCCTTGATTTAAGGTACTGGGTCTGTGGTTCCCCATTTTCTCTCTCCCTCCTTAAATATTGGGGTTACATTTACCACCTTCCAATCTACAGGAACCATTCCAGAATCTATAGAATTTTGAAAGATGATCACCAATGTATCCACTATCTCTACAGCCACCTCTTTCAACACTCTGGGATGTAGAGCAGCAGCGTTTGGAGATTTATTAACTTTCAACCACATTAATTTCTCCAGTGCTACTTTTTTTACTAATACTAATATCTTTTAGTCCCTTGTGCTCACTGGTCCCTTAGTTCTCTCGTGTTTTGGGGATAATTTCTGAAGAATCCATGAAGACAGACACATTGTTTAGATTCTTTGCCATTTCCTTATTCCCCCTTGTAAACTCTCCTGTCTCTGCCTGGAATGGACCCACATAGATCTTCGCTAATCTTTTTCTTTTCACATACTGATCGAGGATATTCCATTGATTTTTATGTTTCTCGCCAGTTTGCTCTCACATTCTATTTTCCCTTTTATCAGTTTCTTGGTCCTTTGCTGAATTCTAAAACAAGTTCCCAATCCTCAGGCTCACTACTATTTTGGCCACTTTGAGTCTCTTCCATGGATCTAAACTTTCCTTGTTCGCCATGGTTACACCACCTTTCCTGTTGACAGTTTTGTTCCTCAAAGCAATCTAATTTAATGTCAATAGGTAATAATTCCTGAAATGCTGGCAATTGCATATCTGCCATTTTATCTTTTATTGTCATTTCCTAGTCTACCATAGACAACATGCCCCTCAGCTTGACAGTTTTCTTCTGTGAGAAACACCCAGATAAAATAATCAAAAGAACCATGTGACCACCATTGTCCATCACTATGGCAACAAGCATAATTTAGGGGGTTCCAAACAGAAATGTGATCTAAATATATTCTTACACCCTTTCACTCTGTGATCCTTGTGAAATTTGAAGCCAGATATTCGCAACAAGGCTCAAAGAGCATCAGCCCACTGGAGGCAAAGTCGTGAGACCAGCCAGTCCAGCAGAAAGAAATCCTCCGACCCTCCCCATTGACCAATTGACAGAATGAACACAATGCTGTTCTGGGTGTAATTGAGAGTAGCAACAATAACAGCAGAATCCAACCCCTGTAATCACTTGTGAACTTGTTGGTGTCTCAGCAGGTGCGATGAAACATAGAATCCCTTCCCACATTGAGAGCAGGTGAACGGCCTCTCCCCAGTGTGAACTCGCTGGTGTTTCCGCAGGTTGGATAATTGAGTAAATCCTTTCCCACACTGAGGGCAGGAAAACGGTCTCTCCCCAGTGTGAACTCGCTGGTGTGTCTGCAGACTGGATGAATCACTGAATCCCTTCCCACACTGAGAGCAGATGAATGGCCTCGCCCCAGTGTGAACTTGCTGGTGTCTCAATAGGTGGGATGAATCACTGAATCCTTTCCCACACTGAGAGCAGGTGAACGGCTTCTCCCCAGTGTGAATTCGCCGGTGTTTCTCCAGGATGGATAATTGAGTAAATCCCTTCCCACACTGAGAGCAGGTGAATGGCCTATCCCCAGTGTGAATTCGCTGGTGTCTCAATAGGTGGGATGAATCAGTGAATCCCTTCCCACACTGAGAGCAAGTAAATGGCTTTGCCCCAGTGTGAACCCGCTCGTGAATCTGCAGGTGGGATAACTGCGAGAATCCATTCCCACATTGAGAGCAGGTGAACGGTCTCTCCCCAGTGTGAACTCGCTGATGTTTCTGCAGGGTGGATGAACGACTGAATCCCTTCCCACACTGAGAGCAGGTGAACAGTTTCTCTCCAGTGTGAACTCGCTGATGTGATTTCAGGCTGGATAACTCAGTGTATCCCATCCCACACACAGAGCAGGTAAATGGCCTCTCCCCAGTGTGACTGCGTCGATGAGCTTCCAGCTCTGATGGGAATCTGTAGCCCTTCCCACAGTCCCCACATTTCCACGGTTTTTCCATGTTTTGGGTCTTCTCATGTCTCTCCAGGTCGGACAATCAGTTGAAGTCTTGACCACACACAGAACACGTGCACGGTCTCTCCCCGCTGTGAATGGTATGATGTTTTTTCAGGCTGTGAACTGGTTAAAGCTCTTTCCACAGTCAGTACTCTGGAACATTCTCACTCAGGTGTGTGTGTGTGTCTCCAGTCACATTGATGTTTAAAAGCTTTGAAGCTGACAGATCGGACAAACATTTCTCCTTCTAGATTTAAATTCTGATGAAATTCAGGTCCCAAGGAAGCGAATGACTCTGTCAGATTGAGACGTACGTTTGAGATTTCTGTCTGTAATTCCTCCTCTTCTAATATCCTGTAAAAACAATTTACAAAAGAGGGTGGTAAAAGAGGTGGGGGGGTGGCATTGTTAATTAGAGATAGTATAACAGCTGCAGAAAGGCAGTTCGAGGCGTTTCACCCTAATGAGGTAGTATGGGTTGAAGTCAGAAATAGGAAAGGAGCAGTCACCTTGTTAGGAGTTTTCTATAGGCCCCCCAATAGTAGCAGAGATGTGGAGGAACAGATTGGGAAACAGATTTTGGAAAGGTGCAGAAGTCACAGGGTAGTAGTCATGAGTGACTTTAACTTCCCAAATATTGAGTGGAAACTCTTTAGATCAAATAGTTTGGATGGGGTGGTGTTTGTGCAGTGTGTCCAGGAAGCTTTTCTAACACAGTATGTAGATTGTCCGACCAGAGGAGGGGCAATATTGGATTTAGTACTTGGTAATGAACCAGGGCAAGTGATAGATTTGTTAGTGGGGGAGCATTTTGGAGATAGTGACCACAATTCTGTGACTTTCACTTTAGCAATGGAGAGGGATAGGTGCGTGCAACAGGGCAAGGTTTACAATTGGGGGAAGGGTAAATACGATGTTGTCAGACAAGAATTGAAGTGCATAAGTTGGGAACATAGGCTGTCAGGGAAGGACACAAGTGAAATGTGGAACTTGTTCAAGGAACAGGTACTACGTGTCCTTGATATGTATGTCCCTGTCAGGCAGGGAAGAGATGGTCGAGTGAGGGAACCATGGTTGACAAGAGAGGTTGAATGTCTTGTTAAGAGGAAAAAGGAGACTTATGTAAGGCTGAGGAACCAAGGTTCAGACAGGGCATTGGAGGGATACAAGATAGCCAGGAGGGAACTGAAGAAAGGGATTAGGAGAGCTAAGAGAGGGCATGAACAATCTTTGGCGGGTAGGATCAAGGAAAACCCCAAGGCCTTTTACACATATGTGAGAAATATGAGAATGACTAGAGCGAGGGTAGGTCCGATCAAGGACAGTAGCGGGAGATTGTGTATTGAGTCTGAAGAGATAGGAGAGGTCTTGAACGAGTACTTTTCTTCTGTATTTACAAATGAGAGGGGCGATATTGTTGGAGAGGACAGTGTGAAACAGACTGGTAAGCTCGAGGAAATACTTGTTAGGAAGGAAGATGTGTTGGGCATTTTGAAAAACTTGAGGATAGACAAATCCCCCAGGCCTGACGGGATATATCCAAGGATTCTATGGGAAGCAAGAGATGAAATTGCAGAACCGTTGGCAATGATCTTTTCGTCCTCACTGTCAACAGGGGTGGTACCAGGGGATTGGAGAGTGGCGAATGTCGTGCCCCTGTTCAAAAAAGGGACTAGGGATAACCCTGGGAATTACAGGCCAGTTAGTCTTACTTTGGTGGTAGGCAAAGTCATGGAAAGGGTACTGAATGATAGGATTTCTGAGCATCTGGAAAGACACTGCTTGATTAGGGATAGTCAGCACGGATTTGTGAGGGGTAGGTCTTGCCTTACAAATCTTGTTGAATTCTTTGAGGTGACCAAGCATGTGGATGAAGGTAAAGCAGTGGATGTAGTGTACATGGGATTTTAGTAAGGCATTTGATAAAGTTCCCCATGGTAGGCTTATGCAGAAAGTAAGGAGGCATGGGATAGTGGGAAATTTGGCCAGTTGGATAACAAACTGGCTAACCGATAGAAGTCAGAGAGTGGTGGTGGATGGCAAATATTCAGCCTGGATCCCAGTTACCAGTGGCGTACCGCAGGGATCAGTTCTGGGTCCTCTGCTGTTTGTGATTTTCATTAATTACTTGGATGAGGGAGTTGAAGGGTGGGTCAGTAAATTTGCAGACGATACAAAGATTGGTGGAGTTGTGGATAGTAAGGAGGGCTGTTGTCGGCTGCAAAGAGACATAGATAGGATGCAGAGCTGGGCTGAGAAGTGGCAGATGGAGTTTAACCCTGAAAAGTGTGAGGTTATCCATTTTGGAAGGACAAATATGAATGCAGAATACAGGGTTAACGGTAGAGTTCTTGGCAATGTGGAGGAGCAGAGAGATCTTGGGGTCTATATTCATACATCTTTGAAAGTTGCCACTCAAGTGGATAGAGCTGTGAAGAAGGCCTATGGTGTGCTCGCGTTCATTAACAGAGGGATTGAATTTAAGAGCCGTGAGGTGATGATGCAGCTGTACAAAACTTTGGTAAGGCCACATTTGGAGTACTGTGTACAGTTCTGGTCGCCTCATTTTAGGAAGGATGTGGAAGCTTTGGAAAAGGTGCAAAGAAGATTTACCAGGATGTTACCTGGAATGGAGAGTAGGTCTTACGAGGAAAGGTTGAGGGTGCTAGGCCTTTTCTCATTAGAACGGAGAAGGATGAGGGGCGACTTGATAGAGGTTTATAAGATGATCAGGGGAATAGATAGAGTAGACAGTCAGAGACTTTTTCCCCGGGTGGAACAAACCATTACAAGGGGACATAAATTTAAGGTGAAAGGTGGAAGATATAGGGGGGATGTCAGAGGTAGGTTCTTTACCCAGAGAGTAGTGGGGGCATGGAATGCACTGCCTGTGGAAGTAGTTGAGTCAGAAACATTAGGGACCTTCAAGCAGCTATTGGATAGGTACATGGATTATGGTAAAATGATATAGTGTAGATTTATTTGTTCTTAAGGGCAGCACGGTAGCATTGTGGATAGCACAATTGCTTCACAGCTCCAGGATCCCAGGTTCGATTCCGGCTTGGGTCACTGTCTGTGCAGAGTCTGCACGTCCTCCCAGTGTCTGCGTGGGTTTCCTCCGGGTGCTCCGGTTTCCTCCCACAGTCCAAAGATGTGCAGGGTAGGTGGATTGGCCATGATAAATTGCCCTTAGTGTCCAAAATTGCCCTTGGTGTTGGGTGGAGGTGTTGAGTTTGGGTAGGGTGCTCTTTCGAAGAGCCGGTGCAGACTCAGGGGGCCGAATGGCCTCCTTCTGCACTGTAAATTCAATGATAATCTATGATTAATCTAGGACAAAGGTTCGGCACAACATCGTGGGCTGAAGGGCCTGTTCTGTGCTGTATTTTCTATGTTCTATGTTCTATGTACACCACTGTCAGTACAGGATAGAAATTCAGAACAGACAATTCCAGTTTTCTGGAACATTTTTCCTTTCTCATTCCCCAAAAGCTGTAAATCTCCATCCCACACACTCTCCCTCCATTCTCACTCTGCTGTGTCTAATATTCACCCTCCCAATTCTCCTGAAGGGGCTGATTCAGGCTGATTGACAGATCCATGCTCACTGCTTCCTGTCCTGGACACAGAGATCATAACAAATAGGAGCTGCAGTTGGCCATTCGGGCCTGTTCAACCATTCAACGAGACCATTGGCCGATCTACCTCAGCACCATTTTCCCACACTATCCCCCAAATCCCTCGATATCTTTAATATCTAGAAACCTATCAATCTCGGTCTTGAAAATATTTGGTGACTGAGCTCCACGGTCTCTGGGGTAGAGAATTCCAAATGTTCACCACATCCTCGAGTGAAGAAATCCCTCCCCATCTCAGCTTTCTCCTCATTTTCCTGCCTGTTCCCCATAACCCTTGACTCTCTCGTCAATCAGAAATCTGTCCCGGGGGGGAAGAGTATCCCGTAATACGGCCATGGGAGTAGCTGCTATTCCACAGGTTCTAGTGTCACTCGCCTATAATCCGTCATTTATCCTGATTGCCCGGCACTCATCTACCTAATCCTTGAATTAATATTTGTTGTCATGTCCCTGGAACGCTTTGGGATTACGTTTGGTAAGATTATGCTGAAAAACATCAAGAAATCCGTCGATAAAAGAGTGCAGGCGGATTCAGTGGGGGTGGAGCCGCCATTTCAACATGGCGGCCTGACCCTCAGGAGGTCTCGCGACCCCGCGCTCTCCGGGACTCTCTCGGAGGCGGTGAAAATGCCGACTGCCGACATTCTCCGTGTTACTGACCAGAGGCTGAGTGTGCTGACTCAATATCTGTGAGCTCATGAGGCTGGGCTGTAAAACACCATGAAGAGGCTCGATGATCCGGAGGAGAGAATCCCGAACGTTGAGCAAGATGCCTCCTCAGCATCTCCTCAATTCTTGGAAAACCGGCTGAGTGATGTGGTGGACTCCTGGAAGACTTGGAGAACTGAGGGTCAGAGAAAGAACATCCGAGTCGTCGGCCTGCCGGAACGTGTGGAGGGTGAGGCTCCCGTTAGGTTCTAGATCCTGTCTTTGACGCCGAGGGATAGTTTCCAACCTAGACCTGGAATCATTCATTTCCACAACTTGAAAGATCGCCAGAGCGTCCTGGAGATGGGTAAGGTGAGGTGGGACCCGGCTCCATGAGGGAGTGAGGATTTCCTTCTTCCGGGACTTTTTTGGCAGCCACACAAACGAAGCATCGAAGCTTCGATGAAGTTCGAAGGGAACTCAAGGCTGCGGGAGTGAATTCTGTCCCTTTAGCCTGTGACCCTGAAAATTGTGTTCGACAACTCCGTCAAGTCTTTGGATAATCCGACTACTGCCTTGGCCTTCGTTAAATCCATGAAGGGCAAGGACTTGGAGGGATGGTTTGCAGCTCGGACTAACTCAGGCTCTAATCCAGACCCGCTCCCCATCATTAAAAAAAAAATAATTTTTAGAGCATCCAGTAATTTTTTGCCAAATTAAGGGGCAGTTTAGCGTGCCCAAATTAGGGTTATGCTCGTGGTAAACCTTTGCACGGTGGTGCAGTGGTAAGCACTGCTGCCTCATGGGTACTCTAAATTTTTGGAGAAAAAAAAATATAAATAGCTTGCCCAATTCACCTCCGCTGCACATTGTTTTGGGTCGTGGGTGTGAGACCCATGCAGACATTGGAAGAATGTGCAAACTCCATATGGACAGTGACCTGGGGCCGGGATCGAACCTGGGTCCTCGGCGCCATGAGGCAGCAGTGCTAACCACTGCACCACCGTGCCGCCCTCCCCATCATGGTGTTGTCTGAATTTGTTATCTTTTATCCTGTTGAAGGGAGTTGTTATTCTGTGAGCGCCGATTGAATGTCTTCTTCTCCTCGAGTGTCCCAGGGACTCGGATTATCTTATCTCAGTTATGGTAGACGTGCCGTGTGCTGATTATCCGTCGTCTTTCTTCTATTATCCGAGCGTTAATCATGGCAGAACCGAGTGATGCCATTGCCGAAGGGTGGGTGGTGGATGCAGGTCTTCACGGGTGGGTCTAAAATGTGGGAGGGACATTCGATCCCCAATCCCTTGTTGGCCCTTCTTTTCTTCTCATTTTGGAGAAGGTGTCCTGAGGGTAACGTCAGTCTGGCCGTGGGGTTAATCCTCCGGGTCCTCAGTCTTATTGAGGAAAGTCCCCTTGGATCTATGGTGGTGGTGATTCTTTTGTATTTTGTTATTATGGGAGGGTTTGTGTGTTGTTGACTTTATCCTACTCTGGTACAGACGGGGCTTTTATCTGTGAAAGGAGCAGTTTGGAGAGACTTTGGTGCCTCTGGTGTAAAGAGAGTTGGAGGAGGGGGTAATGGCGCACGCCCGACTGTGGCGTGAAAATCTGTTCCTGTCTCTCTGTCGCCTAATTAATGGCGGCAGTTAATCTGCAAATTTTCTCAGGGAATGTACGGGGCATCCATCACCCTATCAGAAGGAAAAAGATCCTCTCCTTTCTAAAGGAGAAAGTCGACATAGCTTTATTACAGGAAACGCATCTGGATTATGAGGAACACTTTCAATTGAGGCGGGATTAGGTGGGGCAGGTTTTTTCATCTCCTTTTCATCAAGTAGCAGGGGTGTGGCAATCCTTATTAATAAAACTATCCCTTTTAAGGTTGAAACCTGCACCAAGGACAAAGAAGGTGGATATATGATCATTGGAGGTTCGGTGAATGGAGATGTTGTTTCAATAACGAATGTTTATGGATCCCCAAATTACTCCCCGGGGTTCATTACAAAGGCTTTTGTGGATTTTGCAGAGTTAGCTTTGACTAACACTTTTGTGGTTGGTGACTTCAACTGCCACTTATATCCTCTGGCAGATAAGCTGCCGGTTACCAGGAAATCCCCCCCCCCCCCCTCCCCCGCTCTGCAAGCTGGGGCGTTGGCCTCGGCTTGTGAGGAGGTGGGTTATGTGGATGTTTGGAGAACTTTGCACCCGAGGAGCAGAGATTTTACCTTGTTTCCAGCCCCACATCAATGTCAGACTAGAATCAACAATTATTTTGTGCCGAGGACGATCCTACACATGGTGTCTATTTACATCACAGGGAGCATCGTGATCGCAGACCTTCCCCCGTTTTTCTGGAGTTTCTGCTCGAGGTCTCACCCCCAGGTCGAGAACGCGGAGGTTTGATGCCTCCCTGATAAGAGACGGTTCATTTACTACACACTTTGCAGAATAGTTTGAGTTCTTCCTTTCAGTTAACTCGACTCATGGTATTTTCCCTTCCATTTTGTGGGAGACGTGTAAAGTTTATACTCAGGGGGGCTGATCATTTCTTACACTGCTAGTAAAAGGTGCAGGATGCTGGAGAACTAGCGGCGTCTGGAGGTTTGTTTGGCGAAAGCAAATAAATCATATGGAGGGCCCGAGTCAGCTATTGTTGAAGGAGGTCAACACGGCAAGAGTGGCTTTGGACTCCCTATTATCTCAGCAGAAAAGTTGGATGTTTGAGAGGCAGAAATTGTACGAGTTTGGGGAATAAGCTGAGGAAATACTTAGCCTGTTTGACAAAGAAAAGGTCGACTTTAGAGCAATTACCTCTGTTCGGCTTCGGAGAGGGAAAAGGGTCATGAAGACAAACTTGGATTTCAGGAATTCTATGCAGGATTATACAGGTCTGAGCAGTCTGGTGATGTGTTGGTGGGTGTGGAACATTTTTACTCTTCCCTGAAGCTTCAGGAGGTCTCAGAAAGCCATTGTGAGGATCTTAATGCCCCCCTTTCTAGGACAGAGTGTCAAAGGCCATGAAGGAGCTGCAGCCGGGTAAAGCCCCAGGACCGGATGTCTGTGGGTGTGAGTTTTATTGGGGGTTTGAGGATTTGTTTTTGGACCCGTTGGTAGATATGTATTCTCACTCTTTTGACTCTGGGATGCTGCCACCGACTCTTCGTGAGGTTAATATCTCTTTGATTCTGAAGGTGGACAAGGACCCAGAGGAGTGGGCCTCTTATCGCCCAATCTCTCTTTTGAATGTTGACTTGAAACTGCGATCTTATGTTTTGGCGATAAGGCTGGAGGACATCCTTCCGACAATCGTGCGGGAGGACCAGACTGGGTTTATACGCGGAAGAGTTTCCAGTAACAATGTTGGAAGGTTGCTGAATGTGATTCAGGCTTTTCAGAAATATCCATTGGATGGGCTGGTGATCTCCTTCGATGCAGAGAAAGCTTTTGCTCGAGTTGAGTGGAATTATCTGGTGTATCCGCTGCGAGGCTTCGGGTTGGGTGAGGATTATATTGAGTGGATTCAATTGTTACATCACAGACCGGCAGCGGCGGTGCTCACCAATGGTTTCAGGGTGTCGAAGTTTGAGCTTCAGAGAGGAAATAGACAGGGCTGCCCTCCGTCCCCCTTGCTGTTTGTGTTGGCCATTGAGTCCTTGCCGGAGGATATTAGATCGGATCCTCTGATATCAGGATTGGGGGCTGGGGTGAGGCAGCACAAGATCACTGTGTGTGCAGATGACGGGCTGCTGATGATGTCGATCCCCAGTGTTTCAGTCCCAGCCATTATTAGAGCAGTGGATGGATTTAGTGGCTTCTCTGGTTACGAGAACAATTTTACTGAGTGGGGCCATGCCAGTGGGGAGGGGTTGAGGGGTAAGTCCCCTCGTCTTGCTAACTTCCCCTTCAGATGTGTGGTCCCCCCCCCCCCCCCCCCCCCCCCCCCCCCCCCCCACACACCATGCCTTTTAAAAATCTGGGAATGTCAATGTCCGCCTCTTTTAGACAGCTGTATGGGGCCAACTTTCCACAGCTGATGGTGACTATTAGGTGGGACCTTGCCCGGTGTCGGCTCTTCTGATTTCATGTCGAGGGAGGATCACCTTCATTAAAATGAATGTGTTGCCCAGACTGTTGTACTCTCTGCAGATGCTGCCTATACTGCTGTCAACCAGAGTCGTTAGGGGAATTAATCAAATCAGGGCAGGACCTACTCAGTTAATGGTAGGGAGTTGGGGACAGTTACAGAACAAAGAGATCTAGGAGTACAGGTTCATAGCTCCTTGTAGGTGGAGTCGTAGGTGGACAGGGTGGTGAAGGAGGCAGTCAGTATGTGAGGTTTTATTGGTCAGAATACTGAATACAGGAGTTGGGATGTCTTGTTGAACATAAGAACATAAGAACTAGGAACAGGAGTAGGCCATCTGGCCCCTTGAGCCTGCTCCGCCATTTAATGAGATCATGGCTGATCTTTTGTGGACTCAGCTCCACTCTCCGGCCCGTACACCATATCCCCGAATCCCTTTATTCTTTAGAAAGGCATCTATCTTTTTCTTAAAAACAGTTGTACAAGACATTGGTAAGACCACACATGGAATACTGTGTTCAGTTCTGGTCAGCCTATTGTAGGAAGGATACTGTTAAACGAGAAAGAGCGCAGAAAAGATTTACCAGGATGCTGCCAGGACTTGATGGTCTGAGTTATAAGGAGAGGCTGGATAGGCTGGGACTTTTTTCCTGGAGCGTAGGAGGCTTCGCGGCGACCTTATAGAAGTCAATAAAATAATGTGGAGTATAGATAAGGTATATAGTCAACATCTTTCCCCTAAGATAGAGTCTAGAACTAGAGGGCATAGGTTTAAGGAGAGAGATACAAAAGAGACCAGAGGGGAAATGTCTTCACACAGAGGGTGGTGAGCATCTGGAAATTGCTTCCAGAGGCAGTGGTACAGGCGGGTACAATTTTGTCCTTTAAAAAGCAATTAGACAGTTACAAGGGCAGGGTGGGTATAGAGGGATATGGGCCAAATGCTGGCAGGTGGGACTAGCTTAGTGATAGAAACTGGGCAGCATGGACAAGCTGGGCCGAAGGGCCTGTTTTCAAGCTGTAAACATCTATGACTCTATCTGGAAAAGAAACCTTGTCTCAAGTTTGTTGAGCAAGCGAGGGTATAGTCTCCCAAAAATCAGGCTTCATCAATTAGTCTCTCATCTTAGGTTCATAAGGGATTGGATTAGGATGGAGCCAACATTCATCTGGCTCAATACAGAAGCAGACCAGTCAGTTCTCCCTCTATCCAAAACTGGCATAGGCTGATTATGGAAAGCATCTCCATGCATTTTTAATGTCTGTAATTTATTCTGAGTCTGATGCATTGGGTAAAGTATGGGACTCCTATCTCAAATACATAGGCTCCAATTTGACTGACTTGCTCCTCCTGGGCTTTCCATGAGTGAATTCAATTTAACTTAGGCCAGGAGTAGGGCACAGTGGTTAGTACTGCTACCTCAGCGCCAGGGACACAGGTTTAATTCCAAACTTGGACGGCTGTCTGTGTGGAGTTTGCACATTCTCCTCGTGTCTCTGTGTTTCCTCCGGGTGCTCCGGTTTCCTCCCACTGTCCAAAGATGTGCAGCGAAAGTGGGTTGGTCACGCTAATTTGCCCCTCAATGTCCAAGATGTGTAGGTTAGGTGGGTTGACCATGATCAATGCACCAGGTTATGAGGATAGGATGGGGAGTGGGCTTAAGTGAAATGCTCTTTCTGAGGGTCAGTGCAGATGTGAAGGGGCGAATAGCCTTCTGCACTACAGGAGTTCTATGTCATCTATGTTGTGTTATTCATTTTAATTTGATTATGCAGTTAGTCTGTTTGTGATATTTTTGGGTTTACAAACTGCATTGTTATATAATCTTACCATCTTTCCCCACTCACTACTTTAACCTGTTAACTGGTTCTTCAATTGATCTGGCATTTCATCTCGAGGCTCTGGTCTCTCAAATATCCTGTTCCAAATTAATTCTGCAATGTGTTGCTTGGATTTATGTTGGCAATATCTCTTGTTCCACTCTGTGCTCATTTGCCACAATTTGTTTCTGTTACTCTGTTGCATTCATTGTTTAAAAATTATTTAAAACAGCAATTTATTAAAAATCTGTCCAACTCATCTTTGAATATATTCAATGACCCCCACACCCCACTGGTCCCTGTGGAAGAGAAATCCATAAACTAATAACCCTCCAAGGGAAGAGATGACTGGATTGTACTTTATTCCAGAACCATAAATTATATATCTAATCTGTACTATATAACAACACAAGACATGTCTGGTATTAATTTACTGTCCCCTGAAATGTCAGCCATCTCATGGAGAAACCAGCCATTTGATTGTGAACAGTAGGAAAGAGACCATCCTTTTAGCCAGACAAAGAAATGTGTCAAGCTGAGGGAGCAAAGGATGTCAATGTCTTTAACAGAGAGAGAGAGACCTGGGCCAAGCTTTGCAGAGTCTGCACCCTCCCTGGATTCACTTCCTTTCCCTTCAGTTGCTGCAAGTGACCAATTGAAGGTGAGAATGAGAAAAGAAATGGAAAGGGGGAGAAAAGAAAGTGTTTCACTCACAGATGTTGGAGACAGGAGGATGTTTTCAGTCTGTGTGAAGCCCCAGGTTTCCTCAGTGTCCAGTTTCCGCGTTCAGACAACGGGGGAGCTGATTGGATGGGGAAGAGAGTCCTTCCGGTTCACCATCATTGGTCAACCCAATGTTCTCCCTCCTCGAGACAAGGTTTCCCGGCAACCGGCTGCGGCCAGAACAAGAAGCCTCTCGGTGATTTCCCCTCCCCCTCCCCCTCCCCGGGACTGAGCATGTCCGAGGGAGAGGAGAGATTGCGCATGTGCAAGGGAAAGCTCACCCCTGACCTTTCTGCTGAGGCGTTGACCAATGGAAAGGGTTGGATGACCGGAAGGACTCGTCCTCCAGCCAATCAGCATGGGCTTTGTGTAAATGAGATTAGTCTTCACACAGACTGACAACTTTCTCCTGTCTCCAACATCTGTGAGTAAAACACTTTCTTTTCTCATTCTGACCTTCAATTGGTCACTTGCAGCAACCGAAGGGAAAGGAAGTGAATCCAGGGAGGGTGCAGACTCTGGAAATCTTGTCCCAGGTCTCTCTCTTCAAGACATTGACATCCTTTGCTCCCTCAGCTTGACACATTTATTTGTCGAGACCCTCTCTGAAGCTCAAATATGACAACAATAAACCATCTATGAGCCCTGCCCAGCCTGTAATATAACAGGGGCCTGTTTAGCTCAGTTGGATGTACAGCTGGTTCGTGATGCAGAGCGAGGCTTCAATTCACGGCTGAGGTTATTCATGAAGGCACCACCTTCTCAACCTTGTCTCTTGCCTGAGGTGTGTTGATCCTCTGGTTAAATCACCACCAGTCAATTATACCCCTCAAAGGGGAAAGCAGCCTATGGTCATCTGGGACCGTGGCGACTTTACCTTTAATCTAACAATTGAATCCACTCTATATAATCCTCACCCAATCCGAAGCCACTAACTAGATAATTCGACTCGAGCAAAAGCTTTCTCTGCATCGAAGGAGATCACCAGCCCATCCACTGTGTATTTCTGAAAAGCCTGAATTACATTCAGCAACCTTCCAACATTGTTACATTCCCCCTTATAAACCCAATCTGGTAACCCCCCCCCCCCCCCTCCCCCTCCCCCTCCCCCTCCCCCTCCCCCCTTGATCGTAATTTGAAGTCAACATTCAAAAGAGATATTGGCCAATAAGAGACACACTTGTCTGGTCCTTCAGAATCAAAGAGATAGTAGCCTCACGAAGAGTCGATGGTAGCATCCCTGAATCAAAAGAGTGACAATACATACCCATCAATGGGCCCAACAACAAATCCTCAAGCCCCCTATAAAACTCACACCCACAGCCATTCCGGTCTCGGTGCTTTACCCAGCTGCAGCTCTTTCATGGCCTTTGAGACCTCTTCCTTAGAAAGGGGAGCATTAAGAGGCTCACACTGGCTTTCTGTGGCCTCTGGAAGCTTCAGGGAAGAGAATAAATGCTCCATATCCAGCAACACTTCACCAGACTTCACTGACTTTATAATCCGGCACAGAATTCCCCAAATCCCTGTTTATCTCCTCTGTCCTCAGAACCTTTTTCCCTCTCCCAAGCCACACACCGGGAATTGTTCCATTGTCGGCCTTTTTCTTTGTCAGACAGGTCAAGTATTTGCTCGGTTTATTCCCAAACTCGTCTGCCTTGCAAACCTTTCTTGACCTGCTGAATCAATAGGGAGTCCAAAGCCACTCTTGCCGCATTAACCTCCTTCAGCAATTGCTTATTCGAGATCTCCTTATAATTCTGCTCGGCCTTCGTGAAACAAACCCCCAGACGTTGCTGGTTCTTCAGCATCTGATCATAAACTTTACATGTCTCCCATAAAATGAAGGGGGGAATACCAGGGGTCAGGTTAACCCAAAGGAAAAACTCAAACTTGTTCTTACAATGCTTAGTAAATTAAGTATCTCTTATCAGAGAGGCAGCAAACCTCCACATTCTCGACCTGGGGGTGAACCCTCGAGTAGAATTCCAGAGAAACGGGGGATGGTCCACAATCGATGGTCACGACGGTGCAAGAGGACACCAGGTGTAGGATCGTCCTGGACATAAAAATGTCGTTGATTCTAGTATGACATTGATTAGGGCTGGAAAGAAGGTAAAATCTCCTCCCCTCAGGTGCAAAGTTCTCCAAACAGCCACATAACCCACCTCCTCACAATTAAAGGCCAACGCCCTAGGTTGCCGGGGGGTAACCGGGAGCTTATCTACCAGCGGATTTAAGGGACAGATGGGAAGTCACCAACCACAAAAGAGTTAGTTGAAGCTAACTCTACAAAATCCACAAAGGCTTTCGTAATGAACTCCGGGGAGTAATTTGGGGATCCATAAACATTTATTATTGAAACAACATCTCCATGCACCGAACCTCTAATGATCACATATCTATCTCCCTTGTCCTTGGTGCAGGTTTCAACCTTAAAAGGGATATTTCTATTAATAAGGATTGCCACACCCCTGCTACTTGATGAAAAGGAGATGAAAAAACCTGCCCAACCCAATCCCACCTCAATTTAAAGTGTTCCTCGTAATCCAGATGAGTTTCCTGTAATAAAGCTATGTCGACTTTCTCCTAAAGAAAGGAGAGGAAAACCACAGATTTGAGCCAGGGAAGTGGGATTGGAAATTTTTGGAGATGGGATTGGAAAGGAATTAGGACACTAAAAGATTTATTTCTTGGGGGTCGTTTTGCAGGATTGAAGGAGCTGGGAGCGAAGTATGGGCTGGAGCAAGGGGAAATATTTAGATATATGCAGATTCGAGACTGCCAGAAAGGAGATACAGAGTTTCCCAGTAGAGCCAGCTTCCACATTGCTGGATGAGGTGCTGACGACAGGGGGACTGGGGAAGGGGTAGTATTGGTGGTTTACGGGGCTATTTTGAGGAGGGGAAGGCGCCGTGTATATTTATGTTTGCCCTATGTATTGTTCTCATGTACGGAATGATCTGTCTGAACTGTACACAGAACAATACTTTTCATTGTATCTCGATACACGTGACAATAAACAAATCCAATCCTCACCATTGAGGTGATAGTATTTCTAATCAGTAAGGCTACTCCACCCCCTCTGCCATATTCTCTGTCCCTCCTGTAAACTTTATAACCGGTATATTTGTCCAGTCCAGACCATCCTGCTGCTTGTCTTTGGAACTGTGTTGAGTTCCACTGAGGCCTTCCCCTCCCCCACCATTTGTTAGTTTAAAGTCCTTCTGACCTCCCTATTTATCCTTTCCGTGAGAACACTGGTCTCAGATCGGTTTAGGTGGAGACCGTCCCAACGGTACAGATTCCCCCCTGTCCCAATACTGATGCCAGTGCCCCATGAAATGGAACCCCTCTTTCCTGCACCACTCCTTTAGCCACATGTTGCCTTTCCTAATTTTCTCATCCCTATGCTAATTTGCACGTGGCTCAGGGAATAATCCAGAGATTATAACCCTTGGAAACCTGTTCTTTAAATTTGTTCCTAGTTCCTGATATTCCCAAACAGGTCCTCTTTCTGAGTCTTGCTGATGTGGTTTGTCCCAACGTGGACCACAACAACTGGATCCTCCCCCTCCCTCTCCAATATCCTTTTAGCCGGTTAGAGATACCTCTCACCCTGGCACCGGGCAGGCAACATACCATGTGGGACTCTCGGCCCTGCTTCCAAAGGATGTTATCAGTTCCTCTAATTATAGAATCCCCGACAACTACCACTTCTTCCTCCCGCTTGAAAGGCCTCCTGTACCAGGTTGCAGTGGTCAGCCAGCTCATCCTTCCTACAGTCACTGCTCTGATACCCTGCCCCTCCGAGTCCACTCCCTGGAGACTCGGCTGTGAATCCCCGAGATAAGGTTTCTGTACTCACAGCTCCGAAACTTCATCCCTCCGAGTCCGCTCCCCGGAGACTCGGCTGTGAATCCCCGAGATAAGGTTTCTGTACTCACAGCTCTGAAACTGCATCCCTCCGAGTCTGTTGCCTGAAGACTAGGCTGTGAATCCCGAGGTAAGGTTGTTATACTGACTGCTCCAATACTCCATCCCTCCCTGGAGACGAGGTATTGGGGAATGAGGAAGGAATGTTCCATAGAAACTAGAATTCTCTGTTCTGAATTTCTATCCTGTACTGAGTGTTGAACATAGAACATAAAACAATACAGCGCAGTACAGGCCCTTCGGCCCACGATGTTGCACCGAAACAAAAGCCATCTTTGACTTTTGTAAACTCCTTTTACAGATATTACAAGAGGAGGAATTACAGACAGAAATCTCAATTGTCACGTCTCAGTCCCATAGAGTCACTCGATACCTTGGGATCGGAGTATCATCGGCCTTTCAACCTAGACGGAAAAATGCTTGCCCAATCTGTCGGTATCAAAACATTTCAAACATCAGTGTGACTGGAAAAGCACCGAGACACACACACCCGAGTGAGAGTGTTCCAGAGCACTGACTGTGGAAAGAGCTTTAACCAGTTACACAGTCTGAAAAACATCACACCATTCACAGCGGGGAGAGACCGTACATCTGTTCTGTGTGTGGAGTGGACGAGACTTCAACTGATTGTCCAACCAGGAGAGACACGAGGAGATGCCAAACATAGAGAAACCGTGGAAATGTGGGGACTGCGAGAAGGGATACAGATTCCCATCTGAGTTGGAGACTCATCGACGCATTCACACTGGGGAGAGGCCATTCACCTGCTCCATGTGTGAGAAGGGATTCACTCTGTTCTCCAGCCTGAAGGCACACCAGCGAATTCACACTGGGGAGAGGCCATTCACCTGCTCTCAGTGTGGGAAGGGATTCAGTGCTTCATCCACCCTGCAGAATCACCAGCAAGTTCACACAGGGGAGAGGCCGTTCATCTGCTCCCAGTGTGGGAAGGGATTCAGTAGATCATCCAACCTGCAGACACATCAGCGAGTTCACGCTGGGGAGAGGCCGTTCACCTGCTCTCAGTGTGGGAAGGGATTCACTCAGTCATCCCACCTGCAGAGTCACCAGCGAGTTCACTCTGGGGAGAGGCCGTTCACCTGTTCTCAGTGTGGGAAGGGATTCACTCAGTCATCCCACCTGCAGAGTCACCAGCGAGTTCACTCTGGGGAGAGGCCGTTCACCTGCTCTCAGTGTGGGAAGGGATTCACTCACTTATCGAACCTGAAGAGACACCAGCGAGTTCACAATGGGGAGAGGCCGTTCACCTGCTCTCCTGGGAAGGAAATCCATCATTCAGCGCACCTGCTGAGACACCAACATGTTGACAAGTGATTCCAGAGGTTGGATTCTGCTGTTATTGTTTCTGCTCTCAATAACACACAGGACGGCATTTTGTTCATTCTGTCAGTTGGTCAATGATGATGGGCAGAGGGTTTCTTTCTGCTGGACTGGCCGGTCTCATGGCTTTGCCTCCAGTGGGCTCACGCTTTTCGAGTCTTGTTGCTGTTAGAGGTGAAAATATTCACACGCAGGCCTTTTTGAATGAGTAAAGAAGCAGTTTGTTATATCAGAGCTCTGAGAGGAAGGCCTGAGGATCCGCAGCTTTAGACAGCACACTTTCTCACTCGAGCTAAGGTTCGCATTGGGTTAACATACAGATTGAAGGGGCGGAATTAGTTGCATTCTCATTTACATACAATCAATCAACTGTTTGTGTCACAATTCATTACATGCAAGCAGTCAATCAATTTTCTTAGCATCCCAGTTGTCACATATATGGTTAAAGTGGGTCTTGTCTCACCAGCCCCTAACTTCATGCAGACATCACTCAAGACTACCATAAGGATATGTCCTTTCTTCAGCTGGAGACCTTGAGCTATTAAGAATATATTGTGGTCCTTGTCCTGTGAAGGTGTTATCAGCGGCTATTGAAATACTCCCGAGAGACACCCACACCTGGTTCTCAATCAATGAGGCACAGTTTGGAACTTATTGTTCAGGAATGTGTTTAGTTCAGCCATTTTGTGTCTTTAGTATTGCTATCTTAGCTAACAGCCATTTTGTGTCCCTTCTGATATTAGTAAGCAATGTGTATACACTGTCTATTCCTACAAATTGCCTCTTCTAAACAGGCATCTAAGCCAATGAGTATCTTTTGTCTCAGCAGAACCATTCAAAAGTAATATAGGAGCAAAAATGTAGTTACAGAGCCAACTATAACATATTATAGTCCAGTATCAGAAAATGTCCCCCAACATTGCGAATACCTGGTTTCAAATTTCACAAGAGTGAAGAGGTGTATGGAAGGGAGTAGATATTCAGTTCGCAATTCTGTTTGGATCCTCCAAAATCATGCCACATTGCCATGCAGATGGGCCTTGGAGGTTCCTTTGGGCGGGGTTCTCCGATTGCCGACGCCGAAAACGCGTTCGACGATCGGCCGGAGAATCCATTTTTACAACAAAATCGGGGGCGGCGCTGTTTTTCCGATGCTCTGCCCCCTCGCAAATGGCGTACTCAAGCGCCGCCACAGTTGGGAGGCGAGGGTGTTTGGAGCCGTTCCGCTGGCAGGGGGGGCTTCGGCGGGGGCTGGGGGGAGGACTGGTGGGGGGTGGTCCAGCGGTTGTGAGGGGAGATACAGAGGGGCTGTTTTTGGCAGGCCGGGTCCGTGGGTGGCCGGCGCCATGCTATACGGCACGGCCGCCGCAAGGTGCCGCATGCGGGCAACAGACCCGGCCATTCTGCGTCCGTATCGGCAGGTAATGCCGGGGGCTTTTGCGGCTGCTAGTCCCCCACTGGACGGAGCATCGGTGCCCGGGCGGGGCGGGGGGGGGGGGGGGGGGGGGGGCAACTTTTTGGTTGTCAGAGAATCCAGCCCATGTTTTTTTTTAAATTTCTCTGGGTGTTTCTCACAGAAGAAAACTATCAGGGTATGGGGGACAAGTTTTCTGAGGTGACTGGGAAACCACATTAAATGGTGTGATGGGAGATAGGCAATAGCTAATATTTAATGAATTATATATCTACCAGGGGGTCAGTTAGCTCAGTTGGCTGTCGTACTAGCTGAGGTTATCCATGAAGGGTCCACCTTCTCAACATTCCCCCTCGGCTAAGGTGTGGTTACCCTCAGGTTAAATCACCAGTTATCTCACTCTCACTCTCTCAAAGAGGAGATCAGGCTCTGGTCCTTTGGCGACTTTCATTGCAGATATATACACCAAATATAGATTCCTTGAGGGAATAAACATCCAACAGGAAAAGTGATGCAACCGTGGCTAACAAAAAAAGTTAAAGATTCCATTAGATCAAAGGAAGAGGCTCATAAAGTGGGCAAAATAGTAGCGAGCCTGAGAATTGGGAACTAGTTTTAGAATTCAGCAAAGGAGGACCAAGAAACTGATAAAGAGAAAATAGAATATGAGAGCAAACTGGCGAGAAACATGAAAACTGACTGGAAAAGCTCCAATAGGAATGTGGAAAGGAAAAGATTAGCAAAGACCAATGTGGGTCCATTCCAGACAGAGACAGGAGAGTTTATAATGAGGAATAAGGAAATGACAAAGAAACTAAACAATGTGTGTCTGGCTTCACAGAGGAAGATACAGAAATCGTCCCAAAAACACTGGAGAAGCAAGGAATTAGTGAGCACGAGGGAATGAAAAAGATTTATATTTGTGAAAAAGAATTACTGGAGAAATGAATGGGGTTGAAAGTTAATAAATCCCCAAAAGTTGATGCTCTACATCCCAGAGTGTTGAAAGAGGCGGCTGTAGAGACAGTGGATACATTGGTGATCATCTTTCACAATTCTATAGATTCTGGAATGATTCCTGCAGATTGGAAGGTGGTAAATGTAACCCCAATATTTAAGGAGGGAGAGAGAAAATGGGGAACCACAGACCCATTAGCCTGACATCAGTAGGAGGGAAAATGCTACAATCCATTATAAAGGATGTGATAACATATGAATTAGGAGCAGGAGTAGGGCACTCAGTCCATCCAGCCTGCTCCACCATTCAATACGTTTACAGCTGATCTAATTGTAACCTGAAATCCACATTCCCACCAACCCCCCGAAAACCTTTCACCCCCTTGCTTATCAAGAATCTATCCAGCTCTGCCTTCAAAATATTCAAAGTCTCTGCTTCCACTGCCCTTTGAGGAAGAGAGTTCCAAAGACTCCCAACCCTCTGAGAGAAAGAAGTTCTCCTCTACCTTAAATGGGCAAGTTATTACTTTTAAAGTGAGTCCAATTTCTAGATTCTCCCACAAGAGGAAACAACCTTTCCACATCCACCTGTCAAGGCCCCTCGGGATCTTATATGGTTCAGTCAAGTCACCCAAACTCCATTGGACACAAGCCCAACCTGTCCAATCATTCCTCATAAGACCAGCCTCCAATTCCAGGTATGAGTCCAGTAAACCTTCTCTGAACTGCTTCCAACACATTGACATCATTCCTTAAATGAGAGCAATACTGTACACAGTGCTCCAGATGTGGTCTCACCAATGTCCTGTATAACTGAAGCATAACCTCCCTACTTTTGTATTCAAGTCCCCCCACAATAAACAATAACATTCTATTAGCTTCCTAATTACTTGCTGTATCTGTATACTCGCCTTTTGTGATTCATGCTCTTGGGACACCCAGATCCCTCTGAATCTCAAGAGCTCTGCAATCTCTCACCATTTAGTTAATCTTTTGTATTCTTCCTGCCTAAATGGACAATTTCACATTTTCCCACATTATACTCCATTCGCCAGATCTTTCCCCACTCACTTAACCTATCTATATCACTTTGCGTCTCTTTCTGTCCCCTTCACAATTTACTTTCCGACATATCTTTGATCATTGGCACCAAACCCCCAAACATTAGCCTGCATGTTAACATAAACAAATGACAAAAAGGAATCGGGAATCACCCATAGTCACCATTAACACATACAGTCCGTCTACCCCCAACTCTCCCAGCCCCCAGCCCCCCCCCCCCCCCCCCCACACTAATGTTCGATGTGATCCAATTCTCGAAAGTGCATAATGAATAACGCCCATGAATTGTAGAACCCCTCCATCCTTCCCCTCAGTTTAAATTTGACCTTTTCAAGCGTCAAGAATTCCAGCAGGTCTACCCCGCCACACCAGTGCACAAGGTGGAGAGATTGAACTCCACCCTAACAGGATCCGCCTTCGTGCGAACAATGAGGCGAAGACTACAACATCTGCCTCCGTGCCCGTTTCCAACCTCGGCTGGTCCGACACCCCGAATATGGCCTCCCAGGGGCCCGGGTCCAGTTTCACGTGCACCACTTTAGAAATTACCCTAAAAACCTCCTTCCAGTAATCCTCCAGCTTTGGACAGGCCCAAAACATATGAACGTGGTTTGCGGGGCCCCCCCTGCTACATCTTCTATCCCCTCAAAGAGCCAGCTCACCTTCGCCCTTGTAACGTGTGCTCTATACACCACCTTCAGCTGTATCAGCCCCAACCTCGCACATGAGGTTGAGGCGTTCACCCTCCGGAGCACCTCACACCAGAACCCCTCCTCCATACTCTCTCCCAACTCTTCCTCCCACTTTGCCTTGATCCCTACCAGTGGCTCCTTCTTCTCCTCGAAAATAGCCCCGTAAACCACCGATACTACCCCCTTCTCCAGTCACCCTGTCGTCAGCACCTCCTCCAGTAATGTGGAAGCCGGCTCTACTGGGAAGCTCTGTATCTCCTTTCTGGCAAAGTCTTGAACCTGCATGTATCTAAATATTTCCCCCTACTCCAGCCCATACTTCGCTCCCAGCTCCTTCAATCCCGCAAAATCTTTTAGCGTCCTAATTCCTTTCTCCTCCCATCTCTGAAAATTTCCATCCCACCTCTCTGGCTCAAATCTATGGATCCCCAAATCAGCATTTTATCACATCCTTTATAATAGATTCTGGTATTTTCCCAATACTGATGTCAGGCTAACAGGGCTGCAGTTCACCATTTTCTCTCTCCCTCTCTTCCTGAATAGTGGGATGACATTTGCTGTCTTCCAATCTGCAGGAACCATTCCAGAATCTATAGAATTATGGGAGATGATCACAATGCATCCACTATCTTTATATCATCACTTTTGACTGGTTCTGAGACACTTCAGTTTGGATTTCTGGTGCAGAGTAAAGTATAACCGTGGAGTGGAACTTTAGATTGTGTAAAAGGACAAAGTTCTATTTTATAAATAAAGATGTGGGTGGCATGGTAGCACACGTAATAGCACTGTGGCTTCACAGCGCCAGGGTCCCAGCTTCGATTCCCGGCTTAAGTCACTTTCTGTGCGGAGTCTGCACGTTCTCCCCGTGTCTGTGGGTTTCCTCCAGGGGCTCCGGTTTCCTCCCACAGTCCAAAGACATGCAGGTTAGGCGAATTGGCCATGCTAAGTTGTCCTTAGTGTCCAAGAAAAAGGTTAGGAGGGGTTATTGGGGTAGGATGGAAGTGAGGGCTTAAGTGGGTTGGTGCAGACTCAATGGGCCGAATGGCCTCCTTCTACACTGTATGTTCTATGTAAGATGTAGGTTTCTGGCAAAAATAGTGTTTAGTTAATGTTGCTTCTGAGGCATCACAGTGATGAAGTGGTTAGCACTGCTGCCTCACGGCGCTGAGGACCCAGGTTTGATCCTGGTCCTGGGTCACTGTCCGTGTGGAGTTTGCACATTCTCCCTGTGTCTGCGTGGGTCTCACCCCACAATCCAAAAAGATGTGCAGGATAGGTGGATTGGCCACGCTAAATTGCCCCTTAATTGGAAAAATTAAAAACAAAATGTTGCTTCTAGTTTGTTTGCTGCAGTAAAAGCCATAAAACCGTAACTCCTGTTGTGTGATCCTTTACATTGTTGACTTGGAATTGATTTTTAAAAAAAAAGTTACTGATCTGTACAGAGATCCTAATCCACAAGTTTTGACTTCCCATTTGAGCCTCAGGCAGTTTTCTGGCTCACTGTTCTCATGTCAGTGACAGCCAGGAGATGGAGCTGAGGGCTGAATTTAGTTACCAATAACGAGGCCTGCACCCCAGCTGGGGAACTGCCATGGGCGTCGCACTAATAGAGAGACAGGAAGGTGCTGGAGGACTGACTGGGAAATGGACGTCCAACCAATTAGGACGCAGGAGGGGGTGACCGGGGCTGGTAGTGACGTGACCCCCGGTATTCAGTGCCCCTGTGTCCAAAGTGGGGAGTCACGGGAACAGAGAAACCATTTGGGTTCTGAACATTGTGAACATCCTTTTACTCTGCTTGCTATTTATTCTCAAGTAATTTTCTGTTAGTTTTTTTAACCATGTTGTTTCATTAATAAACGATTGACTGTAAAAATATTTGATTTGGCTGGATTTTTCGTGATTAGATTGATGTAGTTCAGGGAAAGTGGGTGAGAGGTTGACAGGCTCTTTAACAGAAAGTGAGTCCCTCTAAGGCGATTGGCAAAGGAACCAGAGGGGGAGAGGAGATTTGATTTTTCTTTTGACATGCAAAATGGGGTTCAGGGAGTCAATTTTGATTGACTCATTTATTCAGGCTCCTTGAGGGAGTAACATGGGATGTCAATAAAGGGGAACCTGCAGATGTGGTTTATTTAGATTTCCAGAAAGTATTTCCCAAGATGCCACATCAAAGGTCACTGCACAACATAAGAGCTCATGGTGTGGAGGGCAACATGTCAGCAGGGATAGAGGATTGGATAGCTCACAGGAAGCGGAGAGTGGGTATAAATGGGTCATGTTTGGGTTGGTAAGATGTGACAAGTGGAATGTCACAAGGATCAGTGCTGGGCCCTCAACTATTCACAATCTACATTAATGAGTTGGATGGGGTTAAATTTGCTGATGACACAAAGAGGGATTGGAAATTAATTTGTCAAGTGGACTTCAGGAGAATGCAAAGTGCAACAAATAGATTAAGTGAGTGGGAGCAAATTGACAGATGAAGCATAACCTGGGAAAATGTGAACGTGTCCACTTTGGCAGGAAGGATTAAATAAAACATTATTTAAATGGAGAGAGATTACAGAACTCTGAGGCACAGAGGGATCTGGGTGTCCTGGTACAGGAATCACAAGTTAGTTTGCTGTGTTACAACACCCTGGGCTAGTGCGCGGTCAATTCCAGTCCCACGTGCCCCGGAGTCACAGCACTAGTGAATTAACCAATAATTCTTATTAAAAAACCCTATGTCTTTGGCCCTTGGCTGCCCAATAATTAGTCACCATTGTTGCAAATGTAAATACGATTACTGTTTTTATTTATAACAAGAACAATAATAAAATATGCAGCAAACACAACTGATTAACTATAAGCCAATTCCTAATTCCCACTTTAACCTGCCCCCAGCCTCTATATATATACACACACATAGACAGACAAACACAGAGGGGTGGAAAGGGATAAAATCAAAAGTGAAATAAATTCTTTTTTTCAGATGATGTTTTTTCGCACACTTTTCTTCACAGCAAACCTGCAGATTAAAGTCTTTAGTTTACAGCCTGTACTGATCTCTGTAGATTAATTTGTTCAGGTGCTCTGCAGTTTAGAAATGCATTAGAAGCAGTTCAGAGGAGGTTGACTCCCAGATTCTGGAATGAGTGGGTTATCCTCTGAGGAAAGGTTTAACAGGTTGGGACTATATCCATTGCAGTTGAGAAGAATGAGAGATGATCGTATTGAAGCACATGAGATCCTGAGTGGAATTGACACAGAGAATGCAGAGAGGATGTTTCCCCTGGTGGCAGAGACTAGAAATAGGGGAGACCCGGTTAAAATCTGAAATGTCCGAGCAAGCCCCTCAGTTCAAGGGCAATAAATTCTGGTCCAGCGACTCCCACATCCTATTAAGAATTTACAAGACTCTCCACAAATCCTCACTCAATTTCACTCCATTATTGTCCAGTTCTGGCTCTACCTGGGGTAACATCTACTCGATAATTTCTTCTTGTGCGGTGAGTTCTAGGTTACTGGTGCATAAGGACAGATGCTTCAAACAACAGATCAAACATGGATGTGAAAGATTTTCCAACTCCCTCTCTACCCCACGGCCAAATTGTGGACAGTTCTTACTCAGCATTATTTCTCCCAAGCCCTTCATTGTCCCATTATCGCTTTAATTTCACTCCCACTTTGCCCATGTCCAGTGTGTTTAATTCTATCCTGATTGTTTTAAAGTCAGTTTCTCTCTGGAGTGTGTCAATGTCTTGATGATGTCACAATGGTGTCTCAATCCCCTGGCCACATTAACCACTTCATCTCCTGCTGTGTCTCCAGTAGCTGTGTGTGTTTGGGACCCGGTCTTCAGTCCATTTCACTATGAATTTAGGCTTGTATTTTTCACATGTAACAAATCACATCTGCACACCCACACCGGTATCCCCAAATCATGTCACATATTCTTAACTCTCAGATGCGCTGATGCCCTGTTATGGTGCTGATATTTCATGTCGTGGCCGGGCTTTCAAATGTGGATTTCTTTCAAATAAAGTTCATGGGCCAGGATGCAAATATTTCCAGGAGAAAGTGATCAACTTATTCATCCCATCTAAACATTCCAGACTTTCACTAGAACACAGGTGGATACCAGATTGATATAGGTTTACCTTTCAGTAGTCAATGGTCAGACACCCTGTACCACTTGTCAAACTGGACTATTTGACGAACTGCGTGTTTTAATTAACACCCCTCTTTCCTCCAGTTGCTCTACTGTGGGTAAAATCCCTTTGGTTGAGGACGGGTTGATGGGTATCGTTTGGTACACAGTGGAACATTACCAGTGAATGATGCTGGTTCCATCTGTAATTGGCCACAATCATTCTTATCTTTTGCCACATTGGATGGTCATAAAGCTGATCTTTCCTGATGGTTCTGATTGACCATGTTACTTTCTCATTTTCAAAGCTTAAGGGAGAATTCAATTGTGGTAAAATATCCAGACCCAGAATAGCCTGGTCCACTGGGCCTATCCAGACTGAAGATATCAGAGAGAGAGCGCGAGAGAGAGAGAGCGGGAGAGATGACTGGTGGTTTAACCTGAGGGTCACCACACCTCAGACGAGGGGCAATGTTGAGAAGGTGGACCCTTCATGAATAACCTCAGCCAGTACGACAGTTGCACCCCAGCTATTGGAGTCACTCCGCATCGTGAATCAGCCATCCAGCCAACTGAGCTAACAGACCCCCCCACCCTGTAGATGAACAATAATGCCTTAAAATATTAGCTATTGCCTGTCTCCCATCATACCATTTAATGCAGTTTCCCAGTCCCCCTCAGACAACTTGCCCCTCATACCCTGATTGGATGTTCACCCAGATAAATTAAACAAAAACATGTAACCACCAATGCCCATCTTCATGGCAATGTGGCAGGATTTAGAGGGATCCAAACAGAAATGCAAACTGAGTATTTTCTCACTTCCAAACACCCCTTCACTCTGTGATCTTTGTGAAATTTGAAACCAGGTATTCGCAACAAGGCTCAAAGAGCGTCAGCCCTCTGGAGGCAAAGCCATGAGACTGCCAAGTCGAGCAGAACAAAACCCTCCGACCCTCCCCAGTGACCAACTGACAGAATGAACAAAATGCAGTCCCGGATGTAACTGAGAGCAGAAACAATAACAGCAATAGCCCCTGTAATCACTTGTGAACATGTTGGTGTCTCGGCAGGTACGAGGAAACACAAAATTCCCTCCCACATTGAGGGCAGGTGAACGGCTTCTCCCAGTGTGAATTTGTGGTGTGACTTCAGACTGGATAACTGAGTGAATCCCTTCCTACACTGAGAGCAGGTGAATGACCTCTCCCCAGTGTGAGCTCTCTGGTGTGTCTGCAGGCGGGATGGAACACTAATTGCCTTCCCTTACTCAGAGAACGTGATTGCCTTCTCTCCACTATGAACCCGCAGATGTGTCCGCAGGTTGGATGAATCACTGAATCCCTTCCCACACTGGGAGCAGGTGAACGGTCTTTCCCCAGTGTGAATTCGCTGGTGATTCTGCAGGCTGGATAACTGAGTGAATCGATTCCCACACTGAGAGCAGGTGAATGGCCTCTCCCCAGTATGAACTCGCTGGTGTGTCCGCAGGTTGGAGAACTGGGTGAATCCCTTCCCACACTGGGAGCAGATAAACGGTCTCTCCCCAGAGTGAACTTGCTGGTGACTCTGCAGGTGGGATAACTGAGTGAATCCCTTCCCACACAGAGAGCAGGTGAATGGCCTCTCCCCAGCGTGAACTCGCTGATGTGTCCGCAGGTTGGATGATTTACTGAATCCCTTCCCACACTGGGAGCAGATGAACGGTCTCTCCCCAGAGTGAACTCGCTGGTGACTCTGCAGGTGGGATAACTGAGTGAATCCCTTCTCACACTGAGAGCAGGTGAATGGCCTCTCCCCAGTGTGAACTCGCTGATGTGTCTGCAGATTGGGTAACTGAGTGAATCCCTTCCCACACTGAGAGCAGGTGAATGGCCACTCCCCAGTATGAATTCGCTGGTGGGTCTTAAGGCTGGAGAACAGAGTGAATCCCTTCTCACACACAGGGCAGGTGAATGGCCTCTCCCCAGTATGAATTCGTCGATGAGTCTCCAGCTGAGATGGGAATCTATATCCCTTCCCACAGTCCCCACATTTCCATGGTTTCTCCATGTTTTGGGTCTCCTCGTGTCTCTCCAGGTTGGACGATCAGTTGAAGCCTCATCCACACACAGAACACGTGTACGGTCTCTCCCCGCTGTGAATGGTGTGATGTTTTTTCAGGCTGTGTAACTGGTTCAAGTTCTTCCCACAGTCGGTGCTCTGGAACACTCTCACTCGGGTGTGTGTGTCTCGGTGCTTTTCCAGTCACACTGATGTTTAAAATCTTTTGATACCGACAGATTGGGCAAACATTTCTCCTTCTAGATTCAAAGGCCGATGGTACTCAGATCCCAAGGTACCGAGTGACTCTGTAAGATCGAGACGTGACAATTGAGATTTCTGTCTGTAATTCCTCCTCTTGCAATATCTGTAAAAGAAGTTTACATCAGTCAACACTCAGTACAGGATAGAAATTCAGAACAGATAATTCTAGGATCTATGGAACATTCCTTCCTCTCATTCCCCAATACCTCGTCTCCAATACCTATTCCCCATACCTAGTCTCCAGGGAGCGGACTCGGAGGGACGGAGTATCGGAGCTGTGAGGACAAAAACCTTATCTCAGGATTCACAGCCGAGTTTCCAGGGAGCGGACTCAGAGGGGCAGGGTATCGGAGCAGTGATGAGCTCGCTGACCACTGCACCCTGGTACATGAGGCCATTCAAGCGGGGGGAGGAAGTGGTAGTTGCCGGGGATTCTATAATTAGGGGAACTGATAACATCCTTTGGAAGCAGGACTGAGAGTCCCACATGGTATGTTGCCTGCCCGGTGCCAGGGTGAGGGGCATCTGTAACCGGCTTGAAAGGATATTGGAGAGGGAGGGGAGGATCCAGTTGCTGTGGTACATGTTGGGACAAGCAACATCAGCAAGACTCGGAAAGAGGACCTGGTTGGGGAAAATCAGGAATTATTTGCCGAGCCACATGTAATTTGGCACAGGAATGAGAAAATTAGGGAAGTAAACACGTGGCTAAAGGAGTGGTGCGGGAAAGAGGGGTTCCATTTCATGGGGCACTGGCATCAGTATTGCGACAGGAGGGATCTGTAACGTTGGGACGGTCTCCACCTGAACCGATCTGGGACCAGTGTCCTTGTGGAAAGGATAAAAAGGAATGTCACAAGGACTTTAAACTAACAAATGGAGCGTGGGGGGGCCTCAGGGGAACTCAACTAACAAATGGAGTGTGGGGGGGCCTCAGGGGAACTCAACTAACAAATGGAGTGTGGGGGGGCCTCAGGGGAACTCAACACAGTTCCAAAAATAAGCAGCAGGACGGTCTGGACTGGGTACCATATATACCGGTTATAAAGTTTACAGGAGGGACAGAGAATATGGCAGAGGGGGTGGAGTAGCCTTACTGATTAGAAATACTATCACCTCAATGGTGAGGGAGGATAATGAGGGGGGAGCATCCAGCGGAGACCATGGGCTGGATTCTCCATTGGCGGGATCCTTCGCTTCGCCGGCAGCGCGCTCACGCCCGCGGACTTCCCGACGACATGGTGGTGCCCACAATGGGAAACTCCATTGGCCGACGGGATGGAGAATCCCGCCCCATATGGGTGGAACTGAGGAACAAAAAAATCTCAAACTGTAATGGGTGTTGTGTATCGACCCCCTGGTGGCAGTTCTCAGGTGCTAGATTGTATAAAGGCAGAAATTAGGGGAGTGTGTAGCAAAGGCAGAGTACAGATTGGGAGAGGCACACAGGCACCTGTCAGAAAGGGAGTGAATCTCTGGAATGTGTCTGGGATAGTTTCCTGTAGCAATATGTTCCAGATGTAACAAGCGGACAGGCAATATTAGATTTAGTTATGAGTAATGAGCCCAATTTAATTAGCAGCCTAACTGTGCACGAACATTTATCAAATAGTGATCATAACATGATTGAATTTAGTGTCGTGTTTGAAAGTGAAAAGCACGTTACAGACAGTAGAATTTTAGACTTGGGTAAGACTTTAGACTGGGTCAAACAACTGAAGATCAGTGGAGAATATTTACGGAAACATTTAACGAGATACAGAGCAAGTATATCCCCCTGAGAGGAAAAGGCTACACTTCACAAAAAAAAACAGCCACGGATAAATAAAGAGATTAGGGACAGCTTAAAACTAAAAGAAAGAGCGCACAAAAATACAAGACACAGGACAGATCCGGACGAATGGGATAGGTACAAAGACCAGCAAAGGGTCACAAAGCAGCTTGTAAGAGCGACTAAAAGGGATTATGAAAGGAAACTCGCAAGGGACATCAATATCAATGAGAAGAAATGTTTAGTTATATAAAGGGAAAGCGGGTGGTGAAGAGCAATGTAGGCCCAGTAAAAGCTGGAAATGGAGATATTGTCAGTGATAATGGGGGAATGGCAGACACGGTGAACAATTACTTTGCCTCAGGATTTACAGTTGAAAAGTGGATAACTTGCCAGAAATTAATAGTCGATAGAGGACAGGGACTTAATACAATTAACATAACGATACCATCACTAACTAGGAAACTAATGGAACTAAAGAGTGACAAATAACCAGGACCTGACGGTTTCCATCAAGGGTGTTAAAGGAAGTCGGGGAGGACATTGTAGATGCTCTAACTAGAATCTCCCAGAGTTCCCTACATTCAGGAGTAGTCCCTCTGGGTTGGAAAATTGCACTTTTTGAAGCGGATACACCAACGAGTTCACACTGGGGAGAAGCCATTCACCTGCTCTTAGTGTGGGAAGGGATTCACTTTTTAAGAAGGGTGAAAGGGGTAAAACAGGGAATTACAGATCAGTTAGCCGAACACGACATGGTAGCACAATGGTTAGCACCGTTTCTACACAGCGCCAGCAACCCAAGTTCGATTCCCGCCTTGGGTCACTGTAAGTGTGGAGTCTGCACGTTCTCCCCGTGTCTGCGTGGGTTTTATCCTGGTGCACCCACAAGTCCCAAAAGATGTGCTGTTAGGTGAATCGGACAGTCTGAATTCAGTCCCTCAGTATTAATGTAAGCCTACTTTTGAGACTAATAAAGATTATTGTTATGAACATCTATGGTGGGGAAACTGCTGGAATGTATAATTAGGGGTGGGGTAACTGAACACTTTGAAAAAACTTTGTTCGATCAGGGACAGCCAGCCTGACTTATTTCCTGAATTTTTTGAGGAGATGACTAAGGTAGAGGACAGGGGAATGTCTATGGATGTCATTTATACGGATTCCCAGAAGGCATTTGATAAACTCCCACACAAAAGACTGTTAGCTAAGGTGGAAGCTTTCGGAGTTGAGGGCAAATTATTGACACAGTTAGGAAATTGGTTGAGTGGCAGGAGAGTGTGGGGATATGGGTATTTAATAAGATACAATGAAGAGTACAACACCGAGTTGTAGAGAAAACAAAACTTATTTTATTTAACATTAACTATATACACAGCTCCAGTTGCTGAGTTAGGAGAGATTACTTGAATTTGACCTGTTGCACTTTTCAGGATTAAATTCAATTGGCCACTGTTCTGCCATCTGACCAGCCCGTCCATATCATCCTGTATTCTTAGGCGTTCCTCACCATTTCCCACACCCCCAATTTTTGTGTCATCTGCCATCTTATCATATCTCCAATATTCACATCCAGATCATTGATGTGCGCTCCGAACAACATGGAACCCAACACCGATCGCAGTGGAACACCACTGGACACAGGCTTCCAGTCACAAAGACAATCTTTGACCATCACCCTCTGCCTACTGCCAGGAAGCCAATTTTGGTGTCAATTTGCCCTGGATCCCATCTTGACCACTCTCCCATGTAAGACCTTGTCACAAGTCTTACTAAAGTCTATATGGGCTACATGTGGGCGGCACAGTGGGTAGCACTGTTGCTCCATAGTTCCATGATTCCAGGTTCGATTCCCGGCTTGGGTCACTGTCTGTGTGGAGTCTGCACGTTCTCTCCGTGTCTGTGTGGGTTTCTTCCGGGTGCTCTGGGTTCCTCCCACAAGTCCCGAAAGACGTGATTGTTAGGTGAATTGGACATTCTGAATTCTCCCTCCCTGTACATACAGGGGCTGGTTTATCACAGGGCTAAATAGCTGGCTTTCAAAGCAGACCAAGGCAGGCCAGCAGCACGGTTCAATTCCCGTACCAGCCTCCCCGAACAGGCGCCGGAATGTGGCGACTAGGGGTTTTTCACAGTAACTTCATTGCAATGTTAATGTAAGCCTACTTGTGACAAAAGATATTGTCAACTGCACTCCCCTCAATTACACACCTAGTCATCTCCTCGGAAAATTCAAATGAAATAGAATCCACAGAATCCTTCTGCACTGACCCTCCGATAGAGCATGCTACCCAGGTCCACTCCCCCTCTCCATCCTCTTAATCCCATCTACCTTTTGGACACTAAGGGGTAATTGTTCATGGCCAATCCACCTATCCTGCACATCTTTGGACTGTGGGAGGAAACTGGAGCACCCGGAGGAAACCCACGCAGACACGGGGAGAACGAGCAAATTCCACACAATGTAGACCATAGATCTCTTCCTTTCCAACCCCCCACCGTCTTCCTTCAAACCAACTTTCCCCTTCTGATTTCCTGCTTTCAGAGACCCAAAACTTAAAGAGTCAGAGAGTTTTACAGCACAGAAAGATGCCCTTCGGCCCATCGTGAAAATGCTGCCTGTTCAGCCACAGCAGGTCAAAGATGAAAAGAGAGTGCAACAGCTCAGCACTTCATGAAGACACATAGCCATTTGATCTGTCCCTCTCTGCCACCAGCTCAGATACAACTGCACAAACTTAGCAGCCACGGTAGAGTTGGGATCAGCTGTGGTGAAACACTGGAACTGGATCCAGGTCAGGGTGAAATATAGTTTGCATGCCAGTTCATTGGATGGTGAGATCAGAGATGGGTTCTGCTATGGGTGGACTCAGATGAGGATTTTAATCGGCACTGATGAGGGTGTACATTGAGATGCTGAGTGGATTGGCTGGCTTGTCAGACAGTCAGTCCCCTTCACTGTCAAGCAGCATGTAGAGGTCTCACTCAAAGTCTCCAAATTGGCAGAGGACATTGTGCAGAACATGCCCTGTCCACAGCCTCAGCTCCATCTCCTTGTTCTGGTGCAGAACCAGAGGCACTGCTACCGCTGCTCACAAACCTGTTACAGCCTTTGTTTGGGTCGGTCTTTATAAGACATAATCTCCCTTTGACAAAGCCATGCTGACTATTCTTGATTAATTCTTGCCTCCGCAACAGAGATTAATTCTGTCCCTCAGAATATTTATTTCCTGACCACTCACGTTAAACTCACTGGTCTGTAATCTCCTGGATTTCCCCTACTTCTGTTCTTGAATAATGGAACCACATTATCTGTCCTCCAGTCCTCTGGCACTGCTCCTGTGACCAGAGATTTGAAAATTATTCTCAGAGCCTCTGCAATCTCCTCTCTTGCGGCCCACAGCAGCCAGGGAAACATCTCATCTGGGCCTGAGGATTTAAACAAGTCACCATGTGAAGGTGAGAATGAGAACATAAATTTAATGGGTAGAAACGAAAGTGTTTTACTTACAGGAGTTAGAGGAAATTTCAGTCTGTGTGAAGCTGAAGGAACAGCAGCTTTGCTGGGAAGACAGTGAAGGAAACTCCGTGCAGCCAGTGACACAGGCCCCAAACTCTGATTGGCTGGAGGATCAGCGCCTGTCCGGTCCTCCACAGGTTCCTATTGGCCAATGTCACTCATGGAGACAATGAGGGGACGGACGGGGATTTGACCTCCTTACGCTGAGCTGTTGTCCAATCCGCAGTTTTTTGTTTCTGTGACCAGGGATGTTGCTCCCAATGGGAGGCTGTGTGCTGGGAACGCCCCTCTGAGTCATTGTGACGTCCCACGGAGCCCTGCCTGAATCACTGCGCCGCGGTGACGTTTCCGGGTTCCAGTGCGCAGGGCGCAGACGAGAGCCCCGCCCCCCCGTCGTTGTTTCCCCCACCCCCTGCACCCCCAAGCAGACAAGGTTTCCAGGTAACCGGCTGGCACTTCCGGCGAGAGCGAAAAGCCGCTCGGTGATCTCCATCTCCACCTGCGCATGTCCAAGGGAGACAGTGAACTGGGCTGTGCAGAGGATAGCCCACCCTCTGACCTTCCTGCTCAGGTGTTCGCCAATGAGGAACTGGGAGGACCGGAAGGACTCTTGGCCTCCAGCCAATCAGAGCGCGGAACTTGTGTGAATGACCATTCAGCTTCACACAGACTGAAACCTCCTCCTGTCTCCAACATCTGTGAGTAAAACACTTTCTTTTCTCCCCCTTTCCATTTCTTTTCTCATTCTGACCTTCAATTGGTGACTTGCACCAACTGAAGGGAAAGGAAGTGAATCCAGGGAGGGTGCAGACTCTGCAAAGGTTGGCTCCGGTCTCTCTTTCTCTTGAAGCATTGACATCCTTTGCTCCATCAGCCTGACACATTTATTTGTCTGGCTAAAAGGATAGTCTCTTTCCTAATGTTCACAATTAAAGGGCTGGTTTCCCCAGAGATGGCTGACCATTAAAGGAACAGTAAATTAATATCAGATCGAGAAATGTCCAGTGTTGTTATATGGTACAGATTAGATATATTATTTATGCTTCTGTAAAGTATATTTATTATTGTTTCTCGTTTTGTAATCTGTAGCTACGTTATATAATTCCAGTCACCTCTTCCCTCAGAGGGTTGTTAATCTCTGGAATTCTTTTCCCACAGGAAACAGTGGAGTCTGGGGGTCATTGAATATATTCAAGGAAATTGGACAGAATTATTTTTTTGAATTTAAAGTGCCCAGTCTTTTTTTTCAATCGAGGGCCTCTCTCCCTTGGACATGTGCAGTTCCGGTCACCCGCTCGCCTGTGAGGTGGATAGAGCAGTTTCTCCAGCACGGGGGGATTGTGGGAGCTGCAGCCACAATTACTTCTCCGGTGCCCAGACTCCCAACCTCCTGGGACTGGGATGAAAAGTGAGGGGGTGGACATTGACCCCAACATGACACAAAGAACATGTGGCTAGTAATTGGATTTGATTGTGACCCCCCCCCCCCTCACCAAAACATCCTTTTTTAAATTTAAAGTACCCAATTCATGTTTTTTCCAATTAAGGGCCAATTTAGTATGGCCAATCCACTTACCCTGAACATCTTTGGGTTGTGGAAATAAGACCCACGCAGACACGGGGATTTTGTGTAAACTCCACACGGATCGAACCTGGGTCCTCGGCACCGTGAAACTAGATAGATTTCTGATTGATGAGGGAGTTGAGGGTCACGGGGAACAGGTAGGAAAATGGACTGAAAAGTTAAGATGAGGAGTGAATTCTTCACTTGAGGATGTGGTGAAGCTTTGGAATTCTCTCCCCCAGAGGACTGTGGAGCCTCAGTCATCAAGTATTTTCCAGATCGAGATTGATAGGTTTTGAGATGTTGAAGTCACCAAGGGATATGGGGGATAGTGTGGGGAAATGGTGCTGAGCTAGATTGGCCATTTGGCTCATTACAGGGTTGAGCAAGTTCAATGGGCCAAATGGCCGACTGCAGCTCCTATTTGTTATGGTCGCTGTGTCCAGGACAGGAAACCGTGAACATGAATCTGTCAATCAGCCTGAATCAGCACCTTCAGCAGAATTGGGTGAATATTAGATACAGCCGAGTGAGAATGGAGGGAGAGTGTGTGGGATGGAGATTTACAGCATGTGGGGAATGAGTGAAAAGAATGTTCCATAGGAACCAGAATTGTCTGTTCTGAGTTTCTATCCTGTACTGTCAATGATAACTTTTGTAAATTGGTTTTACAGGATAGTAGAAGAGGAGTAATTACAGACAGAAATCTCAAATATCACGTCTTGATTGACAGTCACTTGATCCCTTGGAGAACTCCCACCCGAGTGAGAGTGTTCCAGAGCACTGACTGTGGAAAGAGCTTTAATCAGTTACACAGCCTGAAAAAACACCGCACTATTCACAGCGGGGGGGAGACTGTACACATGTTCTCTGTGTGGGTAAGGCTTCAATTGTCTGACCAAGGGAGACACAAGGACACCCAAAACATGGAGAAACAGTGGAAATGCTGGGACTGTGGTAAGGGATTCAAAGCCCCATCTGCACTGGAAGCTCATCGGCGCATTCACACTGGGAGAGGCCATTCAGCTGCTCTCAGTGCGGGAAAGGATTCAGTCAGTCATTCACCCTGCAAACACACCAGAGGGTTCACACTGGGGAGAGGCCATTGAACTGCTCACAGTGTGGGAAGGGATTCAGACATTTATCCACCCTGCAGAGACATCAGCGAGTTGACCACTGGGGAGAAACCGTTCACCTGCTCTAAATATGGTGAGGGATTCACTCAATTATCCAGCCTACAGAGACACAAGTGGGTTCACACTGGGGAGAGGCCGTTCATCTGCTCTCAGCGTGGGAAGGGATTCTGTGAATCATCCACACTGCGGAGACACCAGTGAGTTCACACTGGGGAGAAGCCATTCAGCTGCTCCGAGTGTGGGAAGGGATTCAGTCAATTATCTACCTTGACGTCCCACCGGCAAGTTCACACTGAGGAGAAGCCATTCACCTGCTCTCAGTGTGGGAAGGGGTTCAGTGTTTCCTCGTACCTGCTGAGACACCAACAAGTTCACGAGTGATTACACGGGTTGGATTCTGCTGATATTGTTTCTGCTTCAATTACACCCAGGACTGCATTTTGTTCATTCTGACACTTGGTGAAGTGGGAGGGTTGGAGGGTTTCTTTCTGCTGGACTGGCCGGTCTCACAACTTTGCCTCCATTGGGCTCCAGTAACAAGAAAAATTAAAGATTCCATTAGGTCAAAGGAAGAGGCTCATTGATAGATTACAGATTTATTGCTTTACTCGTTTATTGGTACCTTTAAGAATTGGTGCAGTAAAATTCTTAAATTCAGTATATAGACAGAAAATGGAATGTCCACAAGGCAAAGTCATTGTTTCAGATAAAAATATGAGAATTGCTGTACAGCAACTTAATATGTCAGAATCTAACACTTTCAAGAAAAATTGCATTAAAACCCTCATAATGAATAAACCATTGCTCTACAAATACATCTAGTAATGAAAAAGTATCGCAGCCTTAGCAACAGAAACATTTACAAAATGTAGCAAAGCCTTAGCAACAAGCAAGGTTAATGCAGAACATCTTATCTTCAGAGGATTGGTACACGTGGCGGGAGCATGTAGACATTTAATTAATTTGATAGACATTAATGAATCTTAAGTAATGACCAATGCCTGGGTAACAAATCATGCTCCAAGTGGCAGAGAATTTTTTGAGTAAATCAGGAAGCCTCAGCTGAGAATTTGAAACCAATAAGGGGTTAGACCATTGATAAGAATTTCTTTAAGAATAAAGTTTCATGACTATAGTTTGTTCTGTATTCATGCTTTAAGAAATTCTGAACCATCTATTCATTTCCTAATATTTTCTTATGTTTTTGTTTAACTCTCTTTATTATGTTTTGATGTATTATTTGATCTGAATTTTGATTTATTTTTATGTAAGAGAGTCAAGGTGGATAATTAGCAATAAAGTTGCATTTTTGGACACCTCCAATCAACCAGAGCTTGGGCTCATTTTTTTTTTAAATAAATATTTTATTGAAAATTTTTGGTCAACCAACACAGTACATCCTTTACACAATATTATAACAACACAAATAACAATGACCTATTTTATAAACAAAAAATGAAGAAATAATAAATAACAAAAATGAAAACTAACCCTAATTGGCAACTGCCTTATCACAAGTAACACTCTCCAAAAATATAATTTAACAGTCCAATATATAATTATCTGTCGCAACGACCTATACATATTATACAGTATATATTAACAACCCTGAGAGTCCTTCTGGTTCCTCCTCCTCCCCCCCCCCCCCCCCCCCGATCCTGGGCTGCTGCTGCCTTCTTTTTTCCATTCCATCTATCTTTCTGCGAAGTATTCGACGAACGGTTGCCACCGCCTGGTGAACCCTTGAGCCGACCCCCTTAGAACGAACTTAATCCGCTCTAGCTTTATAAACCCTGCCATGTCATTTATCCAGGTCTCCACCCCCGGGGGCTTGGCTTCTTTCCACATTAACAATATCCTGCGCCAGGCTACTAGGGACGCAAAGGCCAAAACATCGGCCTCTCTCGCCTCCTGCACTCCCGGCTCTTGTGCAACCCCAAATATAGCCAACCCCCAGCTTGGTTCGACCCGGACCCCCACTACTTTTGAAAGTACCTTTGTCACCCCCATCCAAAACCTCTGTAGTGCCGGGCATGACCAAAACATATGGGTATGATTCGCTGGGCTTCTCGAGCACCTCGCACACTTATCCTCCACCCCAAAAAATTTACTGAGCCGTGCTCCAGTCATATGCGCCCTGTGTAATACCTTAAACTGAATCAGGCTTAGCCTGGCATACGAGGACGACGAGTTTACCCTGCTTAGGGCATCTGCCCACAGCCCCTCCTCGATCTCCTCCCCCAGCTCTTCTTCCCATTTCTCTTTTAGTTCATCTACCATAGTCTCCCCTTCGTCCCCCATTTCCCTATATATGTCTGACACCTTACCATCCCCCACCCATGTCTTTGAGATCACTCTGTCCTGCACCTCTTGTGTCGGGAGCTGCGGGAATTCCCTCACCTGTTGCCTCGCAAAAGCCCTCAGTTGCATATACCTGAATGCATTCCCTTGGGGCAACCCATATTTCTCGGTCAGCGCTCCCAGACTCGCGAACTTCCCATCCACAAACAGATCTTTCAGTTGCGTTATTCCTGCTCTTTGCCACATTCCATATGCCCCATCCATTCCCCCCGGGGCAAACCTATGGTTGTTTCTTATCGGGGACCCCCCCAAGGCTCCAGTCTTTCCCCTATGCCGTCTCCACTGTCCCCAAATCTTCAGTGTAGCCACCACCACCGGGCTTGTGGTGTAGTTCCTCGGTGAGAACGGCAATGGGGCTGTCACCATAGCCTGTAGGCTAGTCCCCCCACAGGACGCCCCCTCCAATCTCCCCCACGCCGCTCCCTCCTCCTCCCCCACCCACCCACCCACCACCGAAACACCAGCGGCCCAATAACACCCACCCAGGCTCGGCAGCGCCAGCCCCCCCCCCCCATCCCCGCCACGCCGCAAGAATCCCCTCCCCACTCTCGGGGTCCTCCCGGCCCACACAAAACCCACGACGCTCCCCTCAATCCCCCCTAAAAAAAGCCCCCGTGATCACCACCGGGAGGCACCGAAACACAAAGAGGAATCCCGGGAGGACCACCATCCCAACCGCCTGCACCCTCCCTGCCAGCGACAGGGACACCACATCCCATCTCCTGAAATCCTCCTCCACCTGTCCCACCAACCGCGCCAAATCCAACCTATGCAATGTGCCCCAACTCCTGGCCATCTGGATCCCCAAGCAACGAAAGTCCCCTGCCACCCTCCCCAACGGCAGGCCCTCCACCTCTCTACTCTGCTCCCCCGGATGCACCACAAACAACCCACCCCTCCCCATGCTCAACCCATACCCCGAAAAATCCCCAAACTCCCCAAGCATCCGCACCATCCCCGGCATCCCCTCCGCCGGGTCCGCCACGCACAGCAGCAAATCGTCCGCACACAAAGACACCCGGTGTTCCCCTCCCCCCCCCAAGCACCCCTCCCCACCCCCCGGAACCCCCCAACGCCATCGCCAGGGGCCCAATCGCCAGCGCAAACAACAATGGGGACAGAGGGCATCCCTGCCCCGCCCCTCCACGGAGCCGAAAACACGCAGATCCCCGTCCACCCGTGACCACGCTCACCATCGTGGCCCCACACAACAGCTGCACCCATCCAACACACCCCTCTCCAAAACCAAATCTCCTCAACACCTCCCACAAACAATCCCACTCCACCCCATCAAATGCCCCCTCGGCATCCATCGCCACCACCATCTCCCCCCCCCCCCTCGGTGGGGCCACCACCACCACCCCCAACAGTCTCCGCACATTCGCGTTCAGCTGTCTCCCCTCCACAAACCCAGCCCGGCCCTCGCGGACCACCCCTGGGACACACCCCTCCACCCTCATCGCCACCACCCCGGCCAGGATCCTGGCATCTACATCTAGGAGGGAAATAGGTCCATAGGACCCGCATTGCAGCGGGTCCTCTTCCCTCCCTAAGAGAAGCGACATCGTCGCTTCAGACACAGTCGGGGCCAGCTGTCCCCCCTCCCCCGCCCCATCAAAGGTCCCCGTCAATACCGGGGCGAGCAAGTCCACACATCCTCTATAGAATTCGACTGGGAATCCATCCGGTCCCAGGGCCCCTCCCGCCCGCACGCTCCCAATTCCCCCTACCACCCCCTCTACCCCGATCCGCGCTCCCAGACCCACCCCCCCCCCCCCCCCACCCCGGGAAACCCCAGCCGATCCAAGAAGCCCATCATTCTCTCCCTCCCATCCGGGGGCCGAGCCCCACACAATCTTCCATAAAATGTCCCGAACACTCCACTCACTCCCCCCGCTCCCCGCTCCACCCCCCACCCCCCCCCCACTTCCCCCGCCGCCCCCCCCCTCAATTGGTGTGCCAGCAACCCGCCCGCCCCCCCCCCCCACACTCGTACTGTACACCCTGTGCCCCCCTCCGCCGCGCCTCCGCAGCGCCCGCAGCCAGCAAGTCAAATTCTACACGTAGCCCCCGCCCCTCCCTGCACAGTCCCCCCTCCGGTGCCCCTGCACACCGTCCGTCCACCCTCAAAAGTTCCCGCAGCAACCGCTCCCGTTCCCCACTCTCCCGCCTCCCTTTATGTGCCCTTATTGATATCAGCTCCCCTCTAACCACCGCCTTCAATGCCTCCCAGACCACTCCCACCCGGACCCCCCCCACCATCATTGAGTTCCAAGTACTTTTCAATGCACCCCCTCACCCTTAGACACACCCCCTCATCTGCCATTAGTCCCATGTCCATTCTCCAGGGTGGGCGCCTTCCTGTTTCCTCCCCTATCTCCAAGTCTACCCAGTGTGGAGCGTGATCCGAAATGGCTATAGCCGTATACTCCGTTCCCCTCACCTTCGGGATCAACGCCCTTCCCAGCACAAAAAAAGTCTATTCGCGAGTAGACTTTATGGACATAGGAGAAAAACGAGAACTCCTTACTCCTAGGTCTGCTAAATCTCCACGGGTCTACACCTCCCATCTGCTCCATAAAATCTTTAAGTACCTTGGCTGCTGCCGGCCTCCTTCCAGTCCTGGACTTCGACCTATCCAGCCCTGGTTCCAACACCGTATTAAAATCTCCCCCCCATTATCAGCTTTCCCATCTCTAGGTCCGGAATGCGTCCTAGCATCCGCCTCATAAAATTGGCATCATCCCAGTTCGGGGCATATACGTTTACCAAAACCACCGTCTCCCCCTGTAGTTTGCTACTCACCATCACGTATCTGCCCCCGTTATCCGCCACTATAGTCTTTGCCTCGAACATTACCCGCTTCCCCACTAATATAGCCACCCCCCTGTTTTTCGCATCTAGCCCCGAATGGAACACCTGCCCCACCCATCCTTTGCGTAGCCCAACCCGGTCCATCAGCTTCAGGTGCGTTTCCTGTAACATAACCACATCTGCCTTAAGTTTCTTAAGGTGTGACTTCCGGGTGCGGCGATGACCAGCTAAGTCGCACGTTTCGGCAGCTCCCGGTGGAACGGACTTTTGGGCTCTTGATAGGAGCCCCAACGGCAATTTTAACGGCTGAAAACACCGTGCGGTAAACCAGAAGGGTGTTCCCCCTGGACACGGATGGAAAAAGGAGAGGAAAGTGGCCGGATTGCAGCGGATCCTTTGGAACAACGGCAAGGAAGGCAAGCAGAAACCAAGATGGCGTCGGAAGGTGGCAGTTTCATATGGGGCCCTGAACAACAAGAGTTTTTGAAACGCTGCGTGGAGGAGATAAAAAAGGAAATGAAGAAAGAGTTGTTGGCCCCGATATTACAGGCGATTGAAGGGCTGAAAGAGGAACAAAAGACCCAGGAGCAGGAGCTTCGGGTCGTGAAGGCGAAAGCAGCAGAGAATGAAAACGACATACAGGGCCTGGTGGTGAAGTCGGAGATACAGGAGGCACACCAGAAACGATCTGTGGAGAGGTTGGAGGCACTGGAAAATAACGCAAGGAGGAACAACTTGAGGATTCTTGGCCTTCCTGAAGGTGTGGAGGGGGCGGACGTCGGGGCATATGTGAGCACGATGCTGCACTCGTTAATGGGAGCGGAGGCCCCGACGGGTCCGTTGGAGGTGGAGGGAGCATACCGAGTTATGGTGCGAGGACCGAGAGCAGGAGAAGCTCCCAGAGCCATAGTGGTGAGATTTCTCCGTTTTAAGGATAGAGAAATGGTCCTTAGATGGGCGAAGAAAACTCGGTGTAGTAAATGGGAGAACGCGGTGATCCGCGTCTATCAAGATTGGAGTGCGGAGGTGGCGAGAAGGAGGGCGAGCTTTAATCGGGCCAAAGCGGGTACTTCACAAAAAAAAGATAAAGTTTGGAATGCTGCAACCGGCAAGACTGTGGGTCACATATCAAGGGAGGCACCACTACTTTGAGACGGCGGATGAAGCGTGGACTTTTATTGTAGAAGAAAAATTGGAATGATTGGACTACGAAAATGAACGTTTGGACAAAGTGGTGGGACGAGTGGGGGGGGGGGCGAAGAGGGATTGTATGATTAATCCTGCGGTATGGTAACTTTTCTTTCTCCCACAGGTGGTGATGGGGGGAGGTGGGGAGGGAGAGGAGATGGGGCGTTGGCCATGGGAGGCGGGGCCGAGGGAGAGGCGCGGGCTTGGTTCCCGCGCTATGATAATTATGGCGGGAATAGAGAAGCAGGAAGGAGGGGGCGCCGCACGGGGCGAGCCGTGATCACGGGGGGAAGCCGAGGTCAGCCAGAGTTTGCTGACTTCTGGGAGCAACATGGGGGGAGTAATTACGCTAGCGGGGGGTCTAGCGGGGGGGGGGGGGGAGGGGGGAATTACTGGGTTGCTGCTGCTGGGGAAAGGGGGGAGTGGGTGCGGGAAAGGATGGGCGGGGGGGCACCGTCTGGGAGAAATACGGCCGCGTGGGAACTGGGCGAGAAGCTGGAAAAAGATGATGGCTAACCGGCAAGGGGGGGGGGGGTGGGAAGCCCCCCAACTCGGCTGATCACGTGGAACGTGAGGGGGCTTAACGGGCCGATAAAGAGGGCACGAGTACTCGCACACCTTAAGAAACTTAAAGCAGATGTGGTCATGTTACAGGAAACGCACCTGAAACTGATAGATCAGGTTAGGTTGCGCAAAGGATGGGTAGGGCAGGTGTTCCATTCGGGGCTGGATGCGAAAAACAGGGGGGTGGCTATATTAGTGGGGAAGCGGGTAATGTTCGAGGCAAAGACTATAGTGGCGGATAACGGGGGCAGATACGTGATGGTGAGTGGCAAATTACAGGGAGAGATGGTGGTGTTGGTAAACGTGTATGCCCCGAATTGGGACGATGCCAATTTTATGAGGCGAATGCTAGGACGCATCCCAGACCTAGAGACCGGAAAGCTGATAATGGGGGGAGACTTTAACACGGTGTTGGAACCAAGGCTGGATAGGTCGAAGTCCAGGACTGGTAGGAGGCCGGCAGCAGCCAAGGTGCTTAAGGATTTTATGGAGCAGATGGGAGGGGTGGACCCGTGGAGATTCAGTAGACCTAGGAGTAAGGAGTTCTCGTTTTTCTCCTATGTCCATAAAGTCTATTCACGCATAGACTTTTTTGTGTTGGGTAGGGCATTGATCCCGAGGGTGAGGGGAACGGAATATACGGCTATAGCCATTTCGGATCATGCCCCACACTGGGTAGACTTGGAGATAGGGGAGGAAACAAGAGGGCGTCCACCCTGGAGAATGGATATGGGACTAATGGCGGATGAGGGGGTGTGCTTAAGGGTGAGGGGATGCATTGAAAAGTACTTGGAACTCAATGACAATGGGGAGGTTCAGGTGGGAGTGGTCTGGGAGGCGTTGAAGGCGGTGGTTAGGGGGGAGCTGATATCAATAAGAACACATAAAGGGAAGCAGGAGAGTAAGGAACGGGAGCGGTTGTTGCAAGAACTTTTGAGGGTGGACAGACAGTATGCGGAAGCACCGGAGGAGGGACTGTATAGGCAAAGGCTGCATGTGGAATTTGACTTGCTGACCACAGGCACTGCAGAGGCACAATGGAGGAAGGCGCAGGGTGTACAGTATGAATATGGAGAGAAGGCGAGCAGATTGCTGGCACACCAATTGAGGAAAAGGGGAGCAGCGAGGGAAATAGGGGGGGTGAGAGACGAAGATGGAGAGACGGAGCGGGGAGCGGAGAGAGTGAATGAAGTGTTTAAGACATTTTATAAAAAATTGTATGAAGCTCAACCCCCGGATGGGAGGGAGAGAATGATGGAGTTTTTGGATCGGCTGGAAATTCCCAAGGTGGAAGAGCAGGAAAGGATGGGATTGGGAGCACAGATCACGGTAGAAGAAGTGGTGAAAGGAATTAGGAACATGCAGACGGGAAAGGCCCCGGGACCGGACGGATTCCCAGTTGAATTTTACAGAAAATATTTGGACTTGCTCGCCCCGCTACTGACGAGGACCTTCAACGAGGCAAAGGAAAGGGGACAACTGCCCCCGACTATGTCAGAAGCAACGACATCGCTTCTTTTAAAGAAGGAAAAGGATCCGCTACAATGCGGGTCCTACAGACCAATCTCCCTCCTCAATGTAGATGCCAAGGTCTTGGCCAAGGTAATGGCAATGAGAATAGAGGAATGTGTCCCGGGGGTGGTTCATGAGGACCAAACTGGGTTTGTGAAGGGGAGACAGCTGAACACGAACATACGGAGGTTGTTAGGGGTAATGATGATGGCCCCACCAGAGGGTGAAACGGAGATAGTAGTGGCGATGGATGCCGAGAAAGCATTTGATAGAGTGGAGTGGGATTATCTGTGGGAGGTGTTGAGGAGATTTGGGTTCGGAGAGGGGTATGTTAGATGGGTGCAGCTGTTGTATAGGGCCCCAGTGGCGAGTGTGGTCACGAATGGACGGGGATCGGCATATTTTCGGCTCCATAGAGGGACAAGGCAGGGATGTCCTCTGTCCCCATTACTGTTTGCACTGGCGATTGAGCCCCTGGCGATAGCGCTGAGAGGTTCCAAGGGATGGAGGGGAATACTTAGGGGAGGAGAGGAACACCGGGTATCTTTATATGCGGATGATCTGCTACTATATGTGGCGGATCCAGCGGAGGGGATGCCAGAAATAATGCGGATACTTGGGGAGTTTGGGGATTTTTCAGGGTATAAATTGAACATGGGAAAGAGTGAGCTGTTTGTGGTGCATCCAGGGGAGCAGAGTAGAGAAATAGAAGACCTACCGTTGAGGAAGGTAACAAGAGACTTTCGTTACCTGGGGATCCAGATAGCTAAGAATTGGGGCACATTGCACAGGCTAAATTTGACGCGGTTGGTGGAACAGATGGAGGAAGATTTCAAGAGATGGGACATGGTAGCATTGTCAATGGCAGGGAGGGTGCAGGCAGTTAAGATGGTGGTCCTCCCGAGATTCCTTTTTGTGTTTCAGTGTCTCCCGGTGGTGATCACGAGGGCTTTTTTCAAAAGGATAGAAAAGAGTATCATGGGTTTTGTTTGGGCCGGGAAGACTCCGAGAGTGAGGAAGGGATTCTTACAGCGTAGTAGGGATAGGGGGGGGCTGGCACTACCGAGCCTAAGTGAGTATTATTGGGCCGCTAATATTTCAATGGTGAGTAAGTGGATGGGAGAGGAGGAAGGAGCGGCGTGGAAGAGATTAGAGAGGGCGTCCTGTAGGGGGACCAGCCTGCAGGCTATGGTGACAGCCCCATTGCCGTTCTCACCAAGGAACTATACCACGAGTCCGGTGGTGGTAGCTACACTGAAGATTTGGGGACAGTGGAGACGACATAGGGGAAAGACCGGAGCACTGGGGGGGTCCCCGATAAGAAACAACCATAGGTTTGCCCCGGGGGGAATGGATGGGGGATATGGAATGTGGCAAAGAGCAGGTATAACGCAATTGAAAGATCTATTTGTGGATGGGAAGTTTGCGAGTCTGGGAGCGCTGACCGAGAAATATGGGTTGCCCCAAGGGAATGCATTCAGGTACATGCAATTGAGGGCTTTTGCGAGGCAGCAGGTGAGGGAATTCCCGCAGCTCCCGACACAAGAGGTGCAGGACAGAGTCATCTCAAAGAAATGGGTGGGGGACGGTAAGGTGTCGGATATATATAGGGAAATGAGAGACGAAGGGGAGACTATGATGGACGAACTAAAAGGGAAATGGGAAGAAGAGCTAGGGGAGGAGATTGAGGAGGGAATGTGGGCAGATGCCCTAAACAGGGTAAACTCGTCGTCCTCGTGCGCAAGGCTAAGCCTGATTCAGTTTAAGGTATTACACAGGGCACATATGACTGGAACACGGCTCAGTAAATTTTTTGGGGTGGAGGATAGGTGTGCGAGGTGCTCGAGAGGCCCAGCGAATCATACCCATATGTTTTGGTCATGCCCGGCACTACAGGGGTTTTGGATGGGGGTGACAAAGGTGCTTTCGAAAGTAGTAGGAGTCCGGGTCGAACCAAGCTGGGGGTTGGCTATATTTGGGGTTGCACAAGAGCCGGGAGTGCAGGAGGCGAAAGAGGCCGATGTTTTGGCCTTTGCGTCCCTAGTAGCCCGGCGCAGAATATTGCTAATGTGGAAAGAAGCCAAGTCCCCGGGGGTGGAGACCTGGATAAATGATATGGCGGGGTTCATAAAGTTAGAGCGGATTAAGTTCGTCCTAAGGGGGTCGGCTCAAGGGTTTACTAGGCGGTGGCAACCGTTCGTCGAATATCTTGCGGAAAGATAGATAGGGGAGAACAAAGAAGGCAGCAGCAGCAGCCCAGGACTTGGGGTGTGGGGGGGCGGGGGGGGGGGGGGGGGGGTGTGGCCTGAGACAAGGCAGTTGCCAATTAGGGCTAGTTTTTATTTTTTGTTATTTAATATTTATTTATTTGTTGTCGTTTTCTTTTGTTCTTGTTTAAATAAAAAAGGTCATTATTATCTGTACTGTTATAATGTTGTGTAAAGGATGCACAATGTACTGTGTTGGTTGACCAAAAATTTTCAATAAAATATTATTTAAAAAAAAAAAAAAAGTTTCTTAAGGTGTGCGAGTACCCGTGCCCTCTTTATCGGCCCGTTCAGCCCTCTCACGTTCCACGTGATCAGCCGGGTTGGGGGGCTTCCTACCCCCCCCCCCCTCTCCCCCCCGCCCCTTGTCGATTAGACATCCCCTTTTTCCAGCTCCTCACCCGGTTCCCACGCAGCTGTATCTCCCCCAGGCGGTGCCCCCCCGCCCATCCCCTCCCATACCAGCTCCCCCCTCTCCCCAGCAGCAGCAACCCAGTAATTCCTCCCTCCCACCCCCCCGCTAGATCCCCCGCTAGCGTAATTACTCCCCCCATGTTGCTCCCAGAAGTCAGCAAACTCTGGCCGACCTCGGCTTCCCCCCGTGACCTCGGCTCGCACCGTGCGATGCCCCCTCCTTCCTGCTTCTCTATTCCCGCCATGATTATCATAGCGCGGGAACCAAGCCCGCGCTTTTCCCTTGGCCCCACCCCCAATGGCCAACGCCCCATCTCCTCCACCTCCCCTCCTCCCCCCATCACCACCTGTGGAAGAGAGAAAAGTTAACACATCGCAGGATTAATACATAAAACTCCTCTTTCCCCCTTTTTAACCCCCCTCTTCGCCCCCCACATTCGCCCCACCACTTTGTTCAAACGTTCTTTTTAATAACCCGCTCATTCCAGTTTTTCTTCCACAATAAAAGTCCACGCTTCATCCACCGTCTCAAAGTAGTGGTGCCTCCCTCGATATGTGACCCACAGTCTTGCCGGTTGCAGCATTCCAAATTTTATCTTCTTTTTATGAAGCACCGCCTTGGCCCGATTAAAGCTCGCCCTCCTTCTCGCCACCTCCGCACTCCAGTCTTGATAAACGCGGATCACAGCGTTCTCCCATTTACTGCTCCGAGTTTTCTTTGCCCATCTAAGGACCATTTCTCTATCCTTAAAACGGAGGAATCTCACCACTATGGCTCTGGGAATTTCTCCTGCTCTCGGTCCTCGCGCCATCACTCGGTATGCTCCCTCCACCTCCAACGGACCCGCCGGGGCCTCCGCTCCCATTAACGAGTGCAGCATCGTGCTCACATATGCCCCGACGTCCGCTCCCTCCGCACCTTCAGGAAGACCAAGAATCCTCAGGTTGTTCCTCCTTGCGTTGTTCTCCAGTGCCTCCAACCTTTCCACACATTGTTTCTGATGTGCCTCATGCGTCTCCGTCTTCACCACCAGGCCCTGTATGTCGTCCTCATTCTCAGCTGCCTTTGCCTTCACGACCCGAAGCTCCCGCTCCTGGGTCTTTTGTTCCTCCTTTAGCCCTTCGATCGCCTGTAGTATCGGGGCCAACAGCTCTTTCTTCATTTCCTTTTTGAGTTCTTCCACACAGCATTTCAAAAACTCTTGTTGTTCAGGGCCCCATGTTAAACTGCCACCTTCCGACGCCATCTTGGTTTTTGCTTGCCTTCCTTGCCGCTGTTCTAAAGGATCCACTGCAATCCGGCCACTTTCTCCTCCTTTTTTCATCCGTATCCAGGGGGGATTCCTTTCTGGTTTACCGCACGGTGTTTTTAGCCGTCAAAATTGCCGTTGGGGCTCCTTATCAAGAGCCCAAAAGTCCGTTTCACCGGGAGCTGCCGAAACGCGCGACTCAGCTGGTCATCGCCGCACCTGGAAGTCTCCTTGGGCTCATTTTTGAAGATAAAATAAAAGATCTTGTCACTCATATAGTTGCCAAAATAAGTGTAACCCCGAGGATTGGAAACTTGTTCTAGAATTCAGCAAAGGAGGATCAAGAAACTCATAAAGAGAAAATAGAATATGAGAGCAAACTGGCTAGAAACATAAAAAAACGACTGGAAAAGTTCCTGCAAAATGTGAAAAGGAAAAGATTCGCAAAGACCAATGTGGGTCCATTGCAGGCAAAGACAGGAGAGTTTATAATGGAGAATAAGGAAATGACAGAGAAACTAAACAATGTGTGTCTGTCTCATGGAGGAAGATACAGAAATCGTCCCAAAAACAGAGAACCAAGGAACCAGTGAGCACGAGGAACTGAAAGAGATTAGTATTAGTGAAAAAGCAGTACTGGAGAAATTAATGTGGTTGAAAGTTAATAAATCTCCAAAAGCTGCTGCTCTCCATCCCAGAGTGTTGAAAGAGGCGGCTGTAGAGATAGTGGATACGTTGGTGGTCATCTTTCAAAATTCGATAGATTCTGGAATGGTTCCTGCAGATTGGAAGGTGGTAAATGTAACCCCACTATTTAAGGAGGGAGAGAAAACAGGAACCACAGACCCATCAGCCTGACATCAGTAGGAGGGAAAATGCTACAATCTATCATAAAGGATGTGATAACATACAAATTAGCAGCAGGAGTAGGCCACTCGGCCCCTCGAGCCTGCTCCACCATTCAATACGTTCCCGGCTGATCTGATTGTAACCTCAACTCCCATCGCCCCCCGATAAGTTTGCTAATAAAGTATCTATTCAACTCCATCTTCAAAATATTCAAATACTCTGCTTTCACTGCCCTTTGAGGAAGAGAGTTCCAAAGACTCACAACTCTGAGAGAAAAAAGTTCTCCTCTGCCTTAAATGGGCAAGTTATTGCTTTTAAAGTGACTCCAATTTCTAGATTCTCCCACAAGAGGAAACATCCTTTCCACATCCACCCTGTCAAGGCCCCTCAGGATCTGATACGGTTCAATCAAGTCACCTAAACTCCATTGGACACAAGCCCAGCCTGTCCAATCATTCCTCATAAGACCAGCCTCCAATTCCAGGTACGAGTCCAGTAAACCTTTTCTGAACTGCTTCCAACACATTGACATCATTTCATAAATGAGAGCGATACTGTACACAGTGCTCCAGATGTGGATTCATCAATGTCCTGTGTAACTGAAGCACAACCTCCCTACTTTTGTATTCAATTCCCTTTTTGTGATTCATGCTCTTGGACACCCATATCCCTCTGAGTCTCTCACTATTCAGATCAGAAACCTTTTTATTCTTCTGGCAACATGGACAATTTCTCATTTTCTCACATTATTCTCCATTTGGCAGATCTTTTCCCACTCGCGTAACCTACATCTATCCTTTGTAGTCTCCTTATGTCCTCTTCACAATTTACTTTCCTACCTATCTTTATACCATCGGACGTCGGAGCAGGAGTAGGCCATTCAGCCCATCGAGCCTGCGCCGCCATTCAATACGATCATGGCTGATCATCCACTTCACGGTAGCACAGTGGGTAGCACAGTTGCTTCACAGCTCCAGGGTCCCAGGTTCGATTCCGGCTTGGGCCACTGTCTGTGTGGAGTTTGCACTTTCTCCCTGTGCCTGCCTGGGTTTCCTCCGGGTGCTCTGGTTTCCTCCCACAGTCCAAAGATGTGCAGGTTAGGTGGATTGGCCATGCTAAATTGCCCTTAGTGTCCTAAAAGGTTGGGTGGGGTTGTGGACTTAGGTTGGGTGCTCTTTCCAAGGGCCGGTGCAGACTCTTTTTTAAAAAAATATATTTTATTGAAATTTTTTTTCCCTGAGCAACATTTTTCCCGCTTACAAAACAAGCGAAACGATAACAATAACAAAACAGGAATTTTTTAACTTTTTAACAATAATAATAATAATATACAAGTAACAAAACCTCGTACTCTATTGACCTATACTCAACTAAGCCTCCTCCTCCCCCCCCCCCCCCCCCCCCCCGGGTTGCTGCTGCTGGTCATCTGTCTTCCCTCTAACGTTCCCCTAGGTAGTCGAGAAATGGCTGCCACCGCCTGGTGAACCCTTGAGCCGATCCTCTCAGGGCAAACTTTATCTGCTCCAGTTTAATAAACCCCACCATATCGTTTACCCAGGCCTCCAGTCCGGGGGGTTTCGCCTCCTTCCACATGAGTAGGATCCTGCGCCGGGCTACGAGGGACGCAAAGGCCATGACATCGGCCTCTTTCGCCTCCTGCACTCCCGGCTCTTCCGCAACTCCAAATAGAGCTAACCCCCAGCCTGGTTTGACCCGGGCCTTCACCACCTGCGAAATCACTCCCGTCACTCCCTTCCAGTGCCGGGCACGCCCAAAACATATGTGCGTAGTTTGCCGGGCTCCCGCCACACCTCCCACATTTGTCCTCCACTCCAAAGAACCTGCTCAATCTTGCCCCCGTTATGTGTGCTCTATGTAGCACCTTAAATTGAATCAGGCTAAGCCTGGCGCATGAGGAAGAGGAATTTACCCTGCTTAGGGCATCAGCGCACATACCCTCCTCTATCTCCTCCCCTAATTCTTCTTCCCACTTTCTTTTTAGTTCGCCCACCGACTCCTCCCCCTCTTCCCTCATCTCTCTATAAATCTCTGACACCTTGCCCTCTCCGACCCACACCCCTGAAATCACCCTGTCCTGTATCCCCTGTGTCGGGAGCCGCGGAAATTCCCTCACCTGTTGTCTAGTAAACGCCCTCACCTGCATATATCTCAAGAAATTCCCCCGGGGTAACTTATACTTTTCCTCCAGTGCTCCCAAGTTCGCAAAAGTCCCATCTATGAATAAATCTCCCACCTTCCTAATTCCCAACTGGTACCAGCTCTGAAATCCTCCATCCATTCTTCCTGGGGCGAACCTATGGTTGTTCCTGATAGGGGACCCCACCAGGGCTCCCCGCACCCCTCTCTGTCGCCTCCACTGTCCCCATATGTTCAGTGTTGCTGCCACCACCGGATTCGTGGTGTACTTTTTCGGTGAGAACGGTAGCGGCGCCGTCACCAGCGCCTCTAGACTCGTCCCTTTACAGGACCTTCTCTCCAGCCTTTTCCACGCCGCTCCCTCACCCTCCATCATCCATCTACGTATCATTGCCACATTGGTGGCCCAATAATAATCTCCCAAGTTCGGTAGTGCCAGTCCTCCTCTGTCCCTACTGCGCTGAAGGAACCCCCCTATTTACTCTCGGAACTTTCCCTGCCCACACAAAGCTCGTAATGCTCCTATCTATTTTATTAAAAAAGGTCCTGGTGATTAAAATAGGGAGACATTGAAATACAAATAAGAACCTCGGGAGGACCATCATCTTAATTGCTTGCACCCTGCCCGCCAGCGATAAAGGCTGCATGTCCCACCTCTTAAAGTCCTCCTCCATTTGTTCTACCAGCCGTGTCAGATTAAGTCTGTGCAAGGTGGGCCGGTGCAGACTCAATGGGCTGAATGGCCTCCTTCTGCATTGTAAATTCTATGATTCTATGATTCAATGTCTTTTTCCCCACACTATCTCCATATCCATTTGTGTTATTAATATTTAAAAATCTGTCAGTTAGGTGGCCTGTGGCCCAGTGGTTAGCACTGTTGCCTCACGGCCCCAAGAACCTGAGTTCGATCCTGGCCCCGGGTCACTGTCCATGTGGAGTTTGCACACTCTCCTAGTGCCTTGTGGGTCTCAGATCCACAACTGAACTTGATGTGCAGCATTGGTGAATTGGCCTCGCCACACTGCCTCTTAATTAGAAAAACATAATTTATTAAACAAAGAGAAAGAAATCTGTCAGTCTCTGCTTTAAACACACTCAGTGACTGAACTTCCACAGCCCTCTAGGGTAGAGAATTCCAAAGATTCACAACCCTCGGAGTAAAGAAATGTCTCCTCCGAGACCGGTCCTAAGTGGCTTCTCCCTTAGTTTGAAATTGTGTCCCCTGGTTCCAGACTCTCCAACCAGGGGAAACCTCTCACCTGCACCCACCCTGTCTATTCCTTAATGGATTTTGTAAGTTTCAATGAAATCCCCTCTCATTCCTTGAAACTCCAGAGAAAAGAGGCCTAGTTTCCCCAATCTGCATTCATAGGACAGTCCTGCCAAACCCGGAACAAGTCTGGTGAAACTTTGTTGCTGTTCCTCTGTGGCAATACCTTTCCTAAGGTAAGGGGAGTAAAACTGCACACATTACTCCAGCTGTGGTCTAAGCATTTCATAATGATCGATGTCAAGGCCACCGGACGGTATTCATTGAGGCACATTGCCTGGTTCTTCTTTGGCACCGGTATGATGGTGGTCTTCTTGAAGCAGGTGGGAATCTCAGAACGGAGCAGGGAGAGGTTCAGGATGTCCGCGAACACACCTGCCAGTTGGTCCGCGCAGGATCTGGGTGCACGGCAGGGACTCAGTCAGGACCCGCCGCTTTCCAAGGGTTCACTTTCAAGAAGGCTAATCTGACTTTGGACGCTGTGACGATGGGCATGGGTGTGCCCAAGGCTGCTGGGGCAGATGTCAAAGGTTTGTTGGTTTCCTGCTCGAAATAAGCATAGAATGCATTGAGTTTGTTGGGAAGGGGTGCGCTGTTGCTAAAGATCCTACTCGGCTTTGCTTTTTAGCGCATTATGTTGTTTAAGCCTCGCCACAATCGATGAGAGTCCATGATTCTAGCTTAGTCTGGACAACTCTTCTGTTGTCTCTTGGCATCCCTGTTGGCTTTGCAGAGGTCGTACCTAGATTTTTTTGTATAGGTCAGGGTTGCCTGACTTGAACGCCTCAGACGTGGCCTTCAGTCGGGAGTGAATCTCCCGATTAAACCATGGGTTCATGGGTAACGTACGTACTACCTTCTTTGACACCCAATCTTCTACAGACTTGCTGCTGAAATCTGTGATGGTGCTGGCATACTCGTTTAAGTTGGCTGCTGAGTTCTTGAATATGGACCAGTCACGTAAGAGCTCTTCTGTTGCCTCGGACCAGCATTGCACAACGTTCATAACCAGATTCTCCAGCTTAAGTTTCTGCTTGTATGCCGGGAAAAGGACCGCCATCTTGTGGTCCGACTTTCCAAAGTGCAATCGAGATGGATCATCATTATTGCAAGAGCTACCCCGATAGGGGGAAGCAGGATCCCAAAGTATCGTTGCGTTTCGGTTATTGCTCTCTTTTGTCGCTTCATCATTTGGTAATGGTCGCTTAAATTGGCGAGGTGGTGTATAAAGGGGACTACATACCCCAGATAACAGGATCCCGTCCAATTCTCTGGCAGCCAGGGATATGCCTTGTGGCCACAAATAAAGTACGTCCCATTGTACGAAGTGAGTTTGTCCACATCAAACCTTTCAGCCATCAAGGAGTACTTGAAGGTACCTGTCCCATTTGAGTATGGGACGTCCAGTGTACACCCATAAAACTGAGGAGACGTATATATGGGATAGACCTCGGATATGTTGGCCACCACAAATCTGTGCTCACATTAACTCGCACCTACGAATATCCCTTTAACCACATTCCTTACTAAACATATTATTCCCAGCGGTCTTCCCATGTTGGTATTAGTGAGGGTAAGAAACGGAGGCTGGTGGGATTTGTTATAACTTGGTTGGTACCACATCTCAAAGGTGTTCATTGGATAGCCCCCCTCTTTCCAAGGTCTTGGGGATATGGGGAGAAACGATAAACTAGAAGCTGCCCCGCCGTCTGGGTGTCTTACCATAGATGCAATTCTTATAGTCCTGGGGGATTGACGAGTACCATTCTGGTAAATATGCCATTCTACTGTTTCCGACAGGTTAAGCGGAACAGGTCTGAGGGGGATCCCTCCCTTAGCATGGGTCGGGATATGTGTACATACCCAGCAACCAGAAACATTCATATCCTTTGCGTACACATATGACATATACAGATACGTGTTTACATGTAATTCCCTTTTTTTTCCCGCAGCCTCCCTTGGTCAACGCATCCCAAGGGTAAAGTCTTTTTTTTGTTTCTGCAGCTATAGTCCCATTTACAGTTGACCTGATGACAGGGTAGGTTGCCCTTAGTCACTCCACTGATGAGTATGGTCCGATTGCATCGTTGTACGTAGGCCGAACATCCGTCCGCAGGGGTCGCGTTCCAAGGTCCTTCTCCTGGGCCTTGACTAGTGCATTGTAAGGTGTCTCCTCGACAGAGGTGATGAGTCCGTCTTCCCTTGGGGCCACAGGTTCTTCGCTTGGCCTCTCCCGTATCCAAAAGTCCCAGCAGGGTTACGATAATAAGGCTGTCCTTCATCCCGTGAATGATGCTGAAGTTATTACCTTGGGCTTGAAACAGAGGGTTATTCTCTATTGCATTTTCACAACCTTACAATGGTGGATGTGGATCCAGGCATTTCTGCCTTCCACTTTTACAGTAGTGGGAGTAGTGAGTAGGACCTGGTGTGGTCCTTCCCATTGGTGTTCTAATCCCTTCCTAACCCAATTACGAATCAGAACATACTCCCCCGGATTAATAGTGACAGAACTGGACAAGGGAGGTATCTCCTCATAAGCAGCTCGTACCCGTGAATGGAGGCCCTTTAGTACTTTAGTCAAGGCTATCACATAGTTGGCATTTCAGTGGTCATATGGTGAAACTGTACTTCCTTATGTTTCCCTTGATCCCAAGGAGTACGCAAGGGTCTTCCGTATAAAATTTCGGCGGGACTCAGTCGCGTCTTTCCAGCTGGGGTTGCACGTATTTGGAAGAGGGCAACAGGCAATAATTTGAACCAAGTGGCTCCAGTCTCTGCCTGTAGTTTTGCCAGTTTTGTTTTTAATGTCTGATTAACCCTTTCTACCATTCCCGTGGCTTGGGGTCGGTATGCGCAATGTAATTGTTGTTTTATTCCCAGCTGAGTACAAAATTCCTCATTACTCTGTCCCACAAAATGAGGTCCATTATCAGAGCTTAATCGATATGGAATCCCAAATCTAGGAACAATTTCTCGCATCAAAACTTTTACTACCGTGGAAGCTTTGTTATCTACAGTGGGGTAAGCTTCTATCCATTTACTAAATACATCAACAATAACCAATACATGTTTATAACATTGGCATCTTTCCAACTCAATGTAATCCATCTGGAGTGTCTCAAAGGGACCTTCTGGTAGCGGGGTTTTACCCATTTCACAGGGTATTGCTTTTCCAGGGTTATACTGCTGGCATACCAGGCAACGGCTGCTAATATTTTGCGCTATACCTTGCAGTCTCGGATGCCACCATGTTTTGAGCAGCACGTCACCTGTTGCACGTGCACCACAATGAGTTGCAAAGTGAACACATTCGGTGACCCAGGCTGCTAATGCATCGGGCATACAAGTTTGCCCTGCCGGGGTGACCCACAATTTGTTTACAGGATCATAACATCCCAATTCTTCCCATAGTCTTTTTACACAAGCAGGAGCGTCCTCCTGTAACTGAATGACGTCAGTGATGGTCGGCATTGGCTTTTCAGAAGGAGACTGACCCTTAGAGCTTTTAGTCTGGCTCATCATTTTTGGTACCACCATGTCTTTTAAGCGAGAAGCCTCTTTGGCTTGGTGGTATGGGCAGCGCACTTTATTACGGCTATTTGTTTAGGGAGCATTAAAGCCTGTAGTAATTGTGTAACTAACTGTTTGTGGGATATCTGAGTGCCTGCAGATGTAAGAAATCCCCTGTTCTTCCATAATTGACCAAAGTCGTGTGTGACTCCAAATGCGTATCTGGAGTCTGTGTAAATGTTTATTTTCTTATTCTCTCCTAACACGCATGCTCGGATAAGTGCAAATAGCTCGGCTTGTAGGGCGGAGAACGGTGTTTCAAATGCTGATGCTTCCAGGGTTTCTCCCTGCTGATTAACTATAGCGTACCCTGATAATCTATCCCCCCTTTCCCCGATGGAAACACTGCCATCGGTGAAAACAGTTAAGTCTACATCAGGCAGGCGAGTGTCGGAGGCTTCCTCTCTGAGGAGCGTCAGGCAATCGTGGCCTGGCTGTGAGCATTCCGAGGGTGGTTCGGAGAGAAAACTTGCTGGATTGATAGTGGTGCAGTGGCGAAATTGGAGCTTGGGATTATTCAGGAGATAAATCTCGTATTTGTTCTGCCGAGCCATGGTTAAATGTTGGGTTTGGAGCTGTCCGAGCAGTGCCGTGACAGAGTGGGAGCTGTAAACCACAATGTCCTGCTGGAGGGTAAGGTTAGCCACCGACTGGAGGCTGTTGTAAATAGAAGCAAGGATCTGAGTGCAGGTGGGATAGTCAAGAACTGTCAATTTAAGAGAACTGTCATTATTCTGAATATTGCTTTATTAATTTTAAGAAATTAACATATCTTGTTAGTTGTGCTTTCTTTAATAGAATCGACGAATTCATCTACAGAAAACCAAGAGCCAGCATAAGATTGGTTCAGTTATATATGTTTAATAAGTTATTGCGTTTGATATTTTAAAATAAATGTTTAGAATTAGCCTGGGAATTAAAACTTCAAACAATGTGGAAGCTGGTTTTTAAAAAAACACTTTGATTAAAAGCTAATCTATATTCCAAAAGAACAGATTGTTCAAAGACATTTGATAACGGGAATTTGGCAGCAATCCAACTTTTACTCCCAGTCCATTTGAGTGACAAATATTTTTTTTAAAAACGTTTGGAGATGCGAATGGCATCATTCCAAGCTATACGCCTCTTTTTATCTCTGCAAGAAAATGAACCCTTTCAACAAACTTTTGTGTATAATCCAGAAGATGTCAAAGTGCAGAATGTTGCACTTTCATTCCCAATAACTCTAAAGAAGTTAAAGATTTGGCATTACATATCCAAAAAGAAATCAAAAAACTTGATCCACCCCAATTTATCTCTCTCTGGGATAAAATTTGTGGGTGGCTTGGACACACTGGAATGTCCACAATAAGAATAATCTTATTCTCCTGTGTAGCTGTATTCATCATTTACATAACATACCAATGTGCTAAGTGTATAAAAAAACTATTCGCTAAACACAGGGGACCAACCATTAGAATGATTCAAACTAACCCAACTGTACCCCCAATTGATGAATTTGAGCTGAAATACTATTATTGAAATGTTACTGATCAATCAACTGTTTGACTGTATTATTCATATTGTATAATTTATTAATACTGAATCAGTAGTATCCCAGGCAGTATCAGGGGCAGCACAGTAGCATTGTGGATAGCACAATTGCTTCACAGCACCAGGGTCCCAGGTTCGATTCCTGCTTGGGTCACTGTCTGTGCGGAGTCTGCACGTCCTCCCCGTGTGTGCGTGGGTTTCCTCCGGGTGCTCCGGTTTCCTCCCACAGTCCAAAGATGTGCAGGTTAGGTGGATTGGCCATGATAAATTGCCCTTAGTATTGGGTGGGGTTACTGGGTTATGGGGATAGGGTGGAGGTGTTGACCTTGGGTAGGGTGCTCTTTCCAAGAGCCAGTGCAGACTCGATGGGCCGAATGGCCTCCTTCTGCACTGTAAATTCGATGATGAAATTTTATTAATTTATTAATTATTTTGAAATGCCTGGTTGTTGGGCCCTGGGGGTTGGCTGGGTTGTATGCTATATTGGGAACTTGCCGGACGGGAAACTGACATTGCGGTTGATAATCATCTGGGTAATCAGGGAAATCCACCCCTAGTGCCCCCTCTTTTCCCGGGACTAACTCTTGATTCATCTGTGGGAATTGATTAGCATGGGTTTTAGAACGAGTGCGAGACGCCGGAACTCCTTGCGACGGTGGAGGTGGTGATAGTGGCGTTGGGAGCGGTGGATAAAGGGCTTGAATGTAAGGTGGAGGCGGTGGTAGTGGTGGTGTAACAGTCGGTCATCCCCTATATTGCCAATTTTCAGGGTCATCCTCATCGTCTCCCTCGGTCAAGGCAAGGCCGGCCATTTGACCGTACGGTCCTGATTTAGAAATGGGGTTTTTTACAGACTTAGGTCTTTTTCTATGGTGGGCACATTCCTTTCTTAAAACCTCCGCAGTCTTAACAATTCCCCCTTCTGTTAATTCAATACCCAATTTTAAAGCGTTAGCCTGCCAACTAGCCAATAAAGATGTATCTTTTAATTTTTGGCAGTACTCCCGCCATAACTCAATCAATTTCTTAGCCGTGGAGCTACGGTTATGTTGCCAAATAATCTGCTGTGCCTCCATAACCGTAGGCAAATCTTTTGATCCCCCCCCCCAGGGGCCATTGCCCTTTCCCAAATTCTTATGCAATTCTCCCGATAACTGCCGCAGCTGCTGAGAATGTTCCGGATACTGTTCACAAAGAGTCTGAAGCACGCTTCCACTATCAGAGGTGCTATCTAAAGTATTACCCATTGTCTCCTATCCTCAGATGATCCTTGTGGTTACCTGCTTATTTTTGATAGCGATGCTAAATCGCTTATTCAATCAAGAATTTAAACGGGGTTATCCTGCCCCGTTACCCAATCAAGAGGCTAAATCAAATTGTTCGAATGTTCCGACAGGGTACGCAACGGTCAAGCCCTGTTTATTGTGTTTCCTTTAGGTGTTATCCGCACCACCATTTAAATTTTATAATATATAATTTGGACAGAGTTATCCGTTCTCCGTAATATTCAATCTGATCAACCCGAAGTGTCGAACAAGTCGAGACACCGGTTGATATACTTATTTATCGAAAACCATCTTTTATCGCGAAGGTATTAGGCAACCCTAAGGATCATCGTCATTCAATCATCTTACTAATTTGGAGAGGATTCTAACCTCTCACAGGCTATTTACCCAGAGATTTAAGGAGGGCTCTAACCTCCCAAGGTTTCCAACTCGGGACTTTAGGAAGGACTCTAACCTCCCAGGGACTCCAACCCTGGACCTTTTAGGGAGCACTCTAACCTCCCAGGGTTTCCAACCTGGGTCTTTAGGAAGGATTCTAACCTCCCAGGGTCTCCAACCCTTTCAACCCTTATTCGTAACGGGTTCGCGGACTGTTTTGATTTCGTCAGAGTCTCCTCAGAAACCGAACAGCAGGGCGTGGCCACACTCGGGACAGCAGAGGGGGAAACCAAAATGGTAACAAGGGGACTCACGTTTGGTGGCACATTCCCTCCTCAGGGTCCGAATGCGATCAGTCTGTTACGCCATCAGGTTCCAGGGAGGCTCCTTGAAATCCCACTCCTGACACCAAATGAGGATTCTTTGCTGCCAGTCCGGATGAAATGATCAGTCGAACACCTCGTTACTTCAACGTATACTTTATTTCACGGCCGGTGCTAAGACCGCTGTATCTCTGAGAGTTACAATAGTAAGCCAAAGTCAATACATCTGACAGCAGTTCTTATCCATTTTTGGTTCATTGCTGAGGGCAGCCCCCTCAATTATAATTATCGTTAAAGCTAGCGCAACCATTCCCAAGGCCGTTACTGCAATTTGTCTGGTACAAAAACAAGTGATTACAGCTTGCTACCAAAAGAGCCCGTCTTGACATTCCTTCACACAAAGCTTTATCTAACATTTTGTTTTCCCATAAAGTTCCAATCCATCTTGAGCCAAACGCTCATTTATCCATCATCAGCCAAATTCTCATGATTAGCAGCAGGAATAACAGCAGAATCCAACCTGTCATCACTTGTGAACCCTTTGGTGTCTCAGCATGTTGGACGACTGAGTAAATCCCTCCCCACAGTGAGAGGTGAATGGCTTCTTTCCAGTGTGAACTCGCTGGTGTCTCCGCAATGTGGATGATGTTTGAAACCACTTTGTGCAGTGAGAGCAGCTGAACGGTCTCTCCTCAGTGTGAATGCACTGGTGGGATATCAGTACCTGAGAGCTTTTAAACCCATTCCCACAGTCGGAGCATTTAAAGGGTCTCTCATTGGTGTGAGTGACATTGTGTTTCAGCAGGCTGGATAATTGAGCAAATCCCTTATCTCACACAGAGCAGAAGAACGGCTTCACCCCGGTGTGAACTCTCTGGTGTGTCTGCAGGTGGGGTAACTGAGTGAATCCCTTATCACACACAGTGCAGGTGAAAGGCCTCTCCCCGGTGTGAACTCGTTCGTGTTTCCGCAGGTTACCAATGTCAGTGAATCCCTTATCACACACAGTGCAGATGAATGGCCTCTCCCCAGTATGAACTCGTTCGTGTCTCCGCAGGTTGCCAATGTCAGTGAATCCCTTTTCACACTGAATGCAGGTGAAAGGCCTCTCCCCAGTGTGAACTCGCTGGTGTGTCTGCAGGTTGGATAACCGAGTGAATCCCTTCCCACAGTCAGAGCAGGGGAACGGCCTCTCCCCAGTGTGAACTCGTTCGTGTCTCCGCAGGTTGCCAATGTCAGTGAATCCCTTTCCACACTGAGAGCAGGTGAAAGGCCTCTCCCCAGTGTGAACTCGTTCGTGTTTCCGCAGGCTGCCAATGTCACTGAATCCCTTTTCACACTGAGAGCAGGTGAAAGGCCTCTCCCCGGTGTGAACTCGCTGGTGTGTCTGCAGGTGGGATAACTGAGTGAATCCCTTCCCACAGTCAGTGCAGGTAAACGGCCTCTCCCCAGTGTGACTGCGTTGATGCCTTGCCAGCTCGCACGGGGCTGCGAATCCCTTCCCACAATCCTCACATTTCCATGGTTTATCCATGGTCCGGGTGATCTTGCGTCTCACCGTGTTGGATAGTCAGTTGAAGCCTCGTCCACACACAGAACACCTATACAGTCTCTCCCTGTTGTGAATGGTGTAGTCTCTCCCTGTTGTGAATGGTGTAGTATGTTTTCAGGCTGTGTCACTGGTTAAAGCTCTTTGCACAGTCAGTGCTCTGTAACAGTCTCACACGGGTGTGTGTGTGTCTCAGTGCTTTTCCAGACACACTGTTGTTTAAAATCTCGTGAAGCAGACAGAATAGACAAACATTTCTCTTTCTAGATTCTAAGGCTGTGATCCCAAGAATTGAGTGACTCAGTCAGTTCTTGACGTGAGATTTAGTTTGAGATATCGGCCTCAAACTCCTCTCGTTCGAACTTCCTGCAAACAGATTTTACAATAGGAATCATTGTCAGTACAGGATAGAAATTCAGAACAGGCAATTCTAGTTTCTATCGAACATTCTTTCCTCTCTCTTTCCCTGAAATGCTCTAAATCTCAATCCCACACACACTCCCTCCATTCTCACTCTGCTTTTTCTAATATTCACCCTCCCAATTCTCCTGAAGGTGCTGATTCAGGCTCATTGACAGATCCAAGCTCTCTGCTTCCTGTCCTGGACACAGAGACCTGAAAAACTTCATGCAGGCTGCCAGACAGATATATGTCTATATTACTGGATGAAAAATGTGGTAATATACAGACTGTATACTCACTTACTTTCCCTCCCAATTTTCCTGAAGATGCTGATCAACAAATCTAAACTCACTAAAACCTGTACAAGAGTAGAGAATCTCCATACAAGTACATTTACTGATTAGAGATGGGGAAATCTGAGGAAGAATTTTATTTATTCATGGAGTAGTCATGACAGGGAACTCACTGCCCACAAGGGTTGTGGATGTCGAGATGATCAATAATTTAAAATAAAATAGGATGGTCACTTGAAGAAAATAAACTTGCAGGTGAACAGGGATATCGAGGGGGAATGGCACTGACTGGATTGCTGTACAGAGAGTCAGCATTGACTCGAGTTCCCAAATGGATTCTGTCAGTGCTGCAATGATTGTATGACTGGAAATATATAATGTAGGTACAGTACTACATTACAAAAATAGAAATAGTAATACATGTATTTTATTACAGAACCATCAATAATATATATAATACATACCATATAACAACACTAGACATATCTCTGTCCAATATTAAATTTTAAAAAATTAATTTACGGGATGTGGACAATGCTGGTCAGGCCAGCATTTATTGCCCATCCCTCGTTGGCCTTCCGAAGTAGTGGTGAGTTGCCTTTTTGAACTGCTGCAGTCCTTGAGGTGTAGGTACATCCCCTGTGCTGTTTTTTTCATTTGCTTTTTATAAATTTAGAGTACCCAATTCATCTTTTACAATTAAGGGGCAATTTAGCATGGCCAATCCACCTACCCTGCACATCTTTGGGTTGTGGGGGCTAAACGCATGCAAACACGGGGAGAATGTGCAAACTCAACGCAGACAGTGACCCAGAGCCGGCATTGAACCTGGGACCTCGGTGCCGTGAGGTAGCAGCGCTAACCACTGCTCCACCATGCTGCCCTACATCCCCTGTGCTGTGAGGGAGGGAATTCCAGGATGTTGCCCCAGAGACAGTGAAGGAACGGCAATATATTTCCAAGTCAAGGTGGTGTGTAACTTGGAGGGGAACCTCCAGGTGGTGAGGTTCCCAGGTATCTGCTGCTCTTGTCCTTCTAGATGGTAGTGGTTGTGGGTTTGGAAGGTGCTGTCTGAGGAATCTTTATGAGTTACTGCAGTGTATCTTGTAGATGGTATACACAGCTGCTACTGCTTGTCGGTGGTGGAAGGTTTGAATGTTTGTGGAAGGGGTTGCAATCAATCAGGCTGCTTTGTCCTGGATAGAGTAGAGTTTCTTGCGTGATGTTGGAGCTGCACTCATCCAGCAAAGTGGAATGTATTCCATTACACTCCTGACTTGTGCTTGTAGATGTCTGGTGGACAGGCTTTGGGGCATCAGGAAGCGTGTTACTCACCGTAGGATTCCCAGCCCTTGATCTGCCCTGGTAGCTACAGTATTAATATGGCTAGTCCAGTTCAGTTTCTGATCAATGGTAACCCCCAGGATGTTGGTTGTGCGGGTTTCAGCGATGGGAATGCCACTGAATGTCAAGGGGTGGTGGTTAGATCCTCTCTTTCGGAGATGGTCGTTGCCTGGCACTTGTGTAGCGCAAATGTAACTTGCCACTTATCAGCCCAAGTCTGGATATTGTCCAGGTCTTACTGAATTTGGACATGGACTGCTTCATTATCTGAGGAGTTGAGAATGGTGCTGATCATTGTGCAGTCATCCGCAAACATCACCACTTCTCACCTTATGATGGAAGGGAGAACATGTATGAAGCAGTTGAAGATGGTTGGGCCTGGGATACTGCCCTGAGGAACTCCTGCAGTGATGTCCTGGAGCAGAGATGATTGACCTCCAATCACCACAACCATCTTCCTTTGTGCCAGGTATGACTCCAACCAGTGAAGATTTATCCCCCGATTCCCATTGACTCCAGTTTAGCTGGGGCTCCTTGATGCCATACTCAGTCAAATGCTGCCTTGATGTCACTCTCACATCACTTCTAGCATTCAACTCTTTCGTCCAAGTTTGAAGCAAGGATGTAATGAGGTCAGGAGCTGAGTGACCCTGGCGGAACCCAAACTGAGCGTCCAGGAGCAGGTTGTTGCAGAATAAGTGCCACTTAATAGGACCTTTGATGACTCCTTCCATCACTTTGCTGATGATGGAGAATATTCCGACAGGGAAGTAGTTGGCTGGGTTGGATTTGGCCAGTTTACTGACCCCTTAAATGTCAGCCATCTCCTGGAGAAACCAGCCCTTTAATTGTGAACATTCGGAAAGAGACCATCCTTTTAGCCAGACAAATAAATGTGTCAAGCTGAGGGAACAAAGGATGTCAATGTCTTTGAGAGAGAGAGAGAGAGAGACCTGGGCCAAGCTTTGCAGAGTCTGCACCCTCCCTGGATTCACTTCCTTTCTCTTCAGTTGCTGCAAGTGACCAATTGAAGGTGAGAATGAGAAAATAAAAGAAAGTGTATTACTCACAGGTGTTGGAGACAGTAGTCTGTGAGCAGCTCCAGCTCATTCAGGGTTGGAGGAACAACAGCTTTGCTCGGCAGAAACCTCCATGTCTAACTTCCGTATTGAGACAATGGGGGAGTTCTGATTGGCGGAGGGGCAGAGTCTTTCCATTGGTCAACACCTGAACGGAAAGGTCAGTGTAAGTGAGCTCCCCTGCGCATGCGCAGCTTCCCCTCTCCCTGAGACATGCGCAATCCCGGGGATGGGGATATCACCGACGGCCGGAACTGTCAGGCGGTTGCCTGGAACCGTCTCGAGGATATGTTGGAGGAGGGGGAACAAAGGGTGGGGGCGGGGCTCGCGTGTCCGCGCGCCGGCGCGTGCGCACTAATGCAGTGACGTCACAGCGGAGCGGATTGATTCCTATTGGCTGATTTAGAGGATGAGCTCCTTTGTGATGTCACAATATGGAGGTTGAACAATGGGTTTCAGACGAAAACTTCCTCCTCTGGGCAACATCTGGGAGCAAATCAATGTCTCCCCCTTTCATAAGTTCTTAATGTGGAGATGCCGGCGTTGGACTGGGGTGAGCACAGTACGAAGTCTTACAACACCAGGTTAAAGTCCAACAGGTTTGTTTCGATGTCACTAGCTCTTATAAGTTCTTAAGATATAGGAGCAGAATTAGGCCATTTGGCCCATCGAGTCTGCTCCGCCATTCGGTCATGGCTGATCTCATCCTGGCCTTAACTCCACCATCCTGAGAGTTCTTCAGAACCCTTGAACCCAATTAAAAATCTGTCCAACTCCTTCCTAAATTTACTCACTGTCCCAGCTCCACCGCACTCTGGGGTAGTGAATTCCAGATTCACAGCCCTTGGGAGAAGCAGTTTTTCCTCAACTCTGTTTTGAATAGGGCAGCACTGTGGCCCAATGGTTAGCACTGCTGTCTACGGTGCTGAGGACCTGGGTTTGATCCCGGCCCAGGGTCACTGTCTGTGTGGAATTTGCACTTTCTCCCTGTGTCTGCGTAGGTTTCACCCCCACAACCCAAAGATGTGCATTGGACACACTAAATTGCCCCTTTATTGGAAACAAAAATAATTGGGTACTCTAAATTTATTTATTTTTAAATTAAAACTGTTTTGAATTTGCTACCGCTTACCGTAAGACTATTACCTCTCGTTCTGGAATGCCCCACAAGAGGCAGCAGCCGCTCCAAGTCTATTTTCCATTTCTTTTCTCATTCTGAGGGGTTATTGGTAACTTGCAGCAACTGAAAAGAAAGGAAGTGAATCTAGTCTGTATGTTCCACACATTTTGAGTTCAGTAATATAGACATATTTATGTCTGGCAGTCTGCATGGAGATTTTCAGGCCTCTCCAAGACGGGAAGCAGTGAGCAGGGATCTGTCAGTCAGCCTGAATCAGCACCTTTAGTGAATTATGAGGGTGAATATTACAGAGTGAGAATGGAGGAAGAGTGTGTTGGATGGGAACTAGAATTGCCTGTTCTCAATTTCCATTTGTAAATTATTTTTCAGGATATTAGATGAAGATTTTCAGAAAAAAACCTAACGCCACTTCAGGATTTGGAATAGTCACATGGTTTATCGGGACCTGAATATCATCAGGAGAACCATCACTGCAAAGGACATTTCTGGGGTGAAGGTTTGACAGTCAGGCAAAGGAACAGAATGGAAGTAAACACAGGAATGAAGAATCACATTGGGCTGGTTCCAGGAGAATTGAGAGACAACTTCAGCGACGTAACCATGGAGTGTGATTTTTGATTGTCTTAATAGTAAAAGGGCAACGTTCTATTTATAGTTCAACATTAAAAATAATGTTTAGGCATTGTTGCTTCTAGTTTGTTTGTTGCAGTAAAAGTCATAAAACCTGAAGTTTTTGTCTTATGACTCATTAATTTATTCACTGGGTTTAGAATTTATCTTTTAAAATTCCTGATCTTTTCAGAGATCTTACACAGTTGGTCTTGAGTCACAAGTTTCAACTTCCCATTTAAGCCTCAGGTAACTTGCTGTCTCTCTGTTGCTCATGTCAATGACAGCCTAGTAACAGAGCTGACGGCTGGAGATGCTGTGACCCCTTGTCAGAGCTGGAATCAGTAGAAAGAAGAACCATAGTTTCTGGTTGAGCTTTGTGTGAGCTGTCCGACCATGATGATATATACAATAGCTAACCAGGTAATATGTTGTGATGAGGGTTTAGAAACAGACCCTGGGTAGATGAGTTCACTGAAGCTGTGGACTTGTCAGCTGTACAGTGAAACCAGGCGTCCAACAGCCACAGAGACCTGTAATATTGGACACTGGGTTTAACCCTGTTCTGTATTAAACAGACCTATCTGATACTGGGGGTGATATAGTTAATCTGACCCTGAATTCATTCAATTCCAGAAGTGAATAACATTGATTCAAGTATAGTGATTACTCTGTTAATCTGTGAACAAAGTGGTGTCAGTTCATGCAGATCTCTGTCTGAACTCAATTTCATTACTTATTTTTGTTACTGACTAGGGTGCCTCTCGCTCTCTCTCTCTCTCTTCTCTCCTCTCTCTCCCTCTCCTGCCTCTTTCAGTCTGTGGCGCGCCTCTCTCTCCCTCTGCTGCCCCTCTTGCCCTCTGTCTCTCTGATCTCTCTCTCCTGTCTCAGTCTCTGGTGCTCCTCTATTCTCTTTGGTGCCTCTCTCTCCCTCTGCTGCCTCTCTATCCCCGTCTTTCTCAGCTGCCTCTCTCTCTCTCTTCAGTGCTTAGGAAAGCAGGTAGGGGCAGCACAGTGATTAGCATTGCTGCCTCACGGCACCAATGTTCCAGGTTTGATCCCAGCTCTGGGTCACTGTCTGTGTAGAGTTTGCACATGAAATGAAATGAAAATGAAAAATGAAATGAAATTCATCCTTGTTTGCGTGGGTTTTGCCCCCACAACCCAAAGATGCACAGGGTAGATGGATTGGCCACAATAAATTGCCCCGTAATTGGAAAAAATTAATTGGGTACTTGACATTTATATTTTAAAAAAGGAAGGCAGGTGGGATAGTTTCCTTTGGTAGCCGAGGGCCAAGAATATAAGAACAGGGAGATTGTGCTGGAACTGTATAAAACACCAATTAGACCACAGTTCTGGTCACCACATTACAGGAAGGATGTGATCACACGAGAGAGGCTGCAGAGGGGATTTATGATGATGTTACCCAGGATGGAGAATTTTAACTATGAGGAAAGATTGGAGAGGCTGGGGTTGTTCCCATTGGAACAGAGGAGGCTGAGGGGAGATTGAATTGAGTTGTGTGTAATTCTGACAGGCTCAGATAGACTGAATATTCCCCTCAGCCGAGTCCAACCCCTGCAGTCAAACATGAAGTCGCTGGTGTGTCAGGAAGTGGGATGAGTGGGTGACTCTCTATCCGCACAGAGAACATGGAAACAGCAGCTCCCCAGTTTGAACTCGCTGGTGTGTCAACAAGCTGGCGGATTGGCTGAATTCCATCCCACTCCTGGAACATTTTTCAATTTCCTCTCCCTAGTGCCAGCAGGCTGCCTGACTGAGAGAAGCTCTGTCCACAGACAGAGCAGATGAATGGCCTGTCGTTAATATGGAGATGCTGGTGTTATATTGATATTATTCATTCCGGGGACAACATGTCGGTGGATGTCACACGTAAGGTGGCTCCTGCGAGAGGCTCAGATTTTGGACTTTTATGTCCAGTTTCGGGTACTTTTTAGATGAGTTGTTGAGGGAAGTCATAAGGAGGCTGACAAAGTCCCAGAGGAAAGGTGCTGGAAAGAAGGGGGCGAGCGAAGGTCCGCCGGCGAGTGCTGCTGTGAGTCCTGCAGGAAGGAAGATGACGGGGGCTGGGTCGTCGGGTGGGGCCGCTCCCCTCACCGGGGAAACTCTGACCGAGGTGATGTCAGAGCTTCAGACATAAGTAGATATTACCCCTTTGAACTGAATTGGCCACATTCCTCTCGGAGGTCTGTCCTATTCTCTGAGCCTCACCCATTTGTCCCGGTTGATCCTTGGTCGTCGCTGAAACGGAATCTTCGAGGCTTGGTTCTTATTCTCCTTCTGACCCGTGTCCCAGACAGGTCATATTTACTCTACTTCAAACTGTTGAATGACATCTTTCTTCTATCCATTGATCCATTCTTCAGACATTGTGGTTAAAAGTGTCAACTCATGTTCTGCTCAGCATTTCACAATCTTTTCCATCAGTGCATTGCAGACTCTAAATAGGTCACCAGTCAAAAGATAAGAGGCCTCATTTCAAGTTGACCAAAACCTTCCCATCATGCCTGCAATCAGTCATTTTAGCACAAACAAGGTCTTATCACTACAGTGGAGTTTGAAAGGCTGTTTGCCAAGCATTGAAAGGTGCTTCGGAGGGAGATGACGGCTTCACTTTAGAGTGGGTGGAGGATGCGATTGCCCTGGTAAAGGCTGCAGAGATGAAGACATCGGTCAAGGTGCGGGAGCAAGGACAGAAGTTGAAGGGGGTGGAGGAGACACTGTCGCAACACAGTGACCAGTTCACCTCAATGGGTGAGGAGCTGTGGAGGGTGACGGAGGTCAACGAAAGGCTCAGAGCTAAGGTAGGGGACCTGCAGAACTGGTAAAGGAGGCAACTTTTGAGAGTGGGGCTCGGTGGGTGATGATCTTGGTGGGCATGGGGGTGAGGTTTCAGATGGAGAAGGTGGTGGCGGACCAGGGGACAGGTACGCAATAGTGATGGGTGCGTTGGAGGGGAGCTGGTAAGTGTATATTATCCCAATTGGGATGATGCGAGGTGTGTGAAGCGAGCGCTGGGTGCCATCCCAGATCTGGATACCGATGAGTTAATAGCCAGGGTGGAGGATGGATGTGAGGTTGTTGGTGGATCGGAGCTTCTGTGACAAGATAGGGATGGTGATTGAGGAGTATGTGAGGTTCAATTGCACAATGGAGGTTTCACATCGGTGGTTTGGGAGACTCTGAATGTGGTGGTGAGGGGGGAGGTGATCCCGTTTAAGGCCAAGGTGGATAGGAAGGAGAGGGAGGAACGCCAACAACTGATAGAAGAGATTTTTGGAGATGGATGAGAGGTAAGCGGGGGACCCGGGGCTCCTGGCAAAGAGGACGGAGTTGCAGGCGAGGTTTGACCTGTTGTTCACAGGGAAAAAGATGCATTAGCCGAGAAGAGCGAGAGGGGGCTGTCTATGAGTATGGGGAGAAGGCAGAGTGTATGTTGGTAGTTCAGCTCCGTGGGGAGGCCACGGCAAGGGAGATGGTTCCGGTGTGGGACAGGACGGGGAAGCTGGTGGTGGCTCCAGAACAGATTAATAAGGTGTTTGAGGAGTTCTATCGGGACTTCTATAAGTCAGAGGCACCAGAGGAGGAGCAGATGATGGAGTTTCTGGATGGGTTAGATTGCCCAGGGTTTGAGGAGCAGATGGAGGCAGAGGAGGTGAAGGTAGCGATTGGGAGGATGCAGGCAGGGAAGGCAGCAGGACCAGTTGAGTTCCTAGTTGAATTTTATAAAAGATTAAGGATAGGCTGGTGCAGTTGATGGTGGGAATATTCAAGGACGCAATGGACAGTGGTGCCTTGCCGCAAACGATGGTGTCGGCCTATATCTCATTGTTGCTTAAGAAGGGCAAGGATCCAGTGAAATGTGGGTTGTACAGGTCCATACCTCTGCTGAATGTAGACATCAAAATTTAGGCTAAGCGATTGGCATTAATATTGGAGGGATGCCTGCCGAAGGTGGTTGTGAAGGATCAGATGGGGTTTCTAAAAGACAGACAGTTGTCCTCGAATGTGACGAGGCTGTTGAATGTGGTGCTTTCTCCGGCAGAGGGAAGCGAGACGAAGGTGGTGGTGGCATTAGATGCGGAGAAAGTGTTTCATCGGATGGCGTGCAGTTATTTGATGGTGGTATTGGAGAAATTTGGGATTGGACTGAAGTTTGTGGCTTGGGTGCAGCTGTTATATAGGGAGCCGATGGTGAGTGTGTGCATGAATAATATGAATTCAGGGTACTGTGCATTGCACTATGGTACGAGGCAGGATACCTCATGTCCCCCCTTCTGTTTGTATTGACTAGAGTGTCCTTGGCCATTGCGCTGAGGAGTTCAAAGTTGTGGAAGGGGATAATGAGGAGGGGGGATGGTGCATAGGGTGTCCTTATATGCAGATGACTTGTTGCTGAGGGTAAATGGCTTGGCTTCATGCGCAAGGCTGGGGCCTTTACAGCTGAAGATATTGTATCTGGCGCACCTTACAAAATCTAGGATGAGCTGACTGTTTGAAGAGGTGGAGGATGTCTGTGAGCGATGTGGGAGGTGCCCTGCAGACCATGTGCATATGGTTTGGTCCTGCATGAAGCTGGAAAGGTTTTGGAGGATGGTGTTCAGCACCATTTAGGGGGTTCTACGTGTGGACATGGAGCCCGGTCCCCTAGAAACCATATTTGGGGTGTCGGGCTGGTCGGAGCTGCTGGCGGGTGCTGGGGCAGGTGTTTTGGCCTTCACTCACAGGTGGGGTTTGTTTGGGTGGATGTTAGCTTCTCCAACCTGTGCCTTGGAATGGTGGGGAAACCTGTTGGAGTTTTTGACCCTGGAAAAAGTGAAATTTGCTCTAAAGGGGGTGTTCTACACTTGTTGGGGTTTGCTGAATTTGTATTTTGCGGAGTTGTTTACCGATGATTGCTGAGGGAGGATTGGGGAGAGGGGGACGACCTGGGCCTTGGTGGGTTAGGGCGTTTGTGGGGTTGTAGTAAACTGTAAAAATGTTGAAAGTTTGTGGAATAAAATACTTTTAAAAAAGATATTGTTCTGTTCCAGTCAGATTACAGTTGTCCATCACTAAACTGGATGATTAGTTGAAGCCACAGACCGACAGCTGAAGCCTTTACCACAGATACAGCAGACAAACATTTTACCTTCCACAAAGGCCAATAATATCCAGGTCCTCTTGAATTGAATGACTCCATCGAATTGTGACTTGATGTTTGGTTTGTGGTTCCTGTCTGCATATGCACTCTATTAAATCATTCTAAGTAAAGGGTAGAAAACTGTCCGTTGGCATAAAACATTCATCTCCCTCTCAAACTATAAATCTCTGACCCCACACATTCTCATTGTAACACTAATTCATTCCAATATCCACCTCCTGTTTCTCCCCAATTCTGCTCCCCTGAAGGTGCTGACACTCAGATTCAGTTTCACCCTCATCTATTGTCCTCGCCAACACGTCATCCAGATATTTAAATCTTTACACCTGAAGACGTTCAGAGGGATACGGCACAAGGAAGTGCTGAGGGTTTTGGCAAAGGTTGGTATCATGACCGGTACAGGCTTGGAGGGCCGAAAGGCCTGTTCCTGTGCTGTTTTGTTCTTTGTTCAATCAAATCCAGCGACTACCCACATGTCACCCTCCCCCTCCTTCCATCCCAGTCCCTGGAGTTTGGAGACTGGGCTCAGGATGAGTAATGGCGGTCGGAACTCCCACATTCCATCGCGCCCGGAAAACCGCTCTATCGACCGCGCGGACGTGTGGCCCGGGACTACGCATGTCCGAAGGCGAGGTGAGCTGCGCATGTGCAGAAAGAGCCCGCCCTCTGACTTCCGACTGAAGTGTTGACCAATGGAAAGAGTTAACGAACCGGAAGGACTTTGGTCCTCCAACCAATCAGAGCGCGGGCTTTGTGCGGACGAACATTGAGCTTCACACAGACTGAAACCTCCTCCTATCTCCAACATCTGTGAGTAAAACACTTTCTTTTCTCCCCCTTTCCATTTATTTTCTAATTCTCACCTTCAATTGGTCACTTGCAGCAACTAAAGGGAAAGGAAGTGAATCCAGGAAGGGTGCAGACTCTGCAAAGCTTGGCCCAGGTCTCTCTCTCTCTTAAAGACATTGACATCCTTTGCTCCCTCAGCTTGACACATTTATTTGTCTGGCTAAAAGGACGGTCACTTTCCTAATGTTCACAATTAAAGGGCTGCTTTTCCCAGAAGGTGGCTGACATTTAGGGCAACAGTAAATTAATATCAGACAGAGATATGTCTAGTGTTATGGTACAGATTAAATGTATTTGTTTGATTCTGTAATAACGTATATTTATTACTATTTCTAGTCTTGTAATATAGTACTGAAGCTATGTTATATATTTCCAGACAAAGAGGCTGCATTCTCTGTCCCGCTACACCCATTTTCTGGTGTCGCGCTCCCCCGCCAGCAGCGGGATGCTCTGTCCCGGCTGACGGTCGATGGGGTTTCCCATTGTGAGCACCCCCACGCCATTGGGTAATCCGTGGGCGTGAGTGCGCTGCCGGCGACATGGAGGATCCTGCCCAAAGTCATTACGGCATAGAACAGGTCCATTCAGTAACTTGTCCATTCCGATTCTGTAGACCGATACATTCAATCCCATTTCCCCTCAATATCTCTGTTCCCCAGAAAGTTTATTTCCTTCATGTACCCATTCAATTTCCTTTTGAAATTGTTAATCATCTCTGCTACCATCAGGGCGGCACGGTGGCATAGTGGTTAGCACTGCTGCTTCACGGTGCCGAGCACCCAGATCATTGTGCAAATTCCAGACAGACATTCTCCCTGTGTGTGTGTAGGTCTCACCCCCACACCCAAAAAGATGTGCAGGTAGGTGAATTGGCCACGCTAATTTACCCCCTAATTGGAAAAAAATGAATTGGATACTCCAAATTTTTTAAATCACTGCTACCACCAACCTGAGGCAGGAATTTACAGCTTTTGGGGAACAACAGAGGAAAAAATATTCCACCGAAACTAGAATGATCTGTTCTTTATTTCTATCCTGTAGTGATGACGTTTGTAAACTCATTTTACAGGACATCAGAAAGTGAGGATTTGCAGACAGAAATCTCAAATTAAATCTCAGATCATGATCTGACAGAGCCACTTGATTCATTTGGGGCAGCACTGTAGCATAGTGGTTAGCACAGTTGGTTCACAGCTCCAGGATCCCAGGTTCGATTCCCGGCTGGGTCACTATCTGTGCGGAGTCTGCACGTTCTCCCCGTGTCTGCGTGGGTTGCCTCCGGGTGCTCCGGTTTCCTCCCACAGTCCAAAGATGTGCGGGTTAGGTGGATTGACCATGCTAAATTGCCCTTAGTGTCCAACAAATGTTGTGGGGGTTACGGGGATAGGGTAGATATGTGGGCTTCAGTAGGGTGCTCTTTGTCAGGGCCGGTGCAGACTCGATGAGCCGAATGGCCTCCTTCTGCACTGTAAATTCTCTATGATCAGGACATGATTATCATTGGCCTTTCAATCTAGAAGGAAAAATGTTTTTACTGTTCTGTCTTCTTCAAAAGGCTTTAAACATCAGCCTGACCAGAAAAAACTACCAAGACCCAAAACTACCAAGACTGTGGAAAGAGCTTTAACCAGTTACACAGCCTGAAAAAACATTGCACCATTCACAGTGGGGAGAAACCGTACTCACGTTCAGTGTGGATAACTCAGCTGATCATCAAACCTGAAGATATCATCGATCATGAAGAAACCGTGGAAATGTTGGGACTGTGGGAAGGGATTCTGCTACCCATCGGTGCTGGAAACACATCGACGTGTTCACACCGGGGGGAGACCGTTCACCTGCTCTGTGTGTGGGAAGGGATTCAGTCATTCATCCCACCTGCTGACACACCAGCGAGTTCACTCTGGGGAGAGGCCGTTTGCCTGCAGTGTGTGGGGAAGGGATTCTCTCAATTAACCAACCTGCTGACATACCAGAGAGTTCACTCCAGGAAGAGCCCATTCACCTGCTCTGTGTGTTGGAGGGGATTCACTCAGTCATCTAGCCTGCTGAGACATCAGCGAGTTCATACCGGCGAGAAGCCATTCACCTGCACCGTTTGTGGGAAGAGACTAACTCAGTCATCCAACCTGCTGAGACACAATGTCACTCACACCAATGAGAGACCCTTTAAATGCTCTGACTGCGGGAGTGGGTTCAAAAGTGCTGCAGATCTGATGATTCACCAGCGCATTCACACTGAGGAGAGACCGTTCAGCTGCTCTCACTGCACCAAAAAATTTAAAACATCATCAAACATGCGGGTACACCAGCAAGTCCACACTGGGCATAGGCCATTGACCTGCCCTGTATGTGGTAAGGGATTCAGTGATTCATCCCAACTGCAGAGACATTGCCGAGTTCACACTGGGGAGAGGCCGTTCACCTGCTCTGTGTGAGAAAGGATTCACTCAGTTATCCCACCTGCAGACACACCATGTCACCCACACCAATGAGAGACCCTTTAAATGCTCTGACTGCGGGAGTGGCTTCAAAAGTTCTCGGGAACTGGTAGCCCACCAGCGCATTCACACTGAGGAGAGACCGTTCAGCTGTTCTCTCTGCACAAAGAGGTTTAAAATGTCATCCACACTGCAGCAACACCAACGGGTTCACACTGGGCAGAGGCCATTCACCTGCTCCCAGTGTGGAAAGAGATTCACTCAGTTATCCAGCCTGCAGACACACCAGCGAGTTCACACTGGGGAGAAGCCATTCACCTGCTCTCAGTGTGGGAAGGGATTCACCCAGTTATCCAGTCTGCTGAGACACCAGCAAGTTCACAAGTTATTGTGAACCGGGCAGCACAGTAGCAGAGTGGTTAGCACAGTTGCTTCACAGCTCCAGAGTCTCAGGTTCGATTCCCGGCTTGGGTCACTGTCTGATTCAATGATTCATTGGAGGAGTTAGATTCTGCTGTTATTGCTGCTGTTAATCACATCCAGGACTGAACCATGTTCATAATGGGAGGGTCGGTGGGTTTCTTTCTGTTGGACTGGCCGGTCTCACAACTTTGCTTCCAGTGGGCTGATGCTCTTTGAGCCTGGGAGAGCACATTTCCACTGAAATGATCCACAAAAGCTGAGGAAGGACATTTATTTTATTCTGGATAGTAAATATTTCCCCCCCCCCCCCGAACAGACAGATATAACATAAATACAGAAAGAACTGGAAAAATACAGCAGGTCTGGCAGCATCTGTGGAGAGAGAAGGAGAGGGCGTGATCTCATGGAAAAGTTTCAAAGTGTTATTTGTGGCCAGTTAGTTGTGAGTTTCTCCCTGACTCTGTTGGCGAGTTCTCCGCCGCTATTTAACCACATTTAGTCACTTTTTTGGGCCCTGGGGAATTTCTCCCTGGTCAGGCCCACACTGAGAATTATCTTCATCACTGGGGAGCTGAACTCGCCGGTCAGACCGGCTTCGCACAGCTCGGCCCACCGTTTGGAAAGGGTGGCCCTGAGTAAGTGGTGCAATGGTTAGCACTGCCGCCTCACGGTGCTCAGGACCCGGGTTCGATCCCGGCCCCGGGTCACTGTCCGTGTGGAGTTTGCACATTCTCCGCGTGTCTACATGAGTCTCACCCCACAACCCAAGGATGTGCAAGGTAGGTGGATTGGCCACGCTAAATTGCCCCTTAATTGGAAAACAAAATTGATTTGGATACTTTAAATTTATTGAAGAAAAAAAGAAAAGATGCCCCGATCTGTGCTTGAAGGTTCCCACACCCCCACCCACGAGCAATGTCACTTCCCACACACTTGCTGTTATCCTACACCCTCCCAAGTGAGGACCCCCACTGTGGGGTTACCGAGGACCTCCATTTTCAGGCCTTCCATGTCTGTGTGGACCAGTACTGAACAGCGCCTGCCTGGGGTTTCCCTGGTGACGCCGGTAGATGCTGGGAGCTGATAGATCCTGGGTTTTAAACCCAGATAAGTGTGCGAGGCTCGATCCCGCCCATTGTGGGCGGGATCCTGATCGCGATGCCTTGCGAGATCCGGTTAGATCTCATGAGGCGGGAAGCCTGGGGGAAGCCTCTCCCAGCATCTACTGGCTGCAGAGGGAAGCACTGCACAGAGTCAACTCTACCTCCACATGCGCGAGGCTCAACCTAACGCAGCTAAAAGTGGTACATAGAGCCCCCTTGACCAGAAACTGAATGAGCAGGTTCTTCCCGGAGGTGGAGAATAGATGTGAACAGTGCCAAGGAGGCCCGGCCAACCGCACCCACATGTTCTGGTCTTGCCCCAGACTTGTTGGGTACTGGGCAGCCTTCTTCGAGGCAATGTCCAAAGTGGTGGGGATGAGGGTGGAGCCATGCCCGAAAGTGGCGGTTTTTGGAGTATCAGACCAGCTAGGTCTATTCCTGGGGAGGAGGGCAGACATCCTTGCCTTTGCCTCCCTGATCGCCCGCCGGAGAATCCTGTTCGGCTGGTGGTCAGCAGCACCACCCAAAGCTGCAGACTGGCTGTCCGACCTATCGGAATCTCTCCAAATGGAGAAAATCAAATTCACCATCCGTGGGTCAGAAGAGGAATTCCACAAAACATGGGAGCCATTCACCCGACTGTTCCGAGACCTGTTTGCAGCCAACACATAAATAGATAAATAGCCAGTAGCCAGGGAGAAATATCCAGAAGAAAAAAAAGAGGAAAGCGAGGAAGGGCCAGGGTGGGGTGGGGTGGGGTGCAAGGTAAGGGAGCAAAACCCAGCAAGAAAGAATGTGCGGTAGCAGTGAAGAAGGGGGGGGGGGTGAGGGAGAGAGGAGCTGGGAGGGAGGGGGAGTCAGGGAGAGAGGAGCTGGGGGGGGGGGGGGCGGGGGTGGATAAGGAGGATTGTATGCTGAGCAAGACAGCGACAGACTGTAAATAGAGAAACCTAAGAAGAAACCTTTGTGACTGTACAATAAATGACAACGAAAGGCAATGTATACAATATTGAAAATGCCAATAAAAAGATTTTTTTTTGAAAAAGAAGGCAGGGAACAGGCTACAGATAAATTAAAGAGAAACTATTTGTATCCAGAACATTGTGAACATCCTTTTACTCTGGTTGTCTTTGATCATCAAATCATTTTCTGTATTTTTAACCATGTTCTGCTTCATTAATAAACTTTTATCAGTAAAAATATTTGATTTTTCTGAACTTTTCATTAGATTGATGCACTTTAGGGAAAGTGGGTGCGAGGGGTTGACAGGCTCTTTAACAGAAAGTGAGTCCCTCTAAGGTAATTGGCAAAGGAGCCAGAGGGGAATTTTATTTTTTGACACAGTGAATGGTTCTGATCTGCCTGAAAGCAGATTCAATAGTATCTTTCCAAATGGTAAATACTTGAAAGGGAAGAATTTGCAGGGCTGTGGGGAAAGGGCAGAGCAGTTGGATGAATCGGAGAGTCCTCTCAAAGAGCTAGCAGGCACACGATGGGCTGAATGGACTCCTCCTGCAGCCTGTGAATCTGAGGTCTCCTGTTTTTGTACAGGTTAAAAGGGATAGATTTTATTGCAGCCTCTTCCCTGCATATGTATTTAAAGGGACAAATTTCTCTTTAGCTCTGAGTGACCGATACAACAATTGGTTGGAGGCCCATTTCCCAGTCAGTCCATCAGCACCTTGCTGTCTCTCTATTAGTGCGACGCCCATGGCAGTTTCCCAACTGGTGCGCAGGCCCCGCTATTCTCAGCTAAATCGGGCAGGAGATACAGAAGTCTGAGAACACGCACGAATAGACTCAAAAACAGCTTCTTCCCCGCTGTTACCAGACTCCTAAATGACCCTCTTATGGACTGACCTCATTAACATTACACCCTGTATGCTTCATCCGATGCCGGTGCTTATGTAGTTACATTGTATACCTTGTGTTGCCCTATTATGTATTTTCTTTTCTTCCCATGTATTTAATGATCTGTTGAGCTGCTCGCAGAAAAATACTTATCACTGTACCTCGGTACACGTGACAATAAACAAATCCAATCCAATCCAATTCAGCCCACAGCGCCGTCACCTTCATGTCATTGACATGAGCAATAGACACAGAGAAGTGCCTGAGGCTCAAATGGGAAGTTAAAACTTGTGTCTCTAAATCAACACTTGAACAGTTATCAGTCAAACATGTTATTTATACTGGGGTTTTTATTATTAGATTTAGGCACTTGAGGCAAAAGGTGGGGGTTTTAAAGGGTAACTTTCCCTTTCTAACTTTGTATTGTCGATAGTGTTGGCTTTGGCTCAGTGGGCAGCTCTCTCACCTCTGGGTCAGAAGGTTGTGGGTTCAGGTACCTGTGGACAAAAAACACATCCAACATTCCTCGTCCCAGCACTGAGGGAATGCTGCACTGTCAGAACAGCCTTCTTTCAAATAAGATGTTAAACTGAGGCCCTGTCTGCCTCTCTCAGGTGGGCGTAAAAGTTCCCACAGCCACTATTTTGAAGAAGAGCAGGGGAGTTATCCCCGGTGTCCCGGTCAATATTTATCCCTCAATCAACATCACTAAAAACAGATCATCTGCTCATTATCACATTGCTGTGTGTGGGATCTTGCTGTGTGTAAATTGGCTGCTGTGTTTCCTACATTACAACAGTGACTACACTTCAAAAGTACTTCATTGGTTGTAAAGCACTTTGGAACATTCTGTGGGCGTGAAAGGTGCTATACAAATGCAAGGTTTTAAATTGAAGATTTAAGTTATCTGATCTTGTTATCTGTAACTCAATTGTCTTCAGCCACACCCAACTTACCATTTAATAAATTCACTTTGGTTCAGACAATACTTTAACCAATTAAGACAAAGGCAGAATTCTCTGGATAGTAAATTTAAAAATAAGTTTATTAAATGAAAAAGGTTTACTGAATAACTTTAAGACATTGACTTTTACAACTTCATGTGGGTGATCAGTCTGCAGAAGCGTAACCCTCTCTGGCTCTTTCTTTGACAGTAATTCTTGTGGAATTCAGCCTCGGGACTCTGGCTCCTTCTTTGACAATAATTTCCTTGGAACTCGGCCTCGGGAGTCTTCAGTACTTGGCCAGCAAGGAAGACCTTCAGAACCTCTACTTTTATCCCCAAAGTGACCATTACCTCACGTCAGAGTTGGGTCTGTTGTAACATGACAATTGGCCAATTTGGACACTAGATTAATTTAAGGATCCCCAATTATTGACTCCACCTTCTCTCATTATCTCAGACAGGAATACAATAGAACTGTTTCATACTATCCCTTTATCTGATTCCATACAATCCCTTATTCATACAGTTTCAAATGTTGAGACTAATCAGAGTTTGAAGGTCTCTCTTGTCAGTACATTTATCCACATTGCACTTTCTTTATACACAGCAATTATCCTTTGACATTTTTACAGCAAATGAGAATCAGGGCACGATCTAATGGCCACGATGCGCAAGGCGCGAATCCAAGTGCGCCAGTTAGATCACAGGAGAGCCGAAATTGGGCACCAAGCGCCAATCGGTTTCCGATCTAACCGGCCTATTCCCACTGGCCGGATTAAGGCCAATCTCCATCCCGTTAACGGGAAGGACCCCCTATCTAAAGGCTTGATTTAAGCGACTCCCCAGTCGGTCACATGGACGCCGATGAGTATTGGCCCCACACAGACATGGGCCAGGCATCATGGTACCAGAGGGGTTTCCGGGCCATTGGAGGCCCCTGAGTGGTCTGGGATAGGGCAGGGTGGCCCCCCTGGCCAAGCCCCTGGAACGTGTACACCTTGGCACTGCCAGACTGGCACCTTGGCACCGCAAACCTGGGTATTTCACGCTCTGCCCATTCATGAAGATCATTCATAAAGACGGAGTCTTGATTTTGTGCAACAACCATGTCTTTCTCTCCATTTCAAATCCCCTGTGAAAATCCAAACACAGCGTATTGTGAAATTATTAGATTTAAAACAGAACGAGTTGTTGGAATTCACTGCCTGACAAAGGTGCAGGAAGTAAATTCAACTGTAACTTTCAAAAGGGAACTGGACAGATTCTGTAGGAAAAGAAACTTGCCGGGCGATGGGACGAATTAGATAGTTCATTCAAAGAGCTAGCATGGGAACGATGGACAGAATGGCCTCTTTCTGTGCTCTCTGAGACTCTTTTGCATTTGAAGAACAAGGGAAAAACCTGGAAGCCACTTCCTACGATGCGGGTAGAAGCAGAGATTTTGGAATGTTTCCCAAAGGGAAATTGGATGAGCTTTTGAGGGAAATAAACTGACAGGGATATGGGGATAGAACGGGGCAATGGTTTGATCTACAGAGATCTACAAGTTGTAAATGTTTGGAATTCTCTACCCCAGAGGGCTGTGGAAGCTCAGTCATTGAGTATGTTTAAAGCAGAGACTGACAGATTTCCAAATCCCAATAACACAAAGGGATATGGGGATAATGTGGGGAAAAAGGCATTGAAGTGGATGATCAGCTATGATCGTACTGAATGGTGGAGCAGGCGCGATGGGCTGAATGGCCAACTCCTGCTCCTATGTTCCAATGGTACAATGATAAGCAGGAAAGTAAATTGTGAAGAGGAGATAGGAGGTTAAAAAGGTATATTTTAAATGAGCGGAAAAAGATCTGCCAAATGGAGAATAATGTGGGAAAATGTGTGATTGTCCATGTTGGCCTGAAGAATAAAAAGCTTATTATCTAAATGGTGAGAGATTGCAGAGCTCTGAGATTCAGAGGGATCTGGGTGTCCAAGAGCATGAATCACAAAAGGCGAGTATACAGGTACAGCAAGTAATTAGGAAAGCTAATAGAAAGTTATTGTTTATTGAATACAAAAGTAGGGAGGTTATGCTTCAGTTATACAGGACATTGGTAAGACCACATCTGGAGCACTGGGTACAGTATTGTTCTCATTTAATGAATGATGTAAATGTGTTGGAAGCAGTTCAGAGAAGGTTTACTGGACTCATACCTGGAATTGGAGGCTGGTCTTATGAGGAATGATTGAGCAGGCTGGGCTTGTGTCCGATGGAGTTTAGGTGACTTGATTGAACCGTATAAGATTCTGAGGGGCCTTGACAGGGTGGATGTGGAAAGGATGTTTCCTCTTGTGGGAGGATCTAGAAATCGAAGTCACTTTAAAAGTAACAACTTGCCCATTTAAGGCAGAGGGTTTGGAGTCTTTGGAACTCTCTTCCTCAAAGGGCAGTGGAAGCAGAGACTTTGAATATTTTGAAGGCAGGCTGGATAGATTCTTGAAAAGCAAGGGGGTGAAAGATAATAGGGAGGGTAGGCGGGAATAAGACCATACTAAGACCAGACGTAATAGGAACAGGAGTAGGCCATTCGGTCCTTCCAGCCTGGCCCATCTTTCAATCGGATCACAGCTGATCTGAAATTTTTCACGTTCACTTTCCTGCCCTTTCGCTGTAATTCTTGGTTCCCTCACTGACCAAAAATCTATCTTGGCCTGAAGTATACACAAGGACTCTGTCCCCTCAACTCTCAGTTTTAAAGACTCTCAGAAGACTTTCCTCCTCATCTCAGTCTTAATTTGGCTCCTCTTTATTCTGAGAGGATGCCCTCTGGTCCTAGACTCTCCCATGAAGGGAAACATCCTCTCAGCATTTACCCTGTGAAGCTCCTTAAGAATCCTGTATGTTTCAATGAGATCACCTCTCATTCTTCTAAATTCCAATGAGTAGAGTCTCAACCTGTTTAACCTTTGCTCCTAAGACAATCCCTCCATACCTGGGATCATCCTAGTGAACCTTCTCTAAACCTCCTCCAATGAAGTAACATCTTTCCTTAAATAAGGGGACCAAAACTGCTTTCAGTTCTCCAGATGTGGTCTCACCAGCACCTTGTACAGCTGCAGCAAGACTTCCCGACTCTTATACTCCAACCCCCTTGGAATCAGGGCCAACATTCCATTAGCCTTCCTGAATACCTGCTGCACCTGTCTGCTAGCTTTCTGTGTTTCGTGCAGAAGTCCCCCAAATCCCTTTGTGTTGCAGCTTTCTGCAGTTTTTCTCCATTTAAATAATACTGTTCTTTTGTTCTCCCTTCCAAAATGAACTTCACATTTTCCCACATTATGCTCCATGTGGCAACTTTTTGTCCACTTGCTTAACCTATCAATATCTCTTTGAAAACTGTTCGTATCCCGCTCGCAACTTGCCTTTCCACCTATTTTTGTGTTGTCTTCAAATTTGGGCACAGTACGTTCGCTTCCTTCCTCCAAGTCATTAATATAAATTGTACACAGTTGCGATCCCAGCACTGACCCCTGTGGAACCCCACTGGTTACAGGTCACCAACCTGAAAAAGAACCCCTTATCCCCACTCGCTGTTTCCTGCTCATTAGTCAATTCTCTATCCATGTCAATATACTACCTCCAACTCCATGGGTTCTTATCTCATGACTTAACGTTTTGTGAGGTACCTTGTCAAAGGCCTTCTGAAGTTTAAATACAACACATCTACCAGTCCCCCTCTATCCACTCTGGTTGAAACGTCCTCGAAACACTCTGATAAATTAGTCAGACACGGTTTCCCTTTCACAAAGCCATGCTGACTCTGCTTGATTAGATTATGATTTTCTCAATGTGCTGCTAATACTGCCTAATAAATGATTCCAACATTTTTTTCAACAATAAATGTTAGGCTAATCGTCCTATAGGGTCTCGTTTTTTGCCTCCCTCCCATTCTGAATCGGGGGGTTGTCACATTGGCAGTTTTCCAATCCTCCGGTGCTTCTCCAGAATCCAAGGATTTTTGGAAAATTACAATCAATGCATCCACTATCTCTGTAGCCATTTCTTTTAGGATCCTAGGATGCAGCCATCCAGGGGACTTATCTTATTCCCATCGGTTTGTCCAAAATGACTTCTCCAGTGATGGTATGTAATTGCTCTCTCCGTATTCTTTAGTATTAATGGGATAGTCAAAGTATCTTCCACCATAAAGACTGATGCAAAAAAATCTGTTTAACTCCTCTGCCATTTCCTTGTTCCCCATAACTGACACAGCGGCATGGAGGCACAGTGGTTAGCACTGTTGCTTCACAGCTCCAGGGACCTGGGTTCAATTCCCGGCTTGGGTCACTGTCTGTGCGGAGTCTCCACGTTCTCCCAAAACTGCGTGGGTTTCCTCCCACAAGTCCCAAAAGACGTGCTTGTTAGGTGAATTGGACATTCTGAATTCTCCCTCTGTGTACCCGAATAGGCCGGAGTGTGGCGACTGGCGGATTTTCACAGTAACTTCATTGCAGTGTTAATGTAAACCTATTTGTAACAATAATAAAGAATATTATTACTATCGCCTCAGATTTATTTTCTAAGGGGCCTCTGTGGAGTTGAGGTTTCAATCAGATCAGCCGTGAACTTATTGAATGGTGGAGCAGGCTCGAGGGGCCAAGTGGCCTACTCCTGTTCCTAATTCGTATGTTATCACATCCTTTTTAATAGATTGTAGCATTTTCGCTCCTACTGATGTCAGGCTAATGGGTCTGTGGTTCCCGTTTTCTCTCATCCTCCTTAAATATTGGGGTTACATTTACCACCTTCCAATCTGCAGGAATCATTCCAGAATCTATAGAATTGTGAAAGATGATCACCAATGTATCCACTATCTCTACAGCCGCCACTTTCAACACTCTGGGATGTAGAGCATCAGCTTTTGGAGATTTATTAACTTTCAATCCCATTAATTTCTCCGGTGGTACTTTTTCACTAATACTAATCTCTTTCATTCCCTCGTGCTCACTGGTCTCTTGGTTCTCTCGTGTATTTGGGACAATTTCTGTATCTTGCTCCGTGAAGACAGACACACATTGTTTAGTTTCTCTGCCATTTCCTTATTCCCCATTGTAAACTCTCCTGTCTCTGCCTGGAATGGACCCACATTGGTCTTTGCTAATCGTTTCCTGTTCACATTCCGAGAGGAGCTTTTCCAGTCGGTTTTTATGTTTCTCCCCAGTTTGCTCTCATATTCTATTTTCTCTTTATCAGTTTCTTGGTCCTTTGCTGAATTCTAAACCAAGTTCCCAATCCTCAGGCTCACTAATATTTTACCCACTTTGAGTCTCCTCCATTGATCTAATAGAATCTTTAACTGTTCTTGTTAGCCACGATAGCTTCATTTTGCTGTTTAATTTTTGCTTCTTAAAGGAATCTATATTTTATGTAAATAAAATGTGAGTGGTTGCCTGTCTATTGTCATACAAAGAACAAAGGACAGTACAGCACAGGAACAGGCCCTTCGGCCCACCAAGCCTGCTTGGATCATGATGTCTGTCTAAACTAAAACCTTCTGTGCTTCCAGGGTCTGTATCCGTCTATTCCCATCCGATTCATGTATTCGTCAAGATGCCTCTTAAACGTCACTATCGTACCTGCTTCCACCACCTCCTCCGGCAGCGAGTTCCAGGCACTCACCACCCTCTGTGTAAAAAAAATGTCCTCGCACATCTCCTCTAAACTTTGCCCCTCACACCTTAAATCTATGTCACCTGGTAATTGACTTTTCCAACCTGGGAAAAAGCTTCTGACTATCCACTCTGTCCGTGCCACTCAGAATTTTGTAAATTTTTATCAGGTCGTCCCTCAACTCCGTCGCTCTAGTGAAAACAATCCGAGTTTATCCAACCTCTCCTGACAGCTAATACCCTCCAGGCCAGGCAACATCCTGGTAAACCTCCTCTGTACTCTCTCCAAAGCCTCCACATCCTTTTGGTAATGTGGTGACCAGAATTGGAGGCAATATTCCACGTGTGGCCTAACTAAGGTTCTGTGCAGCTGCAGCATGACTTGACAATTTTTATACTCAATGCCCCGACCAATGAAGACAAGCATGCCGTCTGCCTTCTTAGCTCCTTATCCACCTGCGTTGCCACTTTCAGTGATATGTTTATTGTAATTTCCCCATCTACCACAGACAACTTGCCCCTCATACCGTGACAGTTTCCTTCTGCGAGAAACACCCAGATAAATTAGACAAAAGAACCCTGTAACCACCATAGCCCATCTTCATGGCAACGTGGCTGCTTTGGGAACTAAATATCTTCCAACCTGCAAACACCTTTTCATTCTGTGCTCCTCGTCAAACTTGGAACCAGGTAATCGCAACTAGCCTCAAAAATGGTCAGCCCACCGGAGGCAGAGGTGTTAGACCGGCCAGTCCAGCAGAAAGAAACCCTCCAATCATCACCATTCACCAGATGTCAGAATGAACAAAATGCAGTCCTGGATGTCAGTGAGAGCAGAAACAATAACAACGGAGCCAACATCTGTAATTTATTGTGAACTTGTTGGAGTCACAACAGGTACGATGAATCACAAAACCCCTTCCCCACATTGAGAGCAGGTGAATGGTCTCTCCCCAGAATTAACTCGCTAGTGTCTCCGTAGTTGGGACGGTTCATTGAATGTCTCCCCTGCTCAGAGCAGGTGAATGGCTTCTTCCAGGTGTGGACTCGCTATTGTTCCCGCAGGGTCTATGGATGTCTGAATCCCTTCTCTCACTAAGAGCAGGTTAACGCTTTCTCCCCTGTGTGAACTCGCTGGTGTCTCTGCAGGTTGGATAACCGAGTGAATACCTTCTCACACTGAGAGCAAGTGAACGGCCTCACCCCAGTGTGAACTCGCTGGTGTCTCTGCAGGCTGGATAACTGAGTGAATCCCTTCTCACACTGAGGGCAGGTGAACGGCCTCTCCCCAGTGTGAAATCGCTGGTGTCTCTGCAGGCTGGATAACTGAGTGAATCCCTTCTCACACTGAGAGCAGGTGAACGGCTTCTCCCCAGTGTGAACTCGCTGGTGTGTCAGCAGGTTTGATGAAGTAGTGAATCCCTTCTCACACTGAGAGCAGGTGAACGGCCTCTCCCCAGTGTGAACTCGCTGATGTATCCGCAGACTCGATAAAGCAATGAATCCCTTCTCACACTGAGAGCAGGTGAACGGCCTCTCCCCAGTGTGAACTCGCTGGTGTGCCTGCAGGTCGGATGTTTGAGTGAATCCCTTCTCACACTGAGAGCAGGTGAACGGCCTTTCCCCAGTGTGAACTCGCTGGTGTTTCCGCAGGCTGGATAACTCAGTGAATCTCTTCTCACACTGAGAGCAGGTGAATGACCTCTTCCCAGTGTGAACTCGCTGGTGTTTCCGCAGGCTGGATAACTCAGTGAATCCCTTCCCACATTGAGAGCAGGTGAACGGCCTCTCCCCGGTGTGAACTCGCTGGTGTGACTTCAGGGCGGATAACTGAATGAATCCCTTCCTACACACAGAGCAGGTGAATGGCCTCTCCCCAGTGTGACTACGTCGATGAGCTTCCAGCTGAGATGGAGCACTAAATCCCTTCCCACAGTCCCCACATTTCCACGGTTTCTCCATGTTTTGGGTGTCCTGGTGTCTCTCCAGGTTTGACAATCAGTTGAAGCTTCGTCCACACACAGAACACGTGTACGGTCTCTCCCGCTGTGAATGGTGTGATGTTTTTCAGGCTGTGTAACTGGTTAAAGCGCCTTCCACGGTCAGTGCTCTGGAACACTCTCACTCGGGTGTGTGTGTCTCGGTGCTTTTCCAGTCACACTGATGGTTAAAAGGTTTTGAAGCCGACAGACGAACATTTCTCCTTCTAGATTCAAAGTCCGGTGATATCCACTTCCAAGGAATTGAGAGACTCAGCCAGATTGAGGCGTGACGTTTGATATTTCTGTCTGTAATTCTTCCTCTTCTAATATCCTGTAAAAACAATTTACAAAAGACATCACAGGATAGAAATTCAGTACAGATTATTTTTATTTTCTATGGAACATTCTTTCTTCTCTCATTCCCCTAAAACTGTAATTCTCCACCCCCCACACTCTCCCTCCATTCTCACTCTGCTGTATCTAATATTCACCCTCCCAATTCTCCTGAAGGTGCTGATTCAGGCTGATTGACAGATCCCTGCTCACTGCTTCCTGTCCTGGGCACAGAGATCATAACAAATAGGAGCTGCTGTTGGCCATTCGGCCCATCGAACCTGCTCATTTATTCTGTGGGATCATTGGCCGATCTATGTGAGCGACATTATCCGTGTTATTGACCAGAGGCTGAGTGTGCCGACTCAATATCTGTGAGCGCATGAGGCCGAGCTGTAAAACACCATTAAGAGGCTCGATGATCCGGAGGAGAGAATCCTGAACGTTGAGCAAGATGCCTCCTCGGCGGAGGCAAGAATTAAATCCTTGGAGAACCAGCTGAGTGGCGTGGAAGAAGCCTGGCGGACTTGGAGAACCGAGGGTTAGAGAAAGAACATCCGAATCGTCGGCCTGCCAGAAGGTGTGGAGGGTGAGGCTCCCGTTAGGTTCTTCGAGGATCCGGCTGCCACGTTTTCTCCAGCTGGATGTGAAGCCTGGGTGTTTCAAATTAGAACGGGCATTGGATCCTGTCTTTGAGACCAAGGGATAGTTTTCATCCCAGGCCTGTAATCATTCACTTCCACAACTTGAAAGATAGCAGTAGGTCCTGGAGACGGGTAAGATGAGGTGGGACCTGGCTCCATAAGGAATGAGGATTTTCCATATTCCAGGATTTTTCAACAGCAACGCAAACGAAGCATCGAGGCTTTGATGAAGTTCGAAGGGAACTGAAGGCTGTGGGAGTGAATTCTGTCGCTTTATCCTGAGACTCTGAAAATTATATTTGACATCTCCGTCAAGACTTTCGATAATCCGACTACTGCCTTGGCCTTCATTAAATCCACGAAGTTCAAGGATCGGAGCGATGATTTGCAGCTCGGACTAACTGAGGCTCTAATCCGGACTCTTTCCCTATCATGGTGTTGGTGTCTGAATTTGTTATCTTTTATCCTGTTGAAGGGAGTTGTTATTCTGTGAGGGCCGATTGAATGTCTTCTTCTCCTCGAGTGTTACAGGGAATTGTATTATCTTATCTCAGTTATGGTAGATGTGCCGTGTCCTTATTATCCGTTGTCTTCTATTATCCGAGCGTTAATCATGGCAGAACCGAGTGGTTACGTTGCTGAAGGGTGGGTGGTGGATGCAGGTCTTCACGGGTGGGTCTAAAATGCGGGAGGGGCATTCGATCCCCATTCCCTTGTTGGCCCTTCTTTTCTTCTAATTTTGGAGAAGGTATCCTGAGGGTAACAACAGTCTGGCCGTGGGGTTAACCCTCCGGGTCCTCAGTCTTATTGAGGAATGTCCCCTTGGATCTATGGTGGTGGTGATTCTTTTGTATTTTTGTTATTATGGGAGGGTTTATGTGTTGTTGACTTTATCCTACTCTGGTACAGACGGGGCTTTTATCCGTGAAAGGAGCAGTTTGGGGAGACTTTGGTGCCTCTGGTGTAAAGTGAGTTGGAGGAGGGGGTAATGGCGCACGCCCGATTGTGGTGTGAAAATCTGTTCCTGTTCTCTCTGTCGCCTAACTAATGGCAGCAGTTAATCTGCACATTTTCTCAGAGAATGTACGGGGCATCCATCACCCTATCAGAAGGAAAAAGATCCTCTCCTTTCTTAAGGAGAAAGTCAACATAGCTTTATTACAGGAAACCCATCTGGATTATGAGGAACACTTTAAATTGAGGTGGGATTGGGTGGGGCAGGTTTTTTCAACTCCTTCATCAAGTAGCAGAGGTGTGGCAATCCTTATTAATAAAAATATCCCTTTTAAGGTTGAAACCTGCACCAAGGACAAAGGAGGTAGATATGTGATCATTGGAGGTTCGGTGCATGGAGATGTTGTTTTAATAATGAATGTTTATGGACCCCCAAATTACTCCCCGGGGTTCATTGCAAAGGCTTTTGTATATTTTGCAAAGTTAGCTTCGACTAACTCTTTTGTGGTTGGCGACTTCAACGGCCACTTATATCCTCTGACTGATCAGCTCCCGGTTACCAGGAACCCCCCAACACTGCAAGCTAGGGCTTGGCATCGGCTTGTGAGGAGGTGGGTTATGTGGATGTTTGAAAGAACTTTGCATCCAAGGGGCGGAGATTTTACCTTCTTTCCAGACCTACATCAACGCCACACCAGAATCGACAACTTTCTTGTGCCGGGAGCATCGTAATCGCAGACCTTCCCCCGTTTGTCTGCACTTTTTGCTTGAGGGCTCACCCCCAGGTTGAGAATGTGGAGGTTTGATGCTTCCCGGATAAGAGACGCTTCATTCACTGCGCATTTTAAGTTCTTCCTTTTGGCTAACTCGACCCCCAAATTCCCCCCTCCATTTTGTGGGAGACAAGTAAAGTTTATGCTCGGGGGCTGATAATTTCTTACACTGCTAATAAAAGGTACAGAATGCTGGAGAACCAGCGGCTTCTGGAGGTTTGTTTGGTGAAGGCGGTGGAGAATCATATGGAGGGCCCGAGTAAGCTTTGCTGAAGGAGGTTAATGCAGCAAGAGGAGTTTTGGACTCCCTGTTGACTCAGCAGGTCGAGTAAAGTTGACAGTTTGAGGGAGAAGTTGTACGAGTTTGGGAAAAAGCCGTGCAAATACTTGGCCCGTTTGACAAAGAAAAAGGCCGACTTTCGGGTGATTCCCAAAGAGATCTCAACCCATCCTGGTGTGGGATGGAGGTGTCGAGAGCTCTTCACTTCTTTCTCAAAAAAAGAGGCCTTAACAATTCCCATCCACCACCACTCTTCTCCGCCAGGCTGAACTTGTTTTATCTCTCAATAACTTCTCCTTCAACTCATCCCACTTTCTCCAAATCAAAAGTGTAGCAATGGGTCCTCGCTACGCTTGCCTTTTTATGGGGTATGTGGACATTCATTGTTCCAGGCCTACCCAGGTCCCCTCCCACAACTCTTTTATTGGTACATCGATGACTATTTTGGTGCCACTTCATGCTCTCGTCTGGACCTGGAAAAATTCATCAACTTCGCTTCCAGTTTCCACCCCTCTCATCACTTTCACCCCATCCATCTCAGACGCTTCACTTCCCTTGATCTTTCTGTCTCCATTTCCGGCAATAGACTATCTACTAACATCCATTACAAGCCCACTGACCCCCATAGCTACCTGGACTACAGCTCTTCACACCCTACATCCTGTAAGGACTCCATCCCTTTCTCTCAGCTCCTTCGCCTCCGTCGCATTTGCTCCGACGATGCCACTTTCCAAAGTGGTGCTTCGAAAATGTGTTCCTTCTTCCTCAACCGTGATTTCCCACCTACAGTTGTTGACAGGGACCTCAACAGTGTGCAGCCCATCTCCCGTGCCACTTCCCTCACCCCCTGCCCTCTCTCCCAGAACAAGGATAGTGTCGCCTCATTTGCACATTTCACCCCACCAGCCTCCGTATGTAAAGCATAATCCTCTGCCATTTTCACCAACTCCAGCATGATGCCACCACTAAACATATCTTTCCTTCACTCCCGCTGTCAGCATTCTGCAGAGACCGCTCCCTTTGGGATAATCTAGTCCACTCCCCCACCATACCCAACACCTCTCCCATCACCCACGGCATCTTCCCATGCAATTGCAGAAGATGTGACATCTGCCCCTTTACCTCTTCCATTCTTTACATCCCAGGCATAAAGCACTCATTCCAGGTTAAGCAGTGTTTCACTTGCACCTCTTTCAATTTGGTCTATTGCATTTACAGTTCCCAATGTGGTCTCCTCTATATCGGAGAGACCAAACGTAGACTGGGTGATCGCTTTGCTGAGCACCTTTGATCTGTGTGCATTCAGGACCCTGACCTTCCCGTAGCTTGCCATTTTAACACAAGACCCAGCTCCCATGCCCACATTTCTGTCCTTGGCCTGATGCAATGTTCCAGAGAAGCTCAATGCATCCTGGAGGAACAGCATCTCATCTTCCGGTTAGGGATGCTACAGCCTTCCAGTCTCAACATTAAATTCAGCAACTTCAGATGATTAGCTCTACTATGTTTTCATTACATTTCATTTTACCTGTCTTTTAATTTGTCTTTCTTTCTTGATATATATTTTCCTCCCCAACCATATCCCCATTTTCCTTACAATTTCTCCCCTTTGCTTCCCCCTTCCCCTCATTTTACCTATTTACCACCCATGACCCCCTTCTCCCCACACCTGTATCTGTCGCACCTTACCCTCAGATTTTAGTTTCTCTGCTGTTTGACCTTTCACACCTTTTATCCTCCCTGAGGACTGCTATTTGCACTCTTTTTCCTTTGTTTCTGTGGCTATGACTCATCTTTCATTCCCTCACCCTACCGTATAAATATTTTCCACTTTCTATGCCCTTTATCATTGACAAAGGGTCATCTGGACTCGAAATGTCAGCTCTTGTCTCTCCTTACAGATGCTGCCAGACCTGCTGAGATTTTCCAGCATTTCTCTTCTGGAAATATATAACGTAGCTACAGTCCTATATTACACAACTAGAAATAATAATAAATGTGCTTTCTTACAGAACCATTAACAATATATCTAATCAGCACCATATACAAACACCAGACATATCTTTATCCTACATTAATTTACTGTCCCCTTAAATGTCAACCATATCCTGGGGAAACCAGCCCTTTAATTGTGAACATTAGGAAAAAGACCATCCTTTAGCCAGACAAATAAATGTGTCAAGCTGAGGGAGCAAAGGATGTCAATGTCTTTAAGAGAGAGAGACCTGGGCCAAGCTTTGCAGAGTCTGACCCTCCCTGGATTCACTTCCTTTCCCTTCAGTTGCTGCAAGTGACCAATTGAAGGTGAGAATGAGAAAATAAATGGAAAGGGGAAAAAATAAAGTGTTTTACTCACAGATGTTGGGCACACTCTATCTGAAGCTCAAATTTCATTCGCACAAAGCGGGAGGACCAGAGTCCTTCCGGTCCTCCAATCTTTCCATTGGTTGCTGGCCGCCTAAAGACAATGGGCAACGGATGTCACGTGTCATGGATGCCCATTTGACCTCAATGGGAAGAACCGTTACTGCGCACGCGCATCTTCTCCTCTCCTTTGAACATGCGCAGTCCCTGGCCGCCACCGCGCGGTGGATGGAGCGGTGTCTCCGTCGAGGGGCCCTATGGGAGATTCAGCCGCCGTTAACCATCTCCAAACCAGTCTCCAAACCCCTGGGACTGGGATGAAAAGTGGGGGTGGAGTAGCAGTGCCCCCATTCCGGACACAAAGTACATGTGTGTAGTCACTGGATTTTATTGTGACGCCCCTTAGCACAATTTTTTGTTAACTTCAGGTGTAAAGATTTAGACATATTGGGGAGAGCAATAGGTGAGTGTGAAACTGAACCCGAGAGTCAGCACCTTCAGGGGAGGAGAATTGGGGGAAAAGCAAGAGGAGGATATTGAGATGAATTAGTGTTGCAATTAATAGGGAGGGAGTGTGTGGAGGCAGAGTCAGAGAGATGTAGCATTTTCTGTCACATGATCATGAGCTTGGACAATTTTATCAAATCATTTGTGAAACTTGGATTTACAATGTCCTTGTGAAATTGAATTACATTAAATGTGCTGTATAAATGCAAATTACTGTGTTGTCGAAGACTGACACTTGAGCTCCTCCACTATCCTGAACACCTGCTAGAAGGTCATGAACAGTCTATTTAACCATCTTATTTACACAGATCAGCCCAGCCCACCCATTCTCAATGAATCTGCTGTTCTCAGGCTCCCTTGCAACTCTATCCCTGATCTGATCTCAAGTGCGAACAAAGCATTTTTGTCTTCAGATTTTTAGTGTGTGAGGTTAAAACTATCAGGAGACGATGAATAGGGCGGGTCACTCCTCTCTTCAAAATACAAGGCTGAGGGACTAATGGAGGCCTGTAAATTATGAAAGATTTTGATACACATGGAGAATGTTTTCACTTGTAAGGGTAAGAGCAAAATGAGAGGCTATCAAGGTGAGACTATCTAATCAGGAATTCAGGAGAAATTTCTTCCCCAGTGAGTTGTGGGATTGTGGAACTCGCTACCACAGGGATTGGTGGAGGTAAATATCATCGATATATTTATGGGTTGCTGGATGAACATGAGGGAGAAATGAAACAGACGGATATATTGATAGAGTCAGATGGGAAAGCATAAGAGGAAGCTCAAATGAAGTATAAACACTGGCATGGATTGGTTGGGCGTTTCTATGTTGTATATTCAATGTAATTTAGCCTGGTATTGCCTTTAACTCTCACATAGTCGATTCCGGGTGAACAAGAGACAGAGTCTCCCAGAAAAACATTTCAGCTTATTATTTCCAGCTATTGTCCAATTAATGCCTCTTGTCAGCCAGGTGTCCGTGTGAAGAGTCAAGGTATTCAATTCAACTACAAAGAGCTCATGTAATTTGTACCAATATATCTTTGAAGGGCAGATTTTTTTTCAAATGAGCTGGATCAGTTAAATTTAATATGTTTCAATCAATTCTTAAAAGTGCTTAATTATCAGTCTTACTCAAATCGGAGAGTTTGTTTTATACAAGACAAAGTAAACACTGGGATCAGCACCCCATTCACCATCTACAAGTGGCACGGTAGCACAGTGGTTAGCACCATTGCTTCACAGTGCCAGGGACCCCGGTTTGATTCCCGGCTTGGGTCACTGTCTGTGAGGCGTCTGCACGTTCTCCCAGTGTCTGCGTGGGTTTCCTCCGGTTGCGCTGGTTTCCTCCCACGAGTCCTGAAAGATGTGCTGTTAGGTGAATTGGACATTCTGAATTCTCCCTCAGTATACCCGAGTGTGGCGACTAGGGGATTTCCGCTGTAACTTAATTGAAGTGTTAATGTGAGCCTCCTTGTGACATTGATAAAGATTATTATTGTAAAGAAGCTCTGCATCGACTTATCAAGCATCCTTTGACGGCAGCATCCAAACAGGGTTACACCCATTTTCCAACGTTAGAGGTCGCTGTGGCTGTTAGACAGATTCACTGTGGGAGCTTTAGTGAACTCGTCTACCCAGGGTCTATTTCTAAAACCTCATCACAACATATTGTCTAGTTAGCCACTAACTGACAGAATTATTGTTACATTTCAGGATGCTCTCGTTCTTCTGGGTGGGTCAGTTTTCGGGGAGGACCTGTCTCCTGCAGAGTTCACGTGTGTGTTCATCTGGCTGTGGTTCCCCTCCCCCAGTCTCACCTCGCCAGCTTCTGCCCCTCATCGACCCAACCCTGTGCAAAGAGCAGCAAAGACAGGAGCACGGAGTCGAGGTGCAGATCAACCAGGAGCTGACTGAGTGGAGATTCCTTAACTAATCTTCCCGTTTATTTGTGTTTTAATGGGGACTGGGACCAGTCCTCATGTTTGTCTCTCTCTCTCACTTAAAGATTTTAACGTGTTTAGTGAAGCTTCATCATCTCAGATATACACCAAACCCATTGAATGTCCCCATTTTATTGACCTGATCCAGGTTCGACTTCTTTATTAACTAAACACCTTATTATCTTCCAGGTCTTAATAATAAACAGCGGATGTGCCAGATTAAACTGGATTTCCTTTGGTTCCTCCCACCTTTCCCAGATATCAAAACGAAATTGGATGGGGACTTGAGGGCAATAAACATACAGGGGTACGGGGATAGAAGGCGCGAATGGGACTGAATGGATGATCTACACAGGGTTAGCATGGGTAGAATGGCCTCCTCCACTGCCCTAATGACTCTGTCACTTGTTACCATCTCTGTAGAGATTGATAACTTATTAAATGAAAGGAATCTCCACTGGAAAGCAAACCAATGGACACAATTTCACATTTTCAAACTTTCACTGTAACAAACCAACTAAAATCGACACAAACTTTAATTAACAGGGACTGGATATTTCACAGAACAAGAGAAATTTCACTTTACTAGTCAGTACAACAAAGATACATCTCACGTCGTTATCAGCCCTCACATTACTTCCTGTCGAAATGTTGCACCATGGACAATCTCACACTCTTCCCAATCTCCTTCTGCAATGTCGAATCCCTCACTTCCCATCCAATGGACTTGGCCTTCGAGTCACTTCCACCAACAGCCGAATTCTATCCAAGATCCGTGAATAGGATGAACACCAACAAAGTGCACGCTTGCAAATGCTCTCTCTTTCGGGTTGTGAGGCTCCGATGTCTCCAGAGACTCCATTTTATGACCTCTTTAAACAGTATGGTTGGATTTTACATAACTGAAATAGAAGCAAGTGGTGTTTTCCGATCCACAACCCCCTGCTCTCCTAGACTTCAGCTAGCTGTCCTTTCCAACTGTGTAACACACAATGTAACACAGTCCTTGCTGTATTCTCAGTGCACTGCTTCAACACCCGGACCTGTTGGAAGCTCCATGCTCTATTTTGAACTGCAGGTTATCTTCTTAACGCTTCTTATCCCCCAGCAACTGAACCTGCTTTAGTAGGATGGAACGTGTAACTGAATATACAATTATCTGTCTATTTACGCTTAGCTTCTCCAGCTTTTCATTCCCAGAATAACCTCAGGTCACACGGTCATTTCTTGGAACTGATGACCTCAGAACCAGGAAATCAATTCATTTCCTTCAGAAGAATCTCCAGTTTCACTTTGGGTCTTAAACGGGTCATTGCACAAATTTTCCCAAAGTACCTGGGTCATCACATGCCCGCCCATCCCCAAGAAATAACGCTTCTGAAGTAAGCATGTTTTCAGAATCCTTTCATGCTACAACACATTTGAACATTATAAACACTGTAACAACGACCTTATTACACATTGTACAGATAATGGTTTCTCTTTTTCCCATTTTACAATGAAACATATCACCTTGGCAAAACTATAAGCTTAAACCTGAACAAAACTAACCCAATGTGACAATGAGGTTTTAAAGTTCAGCTTGCTCGAGAGTCCCAGTGCTCTTGTCAACAAGAGTCCATTTTACTATTGGTTGAACCTTCCCAAGAGATCTTCTTTCCCAAGTCACAGAGTCTATCCAGTTTTCCCATGTCCATGTCCTTGGTTAAGGGACAGTAAATTAATATAGGATGTCCAGTGTTGTTATATGGTACAGATTAGATATATGATTTATGGCTCTGTAATAAAGTACATTTATTATTAGCTCCAGTGTAATATGTGATGTGTTGGGTGTATAGCCTGCACCTGCTCCACATCGTGGGGGCCTTGCCGTGCCATCTCTGCTGCCTCGATATGGGAGTACTGGTTGTTAGCGTGCTCGTGGAGGACGCAGGTTTCGACGGCGATGGTAAGGGTGAGCTGCTTAACTTTAAGGAGCTGCTGGCGAAGGGGATCGGAGTGGACCCCGAAAACGATCTGGTCGCGGACCATGGAGTCGGAAGTGGAGTCGTAGTTGCAGGACTGCGCGAGGATACAGAGGTGGGTTAAGAAGGACTGGAAAGGTTCCTCCTTACCCTGCAGCCTCTGCTGGAACACATAGCGTTCAAAGCTCTCATTGAGTTCGATGTCACAGTGGCTGTCGAACTTCAGCAGGACTGTTTTAAACTTTGTCATGTCCTCGCCTTCAGCAAAGGTGAGGGACTTGAAGATGTGGATAGCGTGGTCCGCGGCCGTAGAGAGGAAGAGAGTGATCTTCCTGGCATCCAATGCGGTTTCCAGGTCGGTGGCGTCAAGATACAGCTGGAACTTCTGCTTGAAAATCTTCCAGTTAGCACCGAGGTTGCCGCCGATGCGGAGCTGCAGGGGAGGGCAGACGCAGTCCATGTTACCGGATGGCTGATCGCTGGTCAAAGGAAGACTATCTCAAGGTAGGTCCGTCAAACTCGAGCATAACTCACTGGTATCATGATGTGTTGGGTATGCCGGGTCTGCGACCACTGCGTTTGCTGCAGCAGTGAGAGAGACAGGCTTCCAACACTTGAAGAAATGCAACTTGATTTTATTGAACTCTTAACTATCATACATACTTTAACTGTGGATTGACACTCTGCTGACTTGACTGGAGACCTGAGGCTAACCTGACCAGACTATCTTACTACCACATGGTGTATGTTCTAGTTGCTGCTCATGGGCTCTGACTGTCTCAGAGACTGGATCCCAAAGGGAAAACTAGTGCCCCCTGGCTTAATAGTGGTCGTGTCCTGTCTGGTGATTGGCTGCTGTGTTCTGTGTGTTCACTGGTCATCCTGTGTGTCAATCACTGCCTGTCTGTGCACAATCATATACCTGTGTGTATATTATGACAATATGTACTGTGACTGTGTTGTATAGTCACCGAGCGGCTTCTCGCTCTGGCCGGAGCCGTCAGATGGTTGCCCGGTAACCTTGTCTCGAGGATATGCCAGTGGAGGCGGGCACCCCTGATGCCCCTGCGCACTGGAACCCTATGACGTCACCGTGGAACAGACTGATTCCTATTGGTTGATGTAGGCTGGGCTATATTGTGGCGTCACAGCCCGGAAATTGGACATTGAGCTTCCTTTTCTGTGCGAGGAAATCAATGTTTCCTTCTTTCCATTTCTTTTCTCATTCGGGGGCGGGGACGACATTGGCGACTTGCAACAACTGAAGGGAAAGGAACTGAATCCAATCTGTATATTACACATTTTTTGTGTAGTAATTCATGAAGATTTTCAGTCTGTATCCAGGCCAGGAAGCAGTGAGCATGGATCAGCACCTTCAGGAGAATTGGGAGGGTGAATATTAGATACAGCAGAGTGAGAATGGAGGGAGAGTGTGTGGGATGGAGATTTACAGTTTTTGTAGAATGAGAGAACAAGAATGTTCCAGAGAAACTAGATTTCTATTCTGTACTGACAGATAATTCTTGTAAATTGTTTTTACAGGATGTTGGAAGAGGAGGAATTACAGACAGAAATCTCAAACGACACATCTCGACCTGACAGATTTAGATCTGACAGTCTAAATCTATACAAAATTTAGACTCCTTAAGCAACAAAAATCCAACAAAAGTTTTACTCAATTCCTTGGGATATGAATATCATCAGCCTTTGAATCTAGAAGGAGAAAGGTTTCTCTCATCTCTCAGCTTCAAAAGATTTTAAACATCAGTTGGAAAAGCACCGAGACACACACACCTGGGTGAGTGTGTCAGAGCACTGACTGTGGAGAGAGCTTTAACCAGTTCCACAGCCTGAAAAAACATCACCATTCACAGCGGGGAGAGACCGTACATGTGTTCTGTGTGTGGTCAAGGCTTCAATTGTGCAGTCTGTAGAGACACAAGGAGACCGAAAACATGGTGAAGCCTTGGCAATGTTTGGACTGTGGGAAGGGATACAGAGCCCCATGTTTGCTGGAAGCTCATCGACGCAGTCACACTGGGGAGAAGCCATTCACCTGCTCTCAGTGTGAGAAGGGATTCACTCAGTTACCCCATCTGCAGAGACACCAACAAATTCACACTGGGGAGAAGTCATTCACCTGCTCTCAGTGTGGGAAGGGATTCATTCAATTATGCAACCTGCAGTTACATCAGCGAGTTCACACTGGGGAGAGGCCATTCATCTGTTCTCAGTGTGAGAAGGGATTCACTCAGTTATCCAACCTGCAGAAACATCAGCGAGTTCACACTGGGGAGAGGCCATTCACCTGTTCTCAGTGTGAGAAGGGATTCACTCAGTTATCCAACCTGCAGAAACATCAGCGAGTTCACACTGGGAAGAGGCCGTTCACCTGCTCTCAGTGTGGGAAGGGATTCACTGAGTTATTCAGCCTGCAGAAACATCAGCAAATTTGCATTGGGGAGAGGCCATTCATCTGCACTCGGTGTGGGAAGGGATTCACTCGGTTAAACAATCTACTGTCACACCAGCGAGTTCACACAGGGGAGAAGCCGTTCACCTGCTCTCAATGTGAGAAGGGATTCAGACATTCATCCACCCTGCGGAAACACCAGCGGATTCACACCGGGGAGAAGCCGTTCACCTGCTCTCAGTATGGGGAGAGATTCAGACATTCATCCACCCTGCAGAGACACCAGCGGATTCACACTGGGGAGAGGCCATTCACCTGCTCTCAGTGTGGGAAGGGATTTAGACATTCATCCACCCTGCAGACAGATCAGCAAGTTCACACTGCGGAGAAGCCATTCACCTGCTCTCAATGTGAGAAGTGACTCACTCGATTATCCATCAGAGACACCAGCTGATCCGATTGTAACCAACTTCACATAGGTCATACAGCACAGTAAAGGCCTTTCAGCCCCTCGAGGCTGCGCCAGTCCAAAACAACCACTTGCCTATTCTAATCACATTTTCCAGTGCTTGGCCCATAGCCTGGACTTCACAAGTGCCTATCTAAATACTTCTTAAATGTCATGAGGGTCTCTGCCTCCACCACCCTTTCAGACAGCGTGTTCCAAACTCCCACCACCTTCTGGGTGAGAAATGTTTTCCTCACATCTCCTCTAAACCTCCTGCCTCTTACCTTAAATCTATGCCCCCTGGTCACTGATCCCTCTACCAAAGGGAGAAGTTTTTTCCTGTCTACTCTATCTATGCCCCTCATAATTTTGCTCATCAAGTCTCCGCTGCTCCAAGGAAAACAATCCAAGTCTATCTCTTCGTAACTAAAACTCTCCAACCAGGAAACATCCTGGTAAATCTCCTCTGCACCCTTTCCAGTGCTATCCCATCCCTTCTATAATGTGGATTCCTGGCTTTGGTTACTTTCTGTGCAGAATCTGCACGTTCTCCCCGTGTCTGCGTGGGTTTCCTTCGGGTGTTCCTGTATCCACCCACAAGTCCCGAAAGACGTGCTGTTCGGTAATTTGGACATTCTGAATTCTCCCTCCGTGTACCCAAACAAGCCAGAATGTGGTGACTAGGGGCTTTTCACAGTAACTTTATTGCAGTGTTAATGTAAGCCCACTTGTGACAATAAAGATTATTATTATTATAAACTAGAATTGTGTGTTTGAATTTCTATCCTCGACTGACAGTGATGACTTTTGTCATCTCCTTTTACAGGACATTAGATTGGATGTTGAGTCAAGGGGCGGAATTCTCCCCCAACGACGGGATGTCCGCCGACTGGCGCCAAAGACGGCGCCAATCAGACGGGCATCGCGCCGGCCCAAAGGTGCGGAATGCTCCGCATCTTTGGCGGCCTAGCCCCAACATTGAGGGGCTAGGCCAGCGCCGGAGGGATTTCCACCCCGCCAGCTGGCGGAAATGGCGTTTGTTGCCCTGCCAGCTGGCGCGGAAATGCGGCGCATGCGCGGGAGTGTCAGCGGCCGCTGTCAGTTTCCCGCGCATGCGCAGTGGGGACAGTCTCTTCCGCCTACACCATGGTGGAGGCCGTGGCGAAAGGGAAAGAGTGCCCCCACGGCACAGGCCCGCCCGCGGATCGGTGGGCCCCGATCGCGGGCCAGGCCACCGTGGGGGCACCCCCCGGGGTCAGATCGCCCCGCGCCCCCCCCCCCAGGACCCCGGAGCCCGCCCACGCCGCCTGGTCCCGCTGGTAAATACCAGTTTTGATTTATGTCGGCGGGACAGGCAATTCCTGGGCGGGACTTCGGCCCATCCGGGCCGGAGAATCCAGCGGGGGGTCCCGCCAACCGGCGCGGCCCGATTCCCGCCCCCGCCCAATCTCCGGTACCGGAGACTTCGGCGGGGGCGGGATTCATGGCGGCCAACGGCCATTCTCTGACCCGGCGGGGGGTCGGAGAATGACGCCCCAGATCTGCCAGTCATCGTTGCATCAGGACCTGAATATCATCGGCCTTTGAATCGAGAAAATGTTTGTGCATTCTAAGCGTTTCAAAATATTTTAAACATCAGTATAACTGGAAAAACACCAAGATGCACATACCCAACATGAGAGTGTCCCAGTGCACTGACTGTAGAACGAGATTTTACCAGTTACACCGCCAGAAAAAACAGCATCCCAATCACAGCAGGGACAGACCGTACACGTGTTCTGTGTGCATGAGGCTTGGTTGTCCAACCTGGAGAGACACAGTCAGACCCACACCATGGAGAAACCGTGGAAACGTGGTGACTGTGGAAAGGGATTCAGATCCCGTTCTGTGCTGGAAATTCATCAAAGCAGTCACACTGGGGAGAGACCGTTCACCTGCTCCGAGTGTGAGAAGGGTTTCATTAATTCATCCAGCTTCCTGAAGCACTTGCAGCTTCACACGAGGAGAAGGCCGTTCACCTGTCCTGAGTGTGGGATGGGATTCAGTCATTCATCCAACTTACTGACAGACCAACACGTTCACACTGGGGAGAGGCCATTCACCTGTCCTGAGTGTGGTAAGGGATCCATCAATTCATCCGGCTTGCTGACACACCAAAGAGTTCACACTGGGGAGAGGCCGTTCACCTGTTCTGAGTGTGGGAAGGGATTCAGTCATTCATCAAATTTACTGATACACCGACGGGTTCACACTGGGGAGAGGCCATTCACCTGCACTGAGTGTGGGGAAGCATTAATTAATTCATCTCACCTGCGGAAGCACCAGCGAGTACACACTGCGGAGAGGCCATTCATCTGCTCTGAGTGTGGGAAGGGATTCACTCAGTAAGAAGCCTCAGCCCCTCTTCATATGGCAGCAACGGGCCCGTCCCAACACCACATTCAGGTCTGGAAAAGTCTTAGCTGAGACTATCCTGACTGAGCTGAGAAAATTCAGAAAAGACATTAGTGACACCCTTGGGACAATGAAAAATTCAGTCTCAGAACTGGATCAAGCTGTCAGCGGTTTGGGAAAGAGGGTAGTGCAGCCTGAGAACAGAATTAGTATGGTTAACGATAGTAACATTCACAGATACAGGCTCCTTTCTTATTTACACCAGAGAGACAGACGGTTAGAGGACAGATGTCAGAACCTTGAACATTTCATGAGATGGAACAATCTGTGAATTTATGAGGTGCCAGAAAACTCAGCAGGCGGGACATTATCCGCTGGGTCGAAAGCTTTCTCAAGAACCTGCTTAAACTCCCGATCGATTTCCCACTGCAACTAGAGTGGGCTCACAGATCACTGTAACAAAAGCCGTCAGATGCTAATTCACCCCAAGATCATTTGTGGTGAAATTTCTCAGCTCCAGATGAAAATGTTAAATTAATTGCGTACTCTAATTTTTTTTTTTTTTAAATCTGAAAGGGTGACATAAACCCATTGAGAGAAAAAAGATGCTCTGTCAGTTGAAACATCTGAGCTGCAAAACTGCATTTTTACAAGAAACACAATTGTCAGACACAGACCACAGTAAGCTGGGCAGATGCTTGGCAAACCAGGGATTCTTATCCTCTCGTGTCAGGCTAAATTGCACCTTAATTGGAAAAAATAATTATGTCCTCTAAATTTACATTTTAAAAAGCAAGCCCTGGCCTAGGTGGCTACATAAACAAATTTTATAAGACCGTTAAAGACATACATCCACCTTTACTTCAGCAGGCCTATTGTCACTCATTAGAAACTGGATCATTGGCTCCTTCATGGAGAGATGCAATTATAACGGTCATTCATAAGGAGGGGAGAGACCCAACAGAGTGTGGGTCACATCGCCCCATATCATAACTTAATTGTATCCTGAAGGTTCTAACATCAATACTGGCCCATAGAGTAAACAGAATAATAACTGAGGTGTTAACGCCCAGACCAAACTGGGTGTTACTCTGGAGACAATCTCCACAGGCTCCTTAACATCATGACTCATGCCCAAGGGAATGGAGTTGAGGCCATGATCTTATCTTTAGATGCTGAAAAGACATTTGATCGAATATCATGGGTGTACATATTTCTGACTTTACACCAGCCTGGAGTTTGGACTCAAGATCTCTATTCAAATCCATGGGCCTCTGTTCGTGTGAACAGTCATATTGCTGAAGTCTTTGGGCTAGAGAGGGGAACAAGACCGGGTTAGTCTCTGTCCCCCTCTTCTGTTCACTTATGTATAGAACCGTTAGCCCAAATGGTGAGAGACAAGACAGACATAAAGGGGTTCTAGCTGGAGAAGAAAAGCACAAGTTGTCATTCTATGCTGATAACGTCCTGCTTTACTTATCAGATCCTGCAACATCCATATTTTCTATGAAAGAGAGTATTTAAAAGGTAGGCTGTGACTCGGGTTATAAAGTTAATGTTAAAAAGTTTGAAGCAATGGTGGACAAATCCCAACCATATGGAGAAACAACGTGCCTTTAAATGGCTCAGTCGGACACTAAATATCTCAGAATTCTTGTCCCACCAACAATCGATAGAATATATGGAGCAAATTACACTCACATCGTTAACTGTATGAAGAGTGGGCTGGATGAGTGGCTGAGCCGACCACTCTCTCTGTCAGGACGGATTGAAGGTATTTGGATGAATGTCCTCCCCAGATTGTTGTCCCTGTTCCAGATGTTACCTGTTCAGATTCCAGAATCTATATTCAATTTGCTACATTGTCCGATCTCCCGTTTCTGGGCAGCTCAACTATAATCTGTGACAGCTTGGTTAACAGACAGCGTAGACACACGGTGGCTGAACCTGGAGAAACCTGCGTCCCAACTTCCATTAACAGCACTGCCATTTCTGGGTAACAGCTTAAGGGATTGCAGAATGAGTGAATGCCAGATTGACTAACAATATTTGAAAAGAAATTCAGAAATCATTTGATTTACCTGGTTCAATCTCGGCTCTGACCACCATTGGGTCTATAAAACATTTAATACTCTCCACGCACGAGAAGGACTTTTTAAGAAATGGTCTGAATATTGCCTCACCTTCACCAGATATTTCAGCAGATACTCCAAAATCTTTTGAGCAGATCAGAGGGGAATTTGGCCTTCCAAATATTAACATTCTTAGCATACGTACTGATACAACATTTTCTTTGCAAACATGAAGGGGGCAATTTCATGGAAAAGAAACAGAGTCCCATTTTGGGCATGTTTAACAGGATGGCTTCCAGCGCTTGCAGCGGTTGAACTGCAACAGGAGATAGCAGTGGAAGACTGGGATCAAACTTGTCCTGAGACCAATCTCGTCACCGACCCAAATATCCGGAGGGAATATAAATGGAAGCTCATTCCGAGCTACTTCAGAAGACCACATATTACTGTAAAAATTGGTTCCCCCTCTACAAGTAGTTACTGAAAAGACTGCAGGAAATCATTACTTCCACACATTCTGATCGTGGCCAAATTTGAGAGAGATTGGGATAAGATATTCAAAACATTGGCTGAGGTATTGCACATGGACATCCCACAGACCCCCCTCCAGCTGCTCTGTGAGGGATAATTCCAGAAGAGATGGAACGAATAAAACACAATCTTTTACAAGTTTTGCTGTCATGAAGGGTGTTGTCCTCAAATAGCTGAAACCCATTCCCCCAACCTGTGAAACTTGGTGATCCGAAGTCAGAGAGCGATTTGAGATGGACAGAATCCCACATGCATTCCGCTCCCAGAGCCAAACATTATTTCAAAGGTGGCTGCCAGTAACGGGAATATTATTCACATGAACTAAACCACAGAGAGCACTCCCGCACCCAACCAAGCCCCACTCATTATATACATTTTATTTGCCTTTTTTTAAAACCGTGTTTTCCCATATATTTCCGTGGTCATTTTTCACTGGTGCTCTATGTAAGGAAACAACTTTTATACGGACCAGTTATTATCATCAAACTCTTGTTTATCTGCTGTATCAACATCTGTCTGTACGTGTAACTTGATTCTCAAAACTAAAAGTGTCTTTGTTATACTGTGTCTGTTATATTTCTGTCAACAATGCCAATGATTGATGTGGACAATTCAAACCATTTTAACCTATTGTTTCTGTGTGCCGTGAGAAAATAAAAATAAAAGAGTTTTTCAAAAAGCACTCCATTGGTTGCAAAGGACTTTGGGACGTCCTGTGGTTGTAGAAGGTGCTATAGAAATGAAAGTTTTTAAATTGAAGACTTCTGTCATCTGATCTTGTTATCTGGAACTTAATTGATTTCAGCCACCCCCAACTTACCATTTAATAAATTCACTTTGGGTCAGACAAGACTTTAACCAATTAAGGCAAAGGCAGAATTCTCTGGATGGTAAATTTTAAAAGAAGTTTATTAAATGAAAAAGGTTTACTGAACAACTTTAAGATATTGAATTTTACAACTTCATGTGGGTGATCAGTCTGTAGAAGCGTAACCCTCTCTGGCTCCATCTTTGACAGTAATTCTTGTGGAATTCAGCCTCGGGAGTCTGGCTCTTTCTGTGACAGTAATTTCCTTGGAACTCAGCCTCGGAAGTCTTCAGTACTTGGCCAGCAAGGAAGACCTTCATAACCTCTACTTTTATCCCCAAAGTGACCATCACCTCACGTCAGAGTTGGGCCTGTTGTAACATGACAATTAGTCAATTTGGTCACTGGATAGCCAAAGCATGAGAGGGGGAGATAGAACGGGAGGGGGGCAACTCATTCTAAGAGGAAGGAAAGGTGAACCACGGGGGGGGGGGGGGAAGAGACAGGGAACAATAGAGGAGAGCCAGGGAGGTGGAGGTGGGGGGGGGGGGGGGGGGAGGCTGGGAAACATTAACCAACTTTACATCCACAGGAACAGAGAAAAAGGAGAACACAGGTGGAGGATGGGAGGGCCGGCTGAAGCAGCAGCGTGCACGTGAAGACAACGGCGGCAAAATCCGACCGGGAGAGGCAACACCGGCACCAGACCTACTCGAGGATTGCCCTCCGGAAGTGCCTCGCCGGCACAAACGGGTGCCTGCTTACATATATATAGATATATCATATCCTGTGTACGTAACGGCAAAATATACTCTGTTCAAAAATACAATAAAAAACATTAAAAAAAAAATAATAATTTGGTCACTGGATTATTTTAATTGGATCCCCAATTACGGACACCACCTTCTCTCATTATCTCAGACAAGAATACAATAGAACTGTTTCTTATTATCCCTTTATCTGATTCTATACAATCCCTTATTCAGACAGTTTCAAATGTTGACACTAATCAGAGCTTGGAGGTCTCTCTTGCCAGTACATTTATCCTCATTGCACATTCTTTTTTATAATAAATTTAGAGTATCCAATTCATTTTTTCCAATGAAGGGACAGTTTAGCGTGGCAAATCCACCTACCCTGCACATCTTTTGGGTTGTGGGGGTGAGACCCATGCAGACAGTGACCCGGAGCGGGGATCGAACCCGGGTCTTCAGCACCGTGAGGCAGTAGTGCTAACCACTGCACCACCATGCCACTCACTTCATTGCACATTCTTTACATACACAGCAAATAAGGTTTTCTTTGTTTACAGCAAATAAAACTCAGTCTTTTACTATAATTACTGATTCATTAATTGTAGCTCAATTAAGGTCAGTACTTAATCATCTGTTACTGACAGGTAGCTAATTAGTACAGTAATCTTTAATTAATACATTTGGTTACTACAAGATCCACTGATTCAAAAAGACAAGTTTGGAAGACAATAGCTTTCTTTCTTACTCATCGTGATTGGACTGAAGTATCTGCCTTATACTTGATGCCAGATTGGACAAAACATAATATTGTGTAGCTGATCAAAATGATAAAATAAATTCTTAGTTTAAACAATTTCTGTTGCTATGCAGCTTATTCAAGCATTTAGGTTGATACAGTGTTACCTTTTGAAATAAAGTTCCTGTCACATAGTCGAGTTTAAAATGGCTTCCTTGACCTTGTTATGTATAATATTCAGAGTCAGCATAGGCATAAGGGGTGGATTGGGCTCCCTCTGTGCATTCTGAGCCGCATTTGCACTTAAAGAAAAGTGGTAAATACCAGGAATCCACTTCCTACGAGTGGATTCGAAGCAGAGACATTGGAATGTTTCCCAAAGGAAGTCGGAGGGGCACCTGAGGGATACAAATGAAAAGGGATAGATCTATAGAGAGAAATTTCATCTGCTCCAGTCTCTCCAATTAACTGACGTTGCTCATCCCAGGTGCCATTCTCATAAATCTCCTCTGCACCCTCTCTGAGAACTTCACATCTGTCCTAAAGTGTGGGGCCCCAAAATAAGGTTCAATTTTTGAGGGTTAGAATTGTTCAATACGTTAAACTTGTTTAGAACCAGGGTTAGATTACACAGGCAGTACTGTAAACATTTGTGATCGCCATTTAGAAAAAGGAAATCGAGGCCTTGGAGAAGGTGCAACAAAGATTCACAAAAATACTACGATCAGATGAAATGGGGCAGCAGTAGGCCATTCGAGGGGCCGGGTGGCCTACTGCTGCTCGTAATTTGTGTCTTATCACATCCTTTATAATAGATTGTAGCATTTTCCCTCCTACTGATGTCAGGCTAATGGGTCTGTGGTTCCCCGTTTTCTCTCTCCCTCCTTTAATATTGGGGTTACATTTACCACCTTCCAATCTGCAGGAACCATTCCAGAATCTATCGAATTTTGAATGAATGAAATGAAAATGAAATGAAATGAAAATCACTTATTGTCACAAGTAGGCTTCAAATGAAGTTACTGTGAAAAGCTCCTAGTCGCCACATTCCGGCACCTGTTCAGGGAGGCTGGTACGGGAATTGAACCATGCTGCTGGCCTGCCTTGGTCTGCTTTAAAAGCCAGCTCTTTAGCCCTGTGCTAAATCAGCCCCATTTGTGATGATCACCAATGTATCCACTATCTCTCCAGCGACCTCTTTCAACACTCTGGGATGTAGAGCAGCAGCTTTTGGGGATTTATTAACTTTCAGCCACATTAATGTCTCCAGTACTACTTTTTCACCAATTCTAACCTCTTTCAGTCCCTTGTGCTCACTAGTCCCTTGGTTCCCTAGTGTTTTTGGGACAATTAATGTGTCTTCCTCCATGACGGCAGACACATTGTTTAGTTTCTCTGCCATTTCCTTATTCCCCATTATAAACTCTCCTGTCTCTGTCTGGAATGGACCCACATTGGTCTTTGCTAATCTTTTCCTTTTCACATTCCTATAGGAGCTTTTCCAGTCGGTTTTTATGTTTATCGCCAGTTTGCTCTCATATTCTATTTTACCTTTATCAGTTTCTTGGTCCTCCTTTGCTGAATTCTAAACAAGTTCCGAAATCTCAGGATTTTTATTTTTAAAGTTAGAGTCCCCAATTCACTTTTCCAATTAAAGGGTAATTTAGCTTGGCCAATCCTCCTACCCTGCACATCTTTGGGTTGTGGGGACGAAACCCACGGAAACACGGGAGAATGTGCAAACTCCACACAGATAGTGACCCAGAACCGGTATCGAACCTGGGACCTCGGCGCTATGAGGCAGCAATGCTAACCACTGTGCCGCCGTGCTGCCCCTGAAACTTCAGACTTACTACTATTTTGTCCAGTTTATGGGTCCCTTCCTTTGATCAAAAGGAATCTTTAACTTTCATGTAGCCACACTTGCATCACTTTTCCTGTTTGATATTTGTTTCTGAAAGGAATCTATATTTGATGTAAATATTTGAATTTAAAGTCGCTAAAATTCCCAAAAGATCATCGGCTGCTCTCCCCTTTGAGAGAGAGAGAGCTGACTGGTGGTGATTTAAATTGAGGGTCACCACACCTCAGTTGAGGGGCAATGTTGACAAGGCTGGGCCTTCATGGATAACCAAAGCCGCTCGGGGGATTGAAGCCACGCTGTTGGCATTGTGCCGCATCACGAACCGGCCGTCCAGCTAGCTGTGCTAACTGACCCCTTGGTCAATATGTAATAATTCCTTAAATATTAGCTACTGCCTATCTCGGAACATACCATTTAATGTAGTTTCTCAGTCCACCTCAGACAAAGTACCTCTCACACCGATAGTTTCCTTCTGTAAGAAACATCCAGATAAATTAGACAAAAGAACCATGTAAACACCAATGCCATCTTCATGGCAACATGGCATGCTTTGGGGGTTTCCAAACAGAAATGAGAAATAATTATCTTCGAACTTCCAGACCCCTTTCACTCTGTGATCCATGTGCAATTTGAAGCCAAAATCGCAACAAGGCCCAAAAAGCATCAGCCCACTGGAGGCAAATTAGTCAGACCGGTCAGTCCAGCAGAAAGAAAAGTTCCGACCATCCCCATTGTCCAACTGTCAGATGAACGAAATGCAGTCCTGGATGTAAATGAGAGCAGAAACAAAATCAGCAGAATCCAACCCCTGTAATCACTTGTGAACTTGTTGGTGTCTCCGCAGGTGCGATGAATCACAAAATCCCCTCCCACACTGAGAGCAGGTGAATGGTTTCTCCCCAGTGTGAACTCGCTGGTGTTTCTGCAGGTGGGATAACTGAGTAAATCCTTTCCCACACTGAGAGCAGGTGAATGGCTTCTCCCCAGTGTGAACTCGCTGGTGTCTCTGCAGAGTGTATGAATCACTGAATCTCTTCCCACACTGAGAGCAGGTGAACGGCTTTTCCCCAGCGTGAATTCGCTGACGTCTGTGCAGGTGGGATTGCAGAGTGAATCCGGTCCCACACTGAGAGCAGGTGAATGGATTCTCCCCAGTGTGAACCCGTTGGTGTGTCCACCGGCTGGATAACTGAGCAAATCTCTTCCTACATTGAGAGCAGGTGAATGGCTTTTCCCCAGTGTGAACTCGCTGGTGTCTCTGCAGAGTGGTTGAATCACTGAACCCCTTCCCACACTGAGAGCAGGTGAACGGCTTTTCCCCAGTGTGAATTCGCTGATGTCTGTGCAGGTGGGATTGCAGAATGAATCCCGTCCCACATTGAAAGCAGGTGAATGGCCTCTCCCCGGTGTGACTGCGTCGATGAGCTTCCAGCACTGATGGTGCATTGTATCTCTTCTCACAATCCCCACATTTCCACAGTTTCTCCATGGTGCGCTTGCCAGAGTGTCTCTCCAGATTGGGCAAGCAGTTGAAGCCTTTACCACTCACATGTGGATGATTTCTCCCCGCTGTGAATGGTACGATGACTATTCAGGCTGTGAAACCGGTTAAAGCTCTTTCCACAGTCAGTGCACTGGAACACTCTCACTCAGCTGCCTGTGTGTCGCAGTGCTTTCCAGTCACACTGATGTCTGAAATATTTTGAAGCAGACAAACATTTCTCCTTCCAGATTATGAGGCTGTTGATCGTCACAAACCTAATAATCGAGTGACTCTGAGAGATCTGGACTTTTGATTTGAGATGTCTGTCTGTAATCCCTCCTTTTCTAATATCCTGCAAGTAGAATTCACAACAGACATCACATTTAGTACAGGGCAGAAATTCAGAACAGACAATTTAATTTCTATGAAACATTCTTTCCTCTCGCATTCCCCAAAAGCTGTAAATCTCCATCCCACACACTCTCCCTCCATTCTCATTCTGCTGTATCTAATATTTACCCTCCCAATTCTTCTTAAGGTGCTGATTCAGGCTGATCAATACATCCACACTGACCACTTCATCTCTCGGACTGAGAGGTTCATAAGAAATAGGAGCTGCAGCAGGTGAGGGCTTTTGTGAGGTGACAGGTGAGGGAATTCCTGTTGCTCCCGGCACAAGAAGTTCAAGATAGGGTGATCTCGGGTGTATGGGTCGGGGAGGGCAAGGTGTCGGAAATACACCAGGAGTTGAAAGAAGAGGGGGAAGCGCTGGCAGAAGAGTTGAAGGGTAAATGGGAGGAGGAGCTAGGGGAGGAGATCGAGGAAGGTCTGTGGGCTGATGCCCTAGGTAGGGTTAATTCCTCCTCCTCGTGTGCCAGGCTCAGCCTGATACAATTTAAGGTGGTCTACAGAGCGCACTTGACGGGGGCGAGGATGAGTAGGTTCTTTGGGGTAGAGGACAGATGTGGAAGGTGCTCATGGAGTCTGGCGAACCATGCCCATATGTTTTGGTCATGCCCGGCACTGGAGGGGCTCTGGAGAGGAGTGGCGGGAGCAATATCTCAGGTGGTGAAAGTCCGGGTCAAGCCAGGCTGGGGGCTAGCAATATTTGGAGTAGTGGACGAACCGGGAGTGCAGGAGGCGAAAGAGGACGGCATTCTGGCCTTTGCGTCCCTAGTAGCCTGGCGAAGGATCTTGCTAATGTGGAGGGAGGCGAAGCCTCCCAGCCCGGAGGCCTGGATAAATGATATGGCTGGGTTCATAAAGTTGGAGAGGATTAAGTTCGCCTTGAGAGGGTCTGCTAAGGGATTCTACAGGCGGTGGCAACCGTTCCTAGACTATCTCGCGGAGCGTTAAAGGAAGGTCGGTCAGCAGCAGCAGCAGCAACCTTGGGGGGGGGGGGGGAAGGGGGGAAGAGGGGCGGGGGGGGGGGGAGACGTCTTGGGAGGGGGGGGGGGGGGGAAGGGGGGACTGCCAGGGAGGGTGGATGAGCAAGAGATAACATGAAGGGTTGGGGAAACTGGCACGTACAAATGAGGGCCAGTGTACAAAGCTGTGTAAATATATCATCTTGCCATGTATATATCTTGCTCTGCGCGATTTCTCGGGGTTTTTTTTGTTACGTTGGGGGGGGGGGGGGGGTTATTGTTTGTAAGGGAGAAATATTGTGTTAAAAAACTTTAATAAATATATTTTTTTTAAAAAAGAAATAGGAGCTGCAATCGGCTATTCATCCCTTCAGACCAGCTCAGCCATTCAATGACATCATTGGCTGATCTACATAAGCACCATTTCCCCACAATGCCCTATATCCCTTGATATCTGTAATATCTAGAAACCTATCAATCTCTATCTTGCAAATCCTTAATGACTGAGGTTCCACACTCTTCTGGGGTAGAGAATTCTTAATTTTCCTGCCTATTCCCCAAAACCCTCGACTCCCTTGTCAATCAGAAATTGGTAGAACTCATCCTTGAAAATATTCAATTCCACTGATCCCAGTGGAAGAGAAATCCAGAGACAAACAACCCTCCGAGGAAAGAGATGATTGGAAATATATAATGTAGCTACAGTACAATATATGTATTTAAAAAAAATTAAATTCAGAGTACCCGATTAATTTTTTTCCAATCAAGGGCTAATTTAGCATGGTCAATTCACCTATCCTGCACATCTTTCTGGGTTTATGGGGGTGAGACCCACGCAGACGCGGGAGAATGTGCAAACTCCACATGGAAAGTGACCCAGGGCTGGGACCGAACCAGGGTCCCCAGTGCTAACCACTGCACCACCATGCTGCCCTCTACAGTACAATATTACACAACTAGAAATAATATTAAATGTACTTTATTACAGAACCATCAATATATCGAATCTGTATTATTTCACACTAGGCATATCTCTGTCCGATATTAATTTACTGACCCTTTAAATGTCAGCCATCTCCTGGGGAAACCAGCCCTTTAATTGTGAACATTGGGAAAGAGACCATCCTTTTAACCAGACAAATAAATGTGTCAAGCTGAGGGAGCAAAGGATGTCAATGTCTTTAAGAGAGAGAGAGAGAGAGAGACCTGGGCCAAGCTTTGCAGAGTCTGCACCCTCCCTGGATTCACTTCCTTTCCCTTCAGTTGCTGCAAGTCACCAAGTAAAGGTCAGAATGAGAAAAGAAATGAAAAGGGAGAGAAAATAAAGTGTGTTACTCACAGATGTTTGGAGACAGGAGACAGTTTCCGTCTGTGAAGCTCAATTTTCATTCATACAAATCCGGCGCACTGATTGACTGGAGAACCAGAGTCCTTCCGGTCCTCCAATTTTTCCCATTGGTCAACACTTCAGCAGGAAGATCAGGGTGTTGACTCTTCTCCGCACATGCGCAGCTGCCCCTCACTCTTGCACATGCGCAGTCCCGGGCCGCCTACCCACGCGGCGGATAGAGCCTTTCTCCAGTGCGGGGAATTGTGGGAGCCGCGGCCGCCATTACTCATGTGGAGCCCAGTCTCCAAACTCCTGGGACTGGCATCAAGAGTGGGGCAGCGGGAGGGAGCAGTGACCCAACCCTGACACAAAGTCACTGGATTTGTTTGTGACGTCTCCCTTTGCAGAACAGTTTGTTAACTTCAGGTGTAAAGATTTAGTCACCTGGGTGACATATTGGGGAGGGAATAGGTGTGAGTGAAACTGAACCCGAGAGTCAGCACCTTCAGGGGAGGAGAATTGGGGGAAAAGCAGGAGGAGGATAGTGGGATGAAGTAGTGTTACAACCAGTAGGGAGGAGGTAGAGATTGGGGACACAGATTTATTGTTTGAGACAAAGAGTGATTCTGCTGTTGTTGCTGTACCAAATCTTATTGATGCTGAAGGTTGGGGCTTATTTTTGCTGATGTTAGAGACGCCTGTAACTGAGATGGAGTTTAAAGTTCTGGATTTAGCTCAAATGAACCAAATTTGAATTGCACACCCTGTGTCATGTCCTTCCTGTAGTTCAGTTGGGTCTGCTGATTGCTGGGTGATCAGTGTCTTTTTAAGAACTGCTGTTTGTGATCTCTCCACATTCATTCAGGGACTCTCAGCTGAAATTATTTTACAATAAAACAGTTCACTTTCAGCATCGCTCCCAAACAAATCCATTGGTGTGAAATCAACAATTCCAACCTGATTGAAATGACATAGAATGGACATCAAATAAACATGCCATAAGGTCCACCTGGTCTGTGATGGTTTTGATGCTCCACATATGTTTCCTCCCAGTCTTCTTCACCTTCACCGTCAGTCAGGGCTCAGCGGATAACACTCCTGCCTCTCAGTTCCAAAGGTTCTGGGTTCATTTCTCAATCAGGACTGGAGAACAAAACCACGGCTGTCCTCTAGTGCAGTGCTGAGGGAGTGCTGCTCTTTTGAGGTGCCATCTTTCAAATGATGTGTGAAACTGTGGTCCCATTTTCCTCCTTTGGTGAATATAAAATATCCCACATCATTCTTTTTGAAGAAGAGCAGGGGAGTTATCCCAGGTGTCCTGGTCAATATATATCCCTCAATAAACATCACTAAAACAGATCATTATTATCCTATTGCTGTTTGTTAACTGTCAATAGGTTGTAAGGAGACTACAAACAGATACAGACAGGTTAGGTGAGTGGGCAACAATTTGCAGATGGAATAGAATTTGAATGTGTTCACTTCGGCAAGAAGAATAGAGAAACACAATTCTATTTAAATTGAGAGAGATTTCAATACTCAGTATTACAGAGGGATCTGTGTGTCCTGGTACAGGAATCACAAAATGTTAATATGAAGGTACATTAAGTGATTAGGAAAACAACTGGAATATTAGTGTTTCCCACAAGGGGAATGAAAGTTACAGCTGTGCAGGGCCTTGGTGAGACCACATCTGGAATATTGTGCACTAATTCTTCACTTTGTTTGAAACACAAAGATATAATTGTGTTCGCAGCAGTTCAGAGAAGGTTCACTCGACTCATTCTCAGGATGAAGGGCTTCTCTTATGCAGAAAGGTGGAACATGATAGGTCCTTAGTCACTAGAGTTCAGAGGAAGGAGAGTAATATTATAGAAACATTTACAATTCTGAGGTGATTTAATAGGGTGGAAATTAGGAAGATGTTTCCAAATATGAGAGAGACTAGAACTAGGGGATACAGTTTATCAATATGAGATCCACTATTCAGACGGAGATTGAGGAGAATGTTTTTCTCACAGAGGGTGTTTAGTCTGGAATTCTCTTCATCAGAGAGCAGTGGGGGCTGGGTCATTGAATATATTCAAGGCAGAGTTCGACAGATTATTGACAGAGGAGACAAGGGTTATGGGGGTGAGACAGGAAAGTCTCAGCCAGAGTAGCAATAATCTTATCGAATTGGGCAGCAGGTTCAAAGAGCTGAATGGCATTCTCCTGTTCCTGTGTTCCTATCTTGTTTTGCCTAAATTTGCTGCCACGTTTCCTACACAACAGTGACTACACCTCAGAAAGTTCATCATTAGCTGGAAAGTGCATTGAGAAATCCAGTGGCCCTGAAAGCTGTTATACAAGTCTAAAGCTACATTAGAGTATCTGACACTTAAAGGGAGATGCTATTGAATATATTTAATCACCGAGCTTATGTACAGTACAAATTAATTACAAAAATGCGTTAATGAGGTGAAGTCTAACAGCCAATTATGATAAAGTGGCTGACTCCAACTATTTTCCATGGATTCACCACTCTTTTTAGTGACTACAATGTACTGACATCACCAAACCTAAACACGTAGAGCTTCCAGACTCATCGATCCCCAAACAGGCTGAATGTGCCCTGGTGCCAAAAGTGGGGAGTCACAGGAACAGCTAACAGAGGAGCCAAAGAGAAATCATTTGGGGAGCCAAAGAGAAACCATTTGGGTCCAGAACATTGTAAATATCCTTTTACTCTGGCTGTCTTTGAGCCTCAACTCATTTTCTGCTTTTTATAACCATGTTCAGTTTCATTAATAAACTTTTATCAGGAAAAATATTTGATTTTTGTTGACTTTTCTTGATTAGACCGATGCACATTAAGGATAGCGGGTAAGAGGGAGTGACAGACTCTTTAACAGAAAGTGAGCCACTCTAAGGCGGTGTTTTTCAAACGTTTTAACTGAGTACCCATTTTTGCCAACCGGTCGACCTTCGCGACCCACATCGGCCGAACTTTGCGACCCACGTCAGCCAATCTTTGCGAGCCACATCGGCTGACCTATGTGACCCTCACTGGCCAACCTTCGTGACCCACCATTTTCACTGACCTTTAATGTGACAGGTGAGTCTGCTTGCTCCTCACAATCTCACTTGCTTTGTTATTCAATGTTACGTTCCTGACAATGACTTCAGCTGATGATTTAAGATCTCACTGCATCCATTGAAAAAAATAAAGACATTTATCCTCAAACTCGCCATGTTTCGTCTTCAAATGTCTTTGAAGTTTTGAGGGTTTTAAACTTTCATTTCCCAGTGCTTCCCTGCATATAACACACTTTGAATCCTGATTTGCAGTGGTACAATGAATAACGCATCCCTCAAGTAATCATCTTTATGCTGCTTTGTTCCTGTTCGCAGCTTCTTCTTCATGGGTTGTTCACCAGAGGCCCTGGAACTCAAAATGGAGGAATCACTCTTGCGCGCCTAGAGCACGTGATGTCAGTGTGGCCTGCTGTCTGCCACCACTCCAGGCAGAAGACTCCAGCTATTAAAAAAAAAATCTGCTCCTGGGTCAGCGCATTGACATCAGGAGGCTGCGTTCTACCCTGCTGGGCTCCGGGCCTGCACACTGCTGAGGGGGCACGCATGCGGGGAACAGCTGGCATTCTAAAAGCGGTTGCGCCGTTGAGCACCAATTTCCATGATCCGGAATGCCCACGGCACGACCTTCCCAATACCCGCCCAGGACCCATCCTCAAGTCGTGCCGCTCGATTTGAAAGTGACTGCTCCAAGGTAATTGACAAAGGAGCCAGTGGGGTAGATGAGATTTTATTTTTTGACACAGCGAGCTGTTCTGATCTGCCTGAAAGCTGATTCAGTAGTATCTTTCCAATGGGTAAATACTTGAAAGGTAAGAATTTGCAGGGCTGTGGGGAAAGAGCAGAGCAGTTGGATGAATCAGTCAGTCCTTCCAAAGAGATAGCAGGGGCATGATGGGCCAAATGGGCTCCTCCTCCAACCTGTGAATCTGAGCCTCCTGCTTTTGTGCAGGTTAAAAGGGACAGATTTCATTGCAGCCTCTTCCCTGGATATGTATTTAAAGAGATGGAGTTATCTTTAGCTTCGAGTGACCGATATACTAATTGGTTGGAGGCCCATTTCCCAGTCAGTCCTCCAGCACCTTCCTGTCTCTCTATTAGTGCGACGTCCATGGCAGTTTCCCAACTGGTGCGCAAGCCCTGTTATTCTCAGCTAAATTCAGCCTCAGCTCCGTCTCCTGGCTGTCATTGACAAGAGCAATAGACACAGAAAGGTGCCCGTGGCTCAAATGGGAAGTCGAAACTTGTGGCTCTAAACCCAGACATCAACATTTGCCAATCAAATCCATGTTATTTATACTGGGGTTTCTATTATTACCGTGCCACCCCTTTTCATGTCACATTGATGTACTTTAGGGAAAGTGGGTGAGAGGGGAGACAAAGGGTGGGAGTTTTTAACGGGTGACTTTCCCTTTCTAACTTTGCATTGTCGATAGTGTCAGCCATGGCTCAGTGGGCAGCTCTCTCACCTCTGAGTCAGAAGGTTGTTGGTTCAAATCCCAGTTCAGGGACCCGAGGACAAGAATAACATCAAACATTCCGGGTCCCAGCACTGAAGGAGTCTGCACAGCCTTCTTTCAAATAAGATATTAAACTGAGGCCTTGTCTGCCCCACTCAGGTGGGTGTAAAAGTTCCCACACTCACTATTTTGAAGAAGAGCAAGGGAGTTATCCCCGGTGTCCTGGTCAATATTTACCCCTCAATCAACATCACTAAAAAGATCATCTGCTCATTATCACATTGCTGTGTGTGGGATCTTGCTGTGTGTAAATTGGCTGCTGCGGTTCCTACATTGCAACAGTGACTATACTTCAAAGGTACTTCATTGGCTGTAAAGCACTTTGCGACGTCCTGTGGTTGTGAAAGATGCTATAGAAATGCAAGTTGTTAAATTGAAGATTTCTGTTGTCTGATCTTATTATCTGGAACTTTATTGATTTCAGCCACACCCAACCTACCATTTCATATATTCACTTTGGTTCAGACAAGGCAATTAAGACAAAGATAGAATTTGCTTGATATTAAATTAAAAAGTTTATTCAAAGAAACTGTAAGACATTGACTTTTACAACTTCATGTGGGTGATCAGTCTGTAGAAGCGTAACCCTCTCTGGCTCCTTCTTTGACAGTAATTCTTGTGGAATTCATCCTCGGGAGTCTGGCTCCTTCTTTGACAGTAATTTCCTTGGAACTCGGCCTTGGGAATCTTTAGTACTTGGCCAGCAAGGAAGACCTTCAGAATCTCTACTTTTATCCCCAAAGTGACCATTACCTCACGTCAGAGTTGGGCCAGTTGTAACATGGCCATTGGTCAATTTGGTCACTGGATTAATTTAATTGGATCCCAAATTACTGACACCACATTCTCTCATTATCTCAGACAGGAATACAATAGAACTGTTTCATACTATCCCTTTATCTGATTCTATACAATCCCTTATTCATACAGTTTCAAATGTTGAGGCTAATCAGAGCTTGAAGGTCTCTCTTGCCAGTACATTTATCATGATTGCACATATTTTACATACACAGCAATTAAGCTTTTACATTTTTACAGCAAATAAACCTCAGTCTCTTGCGATAACTACTGATTCACTTTTGATTATTTAATTGTCACTCAATTAAGGCTCATTACTTAATCAGTCATCTGTTACTGATTGGTTGCTAATTAATACAGTAATCTTTAATTAATATATTTGGTTAATACAAGATACACAGGTTCAAAGAGACAGTCTTGTGGAAGACAACCACTTTCTTTCTTATTGACTTTGATTGGATTGAACAATGAGTCTTAGACTTGAGCCAGACTTTGGCAGGATATGATACCATGTAGCTTTACAAAATTCTGGAACAATTTGTTGTTTTAAACAATTTTGCCTTATTCATCAGTTTCGAGAAACAATTTGGTTTATACAGAATGAATTTTTAAAATAAAGATCCAGTCACGTTTCAGAGTTTAACATGGCTTCCTTAACCTTGTTACTTATAACAGGGAAGTTGGATGAGTGATTGATTTTTAAAAAGAAATATTATTAATGAGGCATACCCAGAATTTCCAACATTACAACAGTGACTGCACTTCAAAAGTATTTCAAAGGCTGTAAAAAGTTTTAGGAGATTGTGTGGTCACGAAAGATGTTATAGAAATAGATATAGAATCCCTTGCGTGCAGAAGGAGGTCATTCAGCCCATCGAGTCGGCACCAACCCTTCAAAAGAGCACTCTACCCATATCCACTCACCCATAACCTAACCTGCAGACCCCTGGACACCGGGGGGCAATTTATCAGGGCCAATCCCCCTAACCCATACATTTTAGGACTGTGGGAGGAAACCCACACAGACATGGGGAGAATATACAAACCACACACAGACAGTGACCAAGGTCAGAATGGAACATGGACCCCTGGTGCTGTGAGGCAACAGTGCTAACTACTATGCCATTGTGCCACTGTAATAAATGTAATTTATTTTTAGAACTAGTCCCCAAACTTGGATATATCACACTCGGTCCACTCACGAAGATCACTCATAAAGATTGAGACTTGATTTTATGTAACAACCATGTCTTTCACTTCATTTCAAATACCCTGTGAAAATCCAAACACAGTATCTCATGAAAGTATTTGATTTAAAACAGAATGACTTGTTGTGATTTGGGATTCACTGCCTGACAATGGTGCAGGAAGTGAATTCTGCTGTAACTTTCAAATAGGAACTGGAAAAATTCTGCAGGAAAATAAACTTGCAGGGTGAAGGGACCAATTAGATTGTTCATTCAAAGAGCTAGCATGGGAATGGTGGGCTTAATGGCCTCCTTCTTTGCCCTTTGATTCCTGTTTACATTTGAAGAAAATCTTAGACTTGAACCAGAGTTTGGCAGTATTTGGGAATTACCTGAAACCCACTTCCGAGGAGGGGGGTAGAAGCGGAGATGGTGGAATGTTTCCAAAAGGAAATTGGATGGGCTTTTGAGGGAAATAAACTGACATAGATACGGGAATAGAACAGGGCAATCATTTGATCAATAGAAATCTACAAGTTGTGAATCTTTGGAATTCTCTACCCCAGAGGGCTGTGGGAGCTCAGTCACTGAGTGTGTTTAAAGCAGAGACTGACAGATTTCTAAATCCCAATAACACAAAGGGATATGGGGATAGTGTGGGGAAAAGACATTGAAGTGGATGATCAGCCATGATCATATTGAACGGTGGAGCAGGCTCGACGGGCTGAATGGCCAATTCCTGCTCCTATGTTCCAATGATACAAAGATGCGAGAAACACCCAGATAAATTAGACATAAGAACGATGTAATCACCATAGCCCATCTTCATGGCAACATGGCTGCTTTGGGAACTAAATATCTTCCAACGTGCAAACACCTTTTTATTCTGTGCTCCTCGTCAAACTTGGAACCAGGTAATCGCAACTAACCTCAAAAATGGTCAGCCCACCGGAGGCAGCGGTGTTAGACCGGCCGGTCCAGCAGAAAGAAGCCCTCCAATCATCACCATTCACCAGATGTCAGAATGAACAAAATGCAGTCCTGGATGTCACTGAGAGCAGAAACAATAACGGAGCCAACATCTGTAATTTATTGTGAACTTGTTGGAGTCACAACAGGTGTGATGAATCACAAAACCCCTCCCCACATTGAGAGCAGATGAATGGTCTCTCCCCAGAATTAACTCGCTGGTGTCTCCGGATCATTGAATGTCTCCCCTGCTCAGAGCAGGTGAATGGCTTCTTCCAGGTGTGAACTCGCTAGGGTTCCCGCAGGGTGTATGGATATCTGAATCCCTTCCCTTACTAAGAGCAGGTTAACGCCTTCTCCCCTGTGTGAACTCGCTGGTGTCTCTGCAGGTGGGATAACCGAGTGAATCCCTTCTCACATTGAGAGCAGGTGAACGGCTTCTCCCCAGTGTGAACTCGCTGGTGTATCCGCAGGCTCGATGAAGTAGTGAATCCCTTCCCGCACTGAGAGCAGGTGAACGGCCTCTCCCCAGTGTGAACTCGCTGGTGTGTCCGCAGGTCGGATGATTGAGTGAATCCCTTCCCACACTGATAGCAGGTGAACGGCCTCTCCCCAGTGTGAACTCGCTGATGTGTCCGCAGGTTGGATAACTGAGCGAATCCCTTCTCACACTGAGAGCAGGTGAATGGCCTCTCCCCGGTGTGAACCCGCTGATGTATCCGCAGGTTGGATAACTGAGTGAATCCCTTCTCACACTGAGAGCAGATGAACGGCCGCTCCCCAGTGTGAACTCGCTGGTGTGTCCGCAGTTCGGATGATTGAGTGAATCCCTTCTCACACTGAGAGCAGGTGAACGGCCTCTCCCCAGTGTGAACTCGCTGATGTGTCCGCAGGTTAGATAACTGAGCGAATCCCTTCTCACACCGAGAGCAGGTGAACGGCCTCTCCCCAGTGTGAACTCGCTGATGTATCCGCAGGTTGGATAACTGAGCAAATCCCTTCTCACACTGAGAGCAGATGAACGGCCTCTCCCCAGTGTGAAGTCGCTGGTGTGTCCGCAGGTCGGATGATTGAGTGAATCCCTTCTCACACACAGAGCAGGTGAACGGCCTCTCCCCAGTGTGAACTCGCTGGTGAATCTGCAGGCTCCTTAAAGTAGTGAATCCCTTCTCACACTGAGAGCAGATGAACGGCCTCTCTCCAGTGTGAACCCGCTGGTGGGTCCGCAGGTCGGATGATTGAATGAATCCCTTCCCACACACAGAGCAGGTGAACGGCCTCTCCCCAGTGTGAACTCGCTGGTGTTTCTGCAGGGCGGATAACTGAATGAACCCCTTCGCACACACAGAGCAGATGAACGGCCTCTCCCCAGTGTGACTGCGCCGATGAGCTTCCAGTGCAGATGGAACCCTGAATCCCTTCCCACAGTCCCCACATTTCCACCGTTTCTCCAGGGTGGGAGTCTCCTCGTGTCCCTCCAGGTTTGTCGATCAGTTGAAGCCTCGTCCACACACAGAACACGTGTAACGTCTCTCCCACTGTGAATGGTGTGATGTTTTTTCAGGCTGCGTAACTGGTTAAAGCTCTTTCCACAGTCAGTGCTCTGGAACACTCTCACTCGGGTGTGTGTGTCTCGGGGCTTTTCCAGTCACACTGATGTTTTGAAGCCGACAGAAAAGACAAACATTTCTCCTTCTCGATTCAAAGTCTGGTGATACTCAGTTCCAAGGAATTGAGAGACTCAGTCAGATTGAGACGCGATATTTGAGATTCCTGTCTGCAATTCCTCCTCTTCTAATATCCTGTAAAAACAATTTACAAAAGTGACTTTTCTTCTCCTCATTTTGGAGAAGGTATCCTGAGGGGAACGACAGTCTGGCCGTGGGGTTAACCCTCCGGGTCCTCAGTCTTATTGAGGAATGTCCCCTTGGGTCTATTGTGGTTGTGATTCTTTTGTATTTTTGTCATTATGGGAGGGTTTATGTGTTGTTGACTTTATCCTACTCTGGGACAGACGGGGCTTTTAGCTGTGAAAGGAGCAGTTTGGGGAGACTTTGGTGCCTCTGGTGTAAAGTGGGTTGGAGGAGGGGGTAATGGCGCACGCCCGATTGTGGTGTGAAAATCTGTTCCTGTTCTCTCTGTCGCCTAACTAATGGCAGCAGTTAATCTGCAAATTTTCTCAGGGAATGTACGGGGCATCCATCACCCTATCAGAAGGAAAAAGATCCTCTCCTTTCTTAAGGAGGAAGTTGACATTGCTTTATTACAGGAAACCCATCTGGATTATGAGGAACACTTTAAATTGAGGCGGGATTGGATGGGGCAGTTTTTTTCACCTCCTTTTCATCCAGTAACAGACTTTTGGCAATGCTTATTATACACTATCCAAGCAGTCAGGGTAACTCTGCCGAATACAATGTGCATGTCAATTTCCTTTGTGTCGGTCCCCCCATCTCCCGTCCCTCCCCTCCACCCCCTTCACTCGCCGTTTCTGGGTCCTTTCCTGGGCCCGTCACTGTACAATGGGAATTATCTGTTATTTACAAGTGGACGGTGCCCTCCCTTCCCCCCCATTTTGTTGATGGGCCTCCCACCTTCCACCCCGCGCACTCCCTGTCCTGTTTTAAACCTTCCCTTGGGGGTTCCTCTTCTTATATTTTCGTTCTCTGGTCTCTGTGTCAGTTGGTTTATGGCCTCCTCCTCCTTTTCCCAGAAGCCTCCACCCCCCTCCTCCCCACATCCCTTTCCTGCCTGCTCCCTGTGATCCCGTTGGCCCCCGTACGTCCACCTCCCTCCCCAGTGTTCCATTGGCCGCTGGCTTCAAACAGGTCCTGGAACAAGTTGGTGAATGGCCTCCACACTTTGTGGGAACCATCCTCTGACCCTCGGACGGTGAGCTTGATCTTCTCCAGATGGAGAAAGTCCGATAGGTCTGCCAGCCAGTCTGCAGCCTTTAAATAGGCTGTGCAGAATTCGACAAGTCTGGGGCATTCCCAGAACATGTGGGCATGGTTTGCCAGGCCCCGCTGGCACCTTTCCCATTTGTCCTCTGTCTCCAGGAAGAACCTGCTCATTCGGGTTCTTGTCAGGTACGTTCTGTGCACAACATTCAGCTGCATGAAGCTTAGCCTTGCGTAGAAGGTGGAGTTGGTTCCGTTCAGTGCTTCGCTCCAGAGTCCCCACCCTATTTCCGTCCCTCCCTCTTCCTCCCATTTTTCCTGGGTTTGGTCGAGTAAGGAGCGCATCCTTATTAAGAGTTGACCGTACAGGTCCCCACAGTTTCCCTTCCCCAGACTGTCTGCTTCCAGTAACCCCTCTTGCATTGTACTTCTCAGGGTTTCTGGGTGTACTGGTGTCTCCTTGTGGAGAAAGTTTTTGACCTGGAGCTCATCCCTGTTTGGTAGGTCCAGTCTCTCCATCAGCTCCACTAAGGTCGCTAGTCTATTTCCCGTGTAAAAGTCCCTCACCATCAGTGTGCCCCCATCCTGTCTCCACCTCTTGAAGGTGGCGTCGAAAATGGCTGGTGCAAACCTATGGTTGCCGCAGATGGGGGCCATGATGGACACATCGGTCAGACTGAAATGCTGCCACATCTGGTTCCAGGGTAGCTGCCACCACTGGACTGGTGCTGGCGGGAATGGGAGTGTTGCTGTGGCGAGGGCCGGGAGGGTCATTCCTGTACATGAGGACTCATCCATCATCAACCATTCCATGTCTGGGTCCTTTACCCATCTCCTCACTCTTTCGGCCGTGGCTGCCCAGTGATAGTATTGCAAGTTCGGGAGGGGGAGGCCTCCCATGTTTCTTCTCCATTGTAGTACTGTTTTAGGGATTCCTGGATTCTTGCCCTCCACACAAATGCCAGAATCACTTCATCTATTGAATGGAAAAAGGCCTTGGGGATGGAGATCGGTAAGGATCTAAACAGGAAGAAGAACCTGGGCAGTACGTTCATCTTGATCGTCTGCATGTTCCCCGCCAGGGAAAGCAGTCCATCCCATCTCTATGTGTCGGTTTTGACTTCCTCCGCCAGACTGGACAGCTTCCACTTGTGGATCCGTGTCCACTCATGAGAAATCTGGATCTCCAGGTAGCGGAATTTGTTTTGGGCTATTTTAACTGGGAGGCCCTCCAGCTCTGTCCCTCCCCCTCTCTGCCTCACCGGGAAATCTTTGTTTTTGCCCAGCTCGAGTTTGTACTTAGGTAATTTGGACATTCTGAATTCTCCCTCAGTGTACCCGAACAGGCGCCGGAGTGTGGCGACTAGGGGATTTTCACAATAACTTCATTGCAGTGTTAATGTAAGCCTACATGTGACAGTAATAAAGATTATTATTATACCAGTCTGCCTCTGTTATCCTTTACCTGGGCTATTTCCCTCGTGGCTGCCTTCTTTCTCAGCTGGTGAACCAGCAGGCGGCGAGCCCTCTCCGTGCTCATAAAAGGTCCCCCGTGCCTGGCGGAGTTGGTGCACTGCCTTCCTGGTGGGGAGCAGGTCAAAGTTCTTTTGCAGCTTCTTCCTCTCCAGCAGAAGCTCTATGGTCAGGGCCTCGGAGTATCGTCTGACAACCTCCAGACTGGAGTCGATCAGTTGCTGCCTAACCGCTCTCTCTTCCCTGTCTCCGCGAACCTTTTGGTGATTATTTCTCCCCTAATCACAGCCTTTAGTGCCTCCCAGAATGTGGAAGGTGAGACTTCCCCGTTCTGGTTGTTCGTGATGTACTTGCCGATGGCCTGTGATGTTTTCTGGCAGAAGACCTTGTTGGCCAAGAGGGTTGTGTCCAACCTCCATGTGGGGCATTGGGCTTGGCCCGTCTCCAACCTCACATCCATGTAATGTGGAGCGTGGTCTGAGATTACAATCATGGATTATTCCGCTCTGACTATTTCTGGAAGCACCGATTTCCCCACAACAAAGAAGCCGATGCGAGTGTAGACCTTGTGCACTGGTGAGAAGAACGAGAATTCCTTCTCACCCGGGTGTAAGAATCGCCAGGGATCCACTGCCCCCATCTGCTCCAAGAATCGCCAGGGATCCACTGCCCCCGTCTGCTCCATGAACCGCCAGGGATCTACTACCCCCATCTGCTCCATGAACCACCAGGGGTCCACTGCCCCCGCCTGCTCCAAGAATCGCCAGGGATCCACTGCCCCCGTCTGCTCCATGAATCGCCAGGGATCTACTGCCCCCGTCTGCTCCATGAACCGCCAGGGATCCACTGTCCCGTCTGCTCCATGAACGTTCCCAGTTCCCTCGCCGTGTCTCTCATTTTCCGTGTTCTGGGATTGATCTGATTGTCAATGGATCCTGTGAACAGTTGTGAAGTTCCCCCTCCCGTGATCAGACCGTATTCCCCCTCTTCTATCTCCCCCACCCCACCGTATTCCTCCCTCTTTTATTCCCCCCACCGTATCCCCTTCCTCTATCTGCCCCCCCTCCCAGATGCTCTCTTCTCAGTGGGAGATGTGCCGCAGTCCCGCTCTCTCCCGTACTTCCCGGCACTAGCTTTCCTGCTGGTGTGTGGCCCCCCCACCCAGGATCGATCTGACCCCCTCCTACACCCACTCTGCTTGTGTCCCTGCTGCCTCCTCCTCACCATCTCCTGCGCTCTGCTGCCCTTGCCCCCTCCCTCCTATGAGCTGGCCCCCTGTTCATTGCGAGGTGATGCAGTCGGAGCGACCTGTGAGCCCTGTCGATCTCTGGCGGTTTGGGGAAGCTGTCCCTCCCAATCAGGTTGTCCAGCATTTGGGCCACGTAGTCGATTGAGTCCCTGCCCTCGATCCCCTCTGGCAGGTCCACTATCCGAATGTTCTGCCTTCTTGACCGATTCTACTGGTCCACAACCTTTTCCAGCTCTCGAACTGTGCTCCCCTGGGCTTCCAGTTTCCTCCACATGCCATTGAGCACCTTCTGCATGGCGGCTAGCACCTCCGCCAGCTTGACCGTCACCCTTAATGTCATCCTTCATTGCGTTTAGTTCCTTGGTTCGGAACATCCTCCATCCATCGCCTGGTCGGGGGGAGGGGGAGGGGTTGGGGGGGCTTGTTTTCTGGGTCGTCGGTCTCCCTCTGTCGGGAAGACTGGAGACCGCCTGCCTCGTGGGGCCGCCGACCCGCTTGCTCGCCGTTCCTGTCCCTTGCTGCAGTTTCTGTGACTGCAGCCTTTCGAGCTGTTGCTTTCTGGCATTTTGTTGTCCGCACTATTGTTGAGGCTGAGGGGGATGGTTAACTCTGATTTTGTGGCTAAATTCGGCCGACAGTGCATATTTTTCTGTTGCATGGAGGAGAGCCACCTGATGTGTGACTACTCAGCACATCCCCGTCACAAGTTCCCTCTCTTTTGAATGTTGACTTGAAACTGCGATCTTATGTTTTAGCGATAAGGCTGGAGGACATCCTCCCGACAATCGTGCGGGAGGACCAGACTGGGTTTATACGGGGAAGAGTTTCCAGTAACAATGTTGGAAAGTTGCTGAATGTGATTCAGGCTTTTCAGAAATATGCATTGGATGGGCTGCTGATCTCCTTCGATGCAGAGAAAGCTTTTGCTCGAGTTGAGTGGAATTATCTGGTGTATCCGCTGTGAGGCTTCGGGTTGGGTGAGGATTAGATTGACTTGATTCAATTGTTACATCACAGACCGGCAGCGGCGGTGCTCACCAATGGTTTACGGGCATCGAATTTTCAGCTTCAGAGAGGGACGAGACAGGGCTGCCCTCTGTCCCCCTTGTTGTTGGCCATTGCCAGAGGCTATTAGATTGGATCCTCTGATATCGGGACTGGGGGATGGGGTGAGGCAGCACAAGATCACTCTGTGCGCAGATGACGGGCTGCAGTTTGTGTTGAACCCCAGTGTTTCAGTCCTGGACATTATTGGAGAAGTGGATAGATTTTTTGAAGTATTTTCAATCAGATTTTAACATTTACAACACATAACATTACAAAGTAAAACCAACAAAAAAAACATAAACCCACCCCAACTCCCTAACCAACCTCTCCACCTCCTTCCCTCCCACCTATCAGTTGACGGTAACCAGCGCCGTGAAATTATAGGATCCCTACAGTGCAGGAGGCGGCCATTCAGCCCATCGAGTCTGCACCGGCTCTTTGAAAGAGCACCCGACATAAACCGTGTCTCCACCCTATCTCTGTAACCCATTAACCCCACCTACCCTTTAATGTAAGCCTACAAAGCCTCCGTCTCCCTGTTCCAACCCCACACCTATTCTGCGTTCGCCGCCCAATAATAGTATAACAGGTTCAGCAGGGCCATGCCTCCTGACTGTCGCCCTCTCTGAATCACCGTCTTCCTAATCCTTGCCAACTTATCTGCCCACACAAACGATTAAGCCAACCGATCCACCTCCACAAAGACCAATTTTGGAAAAAAGACCATTAGGCACCGAGATAAAAATAAAAACCACAGCAAAATGTTCATCTTAACCAGCTGTACCCGATTGTGGACAGATTTAGTGCCTTCTCTGGTTATAAGATGAATTTTACTGAGTCAGGGGCCATGCTGGTGATGGGAGGGGGGTGTTGAAGGGTAAGCCCCCTCCTCTTGCTAAGTTCCCAATCAGATGCTCCCCCCTTGGGATTTAAATATCTGGGAATATCAATGACCCCCCTCTTTCAGACAGCTATATGGGGCTAACTTTCCACAGCTGATAGTGACTATTAGGTGGGACCTTGCCTGGTGGTCGGCTCTTCCGATTTCATGGTGAGGGAGGATCGTCTTCATTAAAATCAATGTGTTGCCCAGACTGTTGTACCCTCTGCAGATGCTGCCTATACTGCTGTCAACCAGAGTCATTAAGGAAATTAATGGAATGATTAGTACAGTTATCTGGAACAAAAAGAAACTTTGCCTCAAGTTTGTTCAGCTCCAATCACCAGGATCCAAGGGAGGGTTGAGTCTCCGGAATATTGGGCTATATCAATTGGCCTCGCATCTTAGGTTCATAAGGGATTGGGTGAGAATGGACCCAACATCCCTCTGGCTCGATATAGAAGCAGGCCAGTCACTTCTCCCTCTATCTAAAACTGGCATCGGCCGATTACAGAATGCACCCCTATGGAATTTTTAATGTCTGTAGTTCATTCAAAGTCTGATACATTTGGTAAGTTATACGACCCCTATCTCAGATATATAGGTTCCAATTTGACTGACTTGCTCCTCCAGAGATTTCCATCAGTGAATTAAATTCAACTTAGGTCGGGAGTAGGGCACAGTGAGGCACAGTGGTTAGCACTGCTGCCGCACAGAGGCAGGGACCCAGCTTCGATTTCTTGAGTATCTGTGTGGAGTTTGCATGTTCTCAGTGTCTGCTCCGGTTTCCTGCCACAGTCCAAAGATGTGCAGGTTCAGTGGATTCATCATGCTAAATTGCCCCTTTGTGTCCAAAGGTATTAGGTTAGGTGGGTTGACCATGATCAATGCACGAGGTTACGGGGATAGGGTGGGAAGCGTGCCTCAGTGGAGTGCTTTTTCTGAGGGTCAGTGCAGATTGAAGGAGAGAATGGCCTCCTTCTGCACTGCAGAGCTTCTATCTCATTATGTTATGTTATTCATTTGAATTCAACTATGCTGTTAGTCCATTTGTAATGTTTTGGGGAGTGCGTCCTGCATTATTATTCTTCCATTTTTATATAATCGAACCCTCTTTCTCCACTCACTATGTTAACCTGTTAACTGGTTGTTCAATGGACCAGGCATTTCATCTCGAGGCTCTGGTCACTCAAATATTCTGCTATGAATTAATTCTGCAATGTGTTGCTTGTATTTATGTTGGCCGTATCAGTTGTTCTGCTCTGTACCCGTTTTCCACATTTTTCCTGTTATTCCGTTACATTTGTTATTTAAAAATTGGTTAAAAAACATAACAAAAGAAATATTAACTCATCCATGAACACATTCAGTGACTCCCAGACTCCACTGATCCCTTTGGAAGAGAAATCCAGAGACTAACAACACTCAGAGAGTTGGGATAAAAGGTTCTTTTTCGGAATGGCAACCGGTGACAAGTGGTGTCCCGCAGGGTTCAGTGTTGGGGCCACAGCTGTTCTCTTTATATATTAACAATCTAGATGACGGGACTGGGGGCATTCTGGCTAAGTTTGCCGATGATACAAAGATAGGTGGAGGGGCAGGTAGTATGGAGGAGGTGGGGAGGCTGCAGAAAGATTTAGACAGTTTAGGAGAGTGGTCCAAGAAATGGCTGATGAAATTCAACGTGGGCAAGTGCGAGGTCTTGCATGGATTATTTTCTAAACGGTGACAAAATTCATAATGCTGAAGTGCAAAGGGACTTGGGAGACTTGTCCAGGATTCTCTAAAGGTAAACTTGCAGGTTGAGTCCGTAATTAAGAAAGCAAATGCAATGTTGTCATTTATCTCAAGAGGCTTGGAATATAAAAGCAGGGGTGTACTTCTGAAGCTTTATAAAGCATTAGTTAGGCCCTATTTAGAATACTGTGCGCAAATTTGGGCCCCACACCGCAGGAAAGACATACTGGCACTGGAGCGGGTCCAGCGGAGATTCACACAGATGATCCCAGGAATGGTAGGCCTAACGTACGATGAAAGTCTGAGGATCCTGGGATTATATTCATTAGAGTTTAGGAGGTTGAGGGGAGACCGAATAGAAACTTACAAGATAATGAATGGCTTAGATAGGGTGGATGTAGGGAAGTTGTTTCCATTAGCAGGGGAGACTAGGACCCGGGGGCACAGCCTTAGAATAAAAGGGAGTCACTTTAGAACAGAGATGAGGAGAAATTTCTTCAGCCAGAGAGTGGTGGGTCTGTGGAATTCATTGCCACAGAGGGCGGTGGAGGCCGGGACGTTGAGTGTCTTTAAGACGGAAGTTGATAAATTCTTGATTTCTCGAGGAATTAAGGGCTATGGAGAGAGAGTGGGTAAATGGAGTTGAAATCAGCCATGATTGAATGGTGGAGTGGACTCGATGGGCCGAATGGCCTTACTTCCGCTCCTGTCTTATGGTCTTGAAGGAGGAGCTGACTGTACATATGTAACAGAGCTAAAACACAATATTACACTACTGAAATAATAATAAATATACTTCATTATAGAACCATGAACAATATATCTAATATGTACCATATAACAACAATGGACAAATCTCTGTCCGATATTAATTTACTGACCCCTTAAATGTCAGCCATCTCTTGGGGAAAGCAGCCCTTTAATTGTGAACATTGGGAAAGAGACCATCCTTTTAGCCAGACAAATAAATGTGTCAAGCTGAGGGAGCAAAGGATGTCAATGTCTTTCAGACAGTACGAAGTCTTACAACTCCAGGTTCAAGTCCAACAGGTTTGTTTCGATATCACTAGCTTTCGGAGCGCTAGTGATATCGAAACAAACCTGTTGGACTTTAACCTGGTGTTGCAAGGCTTCTTCCTGTGCTCACCCCAGTCCAACGCCGGTATCTCCACACAATGTCTTTAAGAGAGAGAGAGACCTGGGCCAAGTTTTGCAGAGTCTGCACCCTCCCTGGATTCACTTCCTTTCCCTTCAGTTGCTGCAAGTGACCAATTGAAGGTCAGAATGAGAAAATAAATGGAAAGGGGGAAAAAAGAAAGTGTTTTACTCACAGATGTTGGAGACAGGAGAAGGTTTTACCTTCACTTCCGCTGTGACATCAGAATGGAGCCCTCCCTGAATCAGCCAATAGGAATTACTCTATTCCGCGGTGTCGTCACTGGGTTCCAGTACGCGGACGCGGGAGCCCCGATCAACCCCCTCCCTCCACACCTCCTCGAGACAAGTTTCCAGGCAACCGGCTGACGGCTCCGATCAGAGCTGAAAGCCGCTCGGTGATCTCCCCCCTGCCTGAGACTGCGCATGTTTAAAGGAGAGTGGAAGCTGCGCATGTGCAGGAGAGCTCACCTCCTGACCGTCCTGCTGAGGCATTGACCAATGGGAAGAGTTGCACGACCGGAAGGAGTCTGGTCCTCCAACCAATCATAGCGCGGGGTTTGGGTGACTGAGCTTCACTCCGGCGGAAACCTCCTCCTGGGCCTTCAGCAAACAAACCTCCAGACGCCGCTGGTTCTCCAGCATTCTGCACCTTTCATCAGCAGTGACGCAAATGATCACCCCCCCCGCCCTGAGCTTTACACGTCTGGAGGGGGAAATACCAGGGGCCGAGTTAACGGAAGAACTCAAACTCTTCCTGAAAATGTGCAGTGAATGAAGTATCTCTGATCAGGGAGGCATCAAACCTCCACTTTCTCGACCTGGGGGTGAGCCCTCGAGCAGAACCTCCAGAAAAACGGGGGGGGGGGGGGGGGATGGGCCGCATTTAAGATGTTCCCTGTGGTGCAAGCGGACACCAGGCCGTCCTCGGCACGAAGAAGTCGGCGATTCTAGTCTGACATTGCTGTGGGACTGGAAAGAAGGTAAAATCTCCGCCCCTCGGGTGCAAAGTTCCCCAAATATCCACATAACCCACCTCCTCACAAGCCGAGACCAACGCCCTAGCTTGTAGCGGTGGGTGGGGGGATTTCCTGGTAACCGGGAGCTTATCTACCAGAGGATATATGTGGCCATTGAAGTGACCAACCACAAAAGAGTTAGTCGAAGCTAACAGCAAAATCCACAAAAGCTTTCGCAATGAACTCCGGGGAGTCAGTCGGGGATCCATAAACATTCATTATTGAAACAACATCTCCATTCACCGAACTTCTAATGATCACAGATCTACCTCCTTTGTCCTTGGTGCAGGTTTCAACCTTAAAAGGGATATTTTTATTAATAAGGATTGCTACAACCCTGCTACTTGATGACAAAGAGGCAAAGAAAATCCTTCCCACCCAATCCAGCCTCAATTTAAAGTGTTCCTCATCATAGAATCCCTACAGTGCAGAAAGAAGGATGCCTTTCAGCCCATCGATTCTGCATCTGCCTTTGAAAGAGCACTCTACCTAGGCCCATGCCTCCACCCGATCACTGTCACCCAGCAACCCTACCTAACCTATTTGAACACTGAGGGGCTTTTTTGCATGGCCAATCCACCTAACCTGCACATCTTTGCCCTGTGGGAGGAAACTGGTGAACCCAGAGAAAACCCACATAGACACGAGGAGAAGGTGCAAACTCCACCTATGCAGTCACTCGAGGCCCGAATTGAACTTGTGTCCCTGGCGCTGTAAGGCACCTGCGGTCACCACTGTGCCACATTGCCGCACCAAATGAGTTTAAGCGAGATGAGTTTCCTGCAATAAAGCTATGTCGACTTTCTCCTTACGAAAGTAGAGGATCTTTTTCCTTCTGATAGGGTGATGGATGCCCCCCGTACTTTCCCTGAGAAAATGTGAAGATTAACTGTCGCCATTAGTTAGGCGACAGAGAGAACAGGAACAGATTTTCATACCACAATCAGGCATGTGCCATTACCCCCTCGTCCAACTCACTTTACACCAGAGGAACCAAAGTATCCCCAAACTGCTCCTTTCACGGATAAAAGCCTCGTCTCTACCAGAGTAGGATAAAGTCAACAATACATAAACCCTCCCATAATAACAAAAATACAAAAGAATTACGACCACAATAGATCCAAGGGGAATTTCCTCAATATGACTAAGGACCTGGAGGGTTAACCCCACAGCCAGACTGTCGTTACCCTCGGGATACCTTCTCCAAACTTAGGAGAAGAAAATAAGGGCCAACAAGGGAATGGGGATCGAATGTCCTTCCCACATTTTAGACCCACCCGTGAAGACCTGCATCCACCACCACCCACCCGTTGGCAATGGCGCCACTCGGTTCTGCCATGATTAACGCTCGGATAATAGAACAAAGATGATGGATAATAAGCACACGGCACATCTACCATAACTGAGATAAGATAATATGAGTCCCTGTAACACTCGATGGAGGAGAAGAAGACATTCAATTGGCCCTCACAGAATAACAACTCCCTTCAACAGGATAAAAGATAACAAATTCAGACAACAACACCATGATAGGGAAAGAGTCCGGATTAGAGCCTGAGTTAGTCCGAGCTGCAAACCATCCCTCCAAATCCTTGCCCTTCATGGATTTAATGAAGGCCGAGGCAGTAGTCGGATTATCGAAAGTCTTGACGGTGTTGTCGGACACAATTTTCAGGGTCTCAGGATAAAGCGACAGAATTCACTCCCGCAGCATTGAGTTCCCTTCAAACTTCATCGAAGCCTCGATGCTTCGTTTGTGTGGCTGCCGAAAAGTCCTGGAAGAAGGAAATCCTTACTCCCTCATGGAGCCGGGTCCCACCTCACATTACCCATCTCCAGGACCTTCTGCCGATCTTTCAAGTTGTGGAAGTGAATGTTTACAGGCCTGGGATGAAAACTATCCCTCGGTCTCAAAGACAGGATCCAATACCCTTTCTAATTTGAAACACCCAGGCTTCACATCCAGCTTGAGAAAATGTGGCAGCCGGTCCTCGAAGAACCTAATCGGAACCTTACCCTCCACACCTTCTGGCAGGCTGACGACTCGGATGTTCTTTCTCTGACCCTCGGTTCTCCAAGACCTCCAGGGGCAGCATGGTAGCCTAGTGGTTAGCACAATTGCTTCACAGCTCCAGGATCCCAGGTTCGATTCCCGGCTTGGGTCACTGTCTGTGCGGAGTCCGCACGTTCTCCACTTGTGTGCGTGGGTTTCCTCCGGGTGCTCCGGTTTCCTCCCACAGTCCAAAGATGCGCAGGTTAGGTGGATTGGCCATGCTAAATTGCCCTCAGTGTCCAAAATTGCCCTTTGTGTCGGATGGGGTTACTGGGTTATGGGGATAGGGTGGAGGTGTGGGCTTGGGTAGGGTGCTCTTTCCAAGAGCCGGTGTAGACTTGATGGGCCGAATGGCCTCCTTCTGCACCGTAAATTCTATGATCTATGACCTCCCCCACTCCACTCAGCCGGTTCTCCAAGGATTTAAATGCCCCGAGGAGGCATCTTGCTCAACATTCAGGAATCTCTCCTTGGGATCGTCGATCCTTTCCTTGGTGTTTTACAGCTCGGCCTCATGAGCTCACAGATATTGAGTCAGCACATTCAGCCTGTGGTCAGTAACACGGATAAATTTGCTGACAAAAATCGGTCAATGATCCCACAAAATAGACGAGCAGGCTCGATGGGCCGAATGGGTGACTGCAGGTCCTATTAGTTATGATCTCTGTGACCAGGGCAGGAAGCAGTGAGCATGGATCTGTCAATCAGCCTGAATCAGCACCTTCAGGAGAATTGGGAGGGTGAATATTAGATACAGCAGAGTGAGAATGGAGGGAGAGTGTGTGGGATGGAGATTTACAGCTTTTGGGGAATGAGAGAGGAAAGAATGTTCTCTAGGAACTAGAATTGTCTGTTCTGAATTTCTATTCTGTACTGACATTGATGTCTTTTGTAAATTGTTTTGCAGGATATTAGAAGAGGAGGAATTACAGACAGAATTCTCAAACTTTACGTCTCAATCTGACTGAGTCTTTCAATTCCTTGGAACTGAATATCACCGGAGTTTGAATCTAAAAGTAGAAATATTTGTCTGTTCTGTCGGCTTCAAAATATTTTAAACATCAGTGTGATGGAAAAGCACCGAGACACACACACACACGAGTGAGAGTGTTCCAGAGCACTGACTGGAAAGAGCTTTAACCAGTTACACAGCCAGAAAAAACATCACACCATTCACAGCGGGGAGAGACCCTACAAATGTTCTGTGTGTGGATGAGGCTTGAAGTAAAAAACTCACCACTATTCTTAGAATTCCCCCTATACCAAAAAGGGTCAATAAGACATTCTAAATGGTGAACAGGGATTCTCACTCCCTGACTCCTATGCAGACTTAGGTGGGTGCTATTCAGGTCAAACTGTATTTTCAAGTTATCCCCCGGTATAACCCATATCTTCATCAAATAATTTTATCTACTTACCACTTAGTAGCATCGATCCTGGATCCCGCGTTGCTAAGTAAGTAAAGTAGACTTTGTAATAACCACGGTTTCAGGTTAAAACTTTTAAGTTATTTTATGATTATATTTTTTTCTTTTAAAAGATGCAATCACTGTCTTTACAGAAAAGTAAAAAGATCTTGCTTCTGGATTCTCCTGATTGGTTGAAAAGACCTTCAGGTCCACCTTGACAATCTCTCTTCTTTAGCTTTTGGTCTTCCTCAGATGGATTCGCTGTTCCGCTCGGTTGCTATGCTCTATCCTTCCCATGACCGAGCTATGAGAGCTGACTCTCTTTTTTTAAGCTGTTGGTCTTCCTCAGATGGATTCGCTGTTCTACTCGGTTGCTATGTTCTATTCTTTACATGACCGAGCTATGAGAGCTGACTCTCTGCTGGCTATCCCAATTTTTTAGGGTTTATATTTTCTTCCAGCAGTTATTAAGTGATATGACATTATCGTAAAGTAACTTTATTTTACTCGTGATTGAACAAGGTACCTTTAATCTGAATTATTTCTAACACGACTATGTATTCATATTGAGCATGACTTCAGCTCATCGAACTCTGATTACATTGTTTCCTTTGTGATGTTCAAAAGTACTTTGATCCAAGAGGGGTGTTACATCTAGTTTCTGTCATTTCTAAAGTTGCTTTATCACCAAATAGTGCCCCCAGCTCAGAACTCTGACTCCAATTTGGGGCTAACCTGTGTTCCCGTGGACACGTTGTGTCCAGCTTCCCAAATTCACCTGGTGTCAGCAGAATTTCACACCTAAACATTTGTCACCCAATTAACTGAAAATCCTAGCAATTCTTTTTTAGCTGCTTACTAAAATAATTAACTTCAAAGAAGGTGCAAAATATTGTTTTTTTCCATATAACTAAAAAGTTCAATCTGCTGTGACTTAAAAGACAGTTTTGCAGCTTGAATAGTCACAAGCTATTTCCTTAACGCCTGTTTGATAATGGCTATCTGCATTTCAAAACCTTCTTTTGCAGCTGCTGTTAACCCTTCGTGGGATTTTTCCCTACATTCTCTCATGTACCTTATCCAGGTATTGCCAGACTTCCATGTTTCAAATGACATATTTTCCCATTTTTTCTTTTACAGGCTTCAACTGATCGTCAAACCTGGGGAGACACGAGGAGACCAAAAACATGGAGAAACGGTGGAAATGTAGGGACTGTGGGAAGGGATTTATGGCTCCATCTCAGCTGGACATTCATCGTCGCATTCACACTGGGGAGAGGCCATTTACCTGCTCTGTGTGTGGGAAGGGATTCACTGTGTTATGCACCCTGCAGAGACATCAGCGAGTTCACGCTGCGGAGAGGCCGTTCACCTGCTCTCAGTGTGAGAAGGGATTCGCTACTTTATCCGACCTGCGGAAACACCAGCGAGTCCACACTGGGGAGAGGCCATTCACCTGCTCTCAGTATGAGGAGGGATTCGCTCTGTTATCCGCCCTGCAGTCACACCGGCGAGTTCACACTGGAGAGAGGCCATTCACCTGCTCTCAGTGTGAGAAGGGATTCTGTAAGTTATCCAATCTGCAGAGACATCAGCGAGTTCACACTGGGGAGAGGCCATTCACCTGCTCTCCATGTGGGAAGAGATTCACTCGGTTATCCAGCCTGCAGATACATCAGCGAGTTCACACTGGGGAGAGGCCATTCACCTGCTCTCAGTGTGAGAAGGGATTCACTCAGTTATCCAGCCTGCAGACACACCAGCAAATTCACACTGGGGCGAAGACGTTCACCTGCCCTCAGTGTGAGAAGGGATTCACTCAGTTTTCCAACCTGCGGATACATCAGCGACTTCACACTGGGGGGAAGCCATTCATTTGCTCTCAGTGTGGGAAGGGATTCACTACTTCATCGAACCTGCGGACACACCAGCGAGTTCACACTGGCGAGAAGCTGTTCACCTGCTCTCAGTGTGAGAAGGGATTCGCTACTTCATCGAACCTGCGGAAACACCAGCAAGTTCACATTGGGGAGAGGCCGTTCATCTGCTCTCAGCGTGAGAAGGGATTCAGTACTTTACCGAGCCTGCGGACACACCAGCGAGTTCACACTGGGGAGAGGCCATTCACCTGCTCACAGTGTGAGAAGGGATTCACGACTTCATCTAATCTGCAGATACATCAGCGACTTCACACTGGGGAGAAGCCGTTCACCTGCTCTCAGTGTGAGAAGGGATTCACTCAGTTAACCAACTTGCGGATACATCAGCGAGTTCACACTGGGGAGAAGCCATTCATTTGCTCTCAGTGTGAGAAGTGATTCACGACTTCATCGAACCTGCGGACACACCAGCGAATTCACACCGGGGAAAGGCACTTTACTTGCTCTCAGTGTGGGAAGGTATTCGCTCGGTTATCCCACCTGCAGACACACCAGCGAGTTCACACAGAGGGAAGGCGTTAACCTGCTCTTAGTGAAAGAAGGAATTCAGATATCCATACACCCTGCAGGAACATGAGCAAGTTCACACCTGGAAGAGGCAATTCACCTACTCTGAGCAGGGGAGACATTCAATGAACCGTCCCAACTACGGAGACACCAGCGAGTTAATTCTGGGGAGAGACCATTCATCTGCTGTCAATGTGGGGAGGGGTTTTGTGATTCATCACATCTGTTGTGATTCCAACAAGTTCACAATAAATTACAGATGTTGGCTCCGTTGTTATTGTTTCTGCTCTCACTGACATCCAGGACTGCATTTTGTTCATTCTGACATCTGGTGAATGGTGATGATTGGAGGGTTTCTTTCTGCTGGACTGGCCGGTCTAACACCTCTGCCTCCGGTGGGCTGATCATTTTTGAGCCTCGTTGCGATTATCTGATTCCAAGTTTGACGAGGAGCACAGAATGAAAAGGTGTTTGCACGTTGGAAGATATTTAGTTCCCAAAGCAGCCACGTTGCCATGAAGATGGGCTGTGGTGGTTACAGGGTTCTTTTGTCTAATTTATCTGGGAGTTTCTCGCAGAAGGAATCTGTCATGGTATGAGGAAGTGGCAGAGGTGTTAAACAGATTTTTTTGCATCAGTCTTTATGGTGGAAGATACTTTGACTATCCCATTAATACAAAAGAATACGGACCTCCGGTGATGGCTATGAGGGAGTAGGTCGCACATTTGGTGGCTCCCGTTTCGGTCGGATGTTTGGACCTTTTCTCCTGACTTTTTTGCGCTTTTGAGCGCGGAACTGGAAAGCAATAGTACTCAGGCACTGGACCCATGCAGAATTGTATGGACTTAAGAAGCTGGAGGGACCGTAAACAGCAGAAGAAGTGGTCGAGTAAGGGCACAGTGGAGGCTGTGAGAGAGACTAGCATGGCTGGTGTTCAGAGCAAGGAGCCGACAGCCCAGCCCACAATGGAGCAGCTGCTGCAGACTATGCAGGAGGGCTTTTTGGCTCTGAAGCGTGACAACTTTGAGCCGCTTCAGAAGTCGATTGATCGGATGGGAAAAAAGGCTGGGTGATCAGGCTGAGAAGCTCCAGCAGTTGGAGAAGTCAGTGGAGGAGCAGGCTGACTTTCAAACGGTGGCGGATGTGGAAATTCAGAGAATGCGGGACCAGCAAAAAGTGCTTCTGGAAAGACTGGAGGACCTGGACAACAGATCTCGCCGGCAGAACGTGAGAATCGTGGGCCTCCCGGAGGGGACAGAGGGGCTAGACGCTGCCGCATATGTAGAGGGTATGTTTCAGAGGTTGCTGGGGAACGAGGTGTTCCCGCGCCCGACGGTGGTGGACGGGGCACACAGAGTGCGGGTGAGGCAGCCGCGACAAGGGGGTCCCCCACGCGCGATGGTGGTGCGCTTTCACAGGTACCTGGACAAGGAACGGGTGCTGCAATGGGCAAAGAGCACACAAAGCTGTATTTGGGACAATACCACCCTCCGTGTGAGCGCTGAGGTGGCCAGGAGGAGGGGAGGCTACAGGCAGGTGAAGGAGATATTGTATAAAAACAAGGTGAAATTCGGGCTGCTTTTTCCGGCGTGACTATGGGTTACGTATAAGGGTCAGCACCACTATTTCAAGGAACCCGAAGAGGCGATGGACTTCGTTAAGAAGCGAGGGCTGGCCCTGAGCTGAGGACGTTTGGACTCATGTTAGAGCTTTTAAGTATATATGTGGTGTCTCTCCTGTTTTGGGATGTATCTTTTTTTTCTGTTGTGGTTGTTTTTTGCGTGCTCTTTGCGTGGTTTACCTCAATGTTTCCTGTTTGGGCTCTTTGCTTAGTTGGAGTTTGGCTGGGGGGGAATTAATAAAGAAAACAGTTTAAAAGGGTTGAGTTGAAATAGATGCTTCAGGGGAACTTTGTGCAATTTTTTTTTTCTGTGTCTGTATGAGAGTGCCTGTTATTTCTTATCTCTTTTTTTCTTGTTTAACTTGAATTGTGCTATTGCGGCGGTTGTTTATGACTTGTAAAGAGCGTTTGCTTAAGTAGGGCTGATCTGGGGAAGTGGTGTGGAGGGGTCGGGGGTGACTGGGAACAATCGGTGGGAGACGGGCTGGAGCCGAGGCTGGGAGCCCCAGGCTAGCTGAGTGCAGCTAGTCAACGGGAGCCGAGGTGGGGGGGTGTCCATATAGTTCGATTAGGGCAAGGGTTAGGTGACAGGATGGTGTTGCTGGGGGGGGGCGGAGTTGTTCTGCTGACGGGGATAAGAACTGGGCACGGTAACAGAGAGGAGGTCCTGGGTGGAGCCGGTCAGGAGGCGGGCCAGATGAAGCATGACACATGGCTGGGGAGCTGGCCAAGGAAAGGGGATGGCTGATCAGCAAAGGGGTGTGTGGGGGGCGGGGGGGGGGGGGGGGGGGGGGGGCGAAGTGCCAGCTTAGCATCCAGGCTTATCACCTGGAACGTTAGAGGGTTAAACGGGCCAGTGAAGAGGGCGCGTGTGTTTGCGCACCTGCGGGTTCTGAAGGCAGACATAGTCTTGTTGCAGGAGACGCACCTGAAAGTGGCAGGTTAGGTTAAGGAAGGGCTGGGTCAGTCAGGTCTTTCATTCGGGGCTTGATTCTAAGACGAGGGGGGGTTGCGATCCTGATTAATAAAAGGGTACAATATGAGGCGGAGGGCACAGTTGTGGATGGGGGTGGCAGGTTCGTTATGGTGAGGGGTAAGCTCGAAGGGGTGAGAGTAGTCCTGGTCAGTGTGTATGCCCCTAATTGGGACGATGTGGATTTTATTAGGAGGATGCTCGGGATGATCCCCGACTTGGACTCGCGTAAGTTGATCCTGGGTGGGGACTTTAATAGTCCTGGACCGGTCATGCTCAAGAACGGACAGGTTGCCAGCGATGGCAAAGGAACTGAGAGGGTTCATGGAGCAAATGTGGGGAGCAGATCCGTGGAGATTTAGCCGGCCGACGGCGAGGGAGTTCTCGTACTACTCCCACGTCCACAAGGTGTATTCTCGAATTGACTACTTTGTTGTGAGTAGGGACCTGCTGGCCGGAATGGTGGGGGCAGAATATTCGGCAATTGCCATATCGGACCATGCTACGCACTGGGTAGACCTGCAGTTTTGTAAGGACAGCTTTCAGCGCCCACCATGGAGGCTGGAAGTTGGACTAATCGCGGAGGAGGCGGTGTGCAAGGGTCTGAGGAACTGCATGCAGAATTACCTGCAGGTGAACGATACTGGAGAAGTCTCGGCAGTGGTGCTCTGGGAGGAACTGAAGGCAGTGGTGAGAGGGGAGCTGGTTTCAATCCGGGCGTATAGGGACAGGACAGATAGGGCAGAGACGGACTGACTGATTAAGGAAATTCTACGGACAGACAGGAGTTACGCGGAATCCCCAAGGCCACAGTTCCTCAGGAAACGACAGAGGCAGCCGGCCAAATTTGGGATGCTGACTGCAGGCAAGGCTGTAGAGCAGCTTAGAAAGGTAATAGGTGTGATTTATAAGCATGGGGAGAAGGCCAGTAGAATGCTTGCGCAGCAGCTGAAGAAGAGGGAAGCGGCTAGGGTAATGGGGAGGGTAGTGGATGGGGAAGGTAATCTAGTGGGTGATCCAGTAGGGCTGAACAAGGTTTTTAGGGACTTTTATAGGCAGCTGTACACTTCGGAACCACCCGGGGGACCGGGGGCGTTGAGGCGATTCTTGGATGGACTGACCTTCCCAAGAGTGGGAAGGGGGTTGGTGGACGGACTGGGGGCCCTGGTCAGGATCGAAGAGGTGTTGGGGAGTCTGAAGGTAATGCAGTCGGGTAAAGCCCCGGGGCCGGACGGGTATCCGGTGGAGTTTTACAAAACATTTGCCGGGATAGTGGGGCCGGTGCTGGTCAGGGTCTTCAACGAGGCAAGAGACAGAGGGAGTTTACCCCTGACGATGTCGCAGGCCACCATCTCGCTCATTCTGAAACGGGATAAGGACACGGAGGCCTGTGGGTCATACAGGCCGATCTCTGATTAACGTAGACACCAAGCTACTGGCCAAATTTTTGGTGACCAGAGTTCAGGACTGTGTACCGGATGTAACTGTGGAGGACCAAACCGGGTTTGTAAAGGGGAGGCAGCTGGTGGCCAACATAAGAAGGCTGCTCAACGTGATTATGATGCCCCCGGAGAGTAGGGAGGTCGAGATAGTGGTAGCCATGGATGCTGAAAAGGCTTTTGACCGGGTCGAGTGGGATTATCTGTGGGAGGTACTAGGACGGTTCGGGTTCGGGGGTGGAGGGCGGGGGGTTCATTGACTGGGTTAGGCTATTGTATCAGGCCCCGGAGGCGAGTGTAAGGATGAACAGGATGACATCAGACTACTTTAGACTGCACTGTGGGACAAGACAGGGCCACCTCTCTCCCCACTACTGTTTGTGCTGGCCATAGAGCCGCTGGCAATTGCGCTGAGCTTCTAGGGGCTGGAAAGGGCTGGTCCAGGGGGAGTGGAACATAAGAGTCTCGGTATACGCGGATGATCTGCTGTTCTATGTACCGGACCCAATGGTGGGGATGGACGGTATTACAGCAACCCTCAGGGAATTTGGTGGGTTCTCCAGATACAAACTGAACATGGCTAAGAGTGAGTTGTTTGTAATTCAGGCGAGGGGGCAGGAGAGTAAGCTGAAGGGGCTGCCATTCAGGCTAGTGGGGGAGAGTTTTCGATATTTGGGGATTCAGGTGGCATGGGACTGCGGCAGATTGCCCGAGCTCAACCTGTCCCGACTGGTGGAACGAGTGAAGGAGGAGGTCCGGAGGTGGGATGCGCTCCCACTGTCATTGGCGGGGAGGGTACCGACTGTCAAGATGACGATTCTCCTGCGGTTCTTGTTTGTTTTTCAATGTCACCCCAGCTTTATCCCGCGGTCCTCTTTAAGAGGCTTAATAAAATTATTCTGGGATTTGTATGGGCAGGGAAGTCCCCGCAGGTGAAGAGGGCGATGCTTGAAAGGAACAGAGGAGAAGGGGGGCTGGCGTTGCCGAACTTCAGCAACTATTACTGGGCAGCCAACACAGCGGTGATAAGGAAATGGATGGTGGGTGTGGGAGCGGATGAAGGCTGCTTCGTGCAGGGGCACTAGCTTAGCAGCCCTGGTCACGGCGCCTCTGCCGCTTTCCCCGGCACGGTACTCCACCAGCCCGATAGTAGTGGCGGCTCTTCGGATCTGGGGCTAGTGGAGGATGCATGTAGGGGAGGTAAGAGCATCGGTGTGGACCCCAATCTGCGGCAATCACCGATTTGCCCCGGGGAACATGTACGGGGGGTATCGACTGTGGAGGAGGGCGGAGATTGTGAGGATGGGGGATCTGTTCCTGGAAGGGAGCTTTCCGAGCATGAGGGCGCTGGAGGAGAAGTTTGGGCTGACGAGAGGGAACGACTTTAGATGCTTGCAGGTGAGGGATTTTGTACGTAGACTGGTGCCGTCTTTCCCACGTCTCCCGCCGAAGGGGAGGCAGGACAGGGTAGTTTCTAGGGGAGAGGTGGGAGAGGGTAGAGTTTTGGACGTCGACAAGAAGCTAATGAGAGCTGAGGATACGCAGACCGAGTACTTGAAGCTTAAGTGGGAGGAGGAGCTCGGGGGGGGGGGGGGGGGGGGGGGGGCGAGGGAGCTGGAGGACGGTATTTGGGCAGAAGCCCTGAGCAGAGTAAACACGACCGCAACATGCGCCAGGCTCAGCCTGATCCAGTTTAAGGTCGTGCACCGGGCCCACATGACGGTGGCCCGGATGAGTAAATTCTTCAGGCTGGAGGACAAGTCTGCAAGATGAGCTGGAGGTCCGGCTAACCATGTACACATGTTCTGGTCGTGCCCTAAACTCAAGGGGGTATTGGCAGTGATTTGCAGAGGTCATGTCCCGGGTGTTGAAAACTGGGGTGGTAATGAGCCCGGAGGTGGCAATCTTTGGGGTTTCAGAGGACCCGGGAGGCCAGGAAGAGAGGGAGGCCGATATTCTGGCCTTTGCTTCCCTGGTAGCCCGGCGACGAATACTGTTAGCATGGAGGGACTCAAAGCCCCCGAGGGCTGAAGTATGGCTATCGGACATGGCGAGCTTTCTTGGCCTAGAGAAAGTCAAGTTCGCCTTAAGAGGTTCGCTACTAGGGTTCGCCCGAAGATGGCAGCCATTTATTGACTTCTTCGCAGAGGAGTAAGCGTCAGCAAGGGGAGGGGGGGAGGGGAGGAGGGGGCTAGGGTAGTGTAGAGTCGAGTAGGGGGATATTGAGGCAGGTCCGTGTGTGAACAGAGCCAAGGTTTGCACTATGTTTAAATTGTAATTTGTGTCTTGACTCATTTTTTTTTGTACTGTACAATGTCACTTTTTCTATATGCCTAAAATACCTCAATAAAATTGTTTGTTAAAAAAAGAAAACAATTTGTTAACTTCAGGTGTAAAGATTTAGACTCCTGTGTGACATTTGGGGAGGGCAATAGGTGAGAGTGAAACTGAACCCGAGAGTCAGCAGCTTCAGGGAAGGAGAATTGGGGGAAAAGCAGGAGGCGGATGAATCAGTATTAACATCAACAAGGATGGGGGAGTGTGTGGGGAAAAAACATTTGAGAGGGAGAAGGATTTTACTGTTGTTGCTGCTGTTCAGGACCAAACCTTATTCATTCTGCCACTTGGAGTTTCATTCTGAAGTTACAGCCCCCTGTAACTGGACTAGAGTTTAATATTCTGGATTATGTCAAATAAACCAGATTTGGATTGAACAACCTATGTGATATCATTGATGTGGGATCAGTTGGGCTGCAGATTTTCTGGGTGATCGGTGTCTCTTTCAGAACTGCTGTCTCTTTAAGAACTGCTGCCTGTGATCTCTCCTCATCATTCAGGGACACTCAGCTGAAATTATTTTACAAAAAAAGTTTGCTTTCAGCATTACACCCAAACAATCCTTAATATGAAATTGATCATTCCGTGGCTGAAATGTTCCACTGGTTGAAATGACATAGAATGGACATCAAAGAAACAGAGCATTCGGCCCACCTGGTCTGCAATGGTTTTGATGCTCCACACATACCTCCTCCCAGTCCTCTTTACCTTCACTGTCAGTCGGAACTCAGTGGGTAACACTCCTACCTCTTGAGTTCCAAAGTTCTGGGCTCATCTTCCCATTCAGGACTGTAGAACAAAACTCAGGCTGATACTGCAGTGCAGCACTGCGGTAGTGCTGCTCTGTTGGAGGTACCATCTTTCAGATGAGATGTCAGTGAGTCCCGGTTTAACTGCTTGGTTAGAACGGGCAAGGGGGATAGGGTGGAAGGGTAGGGATAAGTAGGGTGCTCTTTCCGAGGGCCGAATGGCCTCCTTCTGCACTGTAAAGTCTATGATTCTATGTCTACAAAAAGATGCAGGCAGGTTAAGTGTGTGGGGGGAAAATGCAGATGGACTATGATGTGAAAGAATATGAACATGTTCACTTTGGCAAGAGGAATAGAGAAACAGTATCCTATTTAAATGGAGCGAGATTGCAATACTAAGTGGTACAGAGAAATCTGGGTGTCCTGGTACAGGAATCACAAAACGTTGGTTTGCTAGTAGAAGGGGAATGGAAGCTGTGCAGGGTCTTGGTGAGGCCACATCTAAAATATTGTGCACTGCTTCTTCACCTTGTTTGAAAAACAAAGATATAATTGTGTTAGCAACAGTTCATACAATCTGCTAACACATCAGTGAGTTCACACCGGGGAGAGGCCCTTGACCAGCTCCCTATGTGTGGGGGCAGGGATTCACCTGGTCATCCAATCTGCTGACATACCAACGAGTTCTCACTGGGGAGAGACAATTCTTCAGCTCACTGTGTGGGTAGAGATTCAGTCGGTTATCTGAACTGAGACCTGAGCAAGCTCACCAGTGATTACAGGGTTCGAATTCTATTGTTATTGCTGCTGTTTCTCACTCCCATGACTGGATCATGTTCAATCTGACAGCTAGTAGAAGTGGGATGGTTCCTTCCTGCTGGACTGGTTGATCTCATAAGTTTGCTTCCAGCCCACTAATTCTCTTTGAGAATTGTTGCGAAAATTTAATTTCATATTTAATGTGGATCACAGAATGAAAGGTTGCTTTGAAGGTAAATCATATTCACTTTGCTTTTGTGTTTGGAACCTCTGTGAACATATCACATTGCCATGAAGGTGGGCTGTAGGGTTTGGGAGGTTCTTTTGTTGAATTTATCTGGGCATTTCTCACAGAAGGCAATTGAAGATTTGGTCTACTGTATTGTCAAGTTTCCTTGGACTTCGTGAGGGGAAAAAAAGCTGGAAGATTTACCTAGCTTGGAGGTAGATGAAGAAACCTACAGTGACCGGCACGGTTGGTTTCTCTGGTAGTGGAAGCAATCAGCTTCAACAGTGAGTTTGAAATGAGTGAAGAAGATCTGGGCGCTGGTTGGAAAAGAAAATCTGGCTGCCCAAAGTTAGAACCAGAAGGCAGTGAGGCTCAATCTTGTGCTGAGTAATCCAGAGTCTTCAAGCATTGGAGGCTCAATTTACCAAAAGCTAATGGAAAGATGTGGACGAATCCTTGGGCCTGAGAAGAGTTGCTGAAATAGTGAGAAGAAAATTATGTGCATTCCAGAGGGCTGTGGCATACCTTTGGGTTAATCCCTGAAAAAGTAAACAAACCTTCAAGATCTCACAATGTGTAAAGAATCTCTTCGGTAGAACAACGATACAGTTCGGACTTTACAACTTAGGTAATTACAAAATGTAGTGCTACATTATGTGCTTTTTAAAAAAATCACATTAAAATTTGATTTTGTTTAAAGACATTAATAAAAATATTTTTATTGGCATTTTCAACTCATACACAGTAACACTTTACGTTCAATATTTACAGCACATGTGGTTCTTTTATACATATTGTTGGCAAAAATGATGGTTAACAGTGACAGGAGGAAACACCATAGAGTGATGTTGGATATTGCCAATCGCAGTTTCTGACTCTCAGTCCCAAAAACCATAACCTCAACGCTAACTGATAACCCAAAATCACCCGAACCCATAATAGCATGAACCTTAACCTTAATAACACTAATCCTAACCTCTAATAATCCAAATCATAACACTGAATACTCTTAACCTAATCATAACAACCACAATGGTTAGCACTGTTACTTCACAGCTCCAGGGTCCCAGGTTCGATTCTGTTTTGGGTCACTGCCTGTGTGGAGTCTGCACGTTCTCCCTGTGTCTGCGTGGGTTTCCTCCGGGTGCTTCGGTTTCCTCCCATAATGCCCGAAAGATGTGCTTCTCAGGTAATTTGGCCATTCTCAATTCTTCTTCAGTGTACCCGAACAGGCGCCGGAATGTGGCGACTAGGGGCTTTTCACAGTAACTTCATTGCAGTGTTAATGTAAGCCTACTTGTAATAATAATAAAGATTATTATTAATTAAAATTAACTAACATCCTCAATAACCTTAACTGTGAATGCCCACTATCACCACTGTAAATATCCATTCACTTTCATCACTCATCACCTGAAGTATCCACTGATCAGAAAACTTCTGAAAACAAACACTGATTATCAACTAACCCTAACTCTTTATAATCCAAATCCTAACCCCGAATCGCCTATAACCATACAAGCATAAACAAATCCGAACCAGAACCTAACATTAACTCCTGATAACCCAAACCCTAAAACCGAATATTTACTAAATGTCAAATATTACCCTAACCTTAAACACAATCTTAAACCAACAGCAACCCTAACCCTGGATATACACTAACCTCTGATAACCCTAACTGAGGATTCCAGACCGGCCTCTGAATCACAAGTTGCAGTGACACCTGCGGAGTCACTGGTTCATGTGACATTATTGATGATGCAGCCAGAGTGATACCCCCTCCCCACACCTCGGCCCCGACACAGACTCCCTCAATGTGACAGATAGGGGGGTTTCTGAACTGCAATGGATTGTGGGTAATGCCATCGCCATTATCCACCGTCACCAATCTCACACAACCGTTAGAAATACAGAGATGGACTCGGAGGAGGCGGGACATCCGACTCATCAACCCTGCCCCACAACACCTCCACATCTGGACTGTAGGAAAAGTACATGTAAGTAGTCATTTCATTGTGATGTCCCCCTTAGCAAAACAGTTTGTTAACTTCAGGTGTGAAGATTTAGACACCTGGGTGACACATTGGGGAGGGCAACAGGTGAGAGTGAAACTGAACCCGAGAGTCAGCACCTTCAGGGGAGGAGCATTGGGTGAAAAGCAGGAGCATAGTGGGATGAATTAGTGTTACAGTCAAAGGGAGGAGGGAGTCTCTGGGAAACAGAGATTTATAGATTGAGATGAAGAATTTTCTGTGACAAATAAAATTGTCAGTTCTGAATTTCCATCCTGCAATCACAGTGATGACTTGATGATGTCAATTCAATCACACCCATTAAACTCTCTCTCAGGTCAGTCTTCCACCTTCTCTTTCCCAGAGAAAATATCCCCAACCTATTCAATCTGTCATGTCATTTAAACACTCAGTCCTGCTATCATCCTTGTGAAGCTTTCTTGCACCTCCTTGAGGCCCTCTGCCAGTTTTGAAGGAGAGGCATATTTTGAAGGGGTGGCACGGTTAATGTCTAACTCTAAAGATGGCGGGTAGGATCAAGATATCCTTTGGCGGGTAGGATCAAGGAAAACCCCAAGGCCTTTTACACATATGTGAGAAATATGAGAATGACTAGAGCGAGGGTAGGTCCGATCAAGGACAGTAGCGGGAGATTGTGTATTGAGTCTGAAGAGATAGGAGAGGTCTTGAACGAGTACTTTTCTTCTGTATTTACAAATGAGAGGGCGATATTGTTGGAGAGGACAGTGTGAAACAGATTGGTAAGCTCGAGGAAATACTTGTTAGGAAGGAAGATGTGTTGGGCATTTTGAAAAACTTGAGGATAGACAAGTCCCCCGGGCCTGACGGGATATATCCAAGGATTCTATGGGAAGCAAGAGATGAAATTGCAGAGCCGTTGGCAATGATCTTTTCGTCCTCACTGTCAACAGGGGTGGTACCAGGGGATTGGAGAGTGGCGAATGTCGTGCCCCTGTTCAAAAAAGGGACTAGGGATAACCCTGGGAATTACAGGCCAGTTAGTCTTACTTCGGTGGTAGGCAAAGTAATGGAAAGGGTACTGAAGGATAGGATTTCTGAGCATCTGGAAAGACACTGCTTGATTAGGGATAGTCAGCACGGATTTGTGAGGGGTAGGTCTTGCCTTACAAATCTTATTGAATTCTTTGAGGAGGTGACCAAGCATGTGGATGAAGGTAAAGCAGTGGATGTAGTGTACATGGATTTTAGTAAGGCATTTGATAAAGTTCCCCATGGTAGGCTTATGCAGAAAGTAAGGAGGCATGGGATAGTGGGAAATTTGGCCAGTTGGATAACGAACTGGCTAACCGATAGAAGTCAGAGAGTGGTGGTGGATGGCAAATATTCAGCCTGGATCCCAGTTACCAGTGGCGTACCGCAGGGATCAGTTCTGGGTCCTCTGCTGTTTGTGATTTTCATTAATGACTTGGATGAGGGAGTTGAAGGGTGGGTCAGTAAATTTGCAGATGATACGAAGATTGGTGGAGTTGTGGATAGTAAGGAGGGCTGTTGTCGGCTGCAAAGAGACATAGATAGAATGCAGAGTTGGGCTGAGAAGTGGCAGATGGAGTTTAACCCTGAAAAGTGTGAGGTTGTCCATTTTGGAAGGACAAATATGAATGCGGAATACAGGGTTAACGGTAGAGTTCTTGGCAATGTGGAGGAGCAGAGAGATCTTGGGGTCTATGTTCATACATCTTTGAAAGTTGCCACTCAAGTGGATAGAGCTGTGAAGAAGGCCTATGGTGTGCTCGCGTTCATTAACAGAGGGATTGAATTTAAGAGCCGTGAGGTGATGATGCAGCTGTACAAAACTTTGGTAAGGCCACATTTGGAGTACTGTGTACAGTTCTGGTCGCCTCATTTTAGGAAGGATGTGGAAGCTTTGGAAAAGGTGCAAAGAAGATTTACCAGGATGTTGCCTGGAATGGAGAGTAGGTCTTACGAGGAAAGATTGAGGGTGCTAGGCCTTTTCTCATTAGAACGGAGAAGGATGAGGGGCGACTTGATAGAGGTTTATAAGATGATCAGGAGAATAGATAGAGTAGACAGTCAGAGACTTTTTCCCCGGGTGGAACAAACCATTACAAGGGGACATAAATTTAAGGTGAAAGGTGGAAGATATAGGAGGGATATCAGAGGTAGGTTCTTTACCCAGAGAGTAGTGGGGGCATGGAATGCACTGCCTGTGGAAGTAGTTGAGTCGGAAACATTAGGGACCTTCAAGCAGCTATTGGATAGGTACATGGATTACGGTTAAATGATATAGTGTAGATTTATTTGTTCTCAAGGGCAGCACGGTAGCATTGTGGATAGCACAATTGCTTCACAGCTCCAGGGTCCCAGGTTCGATTCCGGCTTGGGTCACTGACTGTGCGGAGTCTGCACGTCCTCCCCGTGTCTGCGTGGGTTTCCTCCGGGTGCTCCGGTTTCCTCCCACAATCCAAAGATGTGCAGGTTAGGTGAATTGGCCAATGATAAATTGCCCTTAATGTCCAAATTGACCTTGGTGTTGGGTGAAGGTGTTGAGTTTGGGTAGGGTGCTCTTTCCAAGAGCCGGTGCAGACTCAAAGGGCCGAATGGCCTCCTTCTGCACTGTAAATTCAATGATAATCTATGATTAATCTAGGACAAAGGTTCGGCACAACATCGTGGGCCGAAGGGCCTGTTCTGTGCTGTATTTTCTATGTTCTATGTTCTATGGTCCCTCTGACAGGACGACACTCCCTCAGTACTGACACCGGGAGAGTGGACTATGGGGGCTCGAGTCTCTGGAGAGGAGATTCAACTCCGCCCCCCCCCCCCCCCCCCCCCCCCCACCCCACGTCCTGACTCAGAGGCGAGAGTGCGACCCACTGTACAGAATCAGCTGGTGTACTTACTTCACTGAATCACAGAATCTTCACAGTGCAGGAAGAGGCCATTCGGCCCATCGAGTCTGCTCTGGCTCTCTGGCAGAGAATTCTACCCAGTCCCACTCCCCTGTCTTTTCCCCGTAACCTTTCACATTCTTTCTTTTCAGATATCAATCCAATTCCCTTTCAAAATACCTCAATCGAATCTGCCTCCACCACCCTCTCGGGAAGTTTATTCTCGACTCCAACCACCCTGTGGGTGAATAAAAATTCTCTCTCAGCACTTTTAGTCTTTTGCCAATTATTTAGGATCTGTGCCCTCTTGTTCCGGATTCTCTCTTCAGTGGGAACAGATTCTTACCATTTACCCTGTCCAAACCCCTCAGGATCTTGAATACCTCGAACAAGTCTCCTCTCAGCCTTCTTTTCACCAAGGAAAACAGACCCAATCTCTCCAATCTATCCTCATAGCTACAGTTCTTTATCCCTGGAATCATTCTGGTGAATCTCCTCTCACATCCTTCCTCGTTCACAGTGACCAGAACTGGATACAGTGCTCCAGATGTGGCCTAACATGACCTCCTTACTCTTGTGCTCACTGCCCCTATTCATTTTTTTACAATTTGTTTACGGGACGTGGGCTTCTCAGGCTGGGCCAGCATTTATTGCCCATCCCTAATTGCCCTTGAGGGGGCAGTTAAGAGTGAACCACATTGCTGTGGGTCTGAAGTCACATGTAGGCCAGACCAGGTACGGCAGCAGATTTCCTTCCCTGAAGGAGATTAGTGAACCAGATGGGTTTTTACCACAATCTGCAATAGTTTCATGGTCATCATTAGACTTTTAATTCCAGATATTTTATTGAGTTTAAATCCAGTACCTGCCATAGTGGGATTCAAACCCGGGTCCCCAGATCATCACCCTGGGTCTCTGGATTACTCGTCCAGCGACAATACCGCTATGTCACCGCCTCTCCCATTAATAAAGTCTAAGATGCTACCTGCTTTATTAACTGCTCTCTCAACATGCCCAACCACCTTTAAAGACTTATGTACATATACACCGAGGTCCCTCTGTTCCTGCACCTCCATTAGAGTTTTCCCTTTATTTTACACTGCCTCTCCATATTCTTCCTGCCAAAATAAATCACCTCTCACACTTCTGTGCACTGAACTTCATCTGCCACTTTCTGCCCAATCCGCCAACCTGTCAATGTTCCTTTGAAGTTCAAAACTATCCTCATCACAGTTGACAATGTTTCCAATCTTCGTATCATTGGCAAATTTTACCACCAAACCCTGAACACCACAGTGTGGGTCATGAATATAAGGAAGAGCAAGAGCCCCAACAATGACCTCTGTGGAATTCCACTACAAACCTTCCTCCAGTCTGAAACACAACCATTTATCACTACTCTCTGTTCCTGTCACTCAGCCAATTCCTTATCCAAGTGCCTCCTTTCCCTTTTATTGCATGAATTAAATTTTTTCTCACAAGTCTGTTGTGTGAATCTGTGTCAAATGTCTTTTGAGAACCTGTATACACCACATCAACAGTGCGGCCCTTATCAACCTTCTTTGTTACCTCCTCAAAACATTCCAGCAAGTTAATTAATCATAATTTTCTCCGTATCAATCCAGTCTGGTTTTTAATTTTCCTGCACTTGTCTAAGTGACTATTGATTCAGCCCTAAACTATAGTTTCCAGAAGTTTCCCTACCACTGAAGTCTGACTGACTAGTCTGTAGTTGCCGGCTTTATCCTCGCATCCTTTTTTGAATAAGGGTGTAACATTCATAATTCTCCAGTCCTCTGGCACCAGCCCTGTGTCTAAGGAAGACTGGAAAATTATCACTAGTGTCTCTGCAATTTCCACTCACTTCCCTCAGTATCTCTGGATGCATCCGGTGCTGGAGCCTCATCTACTGTCAGTAAAGATGGTGTTTCTACCACCTCAGAATCACAGAATAATACAGAGCAGAAGAGACCCTTCAGCCCATCGTGTCTGCACCAACACATGAGAAACACCTGACCTGCCGACCTAATCCCATTTGCCAGCACTTAGTCTATAGTCTTGAATGTTAAGGCGGGCCACGTGCCAATCCAGGTACTTTTTAAAGGATGTGATGCAGCCGACCTCTACCACCCTCCCAGACAGTGCATTCCAGACCGTCACCAACCTCTGGGTAAAAAAGTTTTTCTTCAAATCCCCTCTAAACCCCCTTTCCCTCACCTTGAACTTGTGTCCTCTCATAACTGACCCTTCAACTAAGGAGAACATCTGCTCCCTATCCACCCTGTCCATGCCCCTCATAACCTACACACATCTATCGGGTCGCTTCTCAGTCTTCGCTGCTCCAGCGAAAACAAACCAAGCCTGTTCAATCTCTCTTCATAACTTAAATGTTCCATCCCAGGCATCATCCTGGTGAATCATTGGAACGTCCCAGGGTGGTGCCAATCATAGGTAACATAGACATAGAACATACAATGCGGAAGGAGGCCATTCGGCCCATCGGCTCTGCACCGACGCACTTAAGCCCTCACTTCCACCCTATCCCCGTAACTGAATAACCCCTCCTAATCTTTTTGGTCACTAAGGGCAATTTATCATGGCCAATCCACCTAACCTGCACATCTTTGGACTGTGGGAGGAAACCAGAGCACCCGGAGGAAACCCACACATACACGGGGAGAGCGTGCAGACTCCACACAGACAGTGACCCAGCGGGGAATCAAACTGGGGAATCGAGCATTCATTGAATACTCCTTTGTCAAATTACTCCTTGCAATCATCTCACACTTTTCAGGGTTAAATTCCATCTGCCGCTTTTCCACCCATTTAACCATCCCGACTATATCTTCCTGTAACCCAAGAATCTCAACCTCACTGTTAACCATCCGGCCAATCTTTGTGTCATCCGCAAACTTACTGTTCCTGACCCCCACATAGTCATCTGTCATTTATATAAATGATGACCAATAGGGGACCCGGGACTGATCGCTGTGGTACACCACTGGACACTGGCTTCCTGTTACTAAAGCAGCCGCCTGTCATCACCCTCGGTCTCCTACAGCTAAGCCTCCTCCTTCTCAATTATTAGTTCTTCATGTGTCCCAGTTACCTCCTCTCTTCCCCTCGGTCTGGATAGAATCTTCTTCCTTTTTAAAGACAGGTGCAAAGTACTCATTTAAAACATTCACTAGGACTTCCAGGTGCGGCGATGACCAGCTTAGTCGCACGTTTCGGCAGCTCCCGGTGGAACGGACTTTTGGGCTCTTAATGAGAGCCCCAACGGCAATTTTAACGGCTAAAAGCACTGTGCGGTAAACCAGAAGGGAATCCCCCCTGGACACGGATGGAAAAAGGAGAGGAAAGTGGCCGGATTGCGGTGGATCCTTTAGAGCAGCGGCAAGGAAGGCAAGCAAAAACCAAGATGGCATCGGAAGGTGGCAGTTTAATATGGGGCCCTGAACAACACGAGTTCTTGAAGCGCTGCGTGGAAGAACTTAAAAAGGCGATGAAGACGGAGCTGTTGGCCCCGATATTACAGGCGATTGAAGGGCTAAAGGATGAGCAAAAGACCCAGGAGCAGGAGCTTCGGGTCATGAAGGCAAAGGCTGCCGAGAACGAGGACGATATACAGGGCCTGGTGGTGAAGACGGAGATGCACGAGGCACACCATAAAAGGTGTGTGGAAAGGCTGGAGGTGCTGGAGAATAATGCGAGGAGGAAGAATTTAAGGATTCTTGGTCTTCCCGAGGGTGCAGAGGGGGCGGACGTCGGGGCATTTGTGAGCACGATGCTGCACTCGTTAATGGGAGCGGAGGCCCCGACGGGTCCGTTGGAGGTGGAGGGAGCCTATCGAGTTATGGCGCGAAGACCGAGGCTGGAGAAATTCCCCGAGCCATAGTGGTGAGATTTCTCCGATATAAGGACAGAGAGATGGTCCCCAGATGGGCAAAGAAAACTCGGAGCAGTAGGTGGGAGAACGCGGTGATCCGCGTATATCAGGATTGGAGTGCGGAGGTGGCGAGAAGGAGGGCGAGCTTTAATCGGGCCAAGGCGGTGCTTCATAAAAGGAAGGTCAAATTTGGAATGCTGCAGCCGGCAAGACTGTGGGTCACACATCAAGGGAAACACCACTACTTTGAAACGGCGGATGAGGCATGGACATTTATTGTCGAAGAGAAATTGGAATAAGTGGGTTATATAAAAAAAGAACGTTTGAGACAAAGTGGTGGGGCGAATATGGGGGGCGAAGAGGGGGGAAAAAGGGGGGAAGAGGAGAGATGATTTTTAAGCTGTTAATCCTGCGACCCGGTAACTTTTCTCTCTTCCCCTTGTTGTGGGGGAGGGAGGGAGGTGGAGGAGCTGGGGCGTCGGCCATTGGGGGCGGGGCCAAAAGGGAAGCGCGGGCTTTGTTCCCGCGCTATGATAATTATGGCGGGAACAGGGAAGCAGGAAGGAGGGGGCGTCGCACAGTGCGAGCCGAGGTCACGGGGGAAGCCGAGGTCGGCCAGAGTTTGCTGACTTCTGGGAGCAACATGGGGGGTGCAATTACGCTAGTGGGGGATCTAGCGGGGGGGGGGGGGGGGTTAACTGGGTTGCTGCTGCTGGGGAGAAGGGGGAGCTGGTATGGGGTGGGGTGGGCGGGTCGGCGCCACCTGGGGGGGACACAGCTACGTGGGAACCGGGTGAGGAGCTGGTTAAAAAAAAGGGGATGGCTAGTCGACAAGGGGGGGGGGTAAAGAGCCCCCCAACCCGGCTGATCACGTGGAATGTGAGAGGGCTGAACGGGCCGATAAAGAGGGCACGGGTACTTGCACACCTAAAGAAACTTAAGGCAGATGTGGTTATGCTACAGGAGACGCATTTGAAACTGATAGACCAGGTCAGACTACGCAAAGGATGGGTGGGGCAGGTGTTTCATTCGGGGCTAGATGCGAAAAACAGGGGGGTGGCTATACTAGTGGGGAAGCGGGTAATGTTTGAGGCAAAGACCATAGTGGCGGATAGTGAGGGCAGATACGTGATGGTGAGTGGCAAATTACAGGGGGAGGCGGTGGTCTTAGTGAACGTATATGCCCCGAACTGGGATGATGCCAACTTTATGAGGCGCATGCTAGGACGTATCCCGAACCTAGAGGCGGGGAAGCTGGTAATGGGTGGAGATTTTAACACGGTGCTGGAACCAGGGCTGGACAGATCGAGGTCCAGGACCGGAAGGAGGCAGGCAGCAGCTAGGGTGCTTAAGGACTTTATGGAGCAGATGGGAGAAGTAGACCCCTGGAGATTTAGTAGACCTAGGAGTAAGGAGTTTTCGTTTTTCTCCTATGTCCACAAAGTTTATTCACGGATAGACTTTTTTGTTTTGGGAAGGGCGCTGATCCCGAAGGTGACGGGGACGGAGTATACGGCTATAGCTATTTCGGATCACGCTCCACATTGGGTGGACTTGGAGATAGGGGAGGAAAAAGAACAGCGTCCACCCTGGAGAATGGACATGGGACTATTGGCGGACGAGGGGGTGTGCTTAAGGGTGAGGGGGTGTATTGAAAGGTACTTGGAACTCAATGATAATGGGGAGGTCCAGATGGGAGTGGTCTGGGAGGTGCTGAAGGCAGTGGTTAGAGGGGAGCTGATATCAATCAGGGCACATAAAGGAAAGCAGGAGGGTAGGGAACGGGAGCGGTTGCTGAAAGAACTTCTGAGGGTGGACAGGCAATATGCGGAGGCACCGGAGGAGGGACTATACAGGGAAAGGCAAAGGCTACATGTAGAATTTGATTTGCTGACTACGGGTAATGCAGAGGCACAGTGGAGGAAGGCACAGGGTGTACAGTACGAATATGGGGAGAAGGCGAGCAGGTTGCTGGCCCACCAACTGAGGAAAAGGGGAGCAGCGAGGGAGATAGGGGGAGTGAGAGAAGAGGAGGGAGAGGTGGAGCGGGGAGCGGAGAGAGTGAATGGAGTGTTCAAGGCATTCTATGAAAGATTATATGAAGCTCAGCCCCCGGATGGGAAGGAGAGAATGATGTGTTTTCTGGACCAGCTGGAATTTCCTAAGGTGGAGGAGCAGGAGAGGGTGGGACTGGGAGCACAGATTGAAACGGAGGAAGTAGTGAAAGGAATTAGGAGCATGCAGGCGGGGAAGGCCCCGGGACCAGACGGATTCCCAGTTGAATTTTATAGGAAATATGTGGACTTGCTGGCCCCGCTACTGATGAGAACCTTTAATGAGGCGAGGGAAAGGGGGCAGCTGCCCCCGACTATGTCAGAGGCAACGATATTGCTCCTCCTAAAGAAGGAAAAAGACCCGCTGCAATGCGGGTCCTACAGGCCCATTTCCCTTTTAAATGTAGACGCTAAGATTCTGGCCAAAGTAATGGCAACGAGGATAGAGGATTGTGTCCCGGGGGTGGTCCATGAGGACCAAACTGGGTTTGTGAAGGGGAGACAGCTGAATACGAATATACGGAGGCTGCTAGGGGTAATGATGATGCCCCCACCAGAGGGGGAAGCGGAGATAGTGGTGGCGATGGATGCCGAGAAAGCATTTGATAGAGTGGAGTGGGATTATTTGTGGGAGGTGCTGAGGCGATTCGGCTTTGGAGATGGGTATATTAGATGGGTACAGCTGCTGTATAGGGCCCCGATGGCGAGCGTAGTCACGAATGGACGGGGGTCTGAATATTTTCGGCTCCATAGAGGGATGAGGCAGGGATGTCCTCTGTCCCCATTATTGTTTGCACTGGCGATTGAGCCCCTGGCAATAGCATTGAGGGGTTCCAGGAAGTGGAGGGGAGTACTCAGGGGAGGAGAAGAACACCGGGTATCTCTGTATGCGGATGATTTGTTGTTATATGTGGCGGACCCGGCGGAGGGGATGCCAGAGATAATGCGGATACTTGGGGAGTTTGGAATTTTTTCAGGGTGTAAATTGAACATGGGGAAAAGTGAGTTGTTTGTGGTGCATCCAGGGGAGCAGAGCAGAGAAATAGAGGACTTACCATTGAGGAAGGTAACAAGGGACTTTCGGTACTTGGGGATCCAGATAGCCAAGAATTGGGGTACATTGCATAGGTTAAATTTAACGCGGTTGGTGGAGCAGATGGAGGAGGACTTTAAGAGATGGGACATGGTGTCCCTGTCACTGGCAGGGAGGGTGCAGGCGGTTAAAATGGTGGTCCTCCCGAGATTCCTTTTTGTGTTTCAGTGCCTCCCAGTGGTGGTCACGAAGGCTTTTTAAAAAAGAATTGAGAAGAGTATTATGAGTTTTGTGTGGGCCGGGAAGACCCCGAGAGTGAGGAGGGGATTTTTGCAGCGTAGTAGGGATAAGGGGGGGGGGCTGGCACTACCGAGCCTAAGTGAGTACTACTGGGCCGCCAATATCTCAATGGTGTGTAAGTGGATGGGAGAAGAGGAGGGAGCGGCGTGGAAGAGATTGGAGAGGGCGTCCTGCAGGGGGACTAGCCTACAAGCTATGGTGACGGCGCCGTTGCCGTTCTCACCGAAGAAATACACCACAAGCCCGGTGGTGGTGGCTACACTGAAAATTTGGGGGCAGTGGAGACGGCATAGGGGAAAGACGGGAGCTTCGGTGCGGTCCCCGATAAGAAATAACCATAGGTTTGTTCCGGGGAGAATAGATGGGGGATTTGGAGCATGGCAAAGAGTAGGGGTAACACAATTGAGAGATGTATTCGTAGATGGGACGTTTGCGAGTCTGCGAGCGCTGACGGAAAAATATGGGTTGCCTCAAGGGAATGCATTTCGGTATATGCAACTGAGGGCTTTTGCGAGGCAACAGGTGAGGGAATTCCCGCAGCTCCCGATGCAGGAGGTGCAGGATAGAGTGATCTCAGAGACATGGGTGGGGGACGGTAAGGTGTCAGACATATATAGGGAAATGAGGGACGAGGGGGAGATCATGGTAGATGAGCTGAAAGGGAAATGGGAAGAAGAGCTGGGGGAGGAGATTGAGGAGGGGCTGTGGGCTGATGCCCTAAGTAGGGTAAACTCATCGTCCTCGTGTGCCAGGCTAAGCCTGATACAATTTAAGGTGTTACACAGGGCGCATATGACTGGAGCACGGCTCAGTAAATTTTTTGGAGTAGAGGATAGGTGTGCGAGATGCTCGAGAAGCCCAGCGAATCATACCCATATGTTCTGGTCATGCCCGGCACTACAGGGGTTTTGGGTGGGAGTGGCAAAGGTGCTTTCGAAGGTGGTGAGGGTCCAGGTCGAACCAAGCTGGCGGCTGGCTATATTTGGGGTTGCAGAAGAGCCAGGAGTGCAGGAGGCGAAAGAGGCTGATTTTTTGGCCTTTGCGTCCCTAGTAGCCCGGCGCAGGATATTGTTAATGTGGAAGGAAGCCAAGCCCCCGGGTGTGGAGACCTGGATAAATGACATGGCAGGGTTTATAAAGTTGGAACGGATTAAGTTCGTTCTAAGGGAGTCGGCTCAAGGGTTCACCAGGCGGTGGCAACCGTTCGTCGAATACCTCACAGAAAGATAGAGGGAATGGAAAAGAAGAAGACAGCAGCAGCAACCCAGGCGGTGGGGGGGAGGAATCAGAAGGACTCTCAGGGATGTTATTGTATATGCATAGGTATTTGGTATATGTAATTGCATATTGGATTGTTGGATTGTATTTTTGGAGAGTATTTATCGTGGACAAGGCAGTTGCCATTTAGTTTTGTTTTTGTTCATATATTATTTATTTATTTGTTTAAAACTGGCCATTGTTATTTATATTGTTTTATTGATGTATAAAGGAAACACTACGTACTGTTATGTTTGGCCAAAAAATCTTGAATAAAATATATCTTAAAAAAAAACCTTCACTATTTCTCTTGCCTCCACCTGCAAGTTCCCCTTTTTTACCCTAATCAGCCTGACTCTTTATTTTCCCAACTCATTAATAATATACTTCCAGAAGACCTTGGAATTTCCCTTTATATTCGCTGCCGGTCTCTTTCCATGCATGCTCCTTGCTTTTCTTTTAGTTTTTCCATTTCTCCTTTGGTCCTTCAATACCCAGCCTGATTCTCCATTGTACTTCTATCTGAGATCTGTCACCTGCACAATTCAGTTTTCTAATCTTCACTTCTATCTCCCTCACCATCCAGGAAGCTCTGGATTTATTTCTTCTATATTTCCTTCAAGGAAATATACTTTTTTCCAGTTCTTCCTGTGTTTACGTTCGATCTATCTGTAGTAGCAGTAAACCCACCATTTGCCATCCCGGATTAAATAAATATCCTTCATCAGTTTCTGCGGATCATTTCAGTGGAAATTTGTTCTCACAGGTTCAAAGAGCATCAGCCCACTAAAAGCAAAGTCGTGATACCAGCCAGTCCAGCAGAAAGAAACCCTCCCACTTCACCAAGTGTCAGAATGAACATGGTTCAGTCCTGGATGTGATTAACAGCAGCAATAACAGCATAATCACTTGTGAACTTGTTGATGTTTCCGCAGGTGGGATAACTGAGTGAATCCCTTCCCACACTGAGAGCAGGTGAACAATCTCTCCCCAGTGTTAACTCGCTGATGTTTCTGCAGGTGGAATAATTTACTGAATTCCTTCCCACACGGAGAGCAGGTGAACGGTCTCTCCCAAGTGTGAACGTGCTTGTGTGTCCGCAGGTTTGATAACTGAGTGAAGTGCTTCCCACACTGAGAGCAGGTGAATGGCCTCTCCCCAGTGTGAAGGCGCTGGTGTCTCTTCAGGTTTAATACCGCAATGAATCCCTTCCCACATTGAGAGCAGGTGAACAGCTTCTCCCGAGTGTGAATCCGCTGGTGTTTCTGCAGGTCGGGTAATTGAGTGAATCCCTTCTCACACTGAGGGCAGGTGAACGGCCTCTCCCCAGTGTGACTGCGTCGATGAATTTCCAGCTTAGGTGGGGCTTTGTATCCCTTCCCACTGTCCCCACATTTCCATGGTTTCTCCGTGTTTTGGGTGTCCTCGTGTCTCTCCAAGTTGGACAATCAGTTGAAGCCTTGACCACACACAGAACACGTGTATGGTCTCTCCCCGCTGTGAATGGTGTGATGTTTCTTCAGGCTGTATAACGGGTTAAAGCTCTTTCCACAGTCAGTGCACTGGAACACTCTCACTCGGGTGTGTGTGTCTCGGTGCTTTTCCAGTCACACTGATGTTTAAAATCTTTTAAAATAGACAGATCAGGGAAACATTTCTCCTTCTAAATTCAAAGGCCGATGATATTTAGGCCTCGATGAATCGAGTGACTCTGTCCGTTTGGGATGTGATCATTGAAATTTCTGTCTGTAATTCCTCCTCTTCTAATATCCTGTCAAAACAATTTACAAAAGACATCACTGTCAGCACAGTATGGAAACTCAGAACAGACAATTCGAGAGAACATTCTTTCCTCTCTCATTCCCCAAAAGCTGTAAATCTCCATCCCACACACTCTACCTCCATTCTCACTCTGCTGTATCTAATATTCACCCTCCCAATTCTCCTGAAGGTTCTGATTGACAGATCCCTGCTCACTGCTTCCTGTCCTGGACACAGAGACCATAACAAATAGGAGCTGCAGTCAGCCATTCAGCCCATCAAGCCTGCTCAACCATTCAATGAGCTCATTGGCTGATCTACCTCAGCACCATTTTCCAAAACTAATCCTCAGAGAAAGAACATCCGAGTCGTCGGCCTGCCAGAAGGTGTTGCTCCCGTTAGGTTCTTCGAAGACCGGCTGCCACGTTTTCTCCAGCTGGATGTGAAGCCTGGGCGATTCCAATGAGAATGAACATCAGATCCTGTCTTTGAGGCGGAGGGATAGTTTTCATCCCAGGCCTGTAATCATTCACTTCCACAACTTGAAATATTACCAGAAGGTCCTGGAGACGGGAAAGATGAGATGGGACCTGGCTCCGTGAGGGATTTCCTTCTTCCAGGACTTTTCGGCAGCGAAGAAAATGAAGCATTGAGGCTTCGATGAAGTTTGAAGGGAACTCAAGGCTGCGGGAGTGAATTATGTCGCTTTATCCTGTGACCCTGAAAATTGTATCCAACAACGCCGTCAAATCTATCGATAATCTGACCAATGCCTTGGTCTTTGTTAAATCCATGAAGGACAAGGATTTGGAGGGATGGTTTGCAGCTCGGACTAACGCAGGCTCTAATCCGGACTCTTTCACTGTCATGAAGTTGATGTCGGAATTGATCTTTTATCCTGTTGAAGGGAGTTGGTATTCTGTGAGGGCCGATTGAATGTTTTCTTCTCCCTCGAGTATTATAGGGACTCGTATTATCTTATCTCAGTTATGGTAGATGTGCTGTGTGCTTATTAATCCATGAGCGTTAATCATGGCAGAACCGAGTGGCGCCATTGCTGAAGGGTGGGTGGTGGTGGATGCAGGTTTTCATGGGTGGGTCTAAAACGCGGGAGGGACATTCGATCCCCAATCCCTTGTTGGCCCTTCGTTTATTCTCATTTTGGAGAAGGTATCCTGAGGGTAACGACAGTCTGGCCATGGGGTTAATCCTCCGGGTCCTCAGTCTTATTGAGGAATGTACCCTTGGTTCTATTGTGGTCATGATTCTTTTGTATTTTTGTTATTATGGGAGGGTTTATGTGTTGTTGACTTTATCATAGATCATAGAATTTACAGTGCAGAAGGAGGCCATTCGGCCCATCGAGTCTGCACCGGCTCTTGGAAAGAGCACCCCACCCAAGCCCACACTCCCACCCTATCCCCATAACCCAGCAACCCCACCCAACACTAAGGGCAATCCTACTCTGGTACAGATGGTGCTTTTATCCATGAAACGAGCAGTTTGGGGAAACTTTGGTCCCTCTGGTGTAAAGTGAGTTGGAGGATGGGGTAATGGCGCACGCTCGATTGTGGTGTGAAAATCTGTTCCTGTCTCTGTCGCCTAACTAATGGCGGCAGTTAATTTTCTAATTTTCTCAGGGAATGTATCAGGCATCCGTCGCCCTATCAGAAAGAAAATGATTGTCTCCTTTCTTAAGGAGAAAGTCGACATAGCTTTATTCCAGGAAATGCATCTAAATTAAACTCAATTGGGGTCGACACGGTGGTTAGCTCTGCTGCATCAGAGCTCCAGGGACCCAGGTTCAATTCCAGCCTCGGGTGACTGGCTGTGTGGAGTTTGCACATTCTCCCAGTGTCTTTGTGGATTTCCTCCAGGATCTCCGGTTTGCTCCCACAGTTCAAAGATGTGCATATTAGGTGGATTGGCCATGCTACATTGCCCCTTAGTATTCAAAAATGTTGGGTAGGGTTACTCGGTGATTCGGATAGACTGGAGGCTGCAAGTCACCAATTGAAGGTGAGAATGAGAAAAGAAATGGAAAGGGGGAGAAAAGAAAGTGTTTTACTCACAAATGTTGGAGACGGGAGAAAGTTTGCGTCCTTGTGAAGTTCAATCGAGCAGTCACACAAAGCCCGCGCTGATTAGCTGGAGGACCAGAGTCCTTCTGGTCTTCCAACTCGTGCCATTGGTCGATACCTCAGGTAAAAGGTCAGGAGGCGGGCTACAATTTGCACATGCGCAGCCGCCTCTCTCCCTTGGACATGCGCAGGGGAGATCACCGATTGGCTTCTCGCTCTGGTCGTCAGCTGGTTGCCTGGAAACCTTGTCTCGAGGAGGTTCTGTTGTTGGTTTTTTTTCTCCCTTGTTCAGGGGGCGGCGGGCGAAACAACGGGTGGGGGTGGGGGCGGGGAGCGCCGGGCCTGCGCACTGGAACCCGGTGACGACAGCGCGGAATAGAGTAATTCCTATTGGCTGATTCGGGCAGTGCCTCATTGTGATGTCACAGCGGAAGTGAAGGAAACAAACTCCTGTCTCCAACATCTGTGAGTAAAACACTTTCTTTTCTCCCCCTTTCCATTTCTTTTCTCATTCTCACCTTCAATTGGTCACTTGCAGCAACTGAAGGGAAAGGAAGTGAATCCAAGGAGGGTGCAGTGTCTGGAAAGCTTGGCCCAGGTCTCTCTTTCCCCCCCTCCCTTGAAGACATTGACATCCTTTGCTTCCTCAGCTTGACACACTTATTTGTCTGGCTAAAAGGATGGTCTGTCGCCACCGGGGGTAGCAGCGCGGTTGGGTGACCTGCACGACTTCCTGCGGTTAGAGAAGAGAAAGTATGAGTTAAGGTTGCAGCAGGGGGGTTTGAGAAAAGGTGGGGGATGTTTGTGACTGTGTTTGAGGAGCTGTTCGTCGCAGGGGTGGGTGGGGGGGTGAGGGTGAAAAAGGAGAAAAATCTGTACAGACCGTATAGTTGATTGTTGTCAAGAATGTTTCCGGGGGGGGGGGGGGGGGGGACGGTGTTTATTTGCTGTAACCTACTTTGATACAAATCTGAATCAAATGCATTAAAAAAAATTAAAAAATAAAAGGATGGTCTCTTTCCTGATGTTCACAATTAAAGGAAGAGAAAATACTGGAAAATCTCAGCAGGTCTGGCAGCATCTGTAGGGAGAGAAAAAAGCTGTTGTTTCGAGTCCGATGACTCTTTGACAAAACTTTGACAAAGAGTCATCGGACTCTAAACGTGAGCTCTTTTCTCTCCCTACAGATGCTGCCAGACCTGCTGAGGTTTTCCAGCATTTTCTCTTTCGTTTCAGATTCCAGCACCTGAAGTAATTTCCTTTTATCACAATTAAAGGGCTGGTTTCTCCAGGAGGTGGCTGACATTTAATGGAACAGTAAATTAACATCGGCCAGAGATATGTCTAGTATTTTTAAATTAGATATTATTTATGGTCGGTAATAAAGTACATTTACTATTATTTCTGGTTGTGTAATATTGTACTGTCGCTATTTATATATTTCCAGTCATCTCTTCCCTCAAAAGGCTATTAGTCTATGGAATTCTCTTCCATAGGGATCAGTGGAGTCTGTGGGTCACTGAATATATTCAAGGATGAGTTGGACAGATTTTTAATATTTCTTTTGTTATGTTTTTTACCATTTTTTAAATAATGAATGCAACCGAATAACAGAAATATTGATGGAAAATGGGTACAGTGTAGAACAACTGATACTGCCGCATAAATACAAGCAACACATTGCAGAATTAATTCAGAGCAGGATATTTGAGCGACCAGAGCCTCTAGATGAAATGCCAGATCAGTTCACAGGTTAACATAGTGAGCGGGGAAAAAGGGTAAGATTATATAAAAACAGAAGAATAACAATGCAGGGCGCATACCCCAAAATATTACAAAACAGACTAACTGCATAGTCGAATTAAAATAACATAGATGACATAGAATCTCTACAGTGCAGAAGGAGGCCATTCGCTTCTTCAACTCTGCACTGACCCTCAGAAAAAGCACTCACAGAGGCAGACTCCCCATCCTATTCCCATAATCCGGTGCATTGATCATGGTCAACCCACCTAACCTAACATTGTTTGTGCGGAGGGGCAAGAATTCAAAATCCCTAAAACAGTACTACAATGGAGAAGAAACATGGGAGGCCTGGCCCTCCCGAACTTGCAATACTATCACTGGGCAGCCACGGCCGAATGAGTGAGGAGATGGGTAAAGGACCCAGACATGGAATGGTTAATGATGGACGAGTCCTCATGAACAGGAATGACCCTCCGGGCCCTCGCCACGGCAACACTCCCATCCCCGCCAGCACCAGTCCAGTGGTGGTAGCTACCCTGAGTACCTGGAACCAGATGTGGCAGCATTTCAGTATGACCAATGTGTCCTTTATGGCCCCCATCTGCGGCAACCGTAGGTTTGCACCAGCCATTCTCAACACCTGGGGAACGGGGGAACACTGATGGTTAGGGACTTTTACACGGGAAATAGACTAGCGATCTTGGAGGAGCTGATGGAGAGACTGGACCTACCAAACAGGGATGAGCTCCAGGTCAAAAACGTTCTCCGCAAGGAGACACCAGCATACCCAGGAACCCTGAGCAGCACAATGCAAGAGGAGTTACTGGGCGCAGTCTGGAGAAGGGAAACTGTGGACCTGTACGGCCAACTCTTAATAAGGATGCGCTCCTTCCTTGACGAAACCCAGCAAAAATGGGAGGAAGAGCGAGGGACGGAAATAGGGTGGGGACTCTGGAGCGATGCACTGAACGGGACAACTCCACCTTCTCCTACGCAAGGCTAAGCTTCATGCAGCTGAATGTTGTGCACAGAGCACACCTGACAAGAACCCGAATGAGCAGGTTCTTCCTGGAGATGGAGGACAAATGTGAATGGTGCCAGCGGGGCCCGGCAAACCATGCCCTGAGTATGCTCTGGGTATGCCCCAGACTTGTTGAATTCTGCACAGCCTATTTAGAGGCAATGTCCATGGTTATGAGGGTGGAGCCGTGCCCACAAATGGCAGTTTTCGGGGTATCGGACCAGCCAGAACTATTCATGGGGAAGAGGGCGGACACCGTTGCCTTTGGTTCTCTAATCGGCCGCTGGAGAATCCTGCTCGGCTGGCGATCAGCAGCACCACCCACAGCTGCAGACTGGCTGGCAGACCTATCGGAATTTCTCCACCTGGAGAAGATCAAGTTCACTGTCAGAGGGTCAGAGGATGGTTCCCATAAAATGTGGAGGCCATTCACCAATTTGTTCCAGGACCTGTTTGAAGCCAGCGGCGAATGAACACTGGGGAGGGAGATGGGCATACGGGGGCCAACGGGATCACAGGGAGCAGGCAGGAAAAGGATGTGGGGGGTGTGAGGCTACTGGGAAAAGGAGGGAGAGGCCAGAAACCAACTGACACAGAGACCAGAGAGCCGAGAACAAAAACACAAGAAGAGGAAGCCCCAAGGGAAGGTTTAAAACAGGACAGTGAGTGCGCGGGGTGGAAGGGGGGAGTCCCATCAATGGGGGGGAAGGGAGGGCACCGTCCACTTGTAAAAAACAGATAACTCCCATTGTACAGTGAAGGGCCCAGGAAAGGACCCAGAAACGATGAGTGAAGGGGTTGCAGGGGAGGGACGGGAGATGGGAGGACCGGCACAAAGGAAATTGAACATGCACATTGTAATCGGCAGAGTTACCCTGACTGCTTGGATAGTGTATAATAAGGTTTGCCACAAGTCTGCGACTCAATGAAAAAGAGGTGATTAAAAACTGCCCGATCCAATCCCGCCTCAATTTAAAGTGTTACTCATAATCCAAATGTGTTTCCAGTAATAAAACTATATTGACTTTCTCCTTAAGAAAGGAGAGGATCTTTTTCCTTCTGATAGGGTGATGGATGCCCCGTATATTCCCTGAGAAAATTTGAAGATTAACTGCCGCCATTAGTTAGGCGACAGAGAGACAGGAACAGATTTTCACACCACAATCGGGCGTGCGCCATTACCCCCTCCTCCAACTCTCTTTACCAAAGTTTCCTCAAACTGCTCCTTTCACAGATAAAAGCCCCGTCTGTACCAGAGTAGGATAAAGTCAACAACACATAAACCCTCCCATAATAACAAAAATACAAAAGAATCACCACCACGATAGACCCAAGGGGACATTCCTCAATAAGACTGAGGACCCGGAGGATTAACCCCACGGCCAGACTGTCGTTACCTTCAGGATACGTTCTCCAAAATGAGGGGAAGAAAAGTAACTTTTATAAATTGTTTTTACAGGATATTAGAAGAGGAGGAATTACAGATCGAAATCTCAAACGTCACGTCTCAATCTGACTGAGTCTCTCAATTCCTTGGAACTGAATATCACCGGACTTTGAATCGAGAAGGAGAAATGTTTGTCTTTTCTGTCGGCTTCAAAACATCAGTGTGACTGGAAAAGCCCCGAGACACACGCACCCGAGTGAGAGTGTTCCAGAGCACTGGCTGTGGAAAGAGCTTTAACCAGTTACGCAGCCTGAAAAAACATCACACCATTCACAGCGGGAGAGACGTTACACATGTTCTGTGTGTGGACGAGGCTTCAACTGATTGACAAACCTGGAGAGAGACATGGAGACCCAAAACCTGGAGAAACCTTGGAAATGTGTCGATTGTGGGAAGGGATTCAGGGCCCCATCTCAGCTGGAAGCTCATCGGCGCAGTCACACTGGGGAGAGGCCGTTCACCTGCTCTGTGTGTGAGAAGGGATTCATTCGGTTATTCGCCCTGCAGAAACACCAGCGAGTTCACACTGGGGAGAGGCCATTCACCTGCTCTCAATGTCAGAAGGGATTCGGTGATTCATCCACCCTGCGGATACATCAGCGAGTTCACACTGGGGAGAGGCCGTTCACCTGCTCTCAGTGTGAGAAGGGATTCGCTACTTCATCGAGCCTGCAGATTCACCAGCGAGTTCACACTGGGGAGAGGCCGTTCATCTGCTCTCAGTGTGAGAAGGGATTCACTCAATCATCGGGCCTGCGGAGACATCAGCGAGTTCACACTGAGGAGAGGCCGTTCACCTGCTCTCAATGTGAAAAGGGATTTACTCGGTTATCCAGCCTGCTGGCACACCAGCGAGTTCACACTGGGGAGAGGCCGTTCACCTGCTCTCAGTGTGATAAGGGATTCACTACTTCATCGAGCCTGCTGGCACACAAGCGAGTTCACACTGGGGAGAGGCCGTTCACCTGCTCTCAGTGTGAAAAGGGATTCACTCAATCATCCGACCTGCGGAGACATCAGCAAATTCACACTGAGGAGAGGCCGTTCACCTGCTCTCAGTGTGAGAAGGGATTCACTCAATCATCGGACCTGCGGAGACATCAGCGTGTTCACACTGAGGAGAGGCCGTTCACCTGCTCTCAGTGTGAAAAGGGATTCACTCAGTTATGCCACCTGCAGAGACACCAGCGAGTTCACACAGGAGAGAAGGCGTTAACCTGCTCTTAGTGAGAGAAGGGATTCAGATATCCATACACCCTGCAGGAACACTAGCGAGTTCACACCTGGAAGAGGCCATTCACCTGCTCTGAGCAGGGGAGACATTCAATGATCCGTCCCAACTACGGAGACACTAGCGAGTTAATTCTGGGGAGAGGCCATTCATCTGCTCTCAATGTGGGGAGGGGGTTTGTGATTCATCACACCTGTTGTGACTCCAACAAGTTCACAATAAATTACAGATGTTGGCTCCGTTGTTATTGTTTCTGTTCTCACTGACATCCAGGACTGCATTTTGTTCATTCTGACATATGGTGAATGGTGATGATTGGAGGGTTTCTTTCTGCTGGACTGGCCGGTCTAACACCTCTGCCTCCGGTGGGCTGACCATTTTTGAGCCTCGTTGCGATTACCTGGTTCCAAGTTTGACGAGGAGCACAGAATGAAAAGGTGTTTGCACGTTGGAAGATATTTAGTTCCCAAAGCAGCCACGTTGCCATGAAGATGGGCTATGGTGGTTACAGGGTTCTTTTGTCTAATTTATCTGGGTGTTTCTCGCAGAAGGAAACTGTCATGGTATGAGGGGCAAGTTGTCTGTGGTAGATTGGGAAATTACAAGAAACATATCACTGAAAGTGGCAACGCAGGTGGATAAGGAGCTAAGAAGGCAGACGGCATGCTTGTCTTCATTGGTTGGGGCATAAAAATTGGCAAGTCATGCTGCAGCTGTACAGAACCTTAGTTAGGCCACACGTGGAATATTGCCGACAATTCTGGTCACCACATTACCTAAAGGATGTGGAGGCTTTGGAGAGAGTACAGAGGAGGTTTACCAGGATGTTGTCTGGCCTGGAGGGTATTAGCTATGAGGAGAGGTTGGATAAACTCGGATTGTTTTCACTCGAGCGACGGAGTTGAGGGACGACCTGATAAAAGTTTACAAAATTATGAGTGGCACGGACAGAGTGGATAGTCAGAAGCTTTTTCCCAGGTTGGAAAAGTCAATTACCAGGTGACATAGATTTAAGGTGCGAGGGGCAAAGTTTAGCGGAGATGTGCGAGGGACATTTTTTACACAGAGGGTGGTGAGTGCCTGGAACTCGCTGCCGGAGGAGGTGGTGGAAGCAGATACGACAGTGACATTTAAGAGGCATCTTGACGAATACATGAATCGGATGGGAATAGATGGATACAGACCCTGGAAGCACAGAAGGTTTTAGTTTAAACAAACATCATGATCCGAGCAGGCTTGGTGGGCCAAAGGGCCTGTTCCTGAGCTGTACTGTCCTTTGTTCTTTGTATGACGATAGACAATAGACAGGCAACCACTCGCATTTTATTTCCATAAAATATAGATTCCTTTCAGAAGCAAAAGTGAAGCTATCGTGGCGAACAAGAAAAGTTAAAGATTCCATTAGCTCAATGGAGGAGACAATATAGTAGTGAGCCTGAGGATTGGGAACTTGTTTTAGAATTCAGCAAAGGAGGACCAAGAATCAGATAAAGAGAAAATAGAATATGAGAGCAAACTGGGGAGAACTGGAAAAGTTCCTATCGGAAAAGGAAAAGATTAACAAAGACCAATGTGGGTCTATTCCAGGCACCGAAGGAGAGTTTAAAGTGGGGAATAAGGAAATGGCAGAGAAACTAAACAATGTGTGTCTGTCTTCACAGAGGAAGATACAGAAATTGTCCCAAAAACACAAGAGAACCAAGGGACTAGTGAACACGAGGAACTGAAAGAGATGAGTATTAGTGAAAAAGCAGGACTGGAGAAAATCATAGATTATCTTAGAATTTACAGTGCAGAAGGAGGCCATTCGGCCCATCGAGTCTGCACCGGCTCTTGGAAAGAGCACACTACCCAAGGTCAACACCTCCATCCTATCCCCATAACCCAGTAACCCCACCCAACACTAAGGGCAATTTTGGACACGAAGGGCAATTTATCATGGCCAATCCACCTCACCCGCACATCTTTGGACTGTGGGAGGAAACCGGAGCACCCGGAGGAAACCCACGCACACACTGGGAGGATGTGCAGACTCCGCACAGACAGTGTACCCAAGCCGGAATCGAACCTGGGACCCTGGAGCTGTGAAGCAATTGTGCTATCCACAATGCTACCCTGCTGCCCATAATGGGATTGAAAGTTAATAAATCCCCAAAAGCTTCTCTCCATCCCAGAGTGTTGACAGAGGCGGCTGTAGTGGATACATTGGTTGTCACCTTTCAACATTCTATAGATTCTGGCATGGTTCCTGCAGATTGGAAGGTGGTAAATGTAATTTAAGGAGAGAGAGAAAATGGGGAACCACAGACCCATTAGCCTGACATCAGTAGGAGGGAAAATGCTACAATCTATTATAAAGGAAGTGATAACATATGAATTAGGAGCAGGAGTAGGCCACTCGGCCCCTCAAACCTGCTCCACCATTCAATAAGTTCCCGGCTGATCTGATTGAAACCTCAACTCCACAGAGGCTCCTTAGAAAATAAATCTTGGGAGATCGTAATAATATTCTTTATTATAATCATCTTTATTATTGTCACAAGTAGGCTTACATTAACACGGCAATGAAGTTACTGTGAAAATCCGCTAGTCGCCACACTCCGGCACCTGTTCAGGTAACGGAGGGAGAATTCAGAATGTCCAATTCAACTGACGAGCACGTCTTTTGGGACATGTGGGAGGAAACCGGAGCACCCGGAGGAAACCCACGCAGTTTTGGGGAGAACGTGCAGACTTCGCACAGACAGTGACCCAAGCCGGGAATTGAACCCGGGTCCCTGGAGCTGTGAAGCAACAGTACTAACCACTGTGCCTCCATGCCGCTGTGTCAGTTATGGGGAACAAGGAAATGGCAGAGGAGTTAAACAAATATTTTGCATCAGTCTTTACGGTGGAAGATACTTCGAATATCCCATTAATACTAAAGAATACGGAGGAAGCAATTAAACACCATCACTGGAGAAGTTGTATTGGACAAACCGATGGGGATACGATAAGTCCCCTGGATGGCTGCATCCTAGGATCCTAAAAGAAATGGTTACAGAGATAGTGGATGCATTGATTGTAATTTTCCAAAAATCCTTGGATTCTGGAGAAGTACCAGAGGATTGGAAAACTGCCAATGTGACAACCCCCCAATTCAAAATGGGAGGGAGGAAAACAACGAGACACTATAGGACGATCAGCCTAACATTTATTATTGAAAAAATGTTGGAATCAATTATTAGGAAGTAATAGCAGCATATTCAGAAAATCAGAATCTAATCAAGCAGAGTCAGCATGGCTTTGTGAAAGGGAAACCGTGTCTGACTAATTTATCAGAGTGTTTCGAGGAAGTCTCAACCAGAGTGGATAGAGGGGGACCAGTAGATGTGTTGTATTTAAACTTCCAGAAGGCCTTTGACAAGGTATCTCACAAAACGTTAAGGCATGAGATAAGAACCCATGGTGTTGGAGGTAGTATATTGACATGGATAGAGAATTGACGAATGAGCAGGAAACAGCGAGTGGGGATAAGGGGTTCTTTTTCAGGTTGGTGACCTGTAACCAGTGGGGTTCCACAGGGATCAATCCTGGGATCGCAACTGTGTACAATTTATATTAATGACTTGGAGGAAGGAAGCGAATGTACTGTGCCCAAATTTGAAGACAAAAATAGGTGGAAAGGCAAGTTGCAAGGGGGATATAAACAGTTTGCAAAGAGATGTTGAGCAAGTGGACAAAAAGTTGCCACATGGAGCATAATGTGGGAAAATGTGAAGTTCATTTTGGAAAGGAGGACAAAAGAACAGTATTATTTAAATGATGAAAAACTGCAGAAAGCTGCAACACAAAGCGACTTGGGGGAACTTCTGCACGAAACATAGAACTGCCTGCCTCTGAAGTTGGTGGTAGCAGTGATATAAAAAATTTTCTGGAACATACCTCTTCATTCACCTGAGGAAGGAGCAGCGCTCCGAAAGCTGGTGACATCTAAACAAACCTGTTGGACTTTAACCTGGTGTTGTAAGACTTCTTACTGTGCTCACCCCAGTCCAACGCCGGCATCTCCACATCTTAAAAATGAAAAACATTCAGAGTATCCAGTTTTTTCCAATTAAGGGGCAAATTAGCGTGGCCAATTTACCTGCACTGCACATCTACCTGCAATTTACCTGCACTACACGTGTAGTGTCTCCCACCCACCCTCCTCCTCTAACCCAAATAATAAAACCCATTGGTGTGAGGTAAGTACCATATTATATTATTATTATTTTTTTTTAAATTTAGTTGTTAGCCAGATCTTGGTAGAAAGTTAGAGGGATGGCAGGGAAGGGAGTGCAATGTTCCTCCTGCAGGATGTTTGAGGTGAGGGATGCCATTAGTGTCCCTGCTGATTTTACCTGCAGGAAGTGCTGCCATCTCCAGCTCCTCCAAGACCGAGTTAGGGAACTGGAGCTGGAGTTGGAAGAACTTCGGATCATTCGGGAGGCAGAGGGGGTCACAGATAGCAGCTTTAGGGAATTAGTTACACCAAAGATTGGAGATAGATGGGTAACTGTAAGAGAGACTGGGAAGAAGCAGTCAGTGCAGGGATCCCCTGCGGTCGTTCCCCTGAGAAACAAGTATACCGCTTTGGATACTTGTGGGGGGGACGACTTACCAGGGGTAAACCATGGGGTACGGGCCTCTGGCACGGAGTCTGTCCCTGTTGCTCAGAAGGGAAGGGGGGAGAGGAGCAGAGCATTAGTAATTGGGGACTCGATAGTCAGGGGCACAGATAGGAGATTTTGTGGGAGCGTGAGAGACTCACGTTTGGTATGTTGCCTCCCAGGTGCAAGGGTACGTGATGTCTTGGATCGTGTTTTCCGGGTCCTTAAGGGGGAGGGGTAGCAGCCCCAAGTCGTGGTCCACATTGGCACTAACGACATAGGTAGGAAAGGGGACAAGGATGTCAGGCAGGCTTTCAGGGAGCTAGGATGGAAGCTCAGAACTAGAACAAACAGAGTTGTTATCTCTGGGTTGTTGCCCGTGCCACGTGATAGTGAGATGAGGAATAGGGAGAGAGAGCAATTAAACACGTGGCTACAGGGATGGTGCAGGCGGGAGGGATTCAGATTTCTGGATAACTGGGGCTCTTTCTGGGGAAGGTGGGACCTCTACAGACAGGATGGTCTACATCTGAACCTGAGGGGCACGAATATCCTGGGGGGGAGATTTGTTTGCTCTTTGGGGGGGTTTAAACTAATGCAGCAGGAGCATGGGAACCTGGATTGTAGTTTTAGGGTACGGGAGAATGAGAGTACAGACGTCAGGAGCACAGATTTGACGTCGCAGGAGGGGGCCAGTGTTCAGGTAGGTGGTTTGAAGTGTGTCTACTTCAATGCCAGGAGTATACGAAATAAGGTAGGGGAACTGGCAGCATGGGTTGGTACCTGGGACTTCGATGTTGTGGCCATTTCGGAGACATGGATAGAGCAGGGACAGGAATGGATGTTGCAGGTTCCGGGGTTTAGGTGTTTTAGTAAGCTCAGAGAAGGAGGCAAAAGAGGGGGAGGTGTGGCGCTGCTAGTCAAGAGCAGTATTACGGTGGCGGAGAGGATGCTAGATGGGGACTCATCTTCTGAGGTAGTATGGGCTGAGGTTAGAAACAGGAAAGGAGAGGTCACCCTGTTGGGAGTTTTCTATAGGCCTCCAAATAGTTCTAGGGATGTAGAGGAAAGGATGGCGAGGATGATCCTGGATAAGAGCGAAAGTAACAGAGTAGTTATTATGGGAGACTTTAACTTTCCAAATATTGACTGGAAAAGATATAGTTCGAGTACATTAGATGGGTCGTTTTTTGTACAGTGTGTGCAGGAGGGTTTCCTGACACAATATGTTGACAGGCCAACAAGAGGCGAGGCCACATTGGATTTGGTTTTGGGTAATGAACCAGGCCAGGTGTTGGATTTGGAGGTAGGAGAGCACTTTGGGGACAGTGACCACAATTCGGTGACGTTTACGTTAATGATGGAAAGGGATAAGTATACACCGCAGGGCAAGAGTTATAGCTGGGGGAAGGGCAATTATGATGCCATTAGACGTGACTTGGGGGGGATAGGTTGGAGAAGTAGGCTGCAAGTGTTGGGCACACTGGATAAGTGGAGCTTGTTCAAGGATCAGCTACTGCGTGTTCTTGATAAGTATGTACCGGTCAGGCAGGGAGGAAGGCATAGAGCGAGGGAACCGTGGTTTACCAAAGAAGTGGAATCTCTTGTTAAGAGGAAGAAGGAGGCCTATGTGAAGATGAGGTGTGAAGTTTCAGCTGGGGCGATGGATAGTTATAAGGTAGCGAGGAAGGATCTAAAGAGAGAGATAAGACGAGCAAGGAGGGGACATGAGAAGTATTTGGCAGGTAGGATCAAGGAAAACCCAAAAGCTTTCTATAGGTATGTCAGGAATAAGCGAATGACGAGGGTAAGAGTAGGACCAGTCAAGGACAGGGATGGGAAGTTGTGTGTGGAGTCTGAAGAGATAGGCGAGATACTAAATGAATATTTTTCGTCAGTATTCACTCAAGTAAAAGATAATGTTGTGGAGGAGAATGCTGAGACCCAGGCTATTAGAATAGATGGCATAGAGGTACGTAGGGAAGAGGTGTTGGCAATTCTGGACAGGCTGAAAATAGATAAGTCCCCGGGGCCTGATGGGATTTATCCTAGGATTCGCTGGGAGGCCAGGGAAGAGATTGCTGGACCTTTGGCTTTGATTTTTATGTCATCATTGGCTTCAGGAATAGTGCCAGAGGACTGGAGGATAGCAAATGTGGTCCCTTTGTTCAAAAAGGGGAGCAGAGACAACCCCGGCAACTATAGACCGGTGAACCTCACGTCTGTAGTGGGTAAAGTCTTGGAGGGGATTATAAGAGACAAGATTTATAATCATCTAGATAGGAATAATATGATCAGGGATAGTCAGCATGGCTTTGTGAAGGGTAGGTCATGCCTCACAAACCTTATCGAGTTCTTTGAGACGGTGACTGAACAGGTAGACGAGGGTAGAGCAGTTGATGTGGTGTATATGGATTTCAGTAAAGCGTTTCATAAGGTTCCCCACGGTAGGCTATTGCAGAAAATACGGAGATTGAGGGTGAGTTAGAGATGTGGATCAGAAATTGGCTAGCTGAAAGAAGACAGAGGGTGGTGGTTGATGGGAAATGTTCAGAATGGAGTTCAGTTACAAGTGGCGTACCACAAGGATCTGTTCTGGGGCCGTTGCTGTTTGTCATTTTTATCAATGACCTAGAGGAAGGCGCAGAAGGGTGGGTGAGTAAATTTGCAGACGACACTAAAGTCCGTGGTGTTGTCGACAGTGTGGAAGGATGTAGCGGGTTACAGAGGGACATAGATAAGCTGCAGACCTGGGCTGAGAGGTGGCAAATGGAGTTTAATGTAGAGAAGTGTGAGGTGATTCACTTTGGAAGGAATAACAGGAATGCGGAATATTTGGCTAATGGTAAAGTTCTTGGAAGTGTGGATGAGCAGAGGGATCTAGGTGTCCATGTACATAGATCCCTGAAAGTTGCCACCCAGGTTGATAGGGTTGTGAAGAAGGCCTATGGAGTGTTGGCCTTTATTGGTCGAGGGATTGAGTTCCGGAGTCAGGAGGTCATGTTGCAGCTGTACAAAACTCTGGTACGGCCGCATTTGGAGTATTGTGTACAGTTCTGGTCACCGCATTATAGGAAGGACGTGAAGGCTTTGGAGTGGGTGCAGAGGAGATTTACCAGGATGTTGCCTGTTATGGAGGGAAAATCTTATGAGGAAAGGCTGATTGACTTGAGGTTGTTTTCGTTGGAGAGAAGAAGGTTAAGAGGAGACTTAATAGAGGCATACAAAATGATCAGGGGGTTGGATAGGGTGGACAGTGAGAGCCTTCTCCCGTGGATAGAAATGGCTGGCATGAGGGGACATAGCTTTAAACTGAGGGGTAATAGATATAGGACAGAGGTCAGAGGTAGGTTCTTTACGCAAAGAGTGGCGAGGCCGTGGAATGCCCTACCTGCAACAGTAGTGAACTCGCCAACATTGAGGGCATTTAAAAGTTTATTGGATAAGCATATGGATGATAATGGCATAGTGTAGGTTAGATGGCTTTTGTTTCGGTGCAACATCGTGGGCCGAAGGGCCTATACTGCGCTGTATCGTTCTATGTTCTATGATCTGTTTGGGTGTGGGGGTGAGACACACACAACATGGGGGGAATGTGCAAACTTCATGCGGTCAATGACCCGGGTCCTTGGCGCCGTGAAGCAGCAGTGCTAACCACTATGCCGCCCTGACGATAGCAGAGATGATTAACAATTTCAAAAGGAAATTAGATATGTACATGAAGTAAATAAACTTTCAGGGGAACAGGAATATCAAGGGGAAATGGTACTGATTGTATCAGTCTACTGAGTCGGAATGGACAAGTTACTGAATGGACCTGTTCTGTGCCATAATGACTCTGGGCGGGATCCTCCGTTTCGCCGGCAGCGCACTCACGCTCGCGGGTTACCCAATGGCATGGGGGTGCTCACAATGGGAAACCCCATTGGCCGTCTGCCCGGACAGAGCATCCCGCTGCCAGCGGGGGTGCACCACAGCAGAAAACGGGTGTAGCGGAACAGAGAATTCAGATTCTATGTCTGGAAATATATAACATAGCTGCAGTACTATATTACAATACTAGAAATATTAATAAATATACTTTATTCCAGAATCCAAAAGGAATCTGTACCATAACAACACGAGACATATCTCTGTCCGACATTAATTTACTGCCCCTTAAATGTCAACTATCTCTTGGGGAAAGCAGCCCTTTAATTGTGAACATTGGGAAAGAAACCATCCTTTTAGCCAGACAAATAATTGTGTCAAGCTGAGGGAGCAAAGGATGTCAATGTCTTTAAGAGAGAGAGAGACCTGGGCCAAGCTTTGCAGAGTCTGCACCCTCCCTGGATTCACTTCCTTTCCCTTCTGTTGCTGCAAGTGACCAATTGAAGGTGAGAATGAGAAAAGAAATGGAAAGAGGGAGAAAAGAAAGTGTTTTACTCACAGATGTTTGATACAGGAGGAGGTTTCAGTTTGTGTGAAGATCAAGATTTCAGTCGGAAGTCAGAAGGCGGGTTCTTTCTGCACATGCGCAGTTTCCCTCTCCTTTGAACATGCGCAGTACCGGGCCACAGGCCCGCGCAGCCGATAGAGCGGTTTCCAGGGCGCGGCGGATTGTGGGAGCCCCGGGCGCCATTACTCATCCAGAGCCCAGTCTCCAAACGCCTGGTACTGGGATGGAACGGGGGCGAGCGGAGTAACATGTGGGTAGTCCCCTCACCCCTTCCCAGAATCCTCCCATCCATTTCCTCTTGTAAACACCTCACCCAGTATCGATCCCCTCCCCCCACTATTCACAACTCCCAGGTCCATTGAAACCTGTTTGACCAGGCTCCCATCACACTCCCGTTCACTAATCACCCTACATTTCCTCGTGTGGTAATCCCTGCCAGAGCCACCTCCTCGCCACCCCTTCCTCAGTAACCCAGCCCCACGTGCTCAAAACCCACCTCCTTGAAGCCAAGAAACAATACAGAACCGCACACATAAGGAAAAAAACCACAACCCCCATCCCCCCCTCCCCCGCCCCATTCAAGAGTCAGAAACAAAACCCCAATCAAACAGAAAACCCTCAATAAGAGAACACAATCCCCATCCCACCAACCAAGCCCAAGTCCCAACTCTCATCTCAGTCTCAGTCCTTCAGCCTTAACGAACGCATCCGCCATCTCAAAATAAAAGTCCTTCGAGTTATGAGTGACTCTCAGCTTTGCTGAGTAGACCACTCCAAATCTCACTCTGCTGCCGTCCAATGTCCCCATCACCCGTCCAAAGGCCACCCCCTTCTCGTCAACTACTCCGTCAGATCTTGGTATCTGCATCTACCAACACCTTCCCACTTAATATCCGCTAACTAATGGCATTCTGCTCTTTTACTGCTCTGGTGGGGAATGCCACCCGAGGCTGCACTTAGCATTATTCCTGCACTAAGGATCTCCTCAGTGCAGGATGATATTGGGATGCCATTTTTAAATGGTGTCCCGAGCTCTTGACCACCTGACTTGACTCCTGGAACCCCCAATGTCCCAACTCACCTATAAGGGTTCCTCGGGCCTCCCCATACCACCGCACATGGGCAGTGCACCCCCAGGCTTGATCCCCGGTGCGAGCAAAATGCCAGCCTGACACCTTGGCACTGCCCGTGTGGTACCCTGGCAATACCCCTGCCAACCTGACAGTGCTACCTGGGAACTCCAGGGTGCCAGGCTGGCACCTGGGTGGCACTGCCAGGGTGCCTACATGGCATTGCTCGGGTGCCTAGCTCAAAACCTTCTCCTTCACGTGGTAGCTGTGGAAGCAGACTATAACCGCCCTTGGTGACTCATTCACTTCAGACTTTAGCCTGAGTGACCAATGTGACCTGTCCCACTCAGAGCGGAGGGTTCTCCCCCATCAACACAGCAAAAATCTTTGCAAAGTACTCGGTTGGCCTCAGGCCCTCCGCCCCTCAAGCAGGCCCACCATTCCCAAAAATTGCCTCCTTGACCAGTTCTGCAGGTCCCCTACCTTAGCTCTGAGCCTTTTGTTGACCTCCGTCACCCTCCACAGCTCCTCACCCATCGAGGTGAACTGGTCACTGTGTTGCGACAGTGTCTCCTCCACCCTCTTCAACTTCTGTCCTTGCTCCCGCACTTCAACAGACGTCTTCATCTCTGCTGTCTTTACCAGGGCAATCGCCTCCTTCACCCACTCTAAAGTGAAGCTGTCATCCCCCTCCGAAGCACCTTTAAATGCTTGGCAAACAGCCTTTCCAACTCCACTGTAGCGATAAGACCCTGTTTGTGCTAAAATGACTGATTGCAGCCATGATGGGAAGGTATTGGTCAATTTGAAATGAGGCCTGGTACCTTTTGACTGGTGACCTATTTAGAGTCTGCAATGCACTGATGGAAAAGATGGTGAAATGCCGAGCAGAACCTGAGTTGACACCTTTAACTACAATGTCTGAAGAATGGATCTATGGTTAGAAGAAAGATGTCATTCAACAGTTCGAAGTAGAGTAAAATTGACCTGTCTGGGACACTGGTCAGAAGGAGTATAAGAACCAAGCATCGAAGATTCCGTTTCAGCGACGACCGAGGATTGGTCGGGACAAATGGGTGATGGCTCAGAGAATAGAACAGACCTCCAAGAGGAATGTGGCCAATTCAGTTCAAAGGGGTAATATCTACTTATGTCTGAAGCTCTGACATCACCTCGGTCAGAGTTTCCCCGGTGAGGGGAGCGGCCCCACCCGATGACCCAGCCCCGGCCATCTTCCTTCCTGCAGGACTCACAGCAGCACTCGCCGGCGCACTTTCGCTCACCCCCTTTTTTCCAGCACCTTTCCTCTCGGACTTCGACATTCGTCAGCCTCCTTATGACTTCCCTCAACAACTCATCTAAAAACTGTCCCTAAACTGGACATAAATGTCCAAAAATCCGAGATTCTCGCAGGAGCCACCTAACGCGTGCCATCCACCTATGTTGTCACCGGAAGTCCCCGGAATGAACAATATCAATATGACACCACCATCAACATATTAACGGCAGGCCATTCATCTGCTCTGTCCCGTGGACAGAGCTTCTCTCAGTCAGGCAGCCTGCTGGCACTGGGGAGTGGACATTGAAAAATGTTCCAGGAGTGGGATGGAATTCAGCCAATCCGCCAGCTTGTTGACACACCAGCGAGTTGAAACTGGGGAGCTGCTGTTTCCATGTTCTCTGTGCGGATAGAGAGTCACTCACTCATCCCACTTTCTGACACACCAGCGACTTCATGTTTGACTGCAGGGGTTCGGCTCTGCTGATGGAAATATTCACTCTATGTGAGCCCCTCAGAATTACACACAACTCAATTCAATCTCCCCTCAGCCTCCTCTGTTCCAATGAGAACAACCCCAGCCTCTCCAATCTTTCCTCATAGTTAAAATTCTCCATCCTGGGTAACATCATCATAAATCCCCTCTGCAGCCTCTCTCGAGTGATCACATCCTTCCTGTAATGTCGTGACCAGAACTGTCCACAGTGCTCCGGCTGTGGTCTAACTGGTGTTTTATACAGTTCCAGCACAATCTCCCTGTTCTTATATTCTTGGCCCTTGGCTACCAAAGGAAACTATCCCACCTGTCTTCCAAGGCACTAATAACAGAGTGAGAGGCAGCTGAGAGAGACAGAGGGAGAGCGAGGCACCAGAGACAGAGAGGTGAGAGGAGAATGGGAGAGACCCTAGTCAGTAACAAAAATAAGTAATGAAATAAGACAGATTTGCATGAACTGACACCACTTTGTTCACAGATTAACAGAGTAATCACTGTACTTGAATCAATGTTATTCACTTTTGGAATTGAATTAATTAAGGGTCAGATTATCTATATCACCCCCAGTATCAGATAGGTCTGTTTAATACAGAACAGGGTTAAACCCAGTGTCCAATATTACAGGTCTCACTGGCTGTTGGATGCCTGGTGTCACTGTACAGCTGATAAGCCCACAGCTTCAGTGAACTCGTCTACCCAGGGTCTGTTTCTAAATCCTCATCACAACATATTACCTGGTTAGCTATTTATATATGGTCATCATGGTCAGACAGCTAACGCAAAGCTCAACCAGAAACTATGGTTCTTTTTCTACTGATTCCAGCTCCTACGAGGAGTGACGGCATCTCCAGCCCTCTGTTGCTGGGCTGTCATGACATGAGCAATAGAGAGACAGAAGTTGCCTGAGGCATTATGGGAAGTTGAAACTTGTAGCTCTAAATCAACTGTGTAAGATTTCTGAAAAGATCAGTAACTTTAAAAGATAAATTCTAAACCCAGTGAACAAATTGAAGACTCATAAGGCAAAAACTTCATGTTTTATGACTTTTACTGCAAAAAAACTAGAAGCAACAATGCCTACACATTATTTTTATTAGGAATGTATCTCTTAAACTATAAACATCTTTGCCCTTTTACTTAAAACATTTTTTTTAGAGTACCCAATTTATTTTTTCCAATTAAGGGGCAATTTAGCATTGCCAATTCACCTACTCTGCACATCTTTGGGTTGTGGGGGTGAAACCCACGCAAACACGGGGAGAATGTGCAAACTCCACACGGACAGTGACCCAGGGCCGGGTTTGAACCTGGGACCACTGCGCCACCGTGCAGCCACTTTGCCCTTTTACTTTAAAAATTTTTTTTAAGAATACCCAATTATTTTTTCCAACTAAGGGGCAATTTAGCGTGGCCAATCAACCTATCCTGCACATCTTTTGGGTTGTGGGGGCGAAACCCACGCAGACACGGGGAGAATGTGCAAACTGCACACGGACAGTGACCCAGGGCCGGGATTCAAACCCGGGTCTTCAGCGCCGTAGGCAACAATGCTAACCACTGTGCCACCATGTTGCCCTCTTTGCCCTTTTACTTTAATGTGGCAATGTCGGCGTTGGACAGGGGTGAGCACAGTAAGAAGTCTGACAACACCAGGTTAAAGTCCAACAGGTTTGTTTCGAATCACCAGCATTCGGAGCATAGCTCCTTCCTCAGGCGAATGAAGAGATGGGTTCCAGAAACATATATGTAGATAAAGTCAATGATGCAAGACGATACTTTTGAATGCGAGTCTTTGCAGTTAATTAAGTCTTTACAGGTCCAGACAGAGTGACTGGAGAGAGGGATAATCACAGGTTGAAGAGGTGTGAATTGTCTCAAGCAGGGATAGTTGGTAGGATTTCGCAAGCCCAGGCCAGATGGTGGGAGGGTGAATGTAATGCGACATTAATCCAAGGTCCCCCTTGAGGCTGTACTCATGTGTGCAGAACTTGGCTGTATGTTTCTGCTTGGCGATTCTGCATTGTCGCACGTCCTGAAGGCTGCCTTGGAGAGGCTATTACCTCTTAATAATAATAATCTTCATTTTTGTCACAAGAAGGCTTACATTAACACCGCAATGGGGCAGCACGGTGGCACAGTGATTCGCACTGCCGCCTCATGGGGCCGAGGTCCCAGGTTCGATCCAGGATCTGGGTCACTGACCATGCAGAGTTTGCACATTCTCCCCTTGTTTGTGTGGGTTTTGCCCCCACAACCCAAAGATGTGCAGCCCAGGTGGATTGGCCAAGCTAAATTACCCCTTAATTGGAAAAAATGAATTGGGTACTTTAAATTTTTTTAAAAACATGGCAATGAAGTTACTGTAATTCTCCCTTCGTCGCCACATTCCGGCGCCCGTTAGGGTACACAGAAGAAGAATTCAGAATGTTCAATTCACCTAACAGCACGTCTTTCAGGCATTCTAGAACGAGAGGTAATATTCTTAGGGTAAGATGGGCAGCATGGTAGCACAGTGGTGAGCACAGTTGCTTCACATCTCCAGGGTCCCAGGTTTGATTCCGGCTTGGGTTACTGGCTGTGTAGAGTCTGCACGTTCTCCCCATGTCTGCGTAGGTTTTGTATGGGTGCTCCGGTTTCCTCCCACAGTCCAAAGATGTGCAGGTTAGGTGGATTGGCCATGATAAAATGTAGATTGGCAATGATAAATTGCCCTTCTTGTCCAAAAAGGTTAGGTGGGTTTACTGGGTTACGGGGCTGGGGTTGGGCGTGGGCTGGGGTGGGGTGCTCTTTCCAGGGGCTGGTGTAGACTCGATGGGCTGAATGCCCTCCTTCTGAACTGTAAATTCTATGATTTCACCGGACGCTTCAGTTTCCTCCCACGTGCCCCGAAAGACGTGCTTTCAGATAATTTGGACATTCTGAATTCTTCCTCAGTGTCCCCGAACAGGCGCCAAAATGTGGCGACTGGGGGTGGGGGGGCTTTTCAGAGTAACTTCATTGCAGTGTTAATGTAAGTCTACTTGTGACAATAAAGATTATTGAAAAAAAGAGGTAGCAAATTCAAAACAAGAGTTGAGGAGAAACTGCTTCTCCCAAGGGCTGTGAATCTGTGCAATTCACTACCCCAGAGTGCGGTAGACCTGGGACAGTGAGTAAATTTAGGGAGGAGTTAGACAGATTTTTAATTAGGTTGATGGGTTATGGAGAACTGGCAGGACGGTGGAGTTAAGGCCAGGATGAGATCAGCGATGATCGAATGGCGGAGCAGACTCGATGGGCCAAATGGCCTAATTCTGCTCCTATATCTTATGAACATATGAAATGATGTGGAGACGCCGGCGTTGGACTGGGGTGAGCACAGTAAGAAGTCTTACAACACCAGGTTAAAGTCCAACAGGTTTGTTTCAAACACGAGTTTTCGGAGCACTGCTCCTTCATTCACCTGAGAAAGGAGCAGCGCTCCGAAAGCTCGTGTTTGAAACAAACCTGTTGAGCTTTAACCTGGTGTTGTAAGACTTCTCACTGAAGGAGGAAATTTTAGTCTGAAACCCATTCTCGAACCTCCACATAGCGACATCACAAAGGAACTCGTCCTCTAAATCAGCCAATAAGAATACATCCGCTCCGCGGTGACGTCACTGCCCAGCGCGCGGACACGGGAGCCCCGCCCCCACCCATTGATCCCCTTCCACCACACATCCTCGAGACAAGGTTTCCAAGCAACCGGCTGACAGTTCCAGCCGTCTGTGATCTGCCCTGACCCGGGACTGCGCATGTCCAAGGGAAAAGGGAAGCTGCACATGTGAAGGGGAGCTCACTTCCGCTCACCTTACTGCTGAGGTGTTGACCAATAGGAAGATTGAATAACCGGAAGGACTCTGCTCCTCGGCCAATCAGAGCTCCCCCATTGTCTCAATGCGGAAGTTGGACATGGAGGTTTCTGCCGAGCAAAGCTGTTGTACTTCCAACCCTGAATGAGCTTGAGCTGCACACAGACTCCAGTCTCCAACATCTGTGAGTAAAACACTTTATTTTCTCCCTCTTTCCATCTATTGTCACATTCTGACCTTCAATTGGTGACTTGCAGCAACTGACGGGAAAGGAAGTGAATCCAGGGAGGGTACAGACTCTGGAAAGCTTGGCCCAGGTCTCTCTCTCTCTGTCTGCCTTAAAGACATTGATGTCCTTTGCGCCCTCAGCTTGACACATTTATTTGTCTGGCTAAAATGATGGTCTCTTTCCCAATGTTCACAATTAAAGGGCTGATTTCCCCAGGAGATGGCTGACATTAAAGGGAACAGTAAACAGGTAAATCAAACCCAGCCAATGACTTCCCTTTCAGAATACTCTTCATCATCAGCAAAGTGATGGAAGGAATCATTAACAGCGCTATCAAGTGGTACTCAGCAAAACCTGCTCACGGACACTCAGTTTAGGTCCCACCAGGGTCACTCAGCTCCTGACCTCATTACAGCCTTGGTTCAATCATGGACAAAAGACCTGAATGCCAGAGGTGATGTGAGAGTCACTACCCTTGACATCAAGGCAGCATTTGACCGAGTATGGCATCAAGGAGCCTCAGGTAAACGAGTCAGTGGGAATCGGGGAAAACTCTCTGTTGGTTGGAGTCATACCTGGCACAAAGGATGGTCGTAGTAAGAAGTTTTACAACAGGTTAAAGTCCAACAGGTTTGTTTCGATGTCACTAACTTTCGGAGCGCTGCTCCTTCCTCAGGTGAATGAAGAGGTGTGTTTCCAGTCATAATCATTGCAGCACCGACCGAATCCATTTGGTAACTCAAGTCAATACTGACTCTCTGTACAGCAATCCAGTCAGTCCCATTCCCCCTCGATATCCCTGTTCCCCTGCAAGTTTATTTTCTTCAAGTGACCATCCTATTTTATTTTGAATTATTGATCATCTGGACTTCCACAACCCTTGTGGGCAGTGAGTTCCCTGTCATGACCACTCCATGACTAAATAAAATTCTTCCTCAGAATCACCCCATCTCTAATCAGTAAATATACTTAGATGTAGATTTTCTACTCTTGCACAGGTTGTAATGAGTTTAGATTGTTGATCAGCATCAATCAGCACCTTCACGAGTATTGGGAGGGAAAGGAAGTGAATTCAATCTGTATATTACACACATTTTTCATCCAGTAATATAGATATATATCTGTCTGGCAGCCTGCATGAAGATTTTCAGGTCTCTGTGTCCAGGACAGGAAGCAGGGAGCTTGGATCTGTCAATCAGCCTGAATCAGCACCTTCAGGAGAATTGGGAGGGTGAATATTAGATACAGCAGAATGAGAATGGAGGGAGAGTGTGTGGAATGGAAATTTAAAGCATTTGAGGGAAAGAGAGAGAGCAAATAATGTTCAATATAATCTAGAATTGTCTGTTCTGAATTTCTAGCCTGTACTGACAATGATGATTTTTGTAAAATCTTTTTGCAGGAAGCTAGAATGAGAGGAGTTTGAGGTGGATATCTCAAACTAAATATCACGTCAAGAACTGACTGAGTCACTCAATTCTTGGGAACCGAATATCATCGGCCTTTGAATCCAGAAGGAGGAATGTTTGCTTATTCTGTCTGCTTCAAGAGATTTTAAACATCAGTGTCTGGAAAAGCACTGAGACACACACACACACCCGTGTGAGACTGTTCCAGAGCACTGACTGTGGAAAAAGCTTTAACCAGTGACACAGCCTGACAAAATACTACACCATTCACAGCAGGGAGAAACTGTATAGGTGTTCTGTGTGTGGACGAGGCTTCAACTGATCATCCAACGTGGTGAGACACAAGATCACCCGGACCATGGAGAAGCCATGGAAATGTGAGGACTGTGGGAAGGGATTCAAAGGCCCCTCCGGGCTGGAATGGCATCAACGCAGTCACACTGGAGAGAGGCCATTCACCTGCTCTGTGTGTGGGAAGGGATTTAGAGCCCCACACGAGCTGGCAAGGCATCAACGCAGTCACACTGGGGAGAGGCCTTTCACCTGCTCTCAGTGTGAAAAGGGATTCACTGACATTGGCCACCTGCGGAGACACGAACGAGTTCACACTGGGGAGAGGCCATTCACCTGCTCTGACTGTGGGAAGGAATTCACTCGGTTATCCAGCCTGCAGAGCCACCAGAGAGTCCACACCAAGGAGGGGCCATTCATCTGCACTGTGTGTGATAAGGGATTTGCTCTGTTATCCAACCTGCAGAGACACCAGCGATTTCACACCAGGGAGAAGCCATTCACCTGCACTGTGTGTGGGAAGGGATTCACTCAGTTATCCCATCTGGAGAGCCACCAGCGAGTTCACACCGGGGAGAGGCCATTCACCTGCACTGTGTGTGATAAGGCATTCATTCGGTTACACCACCTGAAGAGACACCAGAGCGCTCACAGCGGGGAGAGGCCATTCGTCTGCTCTGTGTGTGATAAGGGATTCACTCAGTTATCCAACCTGCAGACACACCAGCGACTTCACACCGGGGAGAAGCCGTTCATCTGCTCTGTGTGTGATAAGGGATTTGCTCAATTATCTGGCCTGCGTAGCCACAATGTCACTCACACCAAGAGCAGGCCCTTTAAATGCTCTGACTGCAGGATGGGTTTCAAAAGCTTACAGCTACTGATGTCCCACCAGTGCATTCACTCTGAGGAGAGACGGTTCAGCTGCTCTCACTGCGCAAAGAGGTTTCAAACATCATCCATATTGCTGAGACACCAGCGAGTTCACACCAGGGAGAGGCCATTCACCTGCTCTCACTGTGGGGAGGGATTCACTCAGTCGTCCAACATGCTCAGACACCAAAGGGTTCACAAGCGATGACGGGTTAGATTCTGCTGTTATTCCTGCTGTTAATCACATCCAGGACTGAACCTGGAGTGGGTGGAGGGGTTTGCCTCCTCGTCAACCCCTCCTGGTGCTCGGACGTGGCGACCCTGGCAAACTACTGGTCCCCGGACCTGGAATACCCGACTGTGAAGTACGGTCCATACTACCTTCTATGGAGTTCACTTCTGCCATCATCACGGTGGTCTACATCCCACCCCAGGCGGAAGTGAAGAAGGTGCTTGATGAATTGTACACCGCTATAAATAACAATGAAACAGAATACCCGGAGGCCTTGTTCATCCTGGCCGGAGACTTTAACCAGGCCAACCTCAAGAGTGTACTACCAAAATTCCATCAACACATCTCCTGTCCCGACAAGGGCCCCATCATCCTTGACCACTGCTACACAAACATCAAGGGCCCTGATGATCCATCCCCGGACCGCACTTCAGAAAATTGGACCACAAGATGGTGCTCCTTCTCCCGGCATACAAGCAGAAACTTAAGCGGAGAATCAGGTTAAGAAGGTCGTGCAGTGCTGGTCTGAGGCTACAGAAGAGCTCCTACGTGATTGCTTGGAGTCAGTGGACTGATCCATATTCAAGAACTCAAGCAGCCAACCTAGACTAGTATGCCAGCACCATCACAGACTTCATCAGTAAATGTGTAGAAGATTGCGTGCAAAAGAAGGTAGTCTGTACATTACCCAACCAGAATCCATGGTTTAATTGGGAGATTCACTCCCGACTGAAGGTGTTCAAGGCAGGCAACCCTGACCTATTCAAGAAATCTATATATGACCTCCGCAAAGCCAACAGGGACTCCAAGTGACAATAGCAAACTAATCTAAAGTCGCAGACTAACGACAGGGACTCTCGTCGGTTGTGGCAAGGCTCAAACAACATAATGGGCTACAAAGCAAAGCCGAGTAGAATCTTCAGCAACAGCGCACACCTTCCCGACAAACTCAATGTATTCGATGCTTGTTTCGAGCAGTAAACCAACAAACCGTTGTCAACTGCCCCAGCAGCCTTGGACACATCCATACCCACCGTCACAGTCTCTGAAATCAGATTGGCCTTCTTGAAAGTGAACCCTCGGAAAGCGATGGGTCCTGACGAGATCCCAGGTCGTGCACCCAGATCCTCCGCTGACCCACTGGCAGGTGTGTTTGCGGAAATCCTCAACCTCTCCCTACTCCGTTCCAAGGTTCCCATCTGCTTCAAGAAGACCACCATCATACCGGTGCCAAAGAAGAATCTGGCAACGTGCCTCAATGACTATCATCCGGTGGCCTTGACATCGATCATTATGAATTGCTTTGAGATGTTGGACACATCAACTCCATACTCGCAGCATTCCTTGATCTACTGCAATTCGCATACCGCCACAACCGGTCCACGTAAGATGCCATCTCCCTGGCCCTATACTCGCCCCTGAAGCATCTCGACACCAAGGACTCCTACGTCAGACTCCATTCATTAATTACAGCTCCGCCTTCAACACCATAATCCCAGCCAAGCTCATATCAAAACTCCAAAACCAAGGACTCGGCTCCTCCGTCTGCAACTGGATCCTCAACTTTCTGACCTATAGACCACAATCAGCAAAGATAAACAACAACACCTCCTCCACGATAGTTCTCACTTCAGGAGCCCCGCAAGGCTGCACTGCCTATACACACACAAGACTGCATGGTAAAATTTGGCTCCAAATCCATCCACATGTTTGCTGATGACACGACCGTAGTGGTTCGGATCTCGAATACTTCCTCCATGATAGTCCTCAAAACCGGGGCCCCACAAGGCTGCGTACTTAGCCCCCTACTACACTCGTTATACACACACGACTGTGTGGCAAAATCTGCTCCCGCTCCATCTACAAGTTTGCTGATGACACGACCGTAATGAGTTGGATATCAAACAACGATGAGTCAGAGTCCACAAAGGAGATAGAGAACCTAGTGGCATGGTGTAATAACAACAATCTCTCCCTCAATATCAGCAAAATTAAGGAGCTGGTCATTGACTTCAGGAAGCGAAGTATCGTACACACCCCTGTCTGCATTAATGGGGCGAGGTGTAGATGGTTAGCAGCTTCAAATTCCGAGGTGTGCCCATCACCTGCATTCTGTCCTGGTCCACCCACATCAACGTTACGACCAAGAAACATATACTTCCTCAGGAAACTAAGGAAATTCAGCATGCCCACACTGATTGCCACATGGGCGGCACGGTAACACTGTGGTTAGCATTGTTGCTTCACAGCGCCAGCGTCCCAGGTTTGATTCCCGCTTGGGTCATTGTCTGTGTGGAGTATGCATGTTCTCCCCGTGTCTGCATGGGTTTCCTCCGGGTGCTCCGGTTTCCTCCCACAAGTCCCGAAAGACATGCTTGTTAGGTGAATTGGACATTCTGAATTCTCCCTCAGTGAACCCGAACAGGCGCCAGAGTGTGGCGACTAGGGAATTTTCACAGTAACTTCATTACAGCGTTAATGTAAGTCTACTTGTGACAATTATGAAGATTATTACCATTGACCTTTACCAATTTTTACAGGAACACCATAGAAAACATCTTATCTGGCTGCATCACAGCTTGTGTTATGGGCCAGGGTTGAGAAAACTCCAAAGTATATCATGGAGTTCACCTGACCTACAATTGTTTATTGATTTTGGTTCCGATGAGCACAGGGCCTGCCTTTCAGGGGTTATTCAACAGAGGCCTTAACCACTTTTAATCAAAACAAGCTTTATTCTACGAATTTAGTTCACATTTTTATAAACACACACAGTAAGCATTTTTCTCAATTACAAACATAAATACCCCACACAGCTACAGTAATCTATGTATAACGCTGAATGAATTCCCCCCTTTAACTGTTCCAATGTAATAACAAGGTCCCATAAACCAGTACCTCCTGTTCAAAGGTGTGGTCCAGCGCACAGCACTCAAGACCTGGTATGGATGCTCTTGTTTCCTTTCCAAAACAGTAGGTTTAAATTCCTTCCAGAAAGCAATTATTTCTTTTCAAGTTATCAAGCAGTCTGGAAACAGCTTTTAAAATGAAGATAGAGAGAGAGAGGCCAAAATACTCCTCTTTCTGAGTACAGCAGCCAAAAATGTGAAAACGAAAGCAAAAGACTCAGAGCCACAAAATAGCCCCAAACCAAAGCGGAAGTAAAACCAACTCCCAGAGCCACAGCCCAGCTCCACCCACACAATGACATCACTGAAGCCATGTGATAAGACAAAAACATTTCTTAAAGGGCCACTCCCATGACACTCAGTATGGCAACTGCTCAGCCCAAGACTGTAAGAAACTACAGAGAGTTGTGAACATAGCCCAGTCCCTCACACAAACCTACCTCCCATCCATTGACTCTGTCCACACCTCCCGCTGCTGTGGGAAAGTCGGCAGCAAAATCAAAGACCCTCCCACCGAGGTTATTCTCTTTTCCAATCTCTTCCGTTGGGCAGGAGATACAAAAGTCTGAGAACACGTAATAACAGATTCAAAACAGCTTCTTTCCGCTGTTACCAGACTCCAGAATGACCCTCTTATGGACTGAACTGATCTCTCCACACATCTTCTCTACTGAGTAGCACGACACTCCGTATGCTTCACCCGATGTCTCTGTATTTATGTGTATTTATCATATGTCCTATGTTTTTTCTTGTACAAAATGATCTGTCTGTATTGTACACAGAACAATATGTTTCACTGTACCTCGGTGCACGTGAATAAATTTAATCAAATCAAACTTTGTTCATTCTGACACTTGGTGAAGTGGGAGGGTCGGAGGGTTTCTTTCTGCTGGACTGGCCGGTCTCACGATTTTGCTTCCAGTGGGCTGATGCTCTTTGAGCCTGGGTGGGAGCACATTTCCACTGGAATGATCCACAAAGGCTGAAGTACATTTATTTTATCCTGGATGGTAAATAGTGTTATTCCCCCACTACAGGTGGATCTAAAAGAAACCAGATGGGTTTTTACAACTATCGACAATGCTTTCATGGTCATCGATGACTTTTAATTCCAGATTTATAATTAATTTAAATTTCACCACCTGCCGAACCTGGATCCCTCTTGCATTACCCTGGGTCTCTGGATTACTGGTCTGGCTATTGTTTTCCGAGATGTGTTTTGTGAGTGATGAAGTCACTATAGCCAATAAGTGAGCTGTTTTCGAGTTGTTCCCTTTACGTCCTGTACTTTCCCACTAACTTACAGACAAAACAGCTGCAAATGTACTGTGTATAAACGTGTGTTATTGTAACTACTCCCAGATATGCTTCGGTTCGCTGAAGCATTCCCTGCATGTTTGTAATAAAGATTCCCAAACTTTGACCAACTCTGGACTCCGAGTGACATTTGTCCCACAACAGTCTGGTGTCAGGTACAGGATCCACTGACGGCTCTGATTAAAGGAAAGTCCCCGTGGAAAGCAGATACCGGGGTGAGTGGACAGCAGATACAGTATTGTTTGTTTTATACCACCCGTGTTTAGTTCAGTCTGACTGACCACTGGGGACACCTCAGAACCTCAGGGATCTGTTTCTGGTCTGTTTCTTTGACATTCATTCAATGTAATTTCAATAATTGGAACATTTCAGGCAGGGAATTGTCGGTTTTACACCAAGGATGTGTTTGGGGGCGATACTGAAGTCCCCGTGACCGAGAGGGTTTTGTAGCTGCTGAAAAATGAGGGGATAAAGCCGTACGGGAGGTGAAACAGCAAGATTTGGCAGTTGGACAGAGTTTGGCGTGTGTTCAGAGGTCCCAGATCGGGGTCAGCCAGCATCATCACATCAATGGATCTGCACAGAAAAGGTCCAACCGGATGGCGCTTATAAGGCCCAAGGTGAGGTTAGTGGCGCGGGGATTTGAAGAAGCTTTGGGAGATAAAGAGGTCAGAGTGGACTCGCCCACAGTGGGAAAGGTAATTTTGAAATTTCTTTGGCCCTTTTCGTGACATTTTCCCGGAACTTTCAGTCAAGAAACATAAAAGCTGCATTTGCGCTGGGGGATCACCTCCAGAGGGCAGTGTTTCTGCAACCTCCCAAGGTGCCAGATGTATGGAAGACTGAAGAAGTTCAATAAGTTTGTCTATGTTTTGAACAATGTTTCAGAGTGTATGGCACTTCTCAGTTAGATCAGTTTTGTTCAAGTCAGGTTGTCTCTACCTGAAGGCAGAAGCTGCCGTGCTTTATTGGTACCAAGGCAGGAAACTCTCGGACATCTTTATGATGCATGTTGATGACTGCCTATGTGGTGGTACTAGTGAGTTCCAAAATAATGTTACTGACAGGATCAGAACAACATTTAAGGCTGGAGTCAGGCTTCTAGGACCTTTAAATAAATTGGATTGAAAAACGGGCAGCGTGGGTCTGACGTGGCTTTACATCAACAATCTCATGGAGACAGTATGAACCCTGTCACAGTCAATGGGGCCGGGGCCTCACAGAAAGATGAAGATGTTTCCAAAGCTGGGACTGAGCTGCTGCAAAGTTGAATTGACGAATGGGGCACACAGACAAGGCCGGATACAAGTTTTGATGTCTTCGAGCTGAGTTCTGTAATGAAACGTCCAGAAGTCGAGGATATTTAACGGGTGAACAAAACATTAAAAAATACAAGATGGAGAAATGTGCGTTGAAATTTCCATCTTTGGGTGAGCTGCAAAATATAAAATGGATTTTTTTAGTGATGCCTCACTCGGATGAGCCTGGCTCAGTGCCTGTACACTGAGTGATGTTTAAAAATCTCTTTCAGCAGAAGAACAGACAAACATTTCTCATTCTAAATTCAAAGGTCGATGATATTCAGCTCCCATGAATCGAGTGACTCTGTCACATCTTGATGTGATGTTTGGTGTGAAATTTCTGTCTGTAACTCCTCCCCTTCTAATATCTTGTAAAAGGACTTTACAAAAGCCATCACTTGGTGCAGGAATGTGAAATTCGATCCTATTGTAAGATCCGGGTTTGGCTCCAATCTCAATTGTAACACTCAAATCAATTACACGTCAGACTGTGTTGTGAAAGTTACCTGCAGCTCCTGACTAGTTGCAGACCATTCTGGGAACAAGAATGTTGTCACAGAATTTATTAAGTTAATTGTAATAAGTACAAAATCACAATAATTAACAAAGGCAGTGGATCAGTCCGTTCACACTGGATCACCAGCTCTCAGCTTCCAGGTGACTGTGGAGCTGTCTCTTGTTCTGTTGACTGAAGTCTATCCTCTTACTTCATGTTGTGTTGGGCATGGAGCTCCAGAGAATTGTAGCTCATTAACCCTTTCTAGTACCTACCTCTACGCATGGCTGGTAATATCCTGTGGTTCTGATTGGCCCAAGCAGCCCATGATCAGTCCCTGATTGGTTAAATGGGGTACGATCAATGTCTGATTGGTCTCTGAAGGATATCGGTCACCTTGCTGATGTGTGATGTCACTTTCTCATTGTGGTGTCACTTTCTCATGATTAATATTCGTCAGGCTCATCGTCCTAACTGATACCATAGCACCACTGAATCTCTCGAGTGCAGAAAGAGGCCATTCAGCCCATCAAGTCTGCATCGGCCCTCTGAAAGAGCACCTTATCTAGGCCCACTCCCCCACCCTATCCCCATAACCCCACCTAACCTGCACATCTTTGGACTGTTGGAGGACACTGGAGCACCCAGAAGAAACCCACACAGATACAGGGACAACGTGCAAACTCCACACAGACATTGACGCAAGGCCAGAATTGAACCCGGGTCCCTGGTGCTGTGAAGAGGTTGTGCTAGCCATTGTGCCACCGTGCTGAGATGATACATCTTCAGGTGTCATGTGTAACTCAGTGATTGTCAATGACTGAAGCAAGTTTCTTAAATACAAATAACTGAAAGTGCACAAGATACACAAACTTAAACTAATACAGCAATTCCTACTGAACACAGAATAAATTTGTAACGGTGATCGGTGTGCTACAGTTCAAGTAGCAAGATACACGTTACAAAATATCATTTTCTGTTCATAAATTACATGTTCACAAGAAATAAAAGTCACAGAAAAAGACATAACTACAACACCATCACAGAAACTGATAAAACCACAATAATGCAGAAAATCTGTTGTACAATTTGAAGGAAAGTGACTCTTTTGCAATAAGTTAAAAAGCAAATACAATTTAAGACAGCATTTCTCTAGCATCGACACATAGTAATAATAATAATCGCTTATTGTCACAAGTAGGCTTCAATGAAGTTACTGTGAAAAGCCCCTAGTCGCCACATTCCGGCGCCTGTTCGGGGAGCCGGTACGGGAATTGAACCCGCGCTGCTGGTCTTGTTCTGCATTACAAGCCAGCTGTTTAGTCAAATCCTGCAATAACAGAGATTCTCATTCATCATTAGTCTTGTGGTAAAACCATAAAATTAAACCTACTTTAGCCGAAGACAATACGGCACAAGTCACTTGTCAAGGACGAGTGCACCTGAATACAGAGACTCAGAGTGAGATACCGTGTTGAGTGAATTGATTCATACACTTTGATTCTGCGATAACTGAACATAACTAAAACAAAACTATTAAAATGAATAAACATTGACTTACATAATAATCTTTATTGTCACAAGTTGGCTTGCATTAACACTGCAATGAAGTTACTGTGAAAAGCCCCAGTCACCATATTCCACTGCCTGTTCAGGTACACAGAGGGAGAATTCAGAATGTACAAATTACCTAACAGCACGTCTTTCAGGACTTGTGGGAGGAAACCAGAGCACCCGGGGAGAATGTGCAGTATTATGATCACTGTTACATAGATGCTCCATCACCACATATTTATTGATTAAGCCTGTCTCACTGCACACGGAGGTCTCGGATTGACTGCTCCCTGGTTGGCTCCAGAAAGACGCGCTCCAAGAAATTCTCCCCCAAAATCTTTATTAACCGATGTTCCAGGCTATCTCTGCCTATCTGACTCTCCCAATCTATATTCGATTAAAGTCACCCATGATTATTGTGGTACATTAATTACAAGCCTTATTTAATACTTCCTGTACACTCTAGCTACAATGTAACTACTGTTAGGAGGCCCATTAACTACTTACATGAGACCTTGTAACGTATTATTTCTTATCTCGAGCAAAGCTGATTCCACACCCTGAACTTTCAGGCTAAGTTGATCTCTCAGTAATGAACTAATGTAATCCTTAATGAACAGGAGCAATCCCATCATCTTTTCCGAGCTTCATGCATTCCAATATGTCAAATACCCTTCAGCATTTAGATTCCAGCCTTGGTCACCTTTCAAACAAGTCTCTGTAATGTCTATCAGGACACACATTTATCTCTATCCGTGCTGACAATTCTTTTTTTATAATTTAGAGTACCCAATTCATTTTGTCCAATTAAGGGGCAATTTAGGGTGGCCAATCCACCTAGTCTGCACATCTTTGGGTTGTGGTGGTGAAACCCACGCAAACACGGGGAGAATGTGCACACACATGTCAGTGACCCAGAGCCAGGATCGAACCTGGGACCTCAGCGTCGTGAGGCAGCACTGCTAACCACTGCACCACTGTGCTGCCCCATCTGCGCTGACAATTCATCCAATCTCTGTCAAATGCTGCGTGCATTTTCAATCCATTTTCAGGGGTTCAATAATCCAATAGGGATTTCAAGTGAAACCTCTTTACCCAGCGAGTGGTGAGAATGTGGAACTCACTACCACAGTGAGTGGTTGAGGTGAACAACATGAATACTCCTGTATCTTGACAAGGGGGAAAGGAATAGAAGGATATGCTGATGGGGGAGATGAAGAGGGCTGGGTGGAGGCTCATGTGGAGCATAAATACAGACAGAGACCAATTGAGCCGACTGGCCGGGCCCTGTGCTGTAGACTCAATGGAACCGAGAAAAATGTATTTATTTTGGATCTACCTGAAGTAGTATGATAAAACTTTTTTCTTGGGATGTAGGCATCACTGGCTGGGCCAGCATTTGTTCCCCAATCATAATTGCCCTTGAACTGAGTGGCTTGCTAGGTCATTACAGTGGGGGACAGTTAAAAGTCAACCACATCTGTGTGGCTCTGGAGTCACATGTGGGCCAGACCGGGTAAGGATGGCAGATTTCCTTCACTGAAGGACATTAGTAAAACAGATGGGTTTTTACAACAATCGATAATAGTTTCATGGTCATCATTAGACTTTGAATTCCAAACTTTTATTGAATTCAAATTTCACCATCTGCCCTGGTGGGATTCGAACCCCAGAATAATACCTGGGTCTCTGGATTATTAGTCCAGCGGCAATACCACTAGGCCACCTCTTCCCCCACACTAGCCAGGATAAAATAAATGCAAAGTCATGAGACTGTCCAGAATGTACCTGTTGTGTAGAACCTTGGTCAGGCCGCAGCTGGAGCACTGTGTGTAGTTTTACTGCCCTTGTCGCCAGAGGGAAAGGGCAATAAAGGTTCACCAGACTTGTTCCGGGGGTGGCAGGACTGCCCTTAGAGGAGAGATTGGGGAAACCTGGCCTGTGTTCTCTAGTGTCAAATAATGAGAAGTGATCACAATGAAACCTACAAAATCCATAAAGGAATAGACAGGCGAGATGCAGGTGAGATGTTTCCCCTGGTTGGGGAGTCTAGAACCAGGGGACACAATTTCAAAATAAGGGGGAAGCCACTTAGGACGGGTCTCGGAGGAGACATTTCTTTACTCAGAGGGTTGTGAATCTTTGGAATTGTCTACCCCAGAGGGCTGTGGGAGCTCAGTCACTGTGTGTGTTTAAAGCAGAGGCTGACAGATTTCTAAATCCCAATAACACAAAGGGATCTGGGAATGGTGTGGGGGAAAAGGCATTGAAGTGGATGGTCAGCCATGATCGTGTTGAATGGTGGAGCAGGCTCGACGGGCTGAATGGCCAAGTCCTGCTCCTATGTTCCAATGTTGCAAAGGTAGGTAGGTAAGTAAATTGTGAAGGGGACATGAAACTACGAAGGGATATAGATAAGTTACGTGAGTGGGAAAAGATCTGGGAAATGGAGAACAATGTGGGAAAATGTGAAATTGTCCATGTTTGAGAAAGAATAAAAAATCTTATTATCTAAATGGTGAGAGATTGCAGAACTCTGAGATTCAGAGGGATCTGGGTGGCCAAGAGCATGAATCACAAAAGGCGAGTATACAGGTACAGCAAGTAATTAGGAAAGCTAATAGAATGTTATTGTTTATTGTGGGGGAATTGAATACAAAAGTAGGTTATGCTTCTGTTCGCATGAATGAATCCAAAAGAATCCCTCGACATTCAGGTCTGCTTCAAACATCAAACAGTTTATTGTTGTAACACCGGCGGGGAGTAAGCCTCTGGGCAAAGGCAGATACCTCTCCACTGAACAAAGGGAATCATCATCATTTATACAATTTCAAATAGTTAGTCAGCCCAACTCAGCCGGACACGATCCAATCACAATGATTATAGGTTGCACACATTGACTGGTAGATCCAATGAAAGTGGTTACTGGGCAGCAGGGAATTGCGTGATCAGCTCATGGACAGCTAGGGGGTTACTCATGAACTCATGATGCCTTCCAGACCCCCTCATCGACCATCCTTGGGTCTCGTGTATACATAACTCACTTATCTTAACCTTGTTACTGGCTGGTACCATTGTCAGAATTCCATAAGAGCATCCCCCTTTGTGAGAAAGAGAGTGAGCTGACTGGTGGCGATTTAATCTGAGGGTCACCACACCTCAGACGAGGGACAATGTTGAGGAGGCGGGGCCTTCATGGATGGCCTCAGCCGGTACGGCAGTTGAACCCACACTGTTGGTGTCGTTCAGTATCACAAACCAGCCATCCAGCCAACTGAGCTAACCAATCCCCTGAAATATTAGTTATTGCCTGTCTCCAATCACACCATTTAATGTTGTTTCTCAGTCCATGTCAGACAACCTGCCCCATACCTTGATAATTTTCTTCTGCGAGAAACACAAGAGATAAATTAAACAAAAGAACCATGTACCCTCCATGGCCCATCTCCATGGCAAGGTGGCATGCTTTAGGGGGATCCAAACAGAAATGGGAAGGAACCATCTTCCAACTTCCAAACCAACTTTCAATCTGTGATCCTTGTGAAATTTGAAACCAGGTATTCGCAACAAGGCTCGAAGAGCAACAGCCCACTGGAGTCAAAGTCATGAGACCGGCCAGTCCAGTAGAGGAAACTCTCCAACCATTCCCATTGACCAACTGTCAGAATGAACAAAATGCAGTCCTGGATGTAATTGAGAGTAGCAACACTAACAGCAGAATCCAACCCCTGTAATCACTTGTGAACTTGTTTGTGTCTCAGCAGGTGCGATGAATCACGGAATCCCTTCCCACACTGAGAGCAGGTGAACGGCCTCTCCCCAGTGTGAAGTCGCTGGTGTCTCTGTAGGTTGGATAACCGAGTGAATCCCTTCCTACAATGAGAGCAGGCGAATGGCTTCTCCCCAGTGTGAACTTGACGGTGTGCCCGCAGGTTGGATAACAAAGTGAATGTCTTCCCACACTGAGAACAGGTGAATGGCCTCTCCCCAGTGTGAACTCGCTGGTGTGTCTGCAGGTGGGATAACCGAGTGAATCCCTTCCCACGCTGGGAGCAGGCGAATGTCCTCTCCCCAGTGTGAACTCGCTGGTGTGACTGCAGGCTGGACATATGAGTGAATGCCTTCCCACACTGGGAGCAGGTGAATGGCTTCTCCCCAGTGTGAACTTGCTGGTGTGTCTGCAGGTGGGATAAGCGAGTGAATCCCTTCCCACACTGGGAGCAGGTGAACGGCCTCTCCCCAGTGTGAACTCGCTGATGTGACTGCAAGTTATCGAACCGAGTGAATCCTTTCCCACACTGGGAGCAGGTGAACAACCTCTCCCCAGTGTGAGTTCGCTGGTGTATCTGCAGGCTGATCAACTGAGTGAATCTCTTCTCACACTGAGAGCAGGTGAACGGCCTCTCCCCAGTGTGAACTCGCTGGTGTATCTGCAGGTGGGATAACTGAGTGAATCCCTTCCCACACTGGGAGCAGGTAAACGGCCTCTCCCCTGTGTAAACTCGCTGGTGTCTCTGCAGGTTGGATGAGGAAATGAATCCTTTCCCACACTGAGAGCAGGTGAATGGCCTCTCCCCAGTGTGAATGCGTCGATGAATCTCCAGCGCAGATGGGACTCTGAATCCCTTCCCACAGTCCCCACATTTCCATCGTTTCTCCATATTTTGGGTCTATTTGTGTCTCTCCAGGGCGGACAATCAGTTGACGCCTTGTTCACACACAGAACACGTGTACGGTCTCTTCCTGCTGTTTTTTCAGGCTGTGTAACTGATTAGAGCTCTTTCCACAGTCAGTGCTCTGGAACACTCTCACTCGGGTGTGTGTGTCTCGGTGCTTTTCCAGTCACACTCATGTTTTAAAATCTTCTCAAGCCAACAGACGAGGCAAACATTTCTCCTTCTAGATTCAAAGTCCGATGATGTTCAGGCCCTGATGAATCGAGTGACCCAGTCTGATCGAGACGCTTAGCTTGAGATATCTGTCTGTAATTCGTCCTTTTCTAATATCCTGTAAAAACAATTTACAAAACACATCAGTGTCAGTACAGGACAGAAACTCAGAACACATGGGGACTTCCGGTTGCGACATGTCGGGAGCGGCCGCATATGAGGCAGCTCTCATCCGGGGACTTTGTTTTCCATCTTTTTCACCCGGTCTTTGAGGGGGTTTGGGGATATTTCAAATTTGTCAATGGGATAAAGCTCAATTACTGTGGAAATGTCCAAGAAACCAAGTTTGAAGAAGCCAGCGGGCAAAGAATCGTCATCCGATTCAGATTCTTTTCCAGGCTCATTGGAAACAAAATGGCGGCGGCTGCTGCCGAAGCGAAAGTTATAGTGTTGTCAGTTGAGATGCTCATGGGCATCTTAGCAACAGCCGACTATCTCCGAGGATTTCCCTATATCAACCGAGAAGCCCCCAGCTCCTATTCAATTGATAAACGGTAAAGGGTGCAGGGCATGGGGGTGGCTCTTTCGATGAAGAGCAAGCGGATTGTCTCTTTAGAGGCTAAGATGGTCTTTTGGCTGATAATAACAAATCTCTATGTGCCAAAGTAGACGACTTAGAGAATCGCTTCAGGAGACAAACTCTTCGCGTTATGGGGCTGCTGGAGGGATTGGAGGGCCCGCACCCGACTGAATACACGTCCAGGATGTTTGGGAAGATGGTGGGGAGGGTGAACAGTTGTTCCTTCCTGAGCTGGATGGGGCCCATCACTCGCTCTGTCAGACGCCTTGCCCAGGAGAGCCACCTCGGGCAATTACCGTCAGGTTCCACAGTTACCGGGATAAGGAACGAGTCCTGAGGTGGGCGAATGATCACCGTAACTACAAATGGGATAGCCATGCCATCAGGCCCCATCGGGATGTGGGGGCGGAGCTGCCAAAAAAGAGGGCGGCATTTATCAAGCCCAAGGCTGCACTTTTCATACGTGGTGTTCGGTTTGGGGTGGTTTACCCAGCACACCTCCCAGTGAGTTTTAATTCAAAAGACCACTACTTTTGAGGCGCTGGATGATGCCGATGCTTTTGTGAGGAAGCTCAGGCTCGGTATTTTTGTATTATATATGGGGTCTTGTTGTTTTTGGAGAGGGATTGTGGTTTTGGGGTCTTGTTGGGGTTTCTTGTACCAGTTTGTATTTGACTGTTTTTTTGTGGGGGTGGGGGTTTCCTTTATTTAAAGTTGGGTGCAGGTGGGAGGGGGGTTTGTTATGGTTACTCAGTTTTATATGCCCCGGGGGGGAGTTGCCCTGCGAGCTGAAGAAGGTAGTTAATGGGAACGAAGTGGTGGGGGTAACTGCAGCTCATTAACATAGTATAGGTTTTAGATTATGGGCTGAGTGTGTTGGTTCTGTTTGGCGTTAAGGATTGTTGAGCAAGGATTGTTGAGCTAAGGGTCTGGGGGGGTTCTTCGGGCTTTTGGTTGTGCTTTTAATGAGAGGCAGGGAGATGGGGAGCTGGTGGATGGGGAGCTGGGGGATGGAGAGCTGGGGGATGGAGAGCTGGGGGATGGAGAGCTGGGGGATGGAGAGCTGGGGGATGGAGAGCTGGGGGATGGGGAGCTGGGGGATGGGGAGCTGGGGGATGGGGAGCTGGGGGATGGGGAGCTGGGGGATGGGGAGCTGGGGGATGGGGAGCTGGAGGATGAGGAGCTGGGGGATGGGGAGCTGGGGGATGGGGAGCTGGGGGATGGGGAGGGTTTATCGACAGTGACTACAGCTTGCTCTTTGCTCTGTTTTGTTGGGGGGCTGGTGGCCGACTCAGGTGGGCTCGATGCCGATACTTTTTCAGTCATTTTAGAATGATCTCTTTTGGTGGATATGGCTGACTGGGGTACGGGGTGGGTGGGGGTAAACCCTCAATCCGACTGGCCATTTGGAATGTGAGGATGTGAGGGGGTTGAACGGTCTAGTGAAGAGATCAGGGATATTCGCTTATGTGAAGAGTTTGAATGCGGATGTGGTGTTTTTGCAGGAGAGCCATTTGCGGGTCAGGATCAGACACGGTTACGGAAGGCTTGGGTGGGACAGATGTAGGTCCCAGGGGACCGCAGTGTTGATAAGTAAAAGCGTTTCTTTTTCAGCTTTTCGAATTCTGACAGATCCGAATGGGAGACACGTGATTGTCAGTGGGTCTTTCGTGGGCACCTTGATAGTCCCAGTACATGTGTCCACTCCGAATTGGGACGATCACAGTTTATATTAATAAATTACTGACCTCTATTCCTGACTTGGACACACATCAGCTAATCTTGGGGGGAGACTTTAATTGTGTTTTGGATCCTAGTCTGACCGATCTATGCCCAGGTCTGTGATTCCTTCGGGGTGGCCGAAGTGGTGGTGACTTTCATAAGACCATATGACATAGGAGCAGAATTAGGCCACTCGGCCCATCGAGTCTGCTCCGTCATTCAATCATGGCTGATATTTTCTCATCCCCATTCTCCTGCGTTCTCCCCATAACCCCTGATCCCCTTATTAATCAAGAACCCATCTAACTTCATGGAGCAGATTGGGGGGCAGAAATTCATACCTTGGATCCGTTGTTATAAAGGCCTCCCACCACTAGTGTTTATACAAATATGCTGAGCTCAGGTTATTTTCAGTTGGATAGGGGCACAAGGCAGTGTTGCCCACTGTCTCTGCTTCTGTTTGCCTTGGGGTGGCATGGTGGCACAGTGGTTAGCACTGCTGCCTCACAGCACCATGGACCCGGGTTCAATTCCAGCCTTGGGTGACTGTCTGTGTGGAGTTTGCCCTTTCTCCTCGTATCTGAGTGCGTTTCCTCCTGGAGCTCCGGTTTCCTCCCACAGTCCAAAGATGTTCAGGTGAGGTGGACCGGCCGTGATAAACATCCCCCTAGTGTCCAAAAGGGGATGGTTGGGTTACAGGAATAGGGTAGAGGTGTGGGCCTAGGTAGGATGCTCTTTCAGAGGGGCGGTGCAGACTTGATGGGCCGAATTGCCTCCTTCTGTACTGTAGGAATTCGATAATACTATGAATAAAGCCATTGGCTACTACGTTGAGGTTTTCCGGGTGATGGACAGGGTTAGAGAGGCGAGGGAGAGAGCACAGGGTGTCCCTGTATGCAGATGATCTGCTTCTTTATATCACGGACCCAGTCTCCATGATGGATGAGATAATGAAGCTTTTGTGGAGTTTTGACTCCTTTTCTGGGTACAGAGTAAATCCGGACAAGAGCTCATATTATCTGGTGATCCCCCAGAGAGGGGGGCTGACCTGGGGATGTTGCCTTTTAACCTTGCCAGATCCAGCTTGGTTATCTGGGAATCCAGGTAGCCCACGAGTGGGCCTCTCTTCAGAAATGTCAGTTTGCTCGGCTGGTGAATGAGGTCAGGGCAGATTTGCAGAGGTGGCAACCTCCCACTGTCTTTGGCCGACAGGGTTCAGATGGTTAACATGAACATCCTTCCGAGGTTGCTGTTTCTTTTCCAATGTCTCCCTATCTTTTATCTTTCTTCCCAAATCATCCAATGTTAAAATCAATACGCTGATTACTTCTTTCATTTGGGTGGGAAGGACCCCGAGGATTTGCAGGACATTCCTGCAGAGAGAGAGAGACTGGCTTAGCCATATTTCATCTGTTTAAGAAGGGTAGCAAGGATAATCCAGGGAACTACAGGCCGGTGAGCCTTACGTCAGTGATAGGGAAATTACTGGAGAGAATTCTTCGAGACAGGATCTACTCCCATTTGGAAGCAAATGGACGTATTAGTGAGAGGCAGCATGGTTTTGTGAAGGGGAGGTCGTGCCTCACTAACTTGATAGAGTTTTTCGAGGAGGTCACAAAGATGATTGATACAGGTAGGGCAGTGGATGTTGTCTATATGGACTTCAGTAAGGCCTTTGACAAGGTCCCTCATGGTAGACTAGTACAAAAGGTGAAGTCACACGGGATCAGGAGTGAGCTGGCAAGGTGGATACAGAACTGGCTAGGCCATAGAAGGCAGAGAGGAGCAATGGAAGGATGCTTTTCTAATTGGAGGGCTGTGACTAGTGGTGTTCCGCAGGGATCAGTGCTGGGACCTTTGCTGTTTGTAGTATATATAAATGATTTGGAGGAAAATGTAACTAGTCTGATTAGTAAGTTTGCAGACGACACAAAGGTTGGTGGAATTGCGGATAGCGATGAGGACTGTCAGAGGATACAGCAGGATTTAGATTGTTTTGGAGACTTGGGCGGAGAGATGGCAGATGGAGTTTAATCCGAACAAATGTGAGGTAATGCATTTTGGAAGGTCTAATGCAGGTAGGGAATATACAGTGAATGGTAGACCCCTCATGAGTATTGAAAGTCAGAGAGATCTAGGTGTACAGGTTCACAGGTCACTGAAAGGGGCAACACAGGTGGAGAAGGTAGTCAAGAAGGCATACAGTATGCTTGCCTTCATTGGCCGGGGCATTGAGTATAAGAATTGGCAAGTCATGTTGCAGCTGTATAGAACCTTAGTTAGGCCACACTTGGAGTATAGTGTTCAATTCTGGTCGCCACACTACCAGACGGATGTGGAGGCTTTAGAGAGGGTGCAGAAGAGATGTACCAGAATGTTGCCTGGTATGGAGGGCATTAGCTATGAGGAGCGGTTGAATAAACTCGGTTTGTTCTCACTGGAACGACGGAGGTTGAAGGGCGATCTGATAGAGATCTACAAAATTGTGAGGGGCATAGACAGAGTGGATAGTCAGAGGCTTTTCCCCAGGGTAGAGGGGTCAATTACTCGGGGGCATAGGTTTAAGGTGCGAGGGGCAAGGTTTAGAGTAGATGTATGAGGCAAGTTTTTTTAAACAGAGGGTAGTGGGTGCCTGGAACTCACTACCGGAGGAGGTGGTGGAAGCAGGGACGATAGTGACATTTAAGGAGCATCTTGACAAATACATGAATAGGATGGGAATAGAGGGATACGGACCCAGGAAGTGTAGAAGATTGTAGTTTAGTCGGGCAGCATGGTCGGCACAGGCTTGGAGGGCCGAAGGGCCTGTTCCTGTGCTGTACTTTTCTTTGTTCTATTATTGGGCAGCCAATATTGAAAGGGTGCTGGGGTTATTCAGAGATCTGAATTCTATATGGGGGCAGATGGAGACAGGCACTTGTCAGGGTCCAGTTTACGGGCCTTGGTTAATGCCTTGCTTCCGTTTTCTCCTATGGAATTGATCTTGAGCCCTGTGGTGGAGGCTACACTGAGGGTTTGGAGATAGTTCAGGCAACGCTATTGGCTCAGCTCAATATTGTTGTTGGCCCCTCTCTATGGGACTCACCACTTTTTGCCTACGGATTTAGATTTAGGTCCTGGAGGAGGGAAGCTCTGGAGAAGTTTGGTGACTTGTTTGTGAACCGCAGGTTTATTGGTTTTGATGAACTGGTGGAAAAATTACAACTCGCGAGCTCTAATTTTCTTAGATGCATGATTTCCTACGTAAGGAGATCTCGGCGTTTCCTTTAGCACCCCTGCCGTCTCTGATGATTTGGATTCTATCTCTTGCTGACGTGGGTGAGGGAAGGATTTCAGATATCTACAGTCTGCAGAGCAAGCTCCACTGAATGAGGTGAGGAGAAAGTGGAAGGGGGAATTGGATCTGGTTTCTGTGGAGGGGGTGTGGAGTGAGAATGTACAGGGTCAACACAACCTCCTCCTGTGTTAAGTGGAGCTTGACAGGGGACATCTGACTAGGTTGTGTGGTTTTGTTCTCGGGGGTGGCAGACAGGTGAGCTTGGTGTTCTCGGGTCTGGCGAATCATAAAAGGTACCATCGTTTTAGCCAGACAAATAAATGTGTCAAGCTGAGGGAGCAAAGGATGTCAATGTCTTTGAGAGAGAGAGACCTGGGCCAACCTTTCCAGAGTCTGCACCCTCCCTGGATTCACTTCCTTTCCCTTCGGTTGCTGCAAGTCACCAATTAAAGATCAGAATGAGAAAATAAATGGAAAGGGGGAGAAAAGAAACTGTTTTACTCACAGATGTTGAAGACAAGAGGAAGTATCAGTCTGGGTAAAGCTCAATATTCATTCACACAAAGCCCGCGCTCTGATTGGCTGGAGGGCCAAAGTCCTTCCGGTGGCCACTCTTTCCTTTCGTCAACATTTCAGCGGGAAGTCAGGGAGTGGGGGGGGGGGTCTCTGCACATGCGCAGCTGCCTCTCTGCTATGGACATGCGCATTACCGGTCGACTCTGGGACGCAAGCAGAATTGTCGGTGTTTGGAGCATGCGCATTCGGAATAATGGGCCTGTTCGTTTTGGAAAGCCCGAGCAAAACTAAGGAGGTGGGTGGAAGGATTTGGAAATACTCTGTGGAGCCGCAAAACCCTGATGAATAGTTGTCAGCTCCCTGATTCTGGTTCGGGAAATTCTTTCCCAGGTCCAGGCTCAAGTTAATGCCCAAAATATTTGTTCAGTGAGTGGAGGATGGGGAGGGGAAACAATAAGGTTAGACCCCGCCCCTCATTCACTCTGACTGGCTGAAGGACCGAGCGGCTGTCTCCGTCCTCGAGCCCCGCCCCTCATTCTCTCTGATTGACTGGAGGACCGAGCGGCTCTCTGAGTCCTCCAGACCCGCCCCTCATTCACTGCGTGCTGGAGGACCATGCGTCTGTCTCAGTCCTCCAGTCCCGCCCCTCATTCACTCAAATGGCTGACACAGTCCTCCAGCCCCGCACCTCATTAACTCTGACTGGCTGGAGGGCCAAGCGGCAGTCTCAGTCCTCCAGGCCCGCCCCTCATTATCTCTGATTGGCTGGAGGACCAGTCGGCTCTTAGTCCTCCATACCCGCCTCTCATTCACTCTGATTGGCTGGAGGACCAGGCGGCTCTCAGTCCTCCAGCTCCGATCCGTTACCTGGAGACTGGGCAGCGCATTCCCAACGGAAGGTATTCAAATTCCGGCTCCAAAATCACAGCCTGGCGAGTAGGCCGTGAATCCCCAAGGAAAGGTCTTTATACTGACTGCTCCGAGACTCTGCCCCTCCAAGTCCGCTCCCTGAAGACAGGGAGAAAGAGGCGTTAGAGACTCGGTATTGGGGAATGAGAGAGGAAAGAATGTTCTCCAGAAACTAGAATTGTCTGTTCTGAATTTCTATCCTGTGCTGACAGTGATGTCTTTTGTAAACTCCTTTTACAGGATATGAGAAGAGGAGGAATTACAGACAGAAATCTCAAACGTAACGTCTCGATCTGACAGAGTCACCAGATTCCCTGGGAATCTGACTATCATCAGCCTTTGAATCTAGAAGGGAAGAAGAACTGTTTGCCTAATCTGACAGCCTCTAAAGGATTTTAAACATCATTGTGACTGGAAAAGCACTGAGACCCCCTGCCCCCCCCACCCCCCCATGAATCAACATTGTGCCATTCACAGCGGGGAGTGACACGTGTGAACAAGACTTCCAACTAATTTTCTGACCTGGAGAGACACAAGGAGACACAAAACATGGAGAAACCGTGGATATGTGGGGACTGTGGGAAGGGATTCAATGCACCATCTCAACTTGAGATTCATCAACGCATTCACACCGGGGAGAGGCCGTTCACCTGTGCTCAGTGTCGGGAGGGATTCACTGTGTTATCCCGCCTACAGACACACCAGCGAGTTCACACTGGGGAGAGGCCGTTCAACTGCTCAGGGTGGGAAGGGATTCACTCAGTTATCCCATCGACAGACACACAAGCGAGTTCACACTGGGCATAAGCCATTCAACTGTTCAGTGTGGGAAGTGATTCACTCAGTTATCTCATCTGCGGAGACATCAGCAAGTTCACACTGGGGAGAGGCTGTTCACCAGCTCTCAGTGTGGAAATAAATTCTCTGAGTTATCCAGCCTGCAGACACACCAGTGAGTTCACACTGCGGAGAGGCCTGAGAAAGATGGAAAACAAAGTCCCCGGATAAGAGCTGCCTCACATGCGGCCGCTCCCGACATGTCGCAACCGAAGTCCCCGTCTGTTCTTAATTTCTGCTGTACTGACACTGATGTCTTTTGTAAATTGTTTTTACAAGATATTAGAAAAGGAGGAATTACAGACAGATATCTCAAACTAAACGTCTCGATCAGACTGGGTCACTCGATTCATCAGGGCCTGAACGTCATCGGACTTTAAATCTAGAAGGAGAAATGTTTGCCTCGTCTGTCAGCTTGAGAAGATTTTGAACATCAGTATGACTGGAAAAGCACCAAGCCACACACACCCGACTGAGAGTGTTCCAGAGCACTGACTGTGGAAAGAGCTTTAACCAGTTACACAGCCTGAAAAAAACATCACACCATTCACAGTGGGGAGAGACCGTACACGTGTTCTGTGTGTGAACAAGGCGTCAACTGATTGTCCGCCCTGGAGAGACACGATAGACCCAGAATATGGAGAAACGATGGAAATGTGGGGACTGTGGGAAGGGATTCAGAGTCCCATCTGCGCTGGAGATTCATCAACGTAGTCACACTGGGGAGAGGCCCTTCACCTGCTCTCAGTGTGAGAAGGGATTCACTCAGTATTCTGACCTGCAGACACACCAGCGAGTTCACACCGGGGAGAGGCCGTTCACCTGCTCTCAGTGTGAGAAAGGATTCAGTCAGTTATCCAGTCTGCGGACACACCAGCGAGTTCACACTGGAGAGAGACCATTCACCTGCTCTCAGTGTGGGGAGGGATTCATTCAGTTGATCAGCCTGCAGATACACGAGCGGGTTCATAGCGGCAAGTGGCCGTTCACCTGCTCTCAGTGTGGGAAGAGATTCATTTCCTCATCCAACCTGCAGATACACCAGCGAGTTCATACTGGGGAGAGGCCGTTCACCTGCTCTCAGTGTGGGAAGGGAGTCACTCAGTTATCCCACCTGCAGTCCCCACATATCCACGGTTTCTCTCACCTGTGGAGACATCAGCGAATTCACACTGGGGAGAGGCTGTTCACCTGCTCTCAGTGTGGAAATAAATTCTCTGAGTTATCCAGCCTGCAGACACACCAGCGAGTTCACACTGGGGAGAGGCCGTTCACCTGCTCTCCGTGTGAGAAGGCCATCACCACGTTATCCAACCTGCGGAAACACCAACGAGTTCACACCAGGGAGAATTAACTCAGTTGGCTGGATGGCTGGTTTGTGATGCAAAGCGACTCCAACATCAGGGGGTTCAACTCCCGTACCGGCTGAGGTTATCCATGAAGGCCCCACCTTTTCAACATTGCCCCTTGCCTGAGGTGTGGTGACCGTCAGATTCAATCACCACCAGTCAGCTCTCTCTCTCTCAAGAGGGCAAAGCAGACTCTGGTCCTCTGGGACTTTGGCGACTCTTATTTCACACAAATACAACAAACGTAGATTCCTTTAAGGAGCAAAAATCCAACAGGAAAAGTGATGCAACCGTGGCTAACAAGAAATGTTAAAGATTCCATTAGATCAATGGAGGAGACTCAAAGTGGCCAAAATAGTCGTAAGCCTGAGAATTGAGAACTTGTTTGAGAATTCAGCAAAGGAGGATCAAGAAACTGATAAAGAGAAAATAGAATATGAGAGCGATAAACATAAAAAACGACTGGAAAAGCTCCTATAGGAATGTGAAAAGGAAAAGATTAGCAATGACCAATGTGGGTCCATTCCAGGCAGAGACAGGAGTGTTTTTTTTTTAAATTTAGAATACCCAATTCATTCTTTCCAATTAAGGAGCAATGTAGAGTGGCCAATTCACCAACTCTGGACTTCCGGTGGCGGCTATGGAGGGAGACTTCCGGTGGCGGCTATGAAGGAGTAAGTTGCACATTTGGTGGCTCCCGCTCTGGTCGGACTTTTGGACCTTTCCCCTGGACTTTTTTCTGGTTTTAAACAGTAAATTCAAAGGCTGAATCAATTGGACACTGTTTCCACGTATTCGTGTATGGAGCAAAGAACCAGAAGTGCACGAAAAGGCAGAAATAAAAAGTTAGCCAAGAGCTGTGTTGAAGCTGCAGCAGGAGACAGCATGGCCGAGGACCGGACGCCTGGGGTGGCGGCGCTGCGACCATCGGAGCAGTTGATGCAGGTCATCCAGGATGGTTTCGGGGTATAAGCTCAATATGGGGAAGAGCAAGATGTTTGTGGTCCAGGCGAGAGATCAGGAGAGACGACTGCGGGATCTGCCATTCAGAGTGGTAGGGGACAGTTTCAGGTACCTAGGTATCCGAGTGGCGATGGATTTGCGACTAAATAGAATTTGGCCCGGCTGGAGGATCAGATGAAGGAGGGATCCGGAAATGGAATGCGCTCCTGTTGTCTCTGGCGGGCAGAGATTAAACGGTAAAAATGACGGTCCTCCCAAGATTCCTATTCATTTTTCAATGCCTCCCCATCTTCATCCCGCAGTCCTTTTTTCAGCGGGTCAATAAAGTTATTGTGGGCTGTGTGTGACGGGGGGCAAGTCCTCGCGGGTGAAGAGGGCAATGCTCGAGTGGAGTTAGGGGGATCGTGAGCTGGCGCTGCCGAATTTCAGCAATTATTACTGGGCGGCTAACATAGCCATGGTGAGGAGGTGACTGGTGGGGGGGAAGCCGGCGTGGGTGCGCATGGAGGCGGCTTCTTGCAAGGGCACAAGTCTGAGGGCGTTGGTAACAGCGCCTCTACCATTCCCGCCAGCGCGGTACTCCACCAGTCTGAGTGGTGGTGGCGGCCTGAGAGTCTGGGGGCAGTGGAGGGGAAATGTGGAAGCAGAGGGGGCATCGGTATGGTCCCCAATCTGCGATAATCACTGCTTTGCCCCGGGGAGGATGGACGGGGGGGTTCCGAATTTGGCGGAGAGCGGGGATCGAGAGGATGGGCGACATGTTTTATAGAGGGGAGTTTTCCGAGTATGAGGGCGCTGGAGGAGAAGTTTGCATTGGCGGGGGGAAATGAATTTCGATATCTGCAGGTGCGGGACTTTTTGCGGAAGCAGGTACCAACCTTCCCACTCCTGCTGCTAAGGGGGATTCAGGATAGGGTGGTTTCTAGAGGATGGATAGGAGAGGGAAGCGCCTCGGACATATATAAAGAGCTTATGGGATTGGAGGAGACGCAGACTGAGGAGCCGAAGCAAAAGTGGGAGGAGGAGCTGGGGGGAGAGTTAGAGGAGGGCCTTTGGGCGGACACGCTGAGTAGGGTCAACGCGACCGCAACATGTGCCCGGCTCAGCCGGATCCAATTTAAGGTCGTTCACCGGCCCACATGATGGTGGCTCGGATGAGCAGATTCTTTGGGGTGGAGGACAGGTGTGCGAAATGCGCGGGGGGCCAGTGAACCATGTCCACATGTTCTGGGCATGTCCAAGGCTGAGGGGATTTTGGCAGGGGTTTGCCGACGTCATGTCCAAGGTATTAAATACGAGGGTGGCAATGAGTCCAGAGGTGGCGATTTTCGGGTTGTCGCAGGATCCGGGAATCCAGGAGGAGAAAGAAGCGGATGTTCTGGCCTTTGCTTCCCTGGTAGCCCGGAGGCGGATATTACTGGCATGGAGGGACTCAAAGCCCCTGAAATCGGAGACTTGGCTTTCGGACATGGCTGGCTTCCTCTGCCTGGAGAAAATTAAGTTTGCCATGAGAGTCTCTGTTAGGGTTCACCCGGAGGTGGCAACCGTCCGTCGACTTCGCGGAGAATTAATCATCAGCAGAAGGGGGGGAGGAGGGGGTTAGGCTCGCGTAGATTAGGGGGGTAAGTAATTGTAGGACCTGTGGGAGAGGGAGGTGGTATTTGCACTAGGTTAATATTTTCCTTGTTATGTACATTGTTATTTTGTTGCTGTTACAATGCCAAAGAAATACCTCAATAAAATGTTTCTTTTAAAAAAACGGGGTGAGGGGGGGCGGGGAGGCCCCGGGGTGGCACCAAGTTGAGGTGGGGGGGGAGATTTCTGGGGGGGGGGGGAGTAAGGATGTTGTGGCTGTTCGCTGTTGCCATGGTTGTTTTGTGTTTTTCTTCTTTGTTAAGTATATATTTGAAAATGCCTCCAATAAAATATTTAAACAAAAAGAATCCCGCCGCCGGCGAATGGCGCGCCGCCGAGAACCACGCGGCTGGGGAACCGCAGAACCCCGCGCCCTATCTCTCTCGGTACATCCAGACCATCTAACTCGCCCTATCTCTGTTACCAATTCCAATCTCTGCAACGATCCCCATCAATCTCACATTTTCCTCCCACTAGAACCCTCCAGTTCTCTTTACGATCCACTAAACCTTCGCCCCTTCTGATCTGAGTTTGTCATTCAGAGGCTACATCCTATATCCTCCAGCTCCTACAACCCTTCCTATCTCTGTGACCTCCTCCAATCCCAAAACTATCCCTATTTCTCCAACCTCATTAAGAGGTATAACCCTGTTTATCGTTGTAATATTCTTCAGTTCCTACATCCCCTCCACCCTCCATAATACCCGTTAGCTCAACTCTTAGATAGCACATCAAATTACAGCAATCTCCTCCAGATGCTGCAACCCTAAAGCCCCTGCAACCCTCCCTTATCCCTGAAACCACTTTAACCCCCTCCAACCTCTTTTTTTCTGTTAAATCCTCGATGCCCCCACAATGCACACAGTGCTGTAATCTTCCCCAGCCTCTAAAAATACTCACTATTGCTGTATCCCCTCAATTGCTCCCTTGTCTGATAATCCCAATAGCCATAAAACTCTCTCCATCCCAGTTACTGTGTTGAGACTCTTAATACCACCCCATGCCTGTTACCTTCTCTCAACTGTACAATTCTCCCTGTCTCTGTCACATCCTCCAGCCCCTACAACTCTCTCTATCTCTGTAGCTTCCTCCCATCCCTACACCGCTTCCTATCTTTGAAACCTCCTATTGATTTTACACCCCACCTGAACTTTCATACTTCATACAGTCCCAACAACCTTCCCTATCTCTATAATAGTTCCCTCCCCTACAGTAAAGTAAGTCGCAATAGTTGCAGATGACCATAGGCTGCTTTCCCCTTTGAGGGGGAGAGCTAACTTGTGGTGATTTAACCTAACCGTCATGCATTACCCTACATCCCCCACAGCCCTCCCTCTGCCCCGGCATCCTTCTGTCCATATAAGTTTCCCTCTCTGTGTAAAAATTATTTTAGCCCCGAAGACCCTCTCTATCTCTGTAACATTGTCTACCCCACAACACTCCTGAATTCTACAACCACCTTCAGCACCTGTGACCCTCCCTATCTCTGTAACCTCTGCTGTTCTCCTGCTGTGTTCTTCTCCTTTGTAGTTAATATAAACTCCGTATCCTTAAATCTGTCTCATCCGGTTCTGGTAACTTACCGATTTTCAGTAAATTCAGCCTATCAAATACCTCACTGTCAACGTTTAACCCATCAGTGTCTCGACTGCCTCCTTTTTCACTCTGGCTTGGAAACCAAGTTCTTTTTTAAAATAAATTTAGAGTAGCCAATTATTTTTTACAATTAAGGGCCAATTTAGCATGGCCAATCCAACTACCCTGCACATCTTTTTTTGGGTTGTGGGGGTGGGACCCACACAGTCACTGCGAGAATGTGCAAACTCCACACGGACAGTGACCCGGGGCCGGGATCGAACCAGGGTCCTCGGTGCCGTGAGTCAGCAATGCCTTGGACACCAAGTTCTGTGGTAAAGGCAGATACTCATTTGGTACCAGTCGCCCTCCCTTCATGTCGAAATCCCCTTTCAGTTCCATATTCAGCTCCATGCTCCTTTTACAGCTTTGGGAGCAAAAATAGTGAAGCAGATTATTATTTGAATGGGTGTAAATTGTGTGAGGTGGATACTCAGCGAGAACTTGGTGTCCTCGTGCATCAGTCGCTGAAAGTAAGCGCACAGGTACAGAAGGCAGTAAAGAAGGCAAATAGTATGTTGGCCTTCATAGCGAGAGGATTTAATTATTGGAATCGAGATGTTTTACTGCAATTGTATAGGGCATTGCTGAGGCCACACCTGGAATATTGTGCGCAGTTTTGGTATCCTTATTGGATTGGATTTGTTTATTGTCACGTGTACCGAGGTACAGTGAAAAGTATTTTTCTGCGAGCAGCTCAACAGATCATTAAGTACATGAGAAGAAAAGGGAATAAAAGAAAATACATAATAGGGCAACACAACATATACAATGTAACTACATAAGCACTGGCATCGGATGAAGCATACAGGGTGTAGTGTTAATGAAATCAGTCCATAAGAGGGTCATTTAGGAGTCTGGTGACAGTGGGGAAGAAGCTGTTTTTGAGTCTGTTCGTGCGTGTTCTCAGACTTCTGTATCTCCTGCCCGATGGAAGAAGTTGGAAGAGTGAGTAAGCCAAGTGGGAGGGATCTTTGATTATACTGCCCGCATTCCCCAGGCAGCGGGAGGTGTAGATGGAGTCAATGGATGGGAGGCAGGTTTGTGTGATGGACTGGGCGGTATTCACGACTCTCTGAAGTTTCTTGCGGTCCTGGGCCGAGCAGTTGCCATACCAGGCTGTGATGCAGCCTGAAAGGATGCTTTCTATGGTGCATCTGTAAAAGTTGGTAAGAGTCAATGTGGACATGCCGAATTTCCTTAGTTTCCTGAGGAAGTATAGGCGCTGTTGTGGTTTCTTGGTGGTAGCGTCGATGTGGGTGGACCAGGACAGATTGTGAACCCCTCGGAATTTGAAACTGCTAACCATCTCCACCTTGGCCCCGTTGATGCTGACAGGGGTGTGTACAGTACTTTGTTTCCTGAAGTCAATTACCAGCTCTTTAGTTTTGCTGGCATTGAGGGAGAGATTGTTGTCGCTACACCACTCCACTAGGTTCTCTATCTTCCTCCTGTATTCGGACTCATCGTTATTCGAGATCCGGCCCACTATGGTTGTATCGTCAGCAAACTTGTAGATGGAGTTGGAACCAAGTTTTGCCACGCAGTCGTGTGTGTACAGGGAGTAGAGTAGGGGGCTAAGTACGCAGCCTTGCGGGGTGCCAATGTTGAGGACTATTGTGGAGGAGGTGTTGTTGTTCATTCTTACTGATTGTGGTCTGTTGGTCAGAAAATCGCGGATCCAGTTGCAGAGTGGGGAGCCAGGTCCTAGGTTTTGGAGCTTTGATATGAGCTTGGCTGGGATTATGGTGTTGAAGGCTGAGCTGTAGTCAATAAATAGGAGTCTAATGTAGGAGTCCTTGTTTTCGAGATGCTCTAGGGATGAGTGTAGGGCCAGGGAAATGGTGTCTGATGTGGACCGGTTGCAGCGGTATGCGAATTGCAGTGGATCAAGGCGTTCTGGGAGTATGGAGGTGATGCGCTTCATGATCAACCTCTGGAAGCACTTCATTACGACTGAAGTCAGGGCCACTGGTCGGTAGTCATTGAGGCACGTTGCCTGGTTCTTCTTTGGTACCGGTATGATGGTGGTCTGAGGAAAGATGTTCTTGCTGTGGAGAGATTGCAGCGAAGATTTACCAGGCTGATCCCAGGGATGGCGGGACTGTCATATGAGGAGAGACTAAATCGGTTAGGATTAAATTCATTGGTGTTTAAAAGAGTGAGAGAGGATCCCATAGAAATTACAAAATTCTAACAGGATTAGACAGGGTAGATTCAGAAAGAATGTTCTCAATGGTGGGCGAGTCCAGAACTAGGGGTCCTAGTTTGAGGATAAGGGGTAAACCTTTTAGGACTGAGGTGAGGAGAAATGTCTTCACCCAGACAGTGGTGAATCTGTGGAATTCGCTAACACAAAAAGTAGTTGAGGCCAAAAGGTAGTTGTGTAATTTCGAGAGGAATTAGATATCGCTCTTGGGACTAAAGGGATAAAGGGATATGGGGAAGGCGGGATCAGAGTATTGAACTTGATGATCAGCCATGATCATAATAAATGGTGGAGCAGGCTCGAAGGGCTGAATGGCCTCCTCCTGCTTCTATTTTCTATGTTACCACCCTGTCACTTTTTAGATGCCAATTGAAGTCTTTTGTGTTGATTTGCATGCTCACTGGCAGTCTCCACCCACAGTATTTTGGCCTCGGAGAAGGCAGTGCTGTGAACAGAATGTTCTCTGAGACCGAGGCAGTGGGTGGTGCGGTCACAGCGGCTCAGGCCCCAAACAGTAGTGACTGAGGCCGAGGCTGTGAGTGGCTCAGTAATGGGATGGGGGGATGGGAGCAGTGCAGTCACAGAGGCCGTGGCCCTGAGCCGAGTGGTGACTGAGGCCGAGGCTGTGAGTGGCTCAGTAATGGGATGGGGGGATGGGAGCAGTGCAGTCACAGAGGTCGTGGCCCTGAGCCGAGTGGTGACTGAGGCCGAGGCTGTGAGTGGCTCAGTAATGGGATGGGGGGATGGGAGCAGTGCAGCCACAGAGGTCGTGGCCCTGAGCCGAGTGGTGACAGAGGCTGAGGCCGTGAGCGGCTCAGTGGTGGGATGGGGGGATGGGAGTAGTGGAGCCACAGAGGCCGTGGCCCTGAGCCGAGTGGTGACGGAGGCTGAGGCCGTGAGCGGCTCAGTGGGGGGATGGGAGCAGTGGAGCCACAGAGGCCGTGGCCCTGAGCCGAGTGGTGACGGAGGCTGATGCAATGAGCAGAGCATTCATAAAGTCGGAGTCTGTGAGCGGTGTGAACAAAGAACAAAGAAAAGTACAGCACAGGAACAGGCCCTTCGGCCCTCCAAGCCTGTGCCGACCGTGCTGCCCGTCTAAACTAAAATCTTCTGCACTTCCGGGATCCGTAGCCCTCTATTCCCATCCTATTCATGTATTTGTCAAGATGCCCCTTAAACGTCACTACCGTCCCTGCTTCCACCACCTCCTCCGGTAGCGAGTTCCAGGCATCCACTACCCTCTGTGTAAAAAAACTTGCCTCGTACATCTCCTCTAAACCTTGCCCCTCGCAACTTAAACCTATGCCCCCTAGTAATTGACCCCTCTACCCTGGGACAAAGTGTGGTGACAGTGGGTGAGACTTTGAGCAGAGCGGGCACTGAAACAGAGGCCATGAGGGAGCAGACACTGAGCAGGCTGTGAGCAGAGTTCTGTCAACAGGGCTCGAGGCCTTGAGTCTTTCTCCCTCACTCTCACTCTCTCTCCTTCTCTTTCTCATTTTTCTCTCTCTGTGAGTGTGTGATTGGAGCTGGAAGAAACATTCACATCGATCATCACAACACAAGGAGGCGTGTAGGGTTAAATCTGTAAACATTGAATTTAATATAAACACCTCTAATGCAAGCTAGATCAATTAATTAATTAAAAACAAAAATGTAAACCTAATTAAAAAGCAAACTTAATTAAATACATAACATTAAAATTTCTATTTTACACATTGTATATCTATGAACAAAGGCAAATTATATCAGTAAACATTTTTAGTTTGTCTACATACAACTACATTTGTATGAAGAAATTGGATTAAACACAAGTTGAATTTGAGCAAATAATCTGTTTCAGTGGAGCGTTTATCCACGCTGCTGGTCTCCCGCTCGCTGTCTCACTGCTCCGTTATCCTCCTCGCTGATCGAGCGATCGCTGCTCTCACCGCTCCGTTAGCCTCCTCACTGATCTAGCGATCGCTGCTCTCACCGCTCCGTTATCCTCCTCGCTGATCCAGCGATCGCTGCTCTCACTGCTCCGTTATCCTCCTCGCTGAGCGACCCTGCAGCTACCCTGACCACCCTGGGGTCTCTGATGACCCGCGAGACCCTCTGGGTGCCATTCTGCCTGGTCCACCCCAGGGTGGCACTGCCAGGGGGCAAGGGGGCCTTGCCCATAATATGAGGGCGGAGGGAGGGTTTGAAGGGAGGGGGAGTACAGGGCAGGTAAGTAGGGGCCTACGGGAAGTTGGGAGTGGGTGATGGGTGGGGGTCCTGAAAGGGAGACGGTGCTCTTCAAAATGGCGGCCTGATCTCTGAGTTCAGCTCCCCAGTGCCAACAGAAATTCTGGGCCTAATCGTCTGGCCTCATTACACCTGTTCTCAAGCGTAATGAGGCCGAGAGATCGCGGGAAAGGCCAAAAACGGTAACCCCGCTCTGTGCCAAACAGTTTGCGATGCAACCGGCCTGCTCCCGTCGGTGAATTCTGAATCCCGCCGTAGCGTGGCAGAAACCAACTATCACCACTCAAGGCCTATTTCCAAACAATTAACGAGAGCCACCTGTCATCCAACGGCCTCCTGTCATTTACCGGCCTCCCCAGCAAGTGGTCACGCCGTCGTCCATTGATACTCCTTTTTCAAAACGTGAACCTGGCGGAAGGGTTTCCGTGTGGAGCCGAGAAGGGGAGCAGCAATCTTTGTGCACAGGAAAGAGACCGGGGGGGCTGGTCTTGCCACCCCAGTGCTCGACGGGGTGTGGGGACCCTCCGCAGGGGTGGGCCATCATGGGAGGGTGGAGGGGAAACTGGGGGGGACAATCCCTCGAGGCACCACCATGCCAACCCTTGAATCCCAATCCCATGCCAACCCATGAATCCCAATCCCATGTGTCAAGTGATTGACACATGCCAAGTGGGGCCATGTAGCATGTGGGAGTCATTGCCCAGCATTCCAATCAAACCTTGATGCCTGGAGGCTGTGTGGGGGTCAACACCACTCACGCAGCAGCCAACATCCGAACACCCAGGGGCTGGGACACAGCTCCCGGGAGATGATCACGGCCGGAGGGTGGGTTGGTGCCAGGGAGAGGGGGGATTGTCTGGAGAGACAGGCAAAGTGTCCGGGGGTCAGCCCTCGCAACCCTCCAGACCCCCGACCCCACTCCCTCATCACCCTCTACCTGGCCCCTCCCCCCTACCCCAGTGCCCTCTGATCCTCAACGTGCCTGGCCCTCCGAGCTCTACCTCGGCGAATCAACTGGCGAGCCGGCATTCGGGGCGGAAAGCACTCTCGGAAATGGCATATTGTGCACATTAAACAACTCTCTGCACAAACATTTTGATGCCTCTGTCACTTCCCTCCGCAATGCGGGCTGACCCCCGGACACTTTGCCTGTCTCTCCAGACAACCCCCCCTCCCCCTGGCACCAACCCACCCTCCGGCCGTGATCATCTCCCGGGAGCTGTGTCCCAGCCCCTGGGTGTTCGGATGTTGGCTGCTGCGTGAGTGGTGTTGACCCCCACACAGTCTCCAGGCATCAAGGTTTGATTGGAATGCTGGGCAATGACTCCCACATGCTACATGGCCGCTTACCCACGGGAACCCACTTGGCATGTGTCAAGTGCTCACTTAACCACAATTGCCAGTTCCCTATTATTGACAGCCTTCAGCCACACAGCCAGAGGCCTCACCAGTCGGTGGGGGTTATGGGTGATCAGTGGGGCAGCCGGACAGGGACAGGGGCTGCGCCCGGCATGCGGTTGGGATCTAAGGGTTGGCATGGTGGTGCCGTGAGTGATTGCACCCCTCGTGCCCCCTCCCATGGCGTCCCCCACCCCCCGCCGAGCACTGGGGTGGTAAGGCAAGCACCCCCGGTCACTTTGCCTTGGCACAAAGATTGCTACTCCCCTCCTCGGCTCCCAACAAAAGCCCTCCGTCGGGCTCCCATTTTTAAAAAGGAGTACCAATCGGACCAGCGTGACCACTTGCCGGTGAATGACAGGAGGCCGTTGGATGACAGGTGGCTCTCGTTAATTGTGTGGAAATGGGCCTGAAGTGGTGATAATTGGTTTCTGCCACACTCCGGCGAGATTCTAAATCCACCTACGGGAGCAGGCCCTGCATCACAAACTGTTTGGTGCCTGGCGTGGTTCCCCTTTTTCGCCTCACCCGCTATTCACCGGCAACGTTACGCTTGAGCGAGAGCATAACGAGGCCGGAATATCGTGCCCCAAGTTAATTTGTGGCAGGTTTTTCAGGGAATTTCCCTCCGGCTCTGCCAGCGAGTTCCCCACTGCTATTCAATGACACTTAGCCACTTTTTCGTGCACTGGGGAGTTTCTCACCGGTTTAGCCCACACTTAGGGCCACGAATGCCACGGGCGGGCCAGGTACAATGGAAAAGTCCATTGTCCTTAGGCGGGATGCTCCAGTCGCCGGGCGGATGTAGCCAGAGAGTCCTGCCCTTCGAGGTTGGGATTCTCCATTGCAAGGATTCTCCGTTCCGCCGGAAGCGCTCCTGCACCCGGGCAGTTCCTGACGGCGTGGGGTTGCCCACACTGGGAAATCCCGTTGGCTGGCTGGCAGACGGAGAATCCTGTGCAGAATGTTTTTAGCACTGGGGAGCTGAACTCCGAGATCGGGCTGCCATTTTAAAGAGGTGCCCTGAACTCCAAGAGAGCTGGAGGTTCCCCACACCCCCACTCATTGGCAATGTCAACCCCACACACATGGACAATACCCCAAACCCCCCAAGTGAAAACACCCCACTCTGTGGTGCTGGGGGTCTCCCCTGCTCAGGCCCCCCCAAGCCCCCTTACAACATCCCTTCCCTTCCGTGACCCCCACCCATCAGCCCCTATGTACCTGCCCTGCACTCCTCCACCCTTCAAACCGCCCTCCACCCTCATTTCATGGGCATGGCCCCTCGCCCCCTGACCCTTGACAGTGCCACTCTCACACTCGGGCACCCTTGAACGGTTTCTGGAGGGTGGCAGTGCCAAGGTGCCAGCTGTGCAGTGCGAATGTGCCCACGTTCCAGGGGAGGGCCAGGGATTCACCTGCATTTAGCTGACCTCTCAGGGGTCTCCGGTGGCCCCCCCCCCAGGGGCCACTCCGCCTGGTCCACGTTTGTGTGGACCAGCACTGATCGTCACCGGCTGCAGCAAATTAGACATGTGGGCAAGACTGGGGAGAAACTCGCCAAAGCCAAAACAACACAACCTATTACTATTCTCAATGTTCAATATTTTTCTACAAATGCACTGAAACAATAATATTAAAAGTTAAAATTCACTTTCCTGTTGGGCATTTCCCCGTTCCAGTCTGGGCCCCTGACGAGTTTAATTCTTCGGTCCTCTTCCCAGCCGCCTGCGGATCCTCTCTTCAACTTCGACCTTCCACCTTCTGACGCAAACTGCCGAGCGTTCAACGATGTTCCTGGTGTCTGAAGCGACTTGACTTTTTTTCAGTCCTTTCTTCACTTGAGCTGATTTGTCAGCCAACCAAGACTGCATTCTCTCAACAGAATGTGTCAGTAATGGTCTCCGAGTACACTGCTCACTCTTAGTGTCATTCGGGAACTGCAAGCGTAAACGTCCGGTGAAATTGTAGGTCTCTGAGTCCAATAGTGATTCCAGGTCGATGTTGTCGTCCATTCCTCTCGCTGTGGTATTGTCCATTATGGCTCCCTCAATGTTGCTCAGCAGTGAGTCATTCTCACCGCTGCTCGGGAATTGCACGAATAAAAATCCGGTGTACCTGAAGCTCCCAGTGTCCGACGAGGATTCTAGATCGATACTGTCCATTTCTTCATCACCTATGAAATTTGCAACAGCTCCAGCTGGGGTATTGTCCACAGTGGCTCCCTCAGTGTTGCTGAGCTGTGAGGCCTGGTCTTCTGGATGATGATCAATGGCAACAGAGGAGACCTCACCGGCAGATCTGTCTTCCACATCACTACTGCCATTGACGCTATTTTCCTGCAGTTCAATGTGGCATTCAATGTCATCAAGATGAACAGCTGGAGTAAGAGATTCAACCATTGGTTCAGGTGCGCTGCTTGTCCACTCGATCATTTTACAGTCTCTCACACCTTCGCTGATCTCCAGGGAAACTCCCAGATCCTGCTGGTCATTCTGGCCGCTCGGTACCAGGATCACCCTCCTCCACAACAGCTGACCTTTGATCTCTGACACGAGGGCCTGGAGGCTCAGCTCCTCTTCTGGCTGTTCGGTTCCAACTTCGATCTCCTCTGCAGACACAACAGCAGCTGAGGTATTTTGACTGTTGACACGTTGTGCCTGACCTCCACCGGGTATAATTTCTTCAATTTCTGCAGGATTCACTTCATCAATCTTTGCGATAGAAACGGAACAAACTGCTCCGTGTATCTTACCATTTGCCCAACAATATATAATCCACGTAGTCACGATCATTGTTCTGAGTGCTTGGATATAATGTTCACTCTTAGCAATAGTTTTCTGTATGAGCAGTTGGCTCAATGGTAAAGATTCTGTCAACAGTGAGTTAAGCTGGGTAACTATGGAAACAGGTTATGCGGGATGACGTAAACAAACATGGTGGGTACAGTGACAACACGGAACTCTGTCACAATAGCATCATACCCGACAGTGTGATGTCACAGGAACCACAATTCCCCAATTTAGAGAATCAAGTCAGGAAGCAAAGAACAAGGGGCAGAATTCTCTGTTTGAGAGGCTAAGTGTAGACACCAGGACTGAATGGGAGGTGTTCCCCGGTCCTGATGGGGGCGTGACTGCCGGAGCCATTTAGGACATGCTAATGTGGCAGCACTCGCACCACGTGGCACTAGTGCAATTCCAAAGCAGGCCCCGAGATTCACGGATACAGAGCTCGAGCTTTTACTGGATGCCATGGAGGAGAGGTAGGGCACGCTGTTTCCCCAGGTGGGAAGGAGGTGGTCACCCGCAGTATGAGGCAGGAGAAATTGGCCCACAACAGATGGGAGAATTCCCAGACAGGCGGTGGGGTGCCGGATATCAGAGTCCTCACCTCCTACGAGGAACAGGCCCTGGAGGTCGCCGGGGCTGCTGTGGACAGATCTGTCATCGACGTTGAGGTCGCCGCAGAGATCCCCGTTCCACCGGCCCTCACCCAGATGACCTGTCACACGTGAGTTGTTAATGCCATACAGCCTGACCCATCCCTCCCACTGACCACATATGTCCATTCTCCTGCAGGCTCCTCATCTGACGGTGCCGGCCCATCCAGGGTGGTCCCCCCCGCCCCCGAGTGTATCGAGACCAATGACCCTCACAATTAGATTACCACTTTGCAGTGGATTGAGCAAAGCCTCACCTTGATGGTTCAACACCGCACTGAAATATATCCAATCACATCCCAGTATTGACTAGCAAGGAAGTGCAACCGGGTCCGATGATGAAAATGGAGTAATGGCCTGTGGCAGTGTGACTGTTCTCAGTGTGGCTCCCACTTCTGAACACTTCCTCCCTCTGTCAGATCTGGACAAGCTGCCTCCTGTCCTAATGACCAAGTCTCTCTAACACACTGCTGCTGCCTCACAGAGCCAAGGACCCGGGTTCGATCCCGGCCCCGGGTCACTACCTGTGTGGGGTTTGCAGATTCTCCCCGTGTCAGTGTGGGTCTCATCCCCACAACTAAAAGCTGTGCAGGGCAGGTGGATCGGCCGCGCTCAATTGCCTCTTTAGTGGATGTTTTTTAATGTCTCTCTAACATTCTCCAACCCCTGATTCTATCCTCAGCTTTTGCAACCCTCCCCATAACTGTAACTTGATACAGAGCCAACGATCCTCAACAACTGCGTCAGCTTCTTCAGCTGTTATTACACTCCCTGGGCGGAATTCTCCATAGCTGACACCAACGTTGGGATCGGCTATAGGGTGGAGAATGGCTTCATAGCCGGAGTCGCGACAGGCGCCGGTTTGATGCCGGTTCACGATGCTCTGCCCCCTCCAAATTGGCGTCATTGGGATGCGTGGCACACACAGTCGCAAGGCCGTTGCCACATCATCAGCCGGCCCACCCGCGATGATCCGTCTCCGATGGGCCCAGTTCCAAACGGCACGGGCCACGTGTGGTCCCAGCGGTCGTGAACCTGGTGTGCCGGCTGCGAACAGTGTCCTGCGCCGCCACATTGGGCCAGGATCCGTGCCGCTGGCCGGGGGCGTCTGCTAGGGCTGGAGGGAGTGGTGGGGGGTGGCCAGGGGGTGGGCTGTGGGGTTGAGGTGGGTGGGTATGCAGTCCAGCACGGCCGGCGGCATGTTTTCCAGCACGCCCGGTGCAGCTTGTCAGCCCTGCGCATGGGCGGCCCGGGACCCGGCCATTCTCCAGCCGGTTTCTGCACGATCCATGGGTGCTCCACGTGACGCTGGTGCTAGCCTCTCCCCGGGACCGGAATCGTTGAGGGGTTCGTGCCAATTTTCCCATCGTCAAAAATCCGCAGATCCTCCGTTGGCACCGGCACTTAGCCTCAGGAATGGAGAACTCCGCCCCCTATCTCTATTACCACCTCCAGACCATCGATCTCTGTTCCCAACTCCAACCACTACAACCCTCCCAATCAATTAACATTTTCACCCCTTGATCCCTCCATTTCTCTTTAAGATTCTCCAAACCTACGGCCCTTCTGATCTGCGTTTGTCATTCAGAGGCTACAACCTATATCCTCCAACTCCTACAACCCTTCCTAGCTCTGTAAAATCCGTCAATCCCTATAACTGTCTCTATTTCTGTAATCTCATTCAGAGACTAGAACGCTCTCTATCTTTGTAATATTCTGCACCTCCTACAACCGGTACAACATCTGCAATACTGTAAGAACACCCCCAGTTGTTTTAAGCTCTTCCTGCTTTGTGTATTCTCTTGTAGCTCTCCTCTGAGATAGCACATCCTATCTCAGCAATCTCCTTCAGATCCTATAACCCTACAGTCCCGACAACCCTACTTACCTCTGTAATCTTCTCCAGCCCCTCCAACCTTCCCTACCTCCCGTAAAATCGTCTAATTCCCCACAATGCACACAGTGCTGTAATCTTCCCCAGCCTCTAAAAATACTCACTATTGTTGTATCTCCTCAATTGCTTTCAAATGCTCCCCTTTGTCTGAAATCCCCAACAGCCATAAACCCCTCTCCATCCCAGTAACTGTCTTCGGTCTCTTAATACCGCCCAATGTCTGTAACCTTCTTGTCAAGCGCCCAGTATTTCATCCTTTATACTCCGTGCATGGTTTGGGTCCTGTTAGGCGGCCTTAAGGGCTCACGGAGTTGGGGGCAAGATGGTTAGAGGATTGGTTAGAATAGTAATCGGAAACTGGGCATATGGAGAGCATTTCCAAGTTGGCAGACAGGAAACGTTCCGTACCACAAGAATCTGCTGGGTCTCGGCTATTTACATTTATATTATTACTTAGAAAAAGAGACAGAGTAACGTATGTGTGATAAACCTCACGAGGACCACGGGGGATCGCTGATTGATCTCCCCATGGGATTTGTAGAATACAAGTTCCCGTGGTGAGTGGGCGGAGGCTGGCCCCACTGGGGTTCGTTCAGATCTTTAAATGTAGCCCCCAGAACCAGACCGACAGTTGCCGATAGTCCAGGGCTGGGATGTTTGTTTTGTGCTGTGATAGCGGTTTTATTTTCAGTTTAAAATGAACCCGTTTGGCCTTTCACTCCGCTCGTCCTGTAATTATTACAATGTGCAAGTTTTCTGATGATACAAAGCTCAGTGGAAAGGTAAGCTGTGGGTGGGTATGGAAACTGCAAAGAGACATGGACAGGTAAATGGAGTGGGCAACAAGATAGCAGATGGAGTATCATTTAGGAAAGTGTGAAGTTATTTACTTTGGTTGTCAGAAAAGAACAGTAATATATTTGTGAAGAGATGAGAAATTTGTATGTTTTGATGTTCATTGGGACTGGGGAATGCTGGGACAAGGAACACAGAAAGTTAGCGTGAAAATACAGCAAACAATTCGAAAGGTAAATGGCATGTTGGCCTTTGTTGCAAGGGAATTGGAGTTCAGGAATAAAGATGTGCAGGACTTTTATAGATAACATCTGGAGTACTGGGTGCAGTATTAGATTGCACATTTAAGAAAGTGTGTATTTGCATTGGAGACCATAATCATCCAATCACATCGTTGATACAACACAGAAGACGGCTATTTGGCCCATCATGTCAGTACTATCTCTCAGAATGGACATTTCAATTAATGCCATTCTCCTGCCTTCTCCCCATAACTTGGCAAATTGCTGCTTTTCAAATAACAATCCTTTTGATTGCATCGTTTGAACCTGCATCACCACATTCTCAGACAATGCATTTTAGACCTACTCTCTGCGGGGGAAAAGATGTTCTCATTATACTTGAATCTTGTAAAACTGTGAACCCTGTGCTATCTAAGTGAATTTTACTTCGATTCACTGAGGGTGGTGTGAATCTTATGGATTTTCTCATTATACTTACCTCACCAACAAAGTGTCAGTAAATTGGTCCTTGTGATGCGGGTCTGGAGAATAGTGAATTGTGAGGATGACGCTGAGCGACTTCAGAGGGACATTGATAAGTTGGCCAAATGGGCAGACACCTGGCAGTAGAACTTCAATGCAGTAAAATGTGAGGTAATGCATTTTGGTTGAAGAAACATGGGGAGACAATATAAGCTCAATGGTACAACTTTGAGGGGAGTGCAGGAGCAGAGGGACCTTGGGGTTAGAACATAGAACATAGGAAAATACAGCACAGAACAGGCCCTTCGGCCCACGATATTGTGCTGAACTTTTGTCCTAGGTTAAGAACAAATTAATCTACATCCCCTCATTCTACCGTAATCCATGTACCTATCCAGCAGCCGTTTGAAGGTCCCTAAAGTTTCCGACTCAACTACTTCCACAGGCAATGCATTCCATGCCCCCACTACTCTCTGGGTAAAGAACCTACCTCTGACATCCCCCCTATATCTTCCACCATTCAGCTTAAATTTATGTCCCCTTGTAATGGTTTGTTCCACCTGGGGAAAAAGTCTCTGACTGTCGACTCTGTCTATTCCCCTGATCATAGAATCATAGAATCATAGAAGTTTACAGCATGGAAACAGGCCCTTCGGCCCAACCAGTCCATGCCGCCCAGTTTTTACCATTAAGCTAGTCCCAGTTGCCTGCACTTGGCCCATAACCCTCTATACCCATCTTACCCATGTAGCTATCTAAATGTTTTTTAAAAGACACAATTGTACCCGCCTCTACTACTACCTCTGGCAGCCCATTCCAGACACTCACTACCCTCTGAGTGAAGAAAGGGCCTCTGGGCCCTTCTGAATCTCTCCCCTCTCACCTTAAACCTATGCCCTCTAGTTTTAGACTCCCCTACCTTTGGGAAAAGATGTTGACTATCTACCTTATCTATGCCCCTCATTATTTTATAGACCTCTATAAGATCACCCCTAAGCCTCCTACGCTCCAAGGAAAAAGTCCCAGTCTATCCAGCCTCTCCTTATAACTCAAACCATCAAGTCCCGGCAACATCCTAGTAAATCTTTTCAGCACTCTTTCCAGTTTAATAATATCCTTCCTATAATAGGGTGACCAGAACTGCACACAGTATTCCAAGTGTGGCCGTACCAATGTCTTGTACAACTTCAACAAGACGTCCCAACTCCTGTATTCAATGTTCTGACCAATGAAACCAAGCATGCCGAATGCCTTCTTCACCACCCTGTCCACCTGCGACTCCACCTTCAAGGAGCTATGAACCTGTACTCCTAGATCTCTTTGTTCTATAACTCTCCCCAACGCCATACCATTAACTGAGTAGGTCCTGGCCTGATTCGATCTGCCAAAATGCATCACCTCACATTTATCTAAATTAAACTCCATAATTCTTATAAACCTCTATCAAGTCGTCCCTCATCTTTCTCCGTTCTAATGAGAAAAGGCCTAACACCCTCAACCTTTCCTCGTAACACCTACTCTCCATTCCAGGCAACATCCTGGTAAATCTCCTTTGCACCTTTTCCAAAGCTTCCACATCCTTCCTAAAATGAGGTGACCAGAACTGCACACAGTACTCCAAATGTGGCAACGTTTTGTACAGCTGCATCATCATCTCACGGCTTTTAAATTCAATCCCTCTGCTAATGAACACTAGCACATCATAGGCCTTCTTCACAGCTCTATCCACTTGAGTGGCAACTTTCAAAGATCTATGACCATAGACCCCAAGATCTCTCTGCTCCTCCGCATTGCCAAGAACCCTACCATTAACCCTGTATTCCGCATTCATATTTGTCCTTCCAAAATGGACAACCTCACACTTTTCAGGGTTAAACTCCATCTGCCACTTCTCAGCCCAGCTCTGCATCTTATCTATGTCTCTTTGCAGCCGACAACAGCTCTCCTCACTATCCACAACTCCACCAATTTTCGTATCGTCTGCAAATTTACTGACCCACCCTTCAACTCCCTCATCCAAGTCATTAATGAAAATCACAAACAGCAGAGGACCCAAAACTGATCCCTGCGGTACGCCACTGGTAACTGGGCTCCAGGCTGAATATTTGCCATCCACCACCACTCTCTGACTTCTATCAGTTAACCAGTTTGTTATCCAACTGGCCAAATTTCCCACTATCCCATGCCTCCTTACTTTCTGCATAAGCCTCCCATGGGGAACCTTATCAAATGCCTTATAAAATCCACGTACACTACATCCACTGCTTTATCTTCATCCACGTTCTTGGTCACCTTCTCAAAGAATTCAATAAGACTTGTGAGGCAAGACCTACCCCTCACAAATCCGTGCTGACTATCCCTAATGAAGCAGTGTCCAGATGCTCAGAAATCCTATCCCTCCATACCCTTTCCATTACTTTGCCTACCGCCGAAGTACGACTAACTGGCCTGTAATTCCCAGGGTTATCCCTATTCCCTTTTTTGAACAGGGGCACGACATTCGCCACTCTCCAATCCCCTGGTACCGCCCCTGTTGACAGTGAGGACGAAAAGATCATTGCCAACGGCTCTGCAATTTCATCTCTTGCTTCCCATAGAATCCTTGGATATATCCCGTCAGGCCCGGGGGACTTGTCTATCCTCAAGTTTTTCAAAATGCCCAACACAACTTCCTTCCTAACAAGTATCTCCTCTCCAACAATATGGCCCCTCTCATTTGTAAATACTGAAGAAAAGTACTCGTTCAAGACCTCTCCTATCTCTTCAGACTCCATACACAATCTCCCGCTACTGTCCTTGATCGGACCTACCCTCGCTCTAGTCATTCTCATATTTCTCACATATGTGTAAAAGGCCTTGGGGTTTTCCTTGATCCAACCCACCAAAGATTTTTCATGCCCTCTCTTAGCTCTCCTAATCCCTTTCTTCAGTTCTCTCCTGGCTATCTTGTATCCTTCCAGCGCCCTGTCTGAACCTTGTTTCCTTAGCCTTACATAAGTATCCTTCTTCCTCTTAACAAGACATTCAACCTCTCTTGTCAACCATGGTTCCCTCACTCGTCTATCTCTTCCCTGCCTGACAGGGACATACATATCAAGGACACGTAGTATCTGTTCCTTGAACAAGTTCCACATTTCAATTGTGTGCTTCCCTGACAGCCCATGTTCCCAACTTATGCACTTCAGTTCTTGTTTGACAGCATCGTATTTACCCTTCCCACAATTATAAACCTTGCCCTGTTGCACACACCTATCCCTCTCCATTATTAAAGTGAAAGTCACAGAATTGTGGCTACTATCGCCAAAATGCTCCCCCACTAACAAATCTATCACTTGCCCTGGTTCATTACAAAGTACCAAATCCAATATGGCCTCTCCTCTGGTCGGACAATCTACATACTGTGTGAGAAAAGCTTCCTGGACACACTGCATAATCACCACCCCATCCAAACTATTTGATCTAAAGAGTTTCCACTCAATTTTTTGGAAGTTGAAGTCACCCATGACTACTACCCTGTGACTTCTGCATCTTTCCAAAATCTGTTTCCCAATCTGTTCCTCCACATCTCTGCTGCTATTGGGGGGCTATAGAAAACTCCCAACAAGGTGACTGCTCCTTTCCTATTTCTGACTTCAACCCATACTACCTCAGTAGGCAGATCCTCCTCCAACTGCCTTTCTGCAGCTGTTATACTATCTCTAATTAACAATGCCATCCCCCTAATCTTATTGAAACATCTATAACCAGGAACCTCCAACAACCATATCTGCCCCTCTTCTATCCAGGTTTCCGTGATGGCCACCACATCGTAGTCCCAAGTACCGATCCATGCCTTAAGTTCACCCACCTTATTCCTGATGCTCCTTGCATTGAAGTATACACACTTCAACCCATCTCCGTGCCTGCAAGTACTCTCCTTTGTCAGTGTTACCTTCCCCACTGCCTCACTACATGCTTTGGCGTCCTGAACATCGGCTACCTTAGTTGCTGGACTACAAATCCGGTTCCCATTCCCCTGCCAAATTAGTTTAAACCCTCCCGAAGAGTACTAGAAAACCTCCATCCCAGGATATTGGTGCCCCTCTGGTTCAGATGCAACCCGTCCTGCTTGTACAGGTCCCACCTTCCCCAGAATGTACTCCAATTATCCAAATACCTGAAGCCCTCCCTCTTACACCATTCCTGCAGCCACGTGTTCAACTGCACTCTCTCCCTATTCCTAGCCTCGCTATCACGTGGCACCGGCAACAAACCAGAGATGACAACTCTGTCTGTCCTGGCTTTTAACTTCCAGCCTAACTCCCTAAACTTGTTTGTTACATCCACACCCCTTTTCCTACCTTCGTCGTTGGTACCAATGTGCACCACGACTTCTGGCTGCTCCCCCTCCCCCTTAAGGATCCTGAAGGCACGATCCGAGACGTCATGGACCCTGGCACCCGGGAGGCAACAAACCATCCGAGAGTCTCTCCCGTGCCCACAGAACCACCTGTCTGTACCTCTAACTATTGAGTCCCCTATAACTACTGCTCTCCTAATATCTCCCCTTCCCTTCTGAGCCCCAGAACCGGACCTCGTGCCAGAGACCCGGTCACTGCAGCCTACCCCTGCTAGGTAATACCCCCCAACTGTATCCAAAGCGGTATACTTATTGTTGAGAGGAACGACCACAGGGGATCCCTGCACTGACTGCTTCCTCCTCTTCCCACCTCGAACTGTTACCCAGCTACCTTTGTTCTCAGGTGTAACTATGTCCCTGTTGCTTCTATCTATCATCCCCTCAGCTTCTCGAATGACCCTCAGTTCATCCAGCTCCAGTTCCCTAACACTGGTCTGTGAGGAGCTGGAGATGGCTGCACTTCCCGCAGGTGAAGTCAGCAAGGACACCGGTGGTCTCCCTTACCTTGGACATTCTGCAGGAGGAACATTCCACTGCCCTCGCTGCTATCAACTCTACTTAGTCTCCCAGTAAAAATGAAAGAAAAAATAGCTTACCTGCTCACAGCACTGAGTCTTTTTTTTTTAGGTTAGAGGAGGCGGGAGGGTGGGAGACACTACACATGTAATGTCTCTGGTTTCCTCACCTTTCAAATTTATTGGGTAATACAACCTTCCCAGGTCTCCCCACGGCCGACTTCCGGTTTCCTGCTCCGAAAAAGTAAGTTAAAAATCAAAAACTGAGCTTAGCTTCCAGCTCTCCCCTCCAAAAATCGCTCCCTTCTCTGCCCGCTCCGCTGGAAGAATGAGCTTCCAGCTCATTCAAGTCCATAATTCTCTGAAGGTGGCAAGGCAGGTTGAAACAGGTATTAAGAAGGCTTATAGCTGGTGCGGCGCATGGGCTAGAGGCGGGCCCAAGAAAGGGAATGGCTGACCAGCCCCTTTGCCCCTTTTTTTGGGGGGGGCCCTTTGCCCCCCAACTAGGCTGGTCACCTGGAATGTCCGAGGGCTAAATGGGCCGGTAAAGAGGGCACGTGTGTTTGCGCACCTGAGGAGACTGAAGGTGGACGTGGTGATGCTGCAGGAGACACATCTTAAAGTAGTGGATCAGGTCAGGTTGAGGAAAGGTTGGGTTATCAGGTTTTCCACTCGGGGCTGGATTCAAAGACAAGAGGGGCTACGATTCTGATTAACAAGCGGGTGGCATTTGAGGTGGGGAGGATAGTCTCGGATGTGGGAGGCCGATATATCATGGTTAGTGGCAAGCTGCACGGGATGAAGGTAGTGCTGGTCAACGTATACGCGCCACATTGGGACGATGGGGATTTTATAAAGAGGGTGCTGGGGAAGATTCCAGACCTGGAATCGCACAGGCTGATTATGGGTGGGGATTTCAACACGGTTATTGATCCAGGCCTGGATCGGTCATGCTCGAGAACGGGCAAGGTGCCAGCAATGGCAAAGGAGCTGAAAGGGTTCATGGAGCAGATGGGGGGGGATCCATGGAGATTTAGGCAGCCGAGGGCCAAGGAATTTTCTTCTTTCCCCCACGTACATGGGGTGTATTCCCGAATAGATTTCTTTGTTGTGGGCAGGGCTCTGATGGCGGGGGTGGTGGACACGGGTTATTCAGCGATTACGATCTCAGACCATGCTCCGCACTGGATGGACAGGTCACTATGGATAGCAAGCAGCGCCCGCAATGGAGGTTGGATGTGGGGCTGTTGGTGTGCGAGAGGTTGAGGAAGTGCATGCTGAACTACCTGCAGGTAAACGACACGGGGGAGGTCTCAGCAGCGGTGTTCTGGGAAGCGCTGAAGGCAGTGGTGAGCTGATCTCGATCCGGGCTCACAGGGACAGGACGGATAGGGCAGAAACGGATCGACTGGTAAAAGAGATTCTGCGAGTGGATAGGAGGCATGCGGAGGCTCCAGAGGTAGGGCTGTTAAGGGAACGCCGGAGGCTGCAGGCGGAATTTGGTTTGTTCACCGCAGGAAGGGCAGTGGAGCAGCTCAGAAAGGCGAAGGGGGTGATTTATGAGCACAGGGAGAAGGCCAGTAGGATGCTTGCACAGCAGCTCAGAAAGAGAGAGGCAGCTAGGGAAATAGGGAAAGTTGTTGACGGGGATGGGAACTCGGGGACTCGGCAGGAGTGAGCAAGACCTTTTGTGACTTTTATAGTAGGTTGTATAGGTCGGAACCCCCTGCGGGGCCGGATGGGATGAGGCACTTTTTGGATGGGTTGACTTCCCCGAAGGTGGATGGGGAGCTGGTAGAAGGGCTGGGGGCCCCGATCAGGCTGGAGGAGATAGTGGAGTGTTTGAAGGGCATGCAGTCGGGTAAGGCCCCGGGACCGGACGGGTACCCAATCGAGTTCTATAAAAAGTTCTCCAGAATATTGGGGTCTGTACTGTTGAAGGTCTTTAATGAGGCCAAGGAAAGACGTGTTTTACCCCAGACGATGTCACAGGCCATGATCTCGCTCATTCTGAAAAGGGACAAAGACCGGAGCTGTGTGATTCTTATAGGCCAATAGCCTTGCTGAACGTGGATGCCAAACTTCTGGCCTCTAGGATTGAGGACTGTGTACCGGACGTTATAGGGGAGGACCAGACAGGGATCGTTAAGGGTAGGCAGCTGGGGGCCAAAGTAAGAAGGTTGCTAAACGTGATCATGATGCCCCTGGAAGGTTGAAGTGGTGGTTGCGATGGACGCGGAAAAAGCCTTCGACCGGGTCGAGTGGGATTACTTATGGGAGGTGCTGGAGCGGTTCGGGTTTGGAAGGGGCTTTGTTGACTGGGTTAGGTTGCTGTACCAGGCTCCGGTAGCTCGTGTATGGACAAACAGGACGACTTCAGAATATTTCAGGCTACACCGGGGGAAGAGACCGGGATGTCCCCTCTCCCCACTGCTGTTTGTGCTGCCGATAGAGCCGCTGGCAATTGCTCTGAGGGCCTCAAGGGGCAGGAAGGGGTTGTTCCGGGGTGGGTGGAGCACAGAGCCTCGCTGTATGCGGATGACCTACTGATGTATGTCTCAGACCCAATGGAGGGGATGGGGGAAATTATGGGAATCTTAGGGGAATTCGGCCGGTTTCCGGGGTACAAGCTAATATGGGAAAGAGCGAGTTGTTTGTGGTTCAGGCGAGAGGTCAGGAGAGGCGACTGGGGGAACTGCCGTTTAGAGTGGTAGGGGACAGTTTTAGGTACTTGGGTATTCAGGTGGCGAGGGATTGGGACAGGCTACACAAATTGAACCTGGCCCGGTGGGTGGACCAGATGAAGGAGGATTTCCGAAGATGGGACACGCCCCCGTTGTCTCTGGTGGTCGGTCAAAATGATGGTCCTCCCGAAGTTCCTTTTCGTTTTCCAGTGCCTCCCCATCTTCATCCCGCGGTCCTTTTTTAAGTGGATCAATATGATTATGGTGGGCTTTGTGTGGGGGTGGCAAGCCGCCGCGGGTGAAGAGGGCAATGCTCGAGCGGAGTCGGGTGATGGTGGGCTGGCGCTGCCGAATTTCGGCAATTACTACTGGGTGGCTAACATAGCCATGGTTTGGAGGTGGGGGGGGGGGCGGGGGTGAGCCGGCCTGGGTGCGCATGGAGGCGGCTTCATGTAAGGGCACAAGTTTAGGGGCATTGGTGACGGCGCCGCTGCTGTTCCCGCCGGCGCGGTACTCCACCAGTCCAGCGGTGGTGGCAGCCCTGAGAGTCTGGGGGCAGTGGAGGAGACATGTGGGAGCAGAGGGGGCATCGGTGTGATCCCCAATCTGCAACAACCATCGGTTTGCCCCGGGGAGGATGGACGCGGGGTTCTGAATTTGGCGGAGAGCGGGGATTGAGAGGATGGGTGACTGGTTCTTGGAAGGTAGCTTCCCAAGTATGAGGGCGCTGGAGGAGAAGTTTGCATTGGCTGGGGGAAATGAATTCCGATATTTACAGATACGGGACATTTTGCGGAAGCAGGTACCAACCTTCCCACTCCTGCCGCTAAGGGGGATTCAGGATCGGGTGGTCTCGAGAGGATGGATAGGGGAGGGGAGCGTCTCGGACATATATAGAGAGCTTATGGGTTCGGAGGAGACGCAAACCGAGGAGCTGAAGCAAAAGTGGGAGGAGGAGCTAGGGGGAGAGATAGAGGAGGGCCTCTGGGCGGACGCGTTAGGAAGGGTCAATACTACCGCAACGTGTGCCAGGCTCAGCCTTATCCAATTTAAGGTTGTTCACCGGGCTCACATGACAGCAGCCCGGATGGGGTGGAGGACAGGTGTGCGAAATGCGCGGGGGTGGGGGCGGGGTCAGCGAATTATGTCCATATGTTCTGGGCATGTCCAAAACTGAGGGAATTTTGGCTGGGGTTTGCCGATGCCATGTCCACAGTATTAAATGTGAGGGTGGCAATGAGGACGGGGGTGGCGATTGTTGGGGTGTCGCTGGATCCGGGAATCCAGGGGGAGAGATAGGCGGATGTTCTGGCCTTTGCTTCCCTGGTAGTCCGGAGGCGGATATTGTTGGCATGGAGGGACTCAAAGCCCCCGAAATTGGAGACCTGGCTTTCGGACATGGCTGGCTTCCTCTGCCTGGAGAAAATTAAGTTTGCCATGAGAGGGTCTCTGCTGGTGTTCGCCCGGAGGTGGCAACCATTCATCGACTTCCTCGCAGAGAACTAATCATCAGCAGAAAGGGGGGGAGGGGGAGGGAGGGGGTTAGGTTCGCGTAGGTTCGGGGGGTAAGTAATGGCAAGGCCTGTGGGAGAGGAAGGTGGAATTTGCACCATGTTTATATTTTTCTTGTTATGTATATTGTTGATTTTGTTGTTGTTGAAATGCAAAAAGAAAAACCTCAATTAAACGTTTGTAAAAAAAAAAAGGTTTTTTTAAACTTTGTCTTCGATGTGAGTTGTCAAGTCTTTGACATCTTCTGGATAATGCGCAAAAGCTTGTTGAAAGGGTTAATTTTCCTGCAGAAACAAAAATGGGTGTATAATGGGTGGATACCTTGGAATGATGCCATTTGCATCTCAACGTTTTTTTTAAATGTCACTCAAATGGACTGGGAGTAAAAGTTGGATTGCTGCCAAATTCCCTTATCAAGTGTCTTCGAACAATGTGTTCTCTCCATGGATTTGTTTTTAATCAGGGTTACTTTCCTTAAAAACATCTTACACATTGTCTGAAGTTTTAATTTTCAAGCTAATTTTAAACATTTATTTTAAAATATCAAACACAATTTATTGAACATATGACTGAACCAATCTTGCGCTGAATGAACTTGGTTTTCTGTATATCAATTCATCGATTCTGTTAAAGGGAGTACTGCTAACAAGATTTGTTAATTTCCTAAAATTAACAAAGCAACATTCAAAATAATGACAGTTTTCTCAAGTTAACAGTTCTTGGCAACTTTTACGATACGTGACTTGGGGCGTATCCCTGTAGCCAGGGGGCGGGCCTTCATCATAGGAGACCAGTTTGTAATCATGAAATCTGAAACTCGCAAAATGGCCGTCTTCAACACGAGAAAGGAATTTCATATCTCTTATGGACAGATTTGTCGGTAACGGAGGAGGAGAGGCGGTTTCTGACTGAGGTCTGGGTAGGATCAAGTTTAAAGCTGCAGACAGTTCTGGTTTTAAACCAGTGACAAAATGGGTTTTTGATAGATCTTTTAAATGGTTTACAACCTAGGTGTTGTCTTTATCACTTCAACTCCAAGTTGTTTGGTGCTTAATGGGTTAAGTTGTATTACACTTTGCTTGCCATGAGGCTCGTTGCTTAACCGAATAGGCTTTTCTTGTTTAAAAATCTCACAGTCTATTAAAGCTGCCATGAGAAGCTTTTGGATTGGTGCCAGCAGCATTTTGTGGTTGGTCTCAAGAGTAAGAATTAGGTTTGTTCTGTGGTAAAAGTGTCCTTGACAGATAGTTCATTTTGCCAGACTCCCCCTGTGGAACTTCGATCAGTGTATTCATTGTTTTCATGTCAGTAGCAGCTTGCAATAATATAGGATTTGGTTTAGATATCACTGGTATATCTTGGGCCTTAGTTAAAATCATTTCAACTCTTCCCGTTGGTGTCGCTGTTTGCTTTGGAGAGTTCAGCTGATTTATTAAAGACAGATTTGAAGGCTTTTGAGCTGTTAATTTGTCTGTCAGTAATTTGTTCTGACATTTCATGGTGTCCTTGTCATTTTCCAACATACATTTTTCCTCAAATAACTGGCAATTTTGACTTTTAAGACCATCATTTTCTGATATTAACTGTTGAAGTTTGGATTCTGAGTCAGTATCTTTCTTTTGGAGTTCATCAATTTGAAATGATTGTTGTTGAACTTTAAAGGTTTCATTTTCCAATAATGTTTTAATCTGATCACATTGTTCAAGTTTAGATTTTGCATCGCATAATTCTTCAACAACTGCTGCTAGTTGGTCTTTAGTGAACTTAAGGTCATGATCGAATTTAGCTTTTGCGATTGTCTCTTGATGTTTTTGGAGTTGTGCCATTACTGCAAAAGACCATTTCATACGTTTTCCTCCATTTAAACGTGTGGTTTTTCCCCATGCCTTCTTGATATTATCAAGGGACCACTGTCCTATGGGGATATCATATTTTGATTCAATCTTTCTTGCAACTTCAGACAGTCCATATTATCGACAAATCAAAGATCTAAGATCACCCAATATATCGTCAATAGAGACATCCGGTACAGCGCGACCTCCCTTGGACATTGTGGGAACCTGTTCTCTACCATTTGAAGGTCCTGAATCTATTTTAGGAGTCATGTCTGCCATAAACTCAGCCTTACTTTTTGGTCGCCAACTATGTTTGTGTATCTGTGTCCACTAGCCCGACTATTCTTTCAGTCCTGTTTTATTTTAGTTTCAACGACCAGCACCCGACTGAATTAACACAGTCTATAAAAAGGTCCTTTCTAGGGGTCGAAGCACTGCTTGAGGCGGCTTTAAGACTTTTAATGGGTGAAAAAGATATTTCTTACCGCAGTCTAGCCGTTTTTATTTGGGTCTTCCGTCCTTCTGGTCTTTCTTCAGTCTTCTGATTTCATCCTGGCTGGCTCCTCCCCTTTTGCCAAACGACGCCAGTTGTAGAGACCTACCATGTGGATTTAGTGGCACTTGCGACACTAAAACTCAGTAGAAATTTGAGTTAAAATTTATTGGGTGCAAACAAGAATCGTTTATTGCCTCTATTTGTTTACAATTGAGAACCACTTAAATCTTATTCTCTAATAAGTCCGGCTAGCAAAAAGGACTTAAAAAGAAGCAACTTGTACACAATGTAACTTTGAAATAATACAGAAATGGTTTCTTGCTTACGGCAAATCAGTTTGCATTTACTTCAACAGTTAGAGTGGAAAAGTGAAAGTATAGAGACAGCGAATAATTTAGATCAAAGTATAGATGATTCATGAATAAAGATGGCCATACGGACCCGCACGGTTATACAAAATCATATCAGTCTTTAGCCATCTACACCCCTATGTAATCCCAATTGGTTTAGGTTAGAATCAAATGAGTTTGATTTGACGATTAGCTGTCAATCTTCAATGTGCAACATTAGCTTTAAATGTTTCATATCTGAATACTTGTGTATGTTATGGAATGCGATTCTGTGCTATTATCACAACCAGTTTAAACTAGACTTAGAATAATAGAATTTACAGTGCAGAAGGAGGCCATTCGGCCCATCGAGTCTGCACCGGCTCTTGGAAAGAGCACCCAACCCAAGGTCAACACCTCCACCCTATCCCCATAACCCAGAAACCCCACCCAACACTAACGGCAATTTTGGACACTAAGGGCATTTTATCATGGCCAATCCACCTAACCTGCACATCTTTGGACTGTGGAAGGAAACCGGAGCACCCGGAGGAAACCCACGCACACCGGGGAGGATGTGCAGACTCCGCACAGACAGTGACCCAAGCCGGAATCGAACCTGGGACTCTGGAGCTCTGAAGCAATTGTGCTGTCCGCAATGCTACCGTGCTGCCCTCGCTATTTTGCACATTGTGGACACTAGTGTCAGACTTCTGCTGACTTTGCTATTTTGCACATTGTGGACACTAGTGTCCGACTTCTGCTGACTTTGCTATTTTGCACATTGTGGACACGAGTGTCAGACATCTGCTGACTTTGCTATTTTGCACATTGTGGACACTAGTGCCTGCCCTGTCCCTGGAATGATATCTGGTACGACTTGTGTTTTAATGTCACACTGTCTTACAAATGTATTTGTTAGAACAATGGAGCTCAGTAAAAGTGCTGTTTTGATCAATAATGGAATTATGCTGTGTCGTGCTGTTTTGTGTCTCTGTTCTGTTGAAGCTATATGTTTTGAGATGACCTGAGGTTATGAGTGTTGAAATCCTTAATTTAAAATGGGTATTTAAAACTGGGGCTTAATATTAACGTTAAATAGCTATCTTTTAACTATCAGGTGTATTAGAAAATAGTTGGTTTCTACAGAAGCCATGTTAAACTCTAACGTGTGACGAGATCTTTATTTCAGAAATAAATACTGTATAAACGTGAATGCTTCGACGCTGCTGAGTGAGCATTAATTGTTGAAATAAATAAATTCTTCAATAATTTTGACAAGAAAGAGAACATTAAATTGTGCCAATGTCTGGCTCAACCACAAGGCTATTTGTTGAATCCAATCAAGATGAGTAAGAAATAAAGCTATTGTCTTTCACAAACTGTCTTTTTGAATCAGTGTACCTTGGAGTGACCAAATATATTAATTAAAGATTACTGTTTTATTTAGCCACCAATCAGTAACAGATGATTGATCCTTAATTCAGTTACAATGAATGAATCAATAATGAATCAGCAGTTCTCGTAAAAGACTGATTTTTATTTGCTGTAAAAATGCAAAAGCAGGGCAGCAGAGTAGCACAGCGGTTAGCACTGCTGCCTCACAATGCCAAGGTCCCAGGTTCGATCCAAGCTCTGGATCACTGTCCGTGTGGAGTTTGCACATTCTCCCCGTGTTCGCATAGGTTTCGCCCCCACAACTCAAAGATGTGCAGGGTAGGTGGATTGGCCACGCTAAATTGCCCCTTTGTTGGAAAAAAATGAATTGGGTACTCTAAATTTCTTAAAAAGCTTAATTGCTGTATATGTAAAGAATGTTTTGGGCTGCATGGTGGTGCAGTGGTTAGCACTGCTGCCTCACGGTGCCGAGAACGGGTTAGATCCCGGCCCAGGGTCACTGTCCATGTGGAGTTTACACATTCTCCCCGCGTCTGCGTGGGTCACACCCCCACAGTCCAAAAAGATTGTGCAGGATAGGTGGATTGGCCACGCAAAATTGCCCTTAATTGGAGAAAAATAGTTGGGTAGTTTAAATTTATAAATTTTTAAAAAAGGAATGTGTAATGAAGGTAAAAGTACTGGCAAGAGAGACCTTCAAGGTCAGATTAACCTCATCATATGATATTGTAAAATAAGGGATTCTATAGAAGCAGATAAAAGGACAGTATGAAACAGTTCTATTGTATTTCTGCCTAAGTTAATGAGAGAAGGTGGTGTCAGTAATTGGGGATCCAATTCAATTAATCTAGTGACCAAATTGACCAATTGTCATGTTATGAGGTAATGGTCACTTTGGTGATAAAAGTAGAGGTTCTGAACGCCTTCCTTGCTGGCCAAGTACTGAAGACTCCTGAGGCCGAGTTCCAAGGAAATTACTCTCAAAGAAGGAGCCAGACTTCCGAGGTTGAATTCCACAAGAATTACTGTCAAAGGAGCCAGAGAGGGTTACTCTTCTACAGACTGATCCCCCACATGAAGTTGGAAAAGTCAATGCCTTAAAGTTCAGTAAACCTTTTTCTTTTCATAAACTTATTTTTGTATTTACTATCCAGAAAATTCTGCCTTTGTCTTAATTGATTTAATGCTGTCCAAACTAAAGTGAATTTATCAAATGGTAAGTTGGGGGTGGCTGAAATTAATTATGTTCTCGATAACAAGATCAGTATCTTCAATTAAAAACATTGCATTTCTATAGCACCTTTCACAACCATAGGGCGTCCCAAAGTGCTTCACAGCCAATTAAGTACTTTGAAGTGTCATCACTTTTTGTAATGTAGGAATCGTGGCAATCAATTTACACACAGCAAGATCCCACACACAGCAATGTGATAATGAGCAGGTGATCTGTTTTTAGTGATGTTGATTGAGGGATAAATATTGACCAGGACACTGGGGTAACTCCCCTGCTCTTCTTCAAAATAGTGCCCGTGGGATCTCTAACATCCATCTGATAGGGATAGACAGGGCCTCAGTTGAACATCTTATTTGAAAGAAGGCTGTTCTGACAGTGCAGCACTCCCTCAGTGCTGCGAGAAGGAATGTTGGATGTAATTTTTGTCCTCCAGTCCCTGAACTGGGACTTGAATCTACAGCCTTCTGACTCAGAGGTGAGAAAACTGCCCACTTAGCACGGCTGATACTATAGACAATACAAAGTTAGAAAGTGAAAGCTACCCTTTAAAGCCCCCATCCTTTGCCTCCAGTGCCTAAATGTAATAATAAAAACCCCAGTATAAATAACATGGATTTGACTGACAAATGTTGAGGTATTGTTTTCGAGTCACAAGGTTTGACTTCCCATTTGAGCCTCGGGCACCTTTCTGTCTCTCTGTTGCTCATGTCAATGACAGACAGCGATGGAGCTGAGGGCTGAATTTAACTGAGAATAACGCTCCAGTTGGCAAACTCCCATGAACAAAGAACAAAGAAATGTACAGCACAGGAACAGGCCCTTCGGCCCTCCAAGCCCGTGCCGACCATGCTGCCCGACTAAACTACAATCTTCTACACTTCCTGGGTCCGTATCCTTCTATTCCCATCCTATTCATATATTTGTCAAGATGCCCCTTAAATGTCCCTATCGTCCCTGCTTCCACTACCTCCTCCGGTAGCGAGTTCCAGGCACCCACTACCCTCTGCGTAAAAAACTTGCCTTGTACATCTACTCTAAACCTTGCCCCTCTCACCTTAAACCTATGCCCCCTAGTAATTGACCCCTCTACCCTGGGGAAAAGCCTCTGACTATCCACTCTGTCTATGCCCCTCATAATTTTGTATACCTCTATCAGGTCTCCCCTCAACCTCAAACAATTTATGTAAAGGGCTAAATCCAGATTTAGAGAAGACAGATTTTTAATGGGTTGAAGGGTAATGGAGAACTGGCAGTACGGTGGAATTAAAGCCAGGATGAGCACAGCCATGATAGAATGGCAGAGCAAACTGGTTGGGCCAAATGGCCTAATTCTGCTCCTATATCTTATAACTTATGAAAGGGGGAGACATTGATTTGCTCCCAGATGTTGCCCAGAGGAGGAAGTTTTCGTCTGACACTCATTGTCGAACCTCCACATTATGACATCACAAAGGAGCTCGTCCTCTAAACCCGCCAATTGGAATAAATCCGTTCCGCAGTGGCGTCACTGCATTTGAGCGCACAAGCCCGGCGCGCGACCACCACCCCGGGTGCCGACCCCCCGCCCCCCCCCCCCCCCGTCTGTTCCCTCTTCCCCCAGCGCATCTTCGAGACGGTTTCCAGGCAACCAGCTGACAGCTCCGGCCAGAGCGAGAAGCCCCTCCCCTAATCCAGGACTGCGCATGTCTCGGGGTGAGGGAAATCTGCGCATGTGCAGGGTGAGCTCAATCCCGCTGATTTTACCGCTGACTTGTGCCCAATGGGAAGATAGGAGGACCGGAAGGACTCTGTTTCTCCGCCAATCAGAGCTCCCCCATTGTCTCAATGCGGAAGCTGGACATGGAGGTTTCTGCCGAGCAAAGCTGTTGTTCCTCCAACCCTGAATGAGCTTGAGCCGCACACAGATTCCTGTCTCCAACACCTGTGAGTAAAACACTTTATTTTCTCCCCCTTTCCATTTCTTTTCTCATTCTCACCTTCAATTGGTAACTTGCAGCAACTGAAGAAAAAAAAGTGAATCCACGGAGGGTGCAGACTCTGCAAAGCTTGGGTCGGGTCTCTCTCTCTCTCTCTCTTAAAGACATTGACATCCTTTGCTCCCTCAGCTTGACACATTTATTTGTCTGGCTAAAAGGATGGTCTCTTTCCTAATGTTCACAATTAAAGGGCTGATTTCCCCAGGAGATGGCTGACATTTAAGGGGACAGTAAGCAGGGCAAATCCAACTCAGCCAATTACTTCTCTGTGGGTCTACTGTCTATCATCAGCAAAGTGATGGAAGGAGTCATCAAAGTTACTATTAAGTGGCACTTATTCTGCAATAACCTGCTCCTGGACGCTCAGTTTGGGTTCCGCAGGGTCACTCAGCTCCTGACCTCATTACAGCCTTGGTTCAAACTTGGACGAAAGAGCTGAATGCTAGAAGTGAGGTGAGAGTGACTCCCCTTGACATCAAGGCAGCATTTGACTGAGTATGGCATCAAGGAGCCCCAGCTAAACTGGAGTCAATGGGAATCAGGGGATAATTCTTCACTGGTTGGAGTCATACCTGGTACAAAGGAAGATAGTTGTGGTGATTGGAGGTCAATTATCTCAGCTCCAGGACTTCACTGTAGGAGTTGCTCAGGACAGTTTTCTCGGCCCAACCATCTTCAGCTGCTTCATCAATGACCTCCCTTCCATCATAAGGTGAAAAGTGATGATGTTTGTCGATGACTGCACAGTGATGTTTGTCGATGACTGCACAATGTTCAGCACCATTCTCAACTCCTCAGATAATGAAGCAGTCCATGTCCAAATTCAGTAAGACCTGGACAATATCCAAGCTTGGCCTAATAAGTGGCAAGGTACATTTGTGCTACACAAGTGCCAGGCAATGACCATCTCCTACAAGAGAGGATCTAACCACCACCCCTTGGCATTGAGTGGCATTTTCATTGCTGAATCCCACACAACCAACATCCTGGGGGTTACCATTGATCAAAAACTGAACTGGACTAGTCGTATTAATACTGTAGCTCCCAGGGCAGGTCAAAGGCTGGGAATCCTACGGTGAGTAACACCACCTGATGCCCAAAGCTTGTCTACCAGACATCTACAAGCACAAGTCAGGAGTGTAATGGAATACGCTCCACTTTGCTGGATGAGTGCAGCTCCAACAACACTCCAGAAGCTCAACACTATCCAGGACAAAGCCGCCTGATTGATTGCGTCGCCTTCCACAAACATTCAAACCGTCCACCACCGACAAACAGTAGCAGCTGTGTATATCATCTACAAGATATACTGCAGTAACTCATAAAGGTTCCTCAGACAGCACCTTGCAATCCCACAACCACTACCATCTAGAAGGACAAGAGCAGCAGATACCTGGACCTCATCACCTGGAGGTTCGTTTCCAAGTTACACACCACCCTGACTTGGGAATATATTGCCGTTCCTTCACTGTCCCTGGGGCAACATCCTGGAATTCCCTCCCTAACAGCACAGGGATGTAGGGCAGCATGGTGGAGCAGTGGTTAGCGCTGCTGCCTCACGGCGCCGAGGTTCCAGGTTCGATCCCGACTCTGGGTCACTGTCCGTGTGTAGTTTGCACACTCTCAAAGAACAAGAACAAAGAAAAGTACAGCACAGGAATAGGCCCTTCGGCCCTCCAAGCCTGTGCCGACCATGCTGCCCGACTAAACTAGAATCTTCTACTTCCTTGGTCCGTATCTCTCTATTCCCATCCTATTCATGTATTTGTCAAGATGCCCCTTAAATGTCACTATCGTCCCTGCTTCCACCACCTCCTCTGGCAGCGAATCCCAGGCACCCACTACCCTCTGTGTAAAAAAAGCTTGCCTCGTACATCTACTCTAAACCTTGCCCCTCACACCTTAAACCTATGCCCCCTAGTAATTAACCCTCTACCCTGGGGAAAAGCCTCTGACTATCCACTCTGTCTATGCCCCTCATAATTTTGTAGACCTCTATCAGGTCGCCCCGCAACCTCCGTCGTTCCAGTGAGAACAAACCGAGTTTATTCAACCGCTCCTCATAGCTAATGCCCTCCATACCGGTCAACATTCTGGTAAATCTCTTCTGCACCCTCTCTAAAGCCTCCACATCCTTCTGGTAGTGTGGCGACCAGAATTGAACACTATACTCCAAGTGTGGCCTAACTAAGGTTCTATACAGCTGCAACATGACTTGCCAATTCTTATACTCAATGCCCCGGCCAATGAAGGCAAGTATGCCGTATGCCTCCTTGACTAACTTCTCCACCTGTGTTGCCCCTTTCAGTGACCTGTGGACCTGTACACCTAGATCTCTCTGACTTTCAATACTCTTGAGGGTTCTACCATTCACTGTATATTCCCTACCTGCATTAGACCTTCCAAAATGCATTACCTCACATTTGTCCGGATTAAACTCCATCTGCCAACTCTCCGCCCAAGTCTCCAAACAATCTAAATCCTACTGTATCCTCTGACAGTCCTCATCGCTATCCGCAATTCCACCAACCTTTGTGTCGTCTGCAAACGTACTAATCAGACCAGTTACATTTTCCTCAAAATCATTTACATATACTACAAACAGCAAAGGTCCCAGCACTGATCCCTGATGAACACCACTAGTCACAGCCCTCCAATTAGAAAAGCATCCTTCCATTGCTACTCTCTGCCTTCTATTACCTAGCCAGTTCTGTATCCACCTTGCCAGCTCACCCCTGATCCCGTGTGACTTCACCTTTTGTACGAGTCTACCATGAGGGACCTTGTCAAAGGCCTTACTGAAGTCCATAAAGACAACATCCACTGCCCTACCTGCATCAATCATCTTTGTGACCTCTTCGAAAAACTCTATCAAGTTAGTGAGACACGACCTCCCTTTCACAAAACCATGCTGCCTCCCACTAATACGTCCATTTGCTTCCAAACGGGAGTAGATCCTGTCTCGAAGAATTCTCTCCAGTAATTTCCCTACCACTGACATGAGGCTCACTGGCCTGTAGTTCCCTGGATTATCCTTGCTACCCTTCTTAAACAAAGGAACAACATTGGCTATTCTCCAGTCCTCCGGGACATCACCTGAAGACAGTGAGGATCCAAAGATTTCTGTCAAGGCCTCAGCAATTTCCTCTCTAACCTCCTTCAGTATTCTGCGGTTGATCCCATCAGGCCCTGGGGACTTATCTACCTTAATATTTTTCAAGATGCCCAACACCTCGTCTTTTTGGATCTCAATGTGACCCAGGCTATCTACACACCCTTCTCCAGACTCAACATCCACCAATTCCTTCTCTTTGGTGAATACTGATGCAAAGTATTCATTTAGTACCTCGCCCATTTCCTCTGGCTCCACACATAGATTCCCTTGCCTATCCTTCAGTGGGCCAACCCTTTCCATGGCTACCCTCTTGCTTTTTATGTACGTGTAAAAAGCCTTGCGATTTTCCTTAACCCTATTTGCCAATGACTTTTCGTGACCCCTTCTAGCCCTCCTGACTCCTTGCTTAAGTTCCATCCTACTTTCCTTATATTCCACACAGGCTTCGTCTGTTCCCAGCCTTTTAGCCCTGACAAATGCCTCCTTTTTCTTTTTGCCGAGGCCTACAATATCTCTCGTCAACCAAGGTTCCCGAAAATTGCTGTATTTATCCTTCTTCCTCACAGGAACATGCCGGTCCTGAATTCCTTTCAACTGACACTTGAAAGCCTCCCACATGTCAGATGTTGATTTACCCTCAAACATCCGCCCCCAATCTAGGTTCTTCAGTTCCCGCTTAATATTGTTATAATTAGTCTTCCCCCAATTTAGCACATTCACCCTAGGACCACTCTTATCCTTGTCCACCAGCACTTTAAAACTTACTGAATTGTGGTCACTGTTCCCAAAATGCTCCGCTACTGAAACTTCTACCACCTGGCCGGGCTCATTCCCAATACCAGGTCCAGTACAGCCCCTTCCCTAGTTGGACTGTCTACATATTATTCTAAGAAGCCCTCCTGGATGCTCCTTACAAACTCTGCCCCGTCTAAGCCCCTGGAACTAAGTGAGTCCCAGTCAATTTTGGGGAAGTTGAAGTCTCCCATCACAACAACCCTGTTGTTTTTACTCTTTTCCAAAATCTGTCTACCTCTCTGCTCCTCTATCTCCCACTGGCTGTTGGGAGGCCTGTAGTAAACCCCCAACATTGTGACTGTACCCTTTTTATTCCTGATCTCTACCCATATAGCCTCACTGCCCTCTGAGATGTCCTCCCGTAGTACAGCTGTGATATTCTCCCTCACCAGTAGCGCAACTCCTTTTACATCCCCCTCTATCCCGCCTGAAACATCTAAATCCTGGAATGCTTAGCTGCCAATCCTGCCCTTCCCTCAATCAGGTCTCTGTAATGGCAACAACATCATAGTTCCAAGTATTAATCCAAGTCTAAGTTCATCTGCGTTACCCGTAATACTTCTTGCATTAAAACATATGCACTTCAGGCCACCACTGTGTTCAGCAACTTCTCCCTGTCTGCTCTGCCTCAGAGCCACACTGGCCCTATTCCCTAGTTCTCCCTCAATGCTCTCACCTTCTGACCGATTGCTCCCGTGCCCACCCCCCTGCCATACTAGTTTAAACCCTCCCGTGCGACACTGGCAAACCTTGTGGCCAGGATATTTATGCCTCTCCAGTTTAGATGCAACCCGTCCTTCTTATACAGGTCACACCGACCCCGGATGAACTCCCAGTGGTCCAGATAACGGAAACCATCCCTCCTACGCCAGCTGTTTATCCACGTGTTTAGCTGCTCTATCTTCCTATTTCTAGCTTCACTGACACGTGGCACAGGGAGTAATCCCGAGATTACAACCCTAGAGGTCCTGTCTTTTAACTTTTGCCCAGCTCCCTGAACTCCTGCTGCAGGACCTCATGCCCCTTCCTGCCTATGTCGTTAGTACCAATATGTACAACGACCTCTGCCTGTTTGCCTTCCCCCTTCAGGATGCCCGCTACCCGTTCGGAGACATCCTGGACCCTGACACCAGGGAGGCAACATACCATCCTGGAGTCTCTTTCACGTCCACAGAAGCACCTATCTGCCCCTGACTATAGAGTCCCCTATGAGTATTGCTCTTCTGCGCTTTGACACTCCCTTCTGAGCATCAGAGCCAGCTGTGGTGCCACTGCTCTGGCTGCTGCTGTTTTCCCCTGATAGGCTATCCCCCCCCCCAACAGTATCCAAAGGGGTATACCTGTTCGAGAGGGGGACAACCACAGGGGATTCCTGCACTGACTGCCTACCCTTTCTGGTGGTCACCCATTTCTCTGCCTGCACCTTGAGTGTGACCACATTTATATAACTGCTATCTATGACGCTTTCCGCCACCTGCATGCTCCTAAGTGCATCCAACTGATGCTCCAACCGAACCATGCGGCCTGTGAGAGCTCCAGTTGGGTGCATTTTCTGCCGATGAAGCCATCCGGGATGCTAGAAGCCTCCCGGACCTGCCACATCTCACAGTCAGAGCACTGCACCCCTCTAATTGACATTGCGTCAATTAATTAGTAAAGTAAATTTAAACGTTTTAAAGAAAAAAGTTATTGTTAACTATATGTTTCCTAGCACTAGATTTCTACTATAAATGTGAAAGCTAAATACAGTACTCTCCGACCTCTGGCTTAGATACCCCTCTAAATTATAATTAAGTAATTATGTTTAATTAGTTTAACAATGCTTAATTTTTTTAATTTCGTGTAGATTCCCAATCAGGTCACAGCTTTTCTGTGATGTCATTTCAGTTTCGCCCCCACACACACAATTTGAAAAGGTAATAAAAGTTAAAATGAATAAAAATCACTTACTGACCTTCCCAGGGTCTCAGATGCTCTCTGGTTCTCTCCCTGCAGATGTACATTTACAGGCCAGAAGAAAGAGAGAGAACAAAACAATAGGGAACAAGCACCATCTCCCACTATGCACCGAATTACCTCACTGCACCAAATTACCAAGTTCCAAATTCCCACTCTGGATATGTCTCACTCCGGCTGTGTCTCCTTCACTTGCGCAAATCCGTGTTTGCGTGGGTTTCGCCCCCACAACCTAAAGATGTGCAGGGTAGGTGGATTGGCCACACTAAATTGCACCTTAATTGGAAAAAAATGAATTGGGTACTTTAAATTTATAAAAAACAAATTATAAAAAAAAAACAGCACAGGGGATGTACCAACACCTCAAGGACTGCAGCAGTTCAAGAAGGCAGCTCACCACTACTTCGGAAGGCTAACTGGGGATGGGCAATAAATGCCGGCCTGACCAGCATTGTCCACATCCCGTAAATTAATTTTTAAAAATTTAATATCGGACAAAGATATGTCTAGTGTTGTTATATGGTATGTATTATATATATTGTTGATGGTTCTGTAATAACATCCATGTATTATTATTTCTAGTTTTGTAAATAGTACTGTACCTACATTATATATTTCCAGTCATATAGTCATTGCAGCACTGACAGAATCCATTTGGGAACTCAAGTCAATGCTGAGTCTCTGTACAGCAATCCAGTCAGTCCCATTCCCCCTCGATATCCCTGTTCCCCTGCAAGCTTATTTTCTTCAAGTGACCATCCTATTTTATTTTAAATTATTGATCATCTGGACTTCCACAACCCTTGTGGGCAGTGAGTTCCCTGTCATGACTACTCCATGACTAAATAAAATTCTTCCTCAGAATTTCCCCATCTCTAATCAGTAAATGTACTTATATGGAGATTCTCTACTCTTATATAAAGCAAAAAAGAGTGGCTAAGGTAAATATTGTTCCTTTAGAGGATGAGAAAGGAGATTTAATAATGGGAGATGAGGAAATGGCTGAGGAACTGAACAGGTTTTTTGGGTTGGTCTTCACAGTGGAACACACAAATAACATGCCAGTGACTGATGGAAATGAGGCTATGACAGGTGAGGACCTTGAGAGGATTGTTATCACCAAGGAGGTAGTGATGGGCAAGCTAATGGGGCTAAAGGTAGACCAGTCTCCTGGCCCTGATGGAATGCATCCCAGAGTGCTAAAAGAGATGGCTAGGGAGTCGATTTCAGCGGGAGCGGTGCGCAAGTGATTTCTGGGACACCTTCACAGGAGCAGGCTAGTCAATTTCAGCGGGAGCAGTGCGCAAGTGATTTCTGGGAGGTAAGTTTCTCCTTTAAAAACACTTAGCTTCACAGGAGCAGGCCAGTCGATTTCAGCGGGAGCGGTGCGCAAGTGATTTCTGGGAGACCTTCACAGGAGCAGGCTAGTCAATTTCAGCGGGAGCAGTGCGCAAGTGATTTCTGGGAGGTAAGTTTCTCCTTTAAAAACACTTAGCTTCACAGGAGCAGGCCAGTCGATTTCAGCGGGAGCGGTGCGCAAGTGATTTCTGGGAGACCTTCACAGGAGCAGGCTAGTCAATTTCAGCGGGAGCAGTGCGCAAGTGATTTCTGGGAGGTAAGTTTCTCCTTTTAAAAAAACCCACTTATTTTCTGTTTTATTTTTTTTCGACCCGCGGACTTCTGGGAAGACCACCCCCCCCTCCCCCAACCAATAAATTCTGGTGGAGAGGAAACCCGAGACACTACACGTGTAGTGTCTCCCACCCGCCCTCCTCCTCTAACCTAATAATAAGACCCATTGGTGTGAGGTAAGTGCCATATTATATTATTATTAGCATTATTATATTATTAGCATTGCGCAGGTCAAGGAGACACAGCCGGAGTGAGAGAGATACAGACAGTGAGAATTTGCTAGTTTGGTGCAGTAAGGTAACCAGGAAAGGTAAGTGGTTAATCTAATTGTGCTGTTTTTCAGTTAAAAGTGCAGGGTAGTGTCTGATGGCTGAAGCTGCCCCCACCATAAACTTAAATTAAACTAATTAATTAATTAGTGATGGCTGGTCATGTGATGTGCTTGAGCTGCTTGATGTGGGAGCTGGCAGATCCCATTGCGAGCTGCAGCGACCACATCTGCAGTAAGTGTTGGCTGCTCGAAGAGCTCCGGCTCAGAGTTGATGAGCTGGAGTCTGAGCTTCAAACACTGAGGCACATCCGGGAGGGGGAGACTTACCTGGACACTGTGTTTCAGGAGGCAGTCACACCTGTCAGAGTAAGTAGTTTAAATCCTGCTAGTGGCCAGGGACAGCAGGGTGTGACTGCAAGTCAGGCAGGTAAAGGGAACCAGCAGTCAGGAACTCAGGAGCCTCAGCCCTTGACTCTGTCCAACAGGTATGAGGCACTTGCTCCCTGTGTGGATGGCGAACAGGGTTGCAGGAAGGATGAGTCAGCTGACCAAGGCACCATGGTTCAGCAGGCCATTCAAGGGGAGTAAATAGGCAAGTTGTAGTTGTAGGGGATTCTATTATCAGGGGGATAGATAGTATCCTTTGTGAGCAGGATAAAGAGTCCCGCATGGTATGTTGCCTGCCCGGTGCTAGGGTGCGGGACATCTCTGACCGGCTTGAAAGGATACTGGAGAGGGAGGGGGAGGATCCAGTTGTTGTGGTCCATGTTGGTACCAACAACATAGGCAAGTCTAGAAAAGAGGACCTGTTTAGAGATTATAAAGAGCTAGGATTCAAATTAAAAAAAACAGGTCCTCAAGGGTCATAATCTCCGGATTACTGCCCGAGCCACGTGCAAATTGGCATAGGGAGGCAAGAATAAGGGAAGTTAACACGTGGCTGAAAGAGTGGTGTGGGAATGAGGGGTTCCTTTTCATGGGACACTGGCATCAGTTTTGGGACAGGGGGGACCTATACCGTTGGGATGGTCTCCACCTGAACCGAGCTGGGACCAGTGTTCTGGCGAAAAGAGTAAATAGGGTGGTCAATAGGACTTTAAACTAGAGATTGGGGGGGAAGGGAAAGTCAGGGAACCAAGAGGTGAAGTAATCAGTGGGAAGCGTAGCTGCTTAGGAATACAAAAAAGCATGAAAAGACAGAACTCAGGAGAGGTTACAATAGTCCCCATCCCACAAAATATGACACAGTATATGGAAAGGCTCAGTAAACCAAGGTCCACCACACTAAGAAAACAAAAAGGGACGGTTAATAGAGAATTAAAGGTGCTATATTTAAATGCGCGCAGTGTACGGAACAAGGTAGATGAGCTTGTGGCCCAGATTGTGACTGGCAGGTATGATGTGGTAGGCATCACAGAGACATGGTTGCAGGGGGTTCATGACTGGCATTTAAACATCCAGGGATTCACAACCTATCGAAAAGACAGAGAGGTGGGCAGAGGGGGCGGGGTTGCCTTGTTAATTAGGAATGAAATTAAATCAATAGCACTAAACGACATGGGGTCGGATGATGTGGAGTCTGTGTGCGTAGAGTTGAGTAACCACAAAGGCAAAAAAACCATAATGGGAGTTATGTACAGGCCTCCTAACAGTGGTCAGGACCAGGGGCACAAGATGCACCACAAAATAGAAAGTGCATGTCAGAAAGGCAAGGTCACAGTGATCATGGGGGACTTTAATATGCAGGTGGACTGGGTAAATAATACTGCCAGTGGACCCAAGGAAAGGGAATTCATTGAATGTTTACAGGAGGGCTTTTTGGAACACAGGAGCAGGCTAGTCAATTTCGCACTTGAGCACCGCTCCCGCTGAAATCGACTGGCCTGCTCCTGTGAAGCTAAGTGTTTTTAAAGGAGAAACTTACCTCCCAGAAATCACTTGCGCACTGCTCCTTGTGATGGAGCCCACGAGGGAACAGGCCATTCTGGACTTAGTGTTATGTAATGAGCCAGACTTGATTAAAGTTCTTAAAGTAAGGGAGCACTTAGTAGGCAGTGATCATAATATAGTCAAATTCAATCTCCAATTTGAAAGAAAGAAGGTAGAATCAGATGTAAAGGTGTTACAGTTAAATAAAGGTAACTACAGGGGCATGAGGGAGGAACTGACGAAAATCGACTGGGAGCAGACCCTAGTGGGAAAGACAGTAGAACAGCAATGGCAGGAGTTTCTGGGTGTAATTGAGGACACAGTACAGAGGTTCATCCCAAAGAAAAGAAAGGTTATCAGAGGGGGGATTAGGCAGCCATGGCTGACAAAGGAAGTTAGGGAATGCATCAAAGCAAAAGAGAAAGCCTATAATGTGGCAAAGAGTAGTGGGAAGTCAGAAGATTGGGAAGGCTACAAAAACAAACCGAGGATAACAAAGAGAGAGATAAGGAAAGAGAGGATCAAATTTGAAGGTAGGCTAGCCAGTAAGATTAGGAATGATAGTAAAAGTTTCTTTAAATACATTAAAAACAAATGGGAGGCAAAAGTTGACATTGGGCCGCTCCAAAATGACGCTGGTAATTTTGTGATGGGAGACATGGAAATAGCCGAGGAACTGAATAAGTACTTTGCGTCAGTCTTCACAGTAGAAGACATGAGTAATATCCCAACAATTCAGGAGAGTCAGGGGGCAGAGTTGAATATGGTAGCCATCACAAAGGAGAAAGTGATAAAAAAACTAAGAGGTCTAAAAATTGACAAATCTCCGGGCCCAGATGGGCTACATCCTAGAGTTCTAAAGGAGATAGCTGAAGAAATAGTGGAGGCGTTGGTGATGTTTCAACAGTCACTGGAGTCAGGGAAAGTACCAGAGGATTGGAAAATCGCTGTTGTAACCCCACTGTTCAAGAAGGGAACAAGGAAAAATATGGAAAATTATAGGCCAATTAGCCTGACCTCGGTTGTTGGCAAGATTCTAGAATCCATTGTTAAGGATGAGATTTCTAAATTCTTGGAAGTGCAGGGTCGGATTAGGACAAGTCAGCATGGATTTAGTAAGGGGAGGTCATGCCTGACAAACCTGTTAGAGTTCTTTGAAGAGATAACAAATAGGTTAGACCAAGGAGAGCCAATGGATGTTATCTATCTTGACTTCCAAAAGGCCTTTGATAAGGTGCCTCACGGGAGACTGCTGAGTAAAGTAAGGGCCCATGGTATTTGAGGCAAGGTACTAACATGGATTGACGATTGGCTGTCAGGCAGAAGGCAGAGAGTTGGGATAAAAGGTTCTTTTTCGGAATGGCAACCGGTGACGAGTGGTGTCCCGCAGGGTTCAGTGTTGGGACCACAGCTGTTCTCTTTATATATTAACAATCTAGATAACGGGACTGAGGGCATTCTGGCTAATTTGCCGATGATACGAAGATAGGTGGAGGGGCAGATAGTATGGAGGAGGTGGGGAGGCTTCAGAAAGATGTCGACAGTTTAGGAGAGTGGTCCAAGAAATGGCTGATGAAATTCAACGTGGGCAAGTGCGATGTCTTGCACTTTGGAAAAAAGAATAGAGGCGTGGACTATTTTCTAAACGGTGACTATTTTCTAAGGGGCGACTTGATAGAGGTTTATAAGATGATCAGGGGAATAGATAGAGTAGACAGTCAGAGACTTTTTCCCCAGGTGGAACACACCATTACAAGGGGACATAAATTTAAGGTGAAAGGTGGAAGATATAGGAGGGATATCAGAGGTAGGTTCTTTACCCAGAGAGTAGTGGGGGCATGGAATGCACTGCCTGTGGAAGTAGTTGAGTCGGAAACATTAGGGACCTTCAAGCAGCTGTTGGATAGGTACATGGATTACGGGAAAATGATATAGTGTAGATTTATTTGTTCTTAAGGGCAGCACGGTAGCATTGTGGGTAGCACAATTGCTTCACAGATCCATGGTCCCAGGTTCGATTCCGGCTTGGGTCATTGTCTGTGCGGAGTCTGCACGTCCTCCTCGTGTCTGCGTGGGTTTCCTCCGGGTGCTCCGGTTTCCTCCCACAGTCCAAAGATGTGCGGGTTAGGTGAATTGGCCAATGATAAATTGCCCTTAATGTCCAAATTGCCCTTGGTGTTGGGTGGAGGTGTTGAGTTTGGGTAGGGTGCTCTTTCCAAGAGCTGGTGCAGACTCAGGGGGCCGAATGGCCTCCTTCTGCACTGTAGATTCAATGATAATCTATGATTAATCTAGGACAAAGGTTCGGCACAACATCGTGGGCCGAAGGGCCTGTTCTGTGCTGTATTTTCTATGTTCTATGTTCTATAAACGGTGACAAAATTCATAATGCTGAAGTGCAAAGGGACTTGGGCGTACTAGTTCAGGATTCTCTAAAGGTAAACTTGCAGGTTGAGTCCGTAATTAAGAAAGCAAATGCAATGTTGTCATTCATCTCAAGAGGCTTGGAATATAAAAGCAGGGATGTACTTCTGAAGCTTTATAAAGCATTAGTTAGGCCCCATTTAGAATACTGTGAGCAATTTTGGGCCCCACACCTCAGGAAGGACATACTGGCAGTGGAGCGGGTCCAGCGGAGATTCACACGGATGATCCCAGGAATGGTAGGCCTAACATACGATGAACGTTTGAGGATTCTGGGATTATATTCATTGGAGTTTAGGAGGTTGAGGGGAGATCTAATAGAAACTTACAAGATAATGAATGGCTTAGATAGGGTGGACATTGGGAAGTTGTTTCCATTAGCAGGGGAGACTAGGACCCGGGGGCACAGCCTTAGAATAAAAGGGAGTCACTTTAGAACAGAGATGAGGAGAAATTTCTTCAGCCAGAGAGTGGTGGGTATGTGGAATTCATTGCCACAGAGGGCGATGGAGGCCGGGACGTTGAGTGTCTTTAAGACAGAAGTTGATAAATTCTTGATTTCTCGAGGAATTAAGGGCTATGGAGCGAGAGCGGGTAAATGGAGTTGAAATCAGACATGATTGAATGGTGGAGTGGACTCGATGGGCCGAATGGCCTTACTTCCACTCCTATGTCTTATGGTCTTATGGAAATTGCAAATGCACTAGTGATAATTGACCAAAATTCACCAGACTCTGGGGTGGTCCTGGCGGATTCGAAATTCGCAAATGTGACACCACTGTTTAAAAAAGGACGTAGGCAGAAAGTGGGTAATTATAGGCCAGTGAGCTTAACTTCGGTAGTCGGGAAGATGCTGGAATCTATCATCAAGGAAGAAATAGCGAGGCATCTGGATGAAAATTGTCCCATTGGGCAGACGCAGCATGGGTTCATAAAGGGCAGGTCGTGCCTAACTAATTTAGTGGAATTTTTGAGGACTTTACCAGTGCAGTAGATAACGGGGAGCCAATGGATGTGGTATATCTGGATTTCCAGAAAGCCTTTGACAAGGTGCCACACAAAAGGTTGCTGCATGAGATAAAGATGCATGGCATTAAGGGGAAAGTAGTAGCATGGATAGAGGATTGGTTAATTAATAGAAAGCAAAGAGTGGGGATTAATGGGTGTTTCTCTGGTTGGAAATCAGTAGCTAGTGGTGTCCCTCAGGGATCAGTGTTGGGCCCACAACTGTTCACAATTTACATAGATGATTTGGAGTTGGGGACCAAGGGCAATGTGTCCAAGTTTGCAGACGACACTAAGATAAGTGGTAAAGCAAAAAGTGCAGAGGATACTGGAAGTCTGCAGAGTGATTTGGATAGGCTAAGTGAATGGGCTAGGGTCTGGCAGATGGAATACAATATTGACAAATGTGAGGTTATCCATTTTGGTAGGAATAAAAGCAAAAGGGATTATTATTTAAATGATAAAATATTAAAACATGCTGCTATGCGGAGAGACCTGGGTGTGCTCGTGCATGAGTCGCAAAAAGTTGGTTTACAGGTGCAACAGGTGATTAAGAAGGCAAATGGAATTTTGTCCTTCATTGCTAGAGGGATGGAGTTTAAGACTAGGGAGGTTATGCTGCAATTGTATAAGGTGTTAGTGAGGCCACACCTGGAGTATTGTGTTGAGTTTTGGTCTCCTTACTTGAGAAAGGACGTACTGGCACTGGAGGGTGTGCAGAGGAGATTCACTAGGTTAATCCCAAAGCTGAAGGGGTTGGATTACGAGGAGAGGTTGAGTAGACTGGGACTGTACTCGTTGGAATTTAGAAGGATGAGGGGGGAATCTTATAGAAACATATAAGATTATGAAGGGAATAGATAGGATAGATGCGGGCAGGTTGTTTCCACTGGCGGGTGAAAGCAGAACTAGGGGGCATAGCCTCAAAATAAGGGGAAGTAGATTTAGGACTGAGTTTAGGAGGAACTTCTTCACCCAAAGGGTTGTGAATCTATGGAATTCCTTGCCCATTGAAGCAGTAGAGGCTCCTTCATTAAATGTTTTTAAGATAAAGATAGATAGTTTTTTGAAGAATAAAGGGATTAAGGGTTATGGTGTTCGGGCCGGAAAGTGGAGCTGAGTCCACAAAAGATCAGCCATGATCTCATTGAATGGTGGAGCAAGCTCGAGGGGCCAGATGGCCTACAACTGCTTCTAGTTCTTATGTTCTTATGTTCTTGTACAGATTTTAGTGAGTTTAGATTTGTTGATCATCACCTTCAGGAAAATTGGGAGAGAAAGTAAGTGAATACAGTCTGTATATTACACACATATTTCATCCAGTAATATCGACATATATCTGTCTGGCAGCCTGCATGAAGATTTTCAGGTCTCTGTGTCCAGGACAGGAAGCAGTGAGCAGGGATCTGTCAATCAGCCTGAATCAACACCTTCAGGAGAATTGGGAGGGTGAATATTAGATCCTCAGAGTGAGAATGGAGGGAGAGTGTGTGGGATTGAAATTTGGAGCATTTCATTGAAAGAGAGAGGAAAGAATGTTCGATAGAAACTAGAATTGTCTGTTCTGAGTTTCTATCCTGTACTGACAATGATTACTATTGTAAAATCTGTTTGCAGGCAGTTCCAACGAGAGGAGTTTGGGCCGATATCTCAAACTAAATATCACGTCAAGAACTGACTGAGTCACACAATTCTTGGGATCATCGGCCTTTGAGTCTATAAGGAGAAATGTTTGTCTATTCTGTCTGCTTCAAGAGATTTAAACATCAGTGTGTCTGGAAAAGCACTGAGACACACACACACACCCGTGTGAGACTGTTACAGAGCACTGACTGTGGAAAGAGCTTTAACCAGTGACAGTCTGAAAAAATACACCATTCACATCAGGGAGAGACTGTACAGGTGTTCTGTGTGTGGACGAGGCTTCAACTGATCGTCCAACGTGGTGAGACGCAAGATCACCCGGACCATGGAGAAACCATGGAAATGTGAGGATTGTGGGAAGGGATTCACAGCCCCACACGAGCTGGCAGAGCATCAACACAGTCACACTGGAGAGAGGCCGTTCACCTGCTCTCAGTGTGAAAAGGGGTTCACTGACTTTTACAGCCTGCGGAGACACAAACGAGTTCACACTGGGGAGAGACCGTTCACCTGCTCTGACTGTGGGAAGGGATTCACTCAGTTATCCATCCTGCAGACACACCAGCGAGTTCACACTGGAGAGAGGCCTTTCACCTGCTCTCAGTGTGAAAAGGGATTCATTGACATTGGCAGACTACGGAGACACGAACGAGTTCACACTGGAGAGAGGCCTTTCACCTGCCCTCAGTGTGAAAAGGGGTTCACTGACGTTTACAGACTGCGGAGACACAAACGAGTTCACACTGGGGAGAGACCGTTCACCTGCTCTGACTGTGGGAAGGGATTCACTCAGTTATCCATCCTGCAGACACACCAGCGAGTTCACACCGGGGAGAGGCCTTTCACCTGCTCTCAGTGTGGAAAGGGATTCACTGACATTGGCAACCTGCGGAGACACGAACGAGTTCACACCGGGGAGAGACCATTCATCTGCACTGTGTGTGATATGGGATTCACTCGGTTACACCACCTGCAGACACACCAGCGAGTTCACACCGGGGAGAAGCCGTTCATCTGCACTGTGTGTGATAAGGGATTCACTCAATTATCCAGCCTGCAGAGACACCAGCGAGTTCACACCGGAGAGAAGCCGTTCATCTGCTCTGTGTGTGATAAGGGATTCACTCAGTTATCCAGCCTGCGTAGCCACAATGTCACTCACACCAAGAGCAGGCCCTTTAAATGCTCTGACTGCAGGAGGGGTTTCAAAAGCTCTCAGCTACTGATGTCCCACCAGCATGTTAACTCTGAGGAGAGACCGTTCAGCTGCTCTCACTGCACAAAGAAGTTTCAAACATCATCCACATTGCGGAGACACCAGCGAGTTCACACTGGAAAGAAGCCATTCACCTCTCACTGTGGGGAGGGATTCACTCTGTCATCCAACATGCTGAAACACCAAAGGGTTTACAAGTTATGAAGGGTTAGATTCTGCTGTTAATCACATCCAGGACTGAACCTGGAGTGGGTGAAAGTGTTTGTCTCCTCGCCAACTCCTGGTGCTCGGACGTGGTGACCCTGGCGAACTACTGCTCCCCGGATCTGGAATACCCAACTGTGAAGTGCCGTCCATACTACCTTCCATGGGAATTCTCTTCTGCCATCATCACAGCGGTCTACATCCCACCCCAGGCGGAAGTGAAGAACGCGCTTGATGAATTGTACACAGCAATAAATAACAATGAAGCAGAATACCCGGAGGCCTTGTTCATCGTGGCCAAGGATGTCAACCAGGCCAACCTCAAGAGTGTACTACCAAAATTCCACCAACGCATCTCCTGTCCCGACAGGGACCCAAACATCCTTGACCACTGCTACACAAACACCAAGGGCGCCTGATGATCCATCCCCCGACTGCAATCGGACCACAAGACGGTGCTCCTTCTCCCGGCATACAAGCAGAAACTTTTTTTTTTTTTTTTTAAATGTTTATTAAGAATTTTTAAACACAATTTTCAACCATACAAACAACCCCCCCCCACCCCGTAACAAAAAGAAAAGAAAGCTCGCATAGCAAGACATAAACATGGCAAGTCAATATGATACAGAACTTTGTACATTGGATTCCTCCCGTACATATCAGTTTTCCGGATCCTTTATGTATTTTCTTGCTCAGATACACCCCCCCACCCCCCCCAAAGAAAGATATCCCCCCCCCCCGGGTTGCTGCTGCTGACCGAACTCCACCTAACACTCCGCGAGATAAGTCTAGGAACGGTTGCCACCGCCTGTAGAACCCCTGCGCAGACCCTCTCAAGGCAAACTTTATCCTCTCCAACTTGATAAACCCTGCCTTGTCATTTATCCAGGCTTCCACACTGGGGGGCTTCGCATCTTTCCACACTAACAAGATCTTCCGCCGGGCTACCAGGGATGCAAAGGCCAGAATGCCGGCCTCTTTCGCCTCCTGCACTCCCGGCTCGTCCGCTACTCCAAATAATGCTAGCCCCCAACTTGGCTTGACCTGGACTTTCACCACCTTGGATATAGTTCTCGCAACTCCCCTCCAGAACCCATCCAGTGCCGGGCACGACCAAAACATATGGACATGATTCGCCGGGCTTCCTGAGCACCTCCCACAACTGTCCTCCACCCCAAAGAACCTACTCAGCCTCGCCCCCGTCATGTGCGCTCTGTGAACAACCTTAAATTGTATTAGGCTAAGCCTGGCACACGAGGAAGAGGAATTAACCCTACTTAGGGCTTCAGCCCACAGACCCTCCTCAATCTCCTCCCCCAGCTCATCTTCCCATTTACCCTTCAGCTCCTCTACCAAAGCCTCCCCCTCTTCTTTCATCTCCTGGTATATCGCCGACACCTTGCCTCCTCCGACCCATATGCCCGAAATCACCCTGTCTTGAATCCCCTGTGCCGGAAGCAGCGGGAATTCCCTCACCTGCCGCCTCACAAACGCCCTCACTCGCATGCACCTGAAAGCGTTTCCCGGGGGTAGTCCAAACTTCTCCTCCAGCGCCCATAAGCTCGCAAACGTCCCATCGATGAACAGGTCCCCCATTCTTCTAATCCCTGCCCGATGCCAGCTCTGAAACCCCCCCGTCCATCCTTCTTGGGACAAACCGATGGTTATCTCTGATCTGGGACCACACCGAGGCTCCCATTGCACCCCTGTGCTGTCTCCACTGCCCCCAGATCTTTAGCGTTGCCGCCACCACCAGACTCGTGGTGTACCTTGTCGGCGAGAGCAGCAGTGGTGCCGTCACCAGCGCCCCCAGGCTCGTTCCTTTGCAGGACGCCATCTCCAGCCTCTTCCATGCCGGCCCTCTCCCTCCATCACCCACTTATGGATCATCGCCACGTTGGCTGCCCAGTAGTAGCCACCCAGATTCGGCAACGCCAGCCCTACTCTATCTCTACTACGCTCCAGGAACCCCCTCCTTACCCTCGGGGTCTTACTCGCCCCCACAAAACCAATAATGCTCCTGCATACCCTTTTAAAAAAGGCCTTGGTGATCACAATTGGAAGGCATTGGAATACAAAAAGAAACCTCGGGAGGACCACCATTTTAATCGACTGTACCCTGCCCTCTAGCGAGAGTGGCAACATGTCCCACCGTTTAAAGTCCTCCTCCATCTGCTCTACCAGCCGCATCAAATTAAGTTTGTGCAGGGTCCCCCAGCTCCTAGCTACCTGGATCCCCAAGTATCGAAAGCTCCTTTCCGCCCTCCTCAACGGTAGGTCGTCTATCCCTCTTCCCTGATCCCCCGAATGCACCACAAAGAGCTCACTCTTCCCTACATTGAGCTTGTAGCCCGAGAAGTCCCCAAACTCCCTTAGGATCTGCATGACCTCCACCATCCCCTCCAGTGGGTCCGCCACATACAGCAACAGGTCGTCTGCGTACAGCGACACTCGATGCTCCTCTCCCCCTCGAACCACCCCCCCTTCCATTTCCTGGACTCCCTTAATGCCATGGCCAAAGGTTCAATTGCTAATGCAAACAACAGGGGGGACATGGGGCACCCCTGCCTCGTCCCTCGATACAGCCGAAAATACTCCGACCTCCGCCGATTCGTAACCACACTCGCCACCGGGGCTCTGCATAGGAGCTTAACCCAACTGATAAACCCCTCGCCAAACCTCCGCAGCACTTCCCAGAGATACTCCCACTCTACTCGGTCAAAGGCCTTCTCCGCATCCATAGCTGCCACTATCTCCGCTGCTCCCTCCACTGATGGCATCATTATCACATTTAGGAGTCTCCGCACATTGGTATTTAACTGCCTGCCCTTTACAAATCCCGTCTGGTCCTCGTGAATCACCCCCAGGACACAGTCCTCAATCCTCGTAGCCAACATTTTTGCCAGCAACTTAGCATCTCCGTTGAGGAGCGAGATCGGCCTATACGACCCGCATTGCAGTGGGTCCTTATCCCGCTTCAAGATCAAAGAGATCGTTGCCTCCGACATTGTCGGGGGCAGGGTCCCCCCCTCCCTTGCCTCATTGAAGGTCCTTACCAGCAACGGGGCTAACAGGTCTACATACTTCCTATAGAACTCCACCGGGAACCCATCCGTTCCCGGGGCCTTCCCTGCCTGCATGCTCCCCAGTCCTTGAACCAGCTCCTCCACCCCAATTAGCGCCCCCAAACCAGCCACCTCCTGCTCCTCCACCCTCGGGAACCTCAGCTGGTCCAAGAATCGTCGCATCCCCTCTTTTCCCCGTGGGGGCTGGGACCTATACAGCTCCTCGTAGAAGGCCTTGAATGCCTCATTCACTTTCACCGCACTCCGCACCGTAGTTCCCTTTCCATCCTTGACTCCACCTATTTCCTTCGCTGCCATCTGATGTGCCAGCATCCGGCTCGCCTTCTCCCCATACTCATTCATCGCCCCCTGTGCCTTCCTCCACTGTGCCTCTGCCTTCCCTGTGGTCAACAGGTCGAACTCCGTCTGGAGAATTCGTCTCTCCCTGAGTACTCCCTCATCTGGGGCCTTTGCATATCTCCTGTCCACTCTTAAGATCTCCCCCACTAACCTCTCCCTTTCACTGCCCTCTCTCTTCTCCCTATGAGCCCTGATGGAGATTAACTCTCCCCTGACCACCGCCTTCAGCGCCTCCCGTACTACTCCCACCTGCACCTCCCCGTTGTCGTTGGCCTCCAGATACCTTTCGATGCACCCCCGCACCCTTCCGCACACTTCCTCGTCTGCCAGCAGTCCCACATCCAACTGCCACAGCGGGCGTTGGTCCCTCTCCTCCCCCAGCTCCAGTTCCACCCAGTGCGGGGCATGGTCTGAAATGGCTATGGTCGAATACTCCGTTCCCTCCACTTTCGGGATCAATGCCCTGCCCAGAACAAAAAAATCTATCTGGGAGTAGGCCTTGTGTACATGGGAGAAAAAAGAAAATTCTCTGGCCAAAGGCCTGGCAAATCTCCACGGATCTACTCCCCCCATCTGATCCATAAACCCCCTGAGCACCTTGGCCGCAGCCGGCCTCTTTCCGGTCCTAGACCTGGAGCGATCCAGTGCTGGGTCCAACACCGTGTTGAAATCCCCACCCATTATCAAGCTTCCTACCTCGAAGTCCGGAATACGCCCCAACATCCGTTTCATGAATCCAGCATCGTCCCAATTCGGGACGTATACATTTACCAATACCAACCCCGCCCCTGCAACCTACCGCTCACCATCACATATTGGCCTCCATTGTCCGCTACTATGTTCTTGACCTCAAACAACACCCGCTTCCCCACCAGTATTGCCACCTCTCTATTCTTCGTATCCAGCCCCGAATGTAACACCTGTCCTACCCATCCCTTCTTTAAACTGACCTGATCTGCCACCTTCAGATGTGTCTCCTGAAGCATGGCCACGTCTGCCTTCAGTCCCTTTAAGTGCGCGAACACTCGGGCCCTCTTAACCGGCCCACTGCCTCCTGCTGACCCCGGCTTCCCCCGCCTTCCCGTTGACCCCCCGTGTGGAAATCCCTCCTCCTCCTTACGCTCCTCCATCCCCCCCCTTCCCTAACGCGGGAAAATGCCTGCGCTTTCCTGAGCCAGCCCCGCCCCCTGTGGCGCAGCTCCTGTTGCGGCCTTATCCTAATTCCTCCATCCTCGAGTCTCACCTCCCTCCCCGAGTCTCACCTCCCTCCAGCACCGACGCCCACATTCCTCATTGTCCCCCCATCAAGAACTCTTCCCCCATCCCCATCCATCGTCCCACCCATGAAACATTCTTTACCCATATTTACAACCCTGTATACAGTCAACATCTCCCCCACATCCACAGTCCCTCAGTTCGAGTCCAATTTTTCCATTTGGATAAAGGTCTGGCGTTTCAAAATAGTGGTGTCGGTCCTGATCAGTGACCCACAGTCGCGCTAGCTGCAGCATTCTGAATCTCACCCTTTTTTTATGCAGCACCGCCTTGGCCCGGTTGAAGCCAGCTCTCTTCTTTGCCACCTCCGCGCTCCAGTCCTGGTATACTCTGATCACCGCATTCTCCCATCTGCTGCTCCGCTCCTTCTTGGCCCATCTCAGGACACTCTCTCTGTCCGCGAAGCGATGGAACCTCGCCACCATCGCCCTTGGCGGCTCGCCAGCCTTGGGTCTCCTCACCAGGACCCGGTGAGCCCCTTCTAGCTCCAGGGGGCTCGGAAAAGCCTCTGCACCCACCAGCGAATGGAGCATCGTGCTCACATATGCCCCGGCATCAGCCCCCTCCACTCCTTCGGGGAGACCCAGGATCCGGAGATTCTTCCTCCTCGACCTGTTCTCCAGGACCTCGAGTCTCTCGGCCCACCTCTTGTGCAGCGCCTCGTGCGACTCCATCTTCACCGCCAGGCCCAAGATCTCGTCCTCGTTCTCGTTAGTTTTGTCCTTCACCTCTCTGAGCTCTACGGCCTGGGCCTTCTGGGTCTCCTTCAGCCCCTTGATCGCCAACAGCATTGGCGCCAGCACCTCCTTTTTAAGCTCCTCCATGCAGCGCCTGAGAAACTCCTGCTGGTCCGGCCCCCATGCTGCTCGATCTCCAACCTCCGCCATCTTGATTTTACCCCCTCGTTTCTGCCGCTGCTCCAGAGCTTGTTTTTCGGCCGTTCCACTGCTAATCCCCTCCATACGCCGGAAGGGGGACCTTACTTCACCTTCCCACACTGGATTTAGTTTAAAAAAAATTCCGTTGGGGCTCCTCCTGGGAGCCCAAAGGTCCGTTATAGCGGGAGCTGCCGAAATGTGCTGCTTAGCTCCGCATCGCCGCAATTGGAAGTCCTACAAGCAGAAACTTAACGGGAGAATCCGGTTAAGAAGGTCGATGCAACGTGACTGCTTAGAGTCAGTGGACTGGTCCATATTCAAGAACAAGGGCAGCACGGTAGCACAAGTGGATAGCACTGTGGCTTCACAGCACCAGGGTACCAGGTTTGATTCCCTGCTGGGTCGCTGTCTGTGCGGAGTCTGCACGTTCTCCCTGTTTCTGCGTGGGTTTCCTCCGGGTGCTCCGGTTTCCCCCACAGTCCAAAGACTTGCAGGTTAGGTGGATTGGCCATGATAAATTGCCTTCGTGACCAAAAAAGGTTAGGAGGGGTTATTGGGTTACAGGGATAGGGTGGAAGTGAGGGCTTAAGTGGGTCGGTGTAGACCCGATGGGCCGAATGGCCTCCTTCTGCACTGTATGTTCTATGTTAACTCTGCAGCCAACCTAGACGAGTATGCCAGCGCCGTCACAGACTTCATCAGTAAATGTGTAGAAGATTGCGTGCAAAAGAAGGTAGTCTGTACTTTACCCAACCAGAATCTATGGTTTAATTGGGAGATTCACTCCCGACTGAAGGTGTTCAAGGCAGGCAACCCTGACCTATTCAAGAAATCTATATATGACCTCCACAAAGCCAACAGGGACTCCCAAGTGACGATACGAAACTAATCTAGAGTCGCAGACTAACGCCCGGGACTCTCGTTGGTTGTGCCAGGTCGTGCACCCAGATCCTGCGCTGACCCACTGGCAGGTGTGTTTCCGGACATCCTCAATCTCTCCCTCCTCCGTTCCAAGTTTCCCATCGGCTTCAAGAAGACCACCATCATACCGGTGCCAAAGAAGAACCAGGCAACGTGGCTCAATGGCTACCATCCGGTGGCCTTGACATCGATCATTATGAATTGCTTCGAGATGTTGGACACATCAAATCCATACTCACAGCATTCCTTGATCCACTGCAATTCACATACCGCCACAACCGGTCCACAGCAGATGCCATCTCCCTGGCCCTATACTCGCCCCCGAAGCATCTCGACAACAAGGACTCCTACGTCAGACTCCTATTCATTGACTACAGCTCTGCCTTCAACACCATAATCCCAGCCAAGCTCATATAAAAACTCCAAAACTTCAGACTAGGCTCCTCCCTCTGCAACTGGATCCTCGACTTTCTGACCCACAGACCACAATCAGTAAAGATAAACAACAACACCTCCTCCATGATAGTTCTCAATTCAGGAGCACCGCAAGGCTGCACTGCCTATACACACACACACGACTGCATGGCAAAATTTGGCTCCAAATCCATCCACATGTTTGCTGATGACACGACTGTAGTGGTTCAGATCACGAACATCTCCACGATAGTCCTCAATACCGGGGCCCCACAAGGCTGCGTACTTAGCCCCCTACTACACTCGTTATACACACACGACCGTGTGGCAAAATCTGCTCCCGCTCCATCCACAGGTTTGCTGATGACATGACGTAATGGGTCGTATATCAAACAACGATGAGTCAGAGTCCAGGGGGGAGATAGAGAACCTAGTGGCATGGTGTAATAACAACAATCTCTCCCTCAATGTCAGCAAAACTAAGAAGCTGGTCATTGACTTCAGGAAGCGAAGTATCGTACACACCCCTGTCTGCATTAATGGGGCGAGGTGGAGATGGTTAGCAGCTTCAAATTCCGAGGTGTGCACATCACCAACATTGTCCTGGTCCACCCACATCAACGCTACAACCAAGAAACATATACTTAGGAAACTAAGGAAATTCAGCATGTCCACACCGATTGCCACATGGGCGGCACGTAACACAGTGGTTAGCATTGTTGCTTCACAGCGCCCGCGTCCCAGGTTTGATTCCCGCTTGGGTCATTGTCTGTGCAGAGTATGCATGTTCTCCCCGTGTCTGCGTGGGTTTCCTCCGGGTGCTCCGGTTTCCTCCCACAAGTCCCGAAGGACGTGCTTGTTTGGTGAATTGGACATTCTGAATTCTCCCTCAGTGAACCCAAACAGGCGCTAGAGTGTGACGACTAGGAGATTTTCACAGTAACTTCATTGCAGCGTCAACGTAAGCCTACTTGTGACAATTATGAAGATTATCATTGACTTTTACCAATTATTACAGGTGCACCAATTTTTACAGGAACACCATAGAAAACATCTTATCTGGCTGCATCACAGCTTGTGTTATGGGCCAGGGTTCAGAAAACTCCAAAGTATATCATGGAGTTTACCTGACCTACAATTGTTTATGGATTTTGGTTCCGACGAGCACAGGGCCTGCCTTTCAGGTGTTATTCAACAGAGGCCTTAAGCACTTTTAATCAAAACAAGCTTTATTCTATGAATTTAGTTCACATTTTTATAAACACACACAGTAAGCATTTTTATCAATTACAAACATAAATACCCCACACAGCTGCAGTAATCTATGTATAACCCTTAATAAATTCCCCCCTTTAACTGTTCCAATTTAATAACAAGATCCCATAAACCAGTACCTCCTGTTCAAAGCTGTGGCCCAGCACACAGCACTCAAGACCTGGTTTGGATGCTCTTGTTTCCTTTCCAAAACAACAGGTTTGAATTCCTTCCAGAAAGCAATTATTTCTTTTCAAGTTATCAAGCAGTCTGGAAACAGCTTTTAAAATGAAGATCGAGAGACAGGCCAAAATACTCCTCTTTCTGAGTACAGCAGCCAAAAATGTGAGAACGAAAGCAAAAAACTCAGCCACAAAACAGCCCCAAACCAAAGCGAAAGTAAAGCCAACACCCAGAGCCACAGCCCAGCTCCACCCACACAATGACATCACTGAAGCCATGTGATAAGACAAAACATTTCTTAAAGGGACACTCCCATGACACTCAGTATGGCAACTGCTCAGCCCAAGACTAAGAAACTACAGAGTTGTGAACACAGCCCAGTCCCTCACACAAACCCGCCTCCCATCCATTGACTCTGTCCACACCTCCCGCTGCTTTGGGAAAGCCGGCAGCAAAATCAAACACCCTCCCACCAAGGTTATACTCTTTTCCAATCTCTTCCATTGGGCAGGTGATACAAAAGTTTGAGATCTCGCAATAACAGATTCTAAACAGCTTCTTCCCCGCTGTTACCAGACTCCTGAATGACCCTCTTATGGACTGAACTGATCTCTCCACACATCTTCTCTACTGAGTAGCACTACACTCCGTATGCTTCACCCGATGTCTACATATTTAAATTGTGTATTTATCATATGTCCTATGTTTTTTCATGTATAAAATGATCTGTCTGTATTGTACACAGAACAATACGTTTCACTGTACCTCGGTGCACGTGAATAAATTTAATCAGATCAAACTTTGTTCATTCTGACACTTGGTGAAGTGGGAGGGTCGGAGGGTTTCTTTCTGCTGGATTGGCCGGTCTCACGACTTTGCTTCCAGTGGACCGATGCTCTTTGAGCCTGGGGGAAGAGCACATTTCCACTGAAATGATCCACAAAGGCTGAAGTACATTTATTTTATCCTGGATAGTAAATAGGGTTATTCCCCCACTACAGGTGGATCTAAAATAAACCAGATGGGTTTTTACAACTATCGACAATGCTCTCATGGTCAGCGATGACTTTTAATTCCAGATTTTTAATTAATTTAAATTTCACCATCTGCATTATCCTGGGTCTCTGGGTTACTGGTCTAGCTATTGTTTTCCGAGATGTGTTTTGTGAGAGATTAAGTCACTATAGCCAATAAGTGAGCTGTTTTCGAGTTGTTTCCTTGACGTCCTGTACTTTCCCACTAACGTACAGACAAAACAGCTGCAACTGTACTGTGTATAAACGTGTGTTATTGTAACTACTCCCAGAGATGCTTCGGTTCGCTGAAGCATTCCCTGCATGTTTGTAATAAAGATTCCCGAACTTTATCCAACTCTGGACTCCGAGTGACATTTGTCCCAAAACAGCCTGGCATCAGGAACAGGATCCACTGACGACTCTGGGGATAAAGCCGTACGGGAGGTGAAACAGAAAGAGTTAGGCAGTTGGACAGAGTTTGGCGTGTGTTCAGAGGTCCCAGATAGGGGTCAGCCAGCATCATCACATCGATGGATCTGCACAGAAAAGGTCCAACCAGGTGGAACTTATAAGGCCAAGGTGAGGTTAGTGACGCGGGAATTTGAAGAAGTCTTAGGAGAGAAAGAGGTCAGAGTGGACTCGCCCACAGCGGGAAAGGTAATTTTGAAATTTCTTTTGCCCTTTTTGTGACATTTTCCCGGAACTTTCAGTCAAGAAACATAAAAGCTGCATTTGCGCTGGGGGATCGCCTCCAGAGGGCAGTGTTTCTGCAACGTCCTACGGTGCCAGATGTAGATGGAAGACTTTGGAAATTCAATAAGTTTGTCTATGTTTTGAACAATGTTTCAAGTGTATGGCACTTCTCAGTTAGATCAGTTTTGTCCAAGTCGGGTTGTCTCTACCTGAAGGCAGAAGCTGCCGTGCTTTATTGGTTCCAAGGCAGGAAACTCTCGGGCATCTTTATGATGCATGTTGATGACTGCCTATGTGGTGATACTCGTGAGTTCCAAAACAATGTTACTGACAGGATCAGAACAACATTTAAGGCTGGAGTCAGGCTTCTGGGACCTTTAAATAAATTGGATTGGAAATCGGGCAGTGTGCGTCTGATGTGACTTTACATCAACAATCTCACGGAGACAGTATGAACCCTGTCACAGTGAATGGGGCCGGGGCCGCACAGAAAGATGAAGGTGTTTCCAAAGCTGGGACTGAGCTGCTGCAAAGTTGAATTGATGAATGGGGCACACAGGCAAGGCCGGATACAAGTTTTGATGTCTTCGAGCTGAGTTCTGTAATGAAACATCCAGAGGGCAAGGATATTTAACAGGCAAACAAAACATTAAAAAATACAAGATGGAGAAATGTGTGCTGAAATTTCCATCTTTGGGTGAGCTGCAAAATATAAAATGGAATTTTTTAGTGATGCCTCACTCGGATGAGCCTGGCTCAGTGTCTGTACACTGAGTGATGTATAAGAATCTCTTTCAGCAGAAGAACAGACAATTCTCATTTTAAATTCAAAGGTCGATGATATTCAGCTCCCATGAATCGAGTGACTCTGTCACATCTTGATGTGATATTTGGTGTGAAATTTCTGTCTGTAACTCCTCCCCTTCTAATATCCTGGAAAAGGAATTTACAAAAGCAATCACTGTTAGTGCAGGATACCCAAATGGAATGTGAAATTCGATCCTATTGTAAGGTCCGGGTTAAGCTCCAATCTGAATTGTAACACTCAAATCAATTACATGTCAGACTATGTTGTGAAAGTTACCTGCAGCTCCTGACTAGTTACAGACCATTCCAGGTACAAGAATATTGTCACAGAATTTATTAAGTTAATTGTAATAAGTACAAAATCACAATAATTAACAAAGTCAGTGGATCAGTCCGTTCACTCTGGATCACCAGCTCTCAGCTTCCAGGTGACTGTGGAGCTGTCTCTTGTTCTGTTGACTGAAGTCTATCCTCTTTCTTCATGTTGTGTTGTGCACCGAGCTCCAGAGAATTGTAGCTCATTAACCCTTTCTAGTATCTACCTCTACGCATGGCTGGTAGTTTCCTGTGGTTCTGATTGGCCCAAGCAGCCCATGATCAGTCCCTGATTGGTTAAATGGGGCACGATCAATGTCTGATTGGTCTCTGAAGGATATCGGTCACCTTGCTGATGTGTGATGTCAGTTTCTCATTGTGGTGTCACTTCCTCATGATTAATATTTGTCAGGCTCATCGTCCTAACTGATGCCTAAAGTCACCCATGATTATTGTGGTACATTAATTACAAGCCTTATTTAATACTTCCTGTATACTCTACCTACAATGTAACTACTGTTAGGAGGCCCATTAACTACTCACACAAGAGACCTTGTAACTTATTATTTCTTATCTCGAGCAAAGCTGATTCCACACCCTGAACTTTCAGGCTAAGTTGATCTCTCAGTACTGAACTAATGTAATCCTTAATGAACAGGGGCAATCCCATCATCTTTTCCGAGCTTCATGCATTCCAATATGTCAAATACCCTTCAACATTTAGATTCCAGCCTTGGTCACCTTTCAAACAAATCTCTGTCATGTCTATCAGGACACACATTTATCTCTATCCATGCTGACAATCCTTTTTTTTAAATTTCGAGTACCCAATTCATTTTTCCAATTAAGGGGCAATTTAGCGTGGCCAATCCACCTAGCCTGCACATCTTTCAATTGTGGGGATGAAACCCACGCAAATACGGGGAGAATGTGCAAACTCCACATGACAGTGACCCAGAGCCAGGATTGAACCTGGGACCTCGGCGCCGTGAGGCAGCACTGCTAACCACTGCGCCACCGTGCTGCCCCATCTGCGCTGACAATTCAGCCAATCTCTGTCAAATGCTGCGTGCATTTTCAATCCATTTTCAGGGCTTCAATAATCCAATAGGGATTTCAAGTGAAACCTCTTTATCCAGCGAGGGGTGAGAATGTGGAACTCGCTACCACAGTGAGTGGTTGAGGTGAACAGCATGAATACTGCATGAACAGCTGTATCTTGACAAGGGAGAAAGGAATAAAAGGAGATGCTGATGGGGGGAGATGAAGAGGGGTGGGTGGAGGCTCATGTGGAGCATGAACACTGACAGAGACCAATTGAGCTGACTGGCCTGGCCCTGTGCTGTAGACTCAATGGAACCGAGACAAATGTATTTATTTTAGATCCACCTGATAAAACTTTTTCTTGGGATGGAGGCATCACTGGCTGGGTCAGCATTTGTTACCCATTCATAATTGCCCTTGAACTGAGTGGCTTGCTAGGTCATTACAGTGGGGGACAGTTAAGAGTCAACCACATCTGTGTGGGTCTGGAGTCACATGTGGGCCAGACCGGGTAAGGATGGCAAATTTGAAATGAAATGAAAATCGCTTATTGTCACAAGTAGGCTTCAAATGAAGTTACTGTGAAAAGCCCCTAGTCGCCACATTCCGGCACCTGTTCGGGGAGGCAGTTACGGGAATGCAGTCCTGGATGAAATTGAGAGCAGAAACAATAACAGTATCCAACCCACATTATTAATTGTGAACTTGTTGGTGTCTCAGCAAGTGCGATGAATTACAAAATCCCTTCCCACATTCAGAGCAGAGGAATGGCCTCTCCCCAGTGTGAACATGTTGATGTTTTCGCAGGCTGGATGAATGTCTGAATTCCTTCCCACACCAAGAGCAGGTGAATGGCTGCTCCCCAGTGTGAACTTCCTGGTGTGACTTCAGGCTGGATAACCGACTGAATCCCTTCCCACACTGAGAGCAGGTGAACGGCCTCTCCCCAGTGTGAACTCGCTGGTGTCTCTGCAAGTCGGATAGCCAAGTGAATCCCTTCCCACACTGAGAGCAGATGAATAGCTTCTCCCGAGAGTGAACCCGCTGGTGTGACTTCAGGCTGGAAAACTCAGTGAATCGCTTCTCACACTTGAGAGCAGATGAATGGTTTCTCCCCAGTGTGAACCCGCTGGTGTCTCTGTAGCGTGGATGTATGTCTGAATCCCTTCCCACACTGAGAGCAGATGAATGGCTTCTCCCGAGAATGAACTCGCTGGTATGACTTCAGGCTGTATAACTCAGTGAATCGCTTCTCACACTGAGAGCAGGTGAACGGCCTTTTCCCAGTGTGAAGTCGCTGATGTTTCCACAGGGTGGTTGAACGACTGAATCCCTTTCCACACTGAGAGCAGGTGAACGGCCTCTCCCCAGTGTGAACTCGCTGGTGTCTCTGTAGCGTGGATGTATGTCTGAATCCCTTCCCACACTGAGAGCAGATGAATGGCTTCTCCCGAGAATGAACTCGCTGGTATGACTTCAGGCTGTATAACTCAGTGAATCGCTTCTCACACTGAGAGCAGGTGAACGGCCTTTTCCCAGTGTGAAGTCGCTGATGTTTCCACAGGGTGGTTGAACGACTGAATCCCTTTCCACACTGAGAGCAGGTGAACGGCCTCTCCCCAGTGTGAACTCGCTGGTGTGTTTGCAGGTTGGATAGACAAGTGAATTCCTTCCCACACTGAGAGCAGGTGAACGGCCTCTCTCCAGTGTGAATTCGTCGATGAGCTTCCAGCTGAGATGGGGCTCTGAATCCCTTCCCACAGTCACTCCATTTCCACGTTTTTTTCCATGTTCTGGGTCTCCTCATGTGTCTCTCGGTTGGATAATCAGTTGAAGCCTCGTCCACACACAGAACATGTGTACGGTCTCTCCCCGCTGTGAATGGTGTGATGTTTTTTCAGGCTGTGTCACTGGTTAAAGCTCTTTCCACAGTCAGTGCTCTGGAACACTCTCACTCGGGTGTGTGTGTCTCGGTGCTTTTCCAGTCACACTGATGTTTCATATCTTCTTAAGTAGACAGAGCGGGCAAACATTTTGCCTCCTAGATTTAAACGCTGATGATAGTCGGGGCCTGATGAACCTAGTTGCTCAGTCAGATCGGGATGTGACATTTGAGGTTGCTGTCTATAATTCCTCTTCTTCTAATATCCTGTAAAAACAATTTAGAAACGACATCACTGTCAGTACGGGATTGGAATTCAGATCAGACAAATTTAGTTTCTCTGGAACATTCTTTCCTCTCTCATTTCCCAAAAGCTGTAAATCTCCATCCCACACACTCTCCCTCCATTCTCTCTCTGTTGTATCTAATATCCACCCTCCCAATTCTCCTAAAGGTGCTGATTCAGGCTGATTGACAGATCCCTGCTCACTGCTTCCTGTCCTGGACACAGAGACCATAACAAATGGGAGCTGCAGTTGGCCATTCGGCCCATTGAGCCTGCTCAACCATTCGGTTAAACCATTGGCCGATCTACCTCAACATCATTTTCTCACACCATTCCCCATATCCCTCAATATCTTTAATATCGAGAATCCTAAATTACCTTGCTAAATTACCCTTAGTGTCTAAAACAAAAGGTTAGGTGGGGTTACTGAGATAGGTGGAGGTGTATCAACCTCTGTCTTGAAAATACTTGATGACTGAGGCTCCACGGCCTCTGGGGTAGAGAATTCCAAAGCTTCACCACATCCTCGAGTGAAGAAATCCCTCTTCATCTTGCCTTTCCCTTAATTTTATGATCTATTCCCCATAACCCTTGACTCCCTCGTCAAATATAAATCTGTCCAACTCATCCATGAATATATTCAATGACCCCCCCCAGACTCCACTGGTCCCTGTGGAAGAGAAATCCAGAGACTAACAACCCTCAGAGAAGGGATGACTCGAAATATATAACGTAGCTACAGCACAATATTACACAACTGGAAATAATAAATGTACTTTATTACTGAACCATAAATAATATATCTAATCTGCACCATATAACAACACTGGACATTTCTCTGTCTGATATTAATTGACTGTCCCCTTAAATGTCAGCCATCTCCTGGGGAAACCAGCCCTTTAATTGTGAACATTAGGAAAGAGACCATCCTTTTAGCCAGACAAATCAAGCTGAGGGAGCAAAGGATCTCAATGTCTTTCAGAATCATAGAATTTACAGTGCAGAAGGAGGCCATTCGGACCATCAAGTCTGCACCGGCCCTTGGAAAGAGAACACTATCTAAGCCCACACCTCCACCCTATCTCAGCAACCCCACCTAACCTTTTTTTTTTGGGACACTAAGGGTAATTGAGCATGGCCAATCCACCTTACCTGCACATCTTTGAACTGTGGGAGGAAACCGGAGCACCCGGAGGAAACCCTCGCAGACACAGGGAGAACGTGCAGACTCCACACAGACAGTGACCCAAGCTGGAATGGAACCTGGGACCCTGGAGCTGTGAAGCAACTGTGCTAACCACTGTGCTACCATGCTGCCCCTAAAAGAGAGAGAGAGAGACCTGGGCCAACCTTTCCAGAGTCTGCACCCTCCCTGAATTCACTTCCTTTCATTTCAGTTGCTGCAAGTCACCAACTCAAAGCCAGAATGAGAAAACAAATGGAAAGGGGGAATCATTGATTTCCTCCCAGATGTTGCACAGAGGATAAAGTTTTACATCTTTTTTTTCTGAACAATTCCACAATGCAAAAGGACAAAGCTGAATTCAGAACAATCAGCAATACACTAAAAATACACCCAGAATACACGCAAAACAGAAACTAATGAATAAGCAATCCAAAACAGAAACGAATGAATAATCAATCCAAAACAGAAATGAATGAATAATCAAACCAAAACAGAAACTAATGAATAATCAACCCAAAGCAGAAACTAATAAATAATCAATCCAAAGCAGAAACTAATGAATAATCAATAAAAAAACAAAACCTGGAGCATTCAAGCCAGTGCACTCCCGCCCCCCCCCCCCTCCCCCGAGCAGTCGCCCCACATAGGTGAAGGGTGTCCAACACATGTATGGGAAAGTATGCATGTGAAAAGCAGAGGACCAAGCAGGCACACCTGTCACATTAGAGGTAAGTGAAAAGCTGGGTCGTGAAGGATGGCCGGTTGGTAAAAATGGGTACCGGGCAAAAAAGTTTGAAAAACACTGACTGTGAATCCCTTCTGCGCACGGAGCAGGTGAATGGTCTCTCCCCAGTGTGACCACATTGATGAATTTCCAGCTGAGATGAACCTTTGAATCCCTTCCCACAGTCCCCACATTTCCACGTATTTTCTATGGTGCGGGTATCCTCATGTTTCTCCAGGTTGGATAATCTATTGAAGCCGCCTCCAAATGGTACAGTCCTGCTGTTCAATGATTTTCAGGCGGCCATCTGTCAGATCTTCTCGTGACATCAGGTTTCAGATTTCTGGCTGTGAATCCTCCTCACCTAATATCCTGTAAAAGGAGTTTGCAAAATTCATCACTGTCTGTACGGATAGAAATTCATGAGAAAAATCCTGGGCCAACATTTCCAGAGTCTCCACCCTTTCTTCCTGGATTCATTTCCTTTTCCTTCAGTTGTTGCAAGTCACCAATTCAAGACCAGAATGGGTAAAGAAATGGAAAGGGGGAGAAAAGAAAGTGTTTTACTCACAGATGTTGGAGACAGGAGGACGTTTCCGTCTGTGTGAACCTCAATCTTCACTCACAAATTGGCTGGAGAAGAGTCCTTCCGGTCGCCCCGGTTTCCCATTGGTCAATCCCTTCTGACAGACGATGAGGGGCGGAACACCACGTGGGGGTGGGAGAGACTTTTCCCTCCAGCCGCGCTGAGCTGGTGTCCAATGGGAAAGGCTGGAAGACCCGGACACACAATGGTCAGTGCGCCGCTTTGTTCCGCTCCCCGCCTCAGTCCCGCACATGCGCACTCCTCATACGAAAATCAGCACATGCGTACCACGCCTCTTCCTGCTCACATGCGCAGTCTCTCTGCCCCGCACATGCGCAGCAACTGAAGGGAAAGGAAGTGAATGCAGGGAGGCTGCAGACTCTGGAAAGGTCGGCTCAGGTCTCTCTCTCCCTTAAAGACATTGACATCCTTTGCTACCTCAGCTTGACACATTTATTTGTCTGGCTAAAAGGATGGCCTCTTTCCAAATGTTCACAATTAAAGGGCTGGTTTCCCCAGCAGATGGCTGACATTTAAGGGGACAGTCAATTAATATCAGAGAAATGTCCAGTGCTGTTATTTGGTACAGATTAGATATATTATTGATGGTTCTGTAACAAAGTACATTTATTATTATTTGTAGTTGTGTAATATTGTGCTGTAGATGTGTTATATATTACCAGTCATCTCTTCCCTCAGAGGTTTGTTAGTCTTTGGATTTCTCTTCCACAGGGACCAGTGGAGTCTGGGGGTCACTGAATATATTCACCGCTGAGTTGGACCGATTTCTGATTGACCAGGGAGTCGAGGGTTATGGGGAACCGGCAGGAAAATAGAGAGAAAGCTGCGATGAGGGATTTCTTCACTTGAGGATGGAATTCTCTACCTCAGAGGACTGTGGAGCCTCAGTCATCAAGTATTTTCAAGATCAAGATCAAGATTGATCCGTTTCTCGATATTGAAGATATCGAGGGATATGGGGGATAGTGTGGGAAAATGGTGCTGAGGTAGATCGGTAAATGAGCTCATTGAATGGTTGAGCAGGCTCGATGGGCCAAATGAACAACTGCAGCTCCGATTTGTTATAATCTGTGTCCTGGACAAGAAGTGGAGAGCAAGGATCTGTTGAGAGAGTGTGTGAGACAGAGATTTACAGCTCTTGGGGAATGGGCGACACAGTAGCACAGTTAGCACTGTTGCTTCACAGCTCCAAGGTCTCAGGTTCGATTCCCGGCCTGGGTCACTGATTGTGCGAGTCTGCACATTCTCCCCACGTCTTAGTGGGTTTCCTCCGGGTGCTCCGGTTTCCTCTCACCGTTCAAAGATTTGCAGATTAGGTTGATTGGCCATGCTCAATTGCCCTGAATGTCCAAAAAGGTTAGGTGGAGGTCACTGGGTTACGGGGGTAGGGTGGAGATGTGGGTTTAAGTAGGGTGCTCTTTCCGCAGGCCAGTGCAGACTCGATGGGCTGAATGGCCTCCTTCTGCACTGTAAATTATATGACAGCGGAAAGAATGTTCAATAAAAATTAGAATTGTCTGTTCTGAATTTTTATCCTGTATTGAGTGATGACTTTGTAAATTGTATTTCCAGGATATTAGAAGAGGAGGATTGATAGCCAGAAAACTTACTCATATCGAGATCTGATGGAGTCACTCGATGCATTGGAACCTGAAAATTAGCAGCCTTTGAATCAAGAAGGAGAAATTTTTGCCTAATCTGTCACCTTCGAAAAATTGTAAACATCAATGCGACTGGAAAAGCATAGAGACCCGCCCCCAAGTGAGAGTGTTCCAGAGCACTGACTGTGGAAAGAGCTGAAACCAATTACACAGCCTGAAAAATATCACACCATTCACAGCGGGGAGAGACTATTCACTGTGTGTGGTCAAGGCTTCAACTGATTGTCTAATCTGGAGAGACACAAGGACATTGTCACCATGAAGAAACCGTGGAAATGTGTGGACTGTGGGAAGGGATACAGAGCCCCATCTGTGCTGGAAGCTCATCGACGCAGTCACACTGGGGATAGACCATTCACTTGCTCTCGCTGTGAGAAGGGGTTCACTTGCTTGTCCCACTTGCAGTCACACATGCGCGTTCACACAGGGGAAAGGCTGTTCACCTGCTCTCAGTGTGGTAAAGGATTCAGTGATTCAACCACCCTGCAGACACATCAGCGAGTTCACACTGGGGAGAGGCCATTCACCTGCTCTCAATGTGGGAAGGGATTTATTCAGCCATCCAGCCTGCAGAGACATCAGCGGGTTCACACTGGGGAAAGGCCATTCGCCTGGTCTCAGTGTGGGAAGGGCTTTACTCGGTTATCCACCCTGCAAACACACCAGCGAGTTCACACTGGGGAGACGCCATTCACCTGCTCTCAGTGTAGGAAGGGATTCACTCAATTATCAAGCCTGCAGAGACATCAGAGGGTTCACACTGGGGAGAAGCCATTTACTTGCTCTCAGTGTGGGATGGGATTCGCTCAGTCAAGCAGCCTACAGACACACCAGCGAGTTCACACTGGGGAGAGGCCATTCACCTGCTCTCAGTGTGGGAAGGGATTCATTAACTTATCCAACCTGCAGGTACATAAGCGAGTTCACACTGGGGGGAGGCCATTTACCTGCGTTCAGTGTGGGAAGGGATTCAGTGATCCATCTACCCTGCGGACACACCGGCGAGTTCACACTGGGGAGAGGCCATTCACCTGCTCTCAGTGTGGGAAGGGTTTCACTCAGTTATCCAACCTGCAGACACACCAGCGAGTTCACACTGGGGAGAGGCCATTCAGCTGCTCTCAGTGTGGGAAGGGATTCAGTCGCTTGTCCAACCTACGGGTGCACCAGCGAGCCCGCACCGGGGAGAAGCCATTCTCTTGCTCTGAATAGGGGACGGCATTCGGTGATCCATCCCAGCTGCAGGGACACCAGCGCGTTCATACTGGGCAGAGGCCATTCACAAGAGCTCAAAGTCGAAAGGGATTTTGTAATTCATTGTGCTGAGACACCAAGTTCATAATTGATCACAGGGGTTGGATTCTGTTATTGTTCCTGTTCTCGGTTACATTCGGGACTGCATTTTGTTCATTCTGACAGTGGTCAATGGGGAGGGTCGGAATGTTTCTTTCTGCTGTACTGGCCGGTCTCACAACTTTGCTTCCAGTGGGCTGATGTTCTTTGAGCCTTGTTGCGATTACCTGGTTTCAAATTTCACAAAGATCACAGAGTGAAAGTGCATTTAAAGTAAGAAAATATTTAGTTTGCATTTCTGTTTGGAACCTTCCCCCTCCAAAGCAGCCACGTTGCTATGCAGGTGGGCTATGGTGGTTACATGGTTCTTTTCTTTTCTTTATCAAGAAGAAAACTAACAGGGTATGAGGGGCAAGTTGTCTGAGGTGGACTGGGAAACTACATGGGAGACAGGGAATAGCTAATATTTCAGGAATTATTAAATCTATACCAGTGGTCAGTTAGCTCAGTTGGCTAGATGGCTGGTTCATGATGCAGAGCGACGCCAGCAGCACGGCTTCAACTCCTGTACCGGCTGAGGTTATTCAGGAAAGCCCCGCCTTCTCAACATTGCCCCTCATCTGAGGTGTGGTGACCCTCAAATTAAATTACCACCAGTCAGCTCGCTCCCAGAATATGGTCCTCCGAGACTTTGGCAACTTTCATTTCACATATTACAAAATATTCCATAATTATATCAAGGGGAAGCGGATAACCAGGGAGGGGACAGGACCTATTGGGGACCGAGGGTGTAATCTGTGCATCGAGCCGGATGACAATGGTAGGATGTAAAGTGAGTACTTCAGATCTGTCATCCCTTTGGAGAAGGAAGATGTGGGTGAAGAATTCAGTCAGAGGGAGTGTGAGGTTCTTGAGCAGTTTGACATGGGGGGCGGGATTCTCCGATAATGGGGGGGGGGGGGGGGGCGGGATTCTCCGATAATGGGGCTAAGTGTTGACGCCGTCGTAAACGCCGGTGAGTTTTACGATGGCATCATCTGGCCACTAGCACGATCGTATTCCATCTGCCAGGCCCTGGCCCATTCACGTAACCTTTCCAAATCCCTCTGCAGACTTCCAGTATTACAGACCAGTGAAGTAGGGAAACTATTGGGTAAAATTCTGAAGAACGGAATCTATCTCCACTTGGAGAGGCAAAGTTTGATCAGGATAGTCAGCATGGCTTTGTCACAGGGAGGTCATGGATAACAAATTTGATTGAATTTTCTGAGGAGGTGACCAGGTGTGCAGATGAGGGAAGTGTAGTTGATGTAGTTCATATGAATTCCAGCAAAGCTTTGACAAGGTCCCGCATGGTAGGCTGATAAAGAAAGTAAAAGCACATGGGATACAGGGTAATGTGGCAAATTGAATCCAAAATTGTCTTTGTGATAGGAGACAGACAGTGGAGGTAGAAGGCTGTGTGACTGGAGGCCTGTGTCTAGTGGCGTACCACAGCGATCAGTGCTGGGACCCTTATTGTTTGTGCTCTATATACAATACAGAAGAAAATGTGCAGTGATGACAAATAAGTTTGTAGATGTCATGAAGATTGGTCGCGTGGTTGACGATGAAGAAGGAGGTCAAGTTGCAGGAGGATAAAGGCACATTGGGCAGATCAATGGCAGATGGAATTTAACCCTGACAAGTGCGAGGTGATGCACTTTGGAGGGAGTAACACAACAAGGGAGCAGTCAATGAATAGCAGGAGACGAGGAAGCTCAGAGGAACAGAGGAATCTTGGGGTTCATGTCCATAAATCCCTGAAGGCAGCAGGATAGGTTAATGGGGTAGTTCAGAAGACATACGGGCCACTTGCCTTTATCAGACGTGGCATAGGTTATATGAGCAGGGAGATTATGTTGGAGATGTACAGGACTTTGGTTAAGTAATAGCTGGAATACTGTGTGCAGTTCTGGTCACCGCACAATAGGAAGGATGTGATTGCACTGGAGAGGTGCAGTGGAAATTCACCAGGCAGCACAGTGGTTAGCATTGTTGCTTCACAGCTCCAGGGACCCGGGTTCGATTCCCGGCCTGGGTCATTGTCTGTGCGGAGTCTGCATGTTCTCCCTGTATCTGCGTGGGTTTTCTCCGGGTGCTCCGGTTTCCCCCCACAATTCCCGAAAGACGTGGCGTTGGGTGAATTGGCCATTCTGAATTCTCCCTCAGTGAACCCGAACAGGCACCGGAATGTGTGACTGGGGGATTTTCACAGTAACTTCATTGCAGTGCTGATGTAAGCCTACCTGTGACACTAATAAAGATTATTAAAGGCTGTTGCCTGGGATGGAATATTTTACCTATGCAGAGAGTCTGGATAAGCTCGGGTTGTTTTCTAGAGCACAGAAGGCTGAGAGGGACCTGATTGACGTGTATAAAATTGAGGCTCAGTGACGGTGGATAGAAAGCAGCTGCTCTCATTAGTTGAAGTGTCAATAACAAGAGGACATGGAAATGAGGAAGAAAGTTTTCACCCAGAAGGTCTCAAACCGGCTGTGGTTAATTGTGCCAATGCAAATCAGGATGCAAAGTGAAATACTGGCAAATGAAAGTTTAAAACCCACCGAGGCATTTGAATACTAACCACAGCGGGTTTCAGGACAAACCTCTTGATTTATTTCAAAGGATGTAGCAATGTTCTGTATAACTGAAGCATAACCTCCCTACTTCTGTATTCAATTCCCCTCACAATAAACAATAACATTATATTAGCTTTCCTAATTACTTGCTGTAGCTGTGCCTTTTGTGATTCATGCTCTTGGACACCCAGATCCCTCTGAATCTCAGAGCTCTGCAATCTCTGACCATTTAGATAATAAGCTTTTTTATTCTTCCTGCCAAAATGGATAATTTCACATTTTCCCACATAATACTCCATTTGGCAGATAGTTTCCCACTCACTTAACCTATCTATATCCCTTTGTAACCTCCGTATGTCCTCTTCACAATTTACTTTCCTACCTATCTTTGTATCATTGGAACATAGGAGCAGGCGTTGACCATTCAGCCCGTCGAGCCTGCTCCACCATTCAATACGATCATGGATGATCATCCACTTCAATGCCTTTTCCCCCACACTATCCCCATATCCCTTTGTGTTATTGGTATTTAGAAATCTGTCAGTCTCTGCTTTAAACACACTCAATGACTGAGCTCCCACAGTCCTCTGTAATATCTTCCCTGGATCAGAGAAAGACGTTTGCCCAGACTTGAGTATCATCCCAGTACTGTGTGGTAACTGTAGCTGGTTATTTAATTTGGGAACAGGGGAAGTCTTACAGAGCTCAGGATTGTAGATATATTATGTAACCAGGAGTATGTTCTCTACAAATTGTGGCGTTTAGTAGTTCACACATCTGAATCGCGTGAGAATAGAGTCATCTTGTTTGTGTGTATTTGTCTTTCTTTACTTTAATAAATAGTCTTTAATAATTGTTACACGATGACTGGGCTATTTATTCTCACTGGGGTCTCGTTTGTCTCCTCACACCAAAACAAAATCAATCTATACACCGCCATGAACCGATGTTCCAAGTTGGGATACCCAACAGATAACATTAGCATGCTTCATGACACCCTTCAGTGCGTTCATGGCTGATCATCCACTTCAATGTCTTTTTCCCCACTATCCCCATATCCCTTTGTGTTATTGGTATTTAGAAATCTGTCAGTCTCTGCTTTAAACACACTCAGTGACTGAGCTCCCACAGCCCTCTGGGGTAGACAATTCCAAAGATTCACAACCCTCTGAGTAAAGAAATGTCTCCTCCGAGAGAAGACTGATCCTAAGTGGTTTCCCCCTTATTTTGAAATTGTGTCCTGATTCTGGATTCCCCAACCAGCGGAAGCATCTCACCTGCACCCACCCTGTCTATTCCTTTCAGTATTTTATAAGTTTCTATGAGATCACCTCAGCCATGATTGAATGGCGGAGCAGACTCGATGGGCTGAGTGGCCTAATTCTGCTCCTATGTCTTATGGTTACCTTTCATTCTTCGAGACTGTAGAAAATACAGGCCCAGTTTCCCCATTCGCTCTTCATAGGACAGTCCTGCCATCCCTGGAACAAGTCTGGTGAACCTTCACTGCCCTCCCTCTGTGGCAATAATATCTTTCCGAAGGTGAGGGGAGTAAAACTGCACACAGTACTCCAGCTGGGGTCTAACCAAGGTTCTGCACAGTGGGTCGATTCTGGCCGGTCTCACGACTTTGCTTCCAGTGGGCTGATGCTCTTTGAACCTGGGAGAGCACATTTCCACTGAAATGACCCACAAAAGCTGATGAAGGACATGTATTTTATCCTGGATAGTAAATAGTGTTTTTCCCCCACTACAGGTAGATCTAAAATAAATACATTTGTCTCTGATCTGTTAGAGTGGGCCAATGCAGAGATACCTACAATATATGGATATTGTGTGTGGAAATATGAATTATGTTAAGATGGAGCATCACAAACTAAAGTAAGGGGCATGATGGGTTTTGCTGACTTGAGCACATTAATCAGAGACACAGACAATGAGCTGCTGAGCCAGGCCTATCATCAGTGGCACAGGCAGCAACGTGGAGTCCCTGTTAATTGAATTACTGAGTTAGAACCATACAGTGCAGAAGGAGGCCATTCGGCCCATTATGCCTGCACCAAACAAAGAACAAATGAGGAAATGAACAAAAGGGGATGGCACTGAAGCATGGTGGGTAGCTAGGCCAAGTCAGGAGTATTATGGTGATGGGGATGGGTGATCACAGGGGCCTCAGGCAAAAGGAATGTGAGGGCAGCCTATTGGGACCAGTAATTGCTAAGATTACCTTATATGGCTGGGTTAAGGAATGTGAGAGAACCTATGGGAAACCCTACAATTGCCAAGTTACCTTACTTGGTCGTGTGTGTAACCTCATTTTTTTATACCAATGTATATGAGACAAAGTCTTTGTTCTGTACCTCACTCACTCTGGGGATTCGACAAGACTCTGGCACAGTGAGTCAGCTTGAAAGCTGCACAAATAAAGTAAATTGTTTTACCTACAATCCGACTCGGTATATTTACTGAGACCAGACTGAGGGCAAAAATTCTCATTTGGTGTCAGAAGTGGGATCTCAACAGACGATCACCGGTCATCTGCGAAATCAGAATTAAACTAGTCTTGGACAGAGAGAGAGGAAATGGGCCCACGATGTGAGTGGTTGGAAAATAACCATGTTGGTTTTCCTCTGTCTCGTAGTCTGATAAAAGTTTGATCACTCACCCATGGTCATGTAAGATTGTCTCGACGAGATCAAAGGTCAGTCTGGCGGATTAGAAAAATTAAATTTCAGTCGATGTAGGTACGACTGAGGGTCGATGAGAACTGAGGGAATATCCTAGTGATAATTCAGTTAGAAACTGAGGGAATATCCTAGTGATAGTTCAGTTAAAAGCCGATTAGAGAACTGAGGGAATATCAGGGATAATTCAATTCCGTGTGTGTTGAAAACTAGAATTGATTAAGTTAAGTTGCATTCTTGGACTGTAGTGGCGAACAACGCAGTCTGAGGAATAGTTCGAGATTATGGGGAATTGTTTAGATAACACGAATGACCCAGGTAGTTCGTTACAAGCATTATGTGGTAAATACCCAGACCAAGGAAGGGACTTTAGGCAGTTTTCCGCAGCTCTGAATAAGAAATTGGGAGATGAATGGCCACTAGGGGGAACCAAAGATTTGGAAATCGTTAAGAAAATTCAGGAGAAAATCTGGAAAAAGAATAGGGAATGAAGGCCAAAGAGTTAATTGGATTATGGAGGCAATATTGCCAAGAGGAGAAAGATAAAACCCTGTTATCAAATTGGCAAGAAAATGCCCCTAAAATGGCAATATCAATTATTGAAGGGGGGAACCAGAAAACTCTGAAAAAGGAGTATGCATTCAAAAAACGCGCACAGAAAATGAAAAAATGAAATTAAAATTGCTTATTGTCACAAGTAGGCTTCAAATGAAGTTACTGTGAAAAGCCCCTAGTTGCTACATTCCGGCGCCTGTTTGGGGAGCCTGGTACGGGAATTGAACCGTGCTGCTGCCCTGCCTTGGTCTGCTTTCAAAGCCAGCAATTTAGCCCAGTGTGCTAAACCAGCCCCATCACAGAAGGAAAGGGAGACACCGAAAAGGGCAGACTCGAGTGAGAAAAGTGGACTATGTAGTTCAATGGTTGGCCTTGCATTGACAGAGGTAGACAACGACCTAGAGAATTGGACCATGTCCGGTAGGGTCCCGACGGCACCAGAGGCATTGCCTTTGCCACCTCCGGAGCCGCCAGGGTATCATAATTTATATCCAGTCGCTGTTCCACAGATTCAAATCATTCTGGCCACTCCAGTCCCTTTAGACTCAGTCTCACAGGCCCAGACGATTATCCCTCCCCCTCTGGCCGATCGTCTAGTAGCTCCGGAGGCACCGCTGCCAGCTCCTTCAATTGATAGCTCAGGTCCTACTTCCTCACCCCCGACACCCGTTAGAAAAGGGAAACCCCGTGAAACAAGCCAGGTCGGCTGGAGGACCCGATCTCGGACAATGAAAAAGGCATCTTGAGACCACCCGGAAATAATTACGCCTACGACCTAGATCCTTTAAGGCCAAGATGACAGGACAGAAAATTTTGTTACCACGGGACGAGGGCAGGGACGGTTCTGAAGAACCGGAGCCCCCCATATCAGAAGGGAAGTACTCCGACGCCTCTGAAGAGGAATCTCCCCTACCTGCACCACCTTTGACGCCCCCTAGCGAGACTCCGAGACAGTTACCGATTAGGAAATGCCCAACCCTGATGTCGCTACAGCGGCAGCTCAGCCCACGATAGATGTTTACTTTCCGTGGAGACCCAGTGAGATGGTGGCTATTCTAGCTGCAATCCCAGACAGGAAGAAATTCCCTGATGCTTTTTGGACTATCTGAGAACCACCATCTCAGTTTATCAAGCAGACTCTAGGGACCTCTGGGCCCTAGTCCAACAGGTCTTAACCCCAGCCGAATACCGCAGTCATCTCAACCATTTGAATTATGCCGACCACGCGGCACTTCAACAGGCCCATGCCCTGGACGATGATAGACCGGCACAAATCCTGAATGCACTAAGTGCCACATTTCAAAAGCCCATAAACATCTCTGCCATCCTAGATATCAAACCCAAAAAGACTGAGGAGCCAGAGGAATTTCTGGAACGCTTTAATGAAATCTATCGTGGGCAATCAGGTGACTTACCATATCAAAATGGTCAGAATTCCCCTCAATATTGTGCTATGTTAATGCATTGCCTACCACCTTCCGTGGCCACCGCTGTGAAGTGTAATAACATGAGTTGGACAGAGAACGACCCTTCCCAGATGGCCCAGACAGTTAGATTTTACTGGAAGGAGGGCGGAGGCCAAGAAGGAGGCCCAGTTACAAATTAAGACCGAGTATGTCACAAAAAAGGACGATCCGAGACCCGAACCGAGCGCAGGTACGGTGGCTTACCAGCTGGAACCCCAATATTGTGACCTCGGGTGGGTGGATCAACACGGGGGAGGATATCAAACCCACCCAAATGGATCTTCAGCCCCTCTCCATGGCCCGCCGTATGCACCAGCAACCTTGCAACTGCCACTCCCTCTGCGGGGCCATTGGTCCACCGGAAGAAGGCCGGGATATAGAGGGAATAATACATGTTTCAACTGTGGCCACGCAGATCACTGGCAGCAGGAATGTCCATTTAGAAGACAGGTGGCAGGAGGAGGATACCCAACGCAAAGGAGGGGGTACCCACCAAGGGGAGGGCAGACGAGGCACACCGACGTCCCCCAAGCAAACCCCTTCCCACAAGACTGGCAAGCCAATTTAGTCATACGGACTCTCCATTCGGACAGAGAACCCATCATTTCTCTGCAGATAGGAGATCAACATTACCCATCTATGATCGACACCGGAGCAGCCATGTCTTCAGTGCAATCGGAACTCCAGCTACCACTATCCGACCACACCCAGCATTTGTTGGGGTTCCAAGGCCAGGTGCGTCAGTATCCCATTTCAGAATCGGTGAAGGCAACTTATGAGAATGAGTCGACAGATCATCAATTTGTCGTCACCACCGGATTGGACTGCAATTTGCTGGCCCGAGATCTACTGTGTATCTTCCAGCTGCGGCTGGAATGCGGGGACAAGGGGGTAATGGTTCAATCATGGAGGCCGAGACAACAGTGTTATGTCTCTACTACACCCCAGTGGTGGACGTTGGACATAGAACATTCGCTGTCCCACGTTACCCTGGCTTATGACAGAACCGGACAGAGCCGGGAATTAGAGGACAAATATCGGTCGTTAGTTGGGACCGGATGGCCAATCACGATTACAGCCACAGTCACGGGACAAGAAGGTACAGCCGACTTTGTTACAATACCACCACATTTATGGCAACAATCCGCCTCCGTGGCCCCCCATATTACACGCCAGGTCCACAACCCATACCATACCAAGGATCTGGGGCTTATGGTAAGGAGGGCGGTGGACCAATCGGATCTGACAGAATATGCACTCCAAGTACTGCCAGACGGCACTTCCATACGGTACTCTGAGGCCCGAGACGGTTAACACCCGACTCCAGCATCATCTGGGGCGCGACGTTTTGGAATATGTTAACCCGCAGGTTTGGGCGGATCACCCGTCACAGGTGGGACAGGCGGAGGTTACACCCATTAAGGACCATGTGACTCCGCCCTCCATTCGACAAAGCCCCTAAAACTCCAAGCCATCCCATCTGTAGCCAGATTAATCCAAGGACTGTTGCAACAGGGGATCCTGGTCCCGTGCCAATCTGAATGTAACACACCCATACTTTGCGGTGTCCAAACCAGGCAAACCGGACCAGTACCGGCTAGTACAGGACTTGCGTTCAATTAATGCCATCGCGCAGCCATTACATGCCCTCGTCCCTAATCCCGCCCACATACTGGCTCAAATCCCAGCCTGAGCCCGGGTCTTCGCCATAGTCAACCTCCAACACGCTTTCTTTGCTCTCCCACTCGCGCTTGAAAGCCGGTATTTGTTTGCCTTCACCTACAATGGACAGCAGTATACCTGGACCCGACTTCCACAGGGATTTGTTAACTCACCCACTCTCTTCTCCAGATGTCTGCAGACTCAACTCCAGACTCTGAATTTGAAACATGGTTCCACTCTCGTACAGTACGTAGATGACCTGTTGATAGTCAGCCCCGATGAGCCCAGTAACAGGGAAGATGTGATACAATTATTAAATCACCTATCCTCACTGGGCTATGTTGTTTCACAATCCCAGGTACTGGTGGCCCAGACAAAAGTCAAGTTCCTGGGAGTCCTACTCACAGCCACAGAAAGAAGTCTCGAAACCAGTTGAATTGAACCTATGTGCCAACTCCCCGCCCCTACCACAGCCAAGGAGGTCTGTCACTGGCTGGGCATGGTAAATTATTGTAGGCAGTGGATACCAAACATCGCTGTCTATACTAAGCTGCTGACGCCTTACGCCAGCAAGGAAGGGACTTTTACTCTCGCCACCGAGGCCCTCAAAGCCTTCCGTCTCTTAAAACAGGCCTTATTACAAGCCCCAGCCCTGGGCAGGCCCTTATATGACCGACTGTTCCAGTTGTACTTTACTATTACTGAGACCAGACTGAGGGCAAAAGGAACGTAAATTCTCACAGAAACCTCCACGGGGCCACCCCTCCCATTTCCACCATTAGCCCAGCCAACGCCTTCACCCCCCCCGATGGGACCAGAGAGCGCAGCCGTGACCTGTCTAACCTTGGCTCCTACACCAAGTTCCAACCCCACTCAGTTTGTGTGTGTCCAAGTCAGGGACAGCCCCAAACACCTTCTTTGCGAATGCCACATCGTCCCAATTGGGACCGTATACACTTACTAGCGCCACTAACCTCCCCTCCAGTGCCCCTGTCACAATCACATACCTACCTCCCTGATCTGCCACCACCTTCTCCATCTGGAAGCGTACTCTTTTGCTGACCATTACCGCTATCCCTCGAGCCCTTCCGTCAAATCCAGAGTGAAACATCTGACTAACCAACCCCTTTTTAAGTCTCACCTGGTCCTTCACCCTCAAGTGAGTCTTCTGCAGCATTGCTACATCAGCTTTCAAACCTTTAAGATGCGCAAGCACCCTTGACCTCTTGACTGGACCTCCCAACCCCCTCACGTTCCACATGACTATCCTAACTGAGGGTCTCTCAATCCCCCCCCCCCACCCTTCTTAACCACCATCATCATACCACCGGGCCCTGCCCCATGAGCCTTACCCACCCCTAAGCATTGTTAACATCGAACCCCTTCCCACCCCTCCCAGAATTCCCCCCCTGCACTTCCTCTCAAAAAAAAGTCTCCCTGTATCGACCCCACCCCCCCCTTGCTCGGCTCGTAGGCCCATCAAAACCTGCCAACCAGGCTCCAATGTCCGCAGCCCTCCTCTCACCTCACCTCCGTTCACTAGCCAACTTTAGTTAGCTTGCACAGGTTCCTCCCCCCCAAGGTATACTGTCACCTCCCACCCAGCCCCAGAGAAAAACAACAATCCATCCCATACAATTCATTGAAATAACATATAACCATCGCAACACAGAATGCCAATGAACCCAAACAATAAAAATCTGTAACAATGTGAAGTAAAGAAAATTACAATACACGACAATGAAAAGAAAGTTATAGCATTTATACATTTTCCAGCTCCCCGTCCACAGTCCACAGTCTCTCTTCCAGCTCCGCTCCTCACGTCTGTCCCAAGCCTTCTGCCTGCACGAACGCCTCAACCGCCTCCACTGTTATACGTCACCCTCAGCTTCGCCGGGTATACTACACCATGTCGCACCCCCTTGTTGTAAATGTTGCCTTTACTCGGCCGAATGGTGCTCGTCTCTTTGCCAACTCCACCATCAAGTCTGGTAAACCCAAACTCCACACTATCCCACTGCACCTCGCGCTTCTGCTTCGCCCAGCTTAACACCTTCTCCTTCATGTGGTATTTATGGAAGCAGATAATTACTGCTCCTGGCGGTTCATTTACTTTGGGCTTTGGCCTTAACGACCGATGAGCTCGGTCCAGCTCAAACCGGGAGGGGTTCTCACTCTCTCCCATCAACTCCGCCAGCACCTTAGCAAAGTACTCTGTTGGCCTTGAGCCCTCTGTCCCTTCGGGCAAGCCCACATTTCTCAGATTTGCTCGGAGTCCTCTGTTAGCCTCCACCACCCTCCGCATCTCGTCCCACATCGCGTCATGTTGGAGGGAATGTTGAGGATGAAGCCATGGACCCGGCTCAGCACCAAGCTGCTGAGCGACTTGCGTTTATCCCACCAAATCGCAGCGAGACCTTGAGTTAGCAAGGCGGCCATGAGGACGTTGACATCATAGTTCCCAGTTCCTAACAAACTGCGATGTGGATTCACCAGTGAGTCGGGAGCCAGCTCAGCCCGTCCAGCTGCTGCTGGGTGAAGAGCGGCTGCTGCAGGAGGTTGTTGAGGGTGTGGAGGGCACAGAGCTCCAGACGCTGCCGCTCGTGGTACAGCGGAGGGGGGGGGCTCCGACATCCCCACACCCGGGGGGGGCTCCGACATCCCCACACCGGGGGGGGGGGGGGCTCCGACATCCCCACACCTGGGGGGGGCTCCGACATCCCCACACCCGGAGAGTGAGGACAGGCCGCCGGGTGAGTCACTGCCAACCCCGAGGATGCGCCATTCCCGCCCAGGCCCGGACGGACAGCCCTTTTTTATCTTTTAACGACTTATTGTTTTTCTTTTTCTTCCTTCAATCTAAAAAAAAAATGTCTTCAAAAATATTTATTAAAAATATTCCTCAAAACGTCCCCTGGGACCGGATTTCCGACTTCTTAAAAAAACACACTCTAGGCGGGAGCCACCCGGTGTGGAACATCTCCACTACATTGCTCCCTGGCTTCGGGCCTGCCGCCTCATCCTCAGTTTGGCTCCGCCCCCGTTGCTCCAAATGCGTGCGTCCCGGGCCCGATACCCCAGCTCCGGCCGCCAGACACTCGCGTGGGGTTCCTCGCCGGTTCTGAAACCGGCTCGGCTGGGCGCCCGGGAGAGCCCCAAAGGCTGCCAGAAATCGGAGGTGGGGGGGGGGGGGGGGAGCAAAAAAACGGGGAAACCCCCGAAATCGGCATAGACAGTGGCCACTGGCGGGAGCTCCTCTAGGACCGAGACTTGGACTCTTTCCACAGTCAGTCCCCTGGAACACTCTCACTCGGGTGTGTGTGTCTCGGTGCTTTTCCAGTCACACTGATGGTTAAAATCTTTTGATGCCGACAGATCGGGCAAACATTTCTCCTTCTAGATTCAAAGTCCGATGATACTCAGATCCCAAGGAGTGACTCTGTAAGACCGAGACGTGACAATTGAGATTTCTGTCTGTAATTCCTCCTCTTGTAATATCTGTAAAAGGAGTTTACAAAAGTCAACACTCAGCACAGGATAGAAATTCAGATCAGAGAATTCTAGTTTCTATGGAATATTCCTTCCTCTCATTCCCCAATACCTCGTCTCCAATACCTATTCCCCATATGTGGCGACTAGGGGCTTTTCACAGTAACTTCATTTGAAGCCTACTTGTGACAATAAGCAATTTTTCTTTTCATTTCATTTCTATGTAAAGAAACTTCTCCTCTGGTCTTTTTGTATCTCTCTTCTCTCACCTTAAACCTATGCCCTCTAGTTCTAGACTCCTCTACCTCTACCTGAGGGAAAATATGTTGACTATATACCTTTTCTATGTTCCTCATTATTTTGTAGACTTCTATAAGGTCACACCTAAGCCTCCTACGCTCCAGGGAAAAAAAGTCCCAGCCTATCCATCTGCGGTCTTACCAATGTCTTGTCCAACTTGAATAAGTCATCCCAACTCCGGTGTTCAATATTCTAACCAATAAAACTGAGCATACTGAATGCCTTCTTCACCACCCAGTCCACCTGCGACTCCACCTACAAGGAGCTGTGAACCTGTACTCCTAGATCTCTTTGTTCTGTAACTGTCCCCAACTCCCTACCATTAACTGAGTAGGTCCTGCCCTGATTTGATTAATTCCCCTAACAACTCTGGTTGACAGCAGTATAGGCAGCATCTGCAGAGGGTACAACAGTCTGGGCAACACATTCACTTTAATGAAGGCAATCCTCGCCATGAAATCGGAAGAGCCGACCACCGGGCAAGGTCCCACCTAATAGTCACCATCAGCTGTGAAAAGTTGGCCCCATACAGCTGCCTGAAAGAGGGGCCATTGACATTCACCGGTTTTTAAATGGCATGGTGGGGGTGGGGGGGCATCTGAAGGGGAAGTTAGCAAGAGGAGGGGGCTTACACCTCAACCCCTCCCCACCGGCATGGCCTTGGACTCAGTAAAATTGATCTCGTAACCGGAGAAGGCACTAAATCTACCCACTACTCCAATAATGACCAGGACTGAAACACTGGGGATCGACATCATCAGCAGCCCGTCATCTGCACACAGAGTGATCGTGTGCTGCCTCACGCCACTCCCCAGTCCCGATATCAGAGGATCTGACCTGATATCCTCCAGCAAGGGCTCAATGGCCAATGCAAACAGCAAGGGGGACAGAGGGCAGTCCAGTCTTGTCCCTCTCTGAAGCTCAAGGTTTGATGCCCTTAAACCATTGGTGAGCACCGCCGCTGCCGGTTTGTGATGTATCAATTGAATCCACTCAATATAAACCTCACCCAACCCGAAGCCTCGCAGCGGATACACCAGATAATTCCACTCAACTCGAGCAAAAGCTTTCTCTGCATCGAAGGAGATCAGCAGCCCATCCAGTGCATATTTCTGAAAAGCCTGAATCACATTCAGCAACCTTCCAACGTTGTTACTGGAAAACCTTCTCCGTATAAACCCAGTCTGGTCCTCCCGCACGATTGTCAGAAGGATGTCCGCCAGCCTTATCGCCAAAACATAAGATCGCAGTTTCAAGTCAACATTCAAAAGAGAGATTGGGCGATAAGAGGCCCACTCCTTGGGTCCTTGCCCACCTTCAGGATCAAAGAGATATTAACCTCACCAAGAGTCGGTGGCAGCATCCCTGAGTCAAAAGAGTGACAATACATATCTATCAACGGGTCCAACAACAAATCTTCAATCCCCCGATAAAACTCACCCACAGACATCCGGTCCCGGGCTTTACCCGGCTGCAGCTCCTTCATGGCCTTCAATACTCTTCCCTCGAAAGGGGAGCGTTAAGAGCCTCACAATGGCTTTCTGAGGCCTCCAGAAGCTTCAGGGAAGAGAAAACATGTTCCACACTCACCAACACATCAGAATATTGCTCAGACTTGTATAATCCTGCATTGAATTCCTGAAATACTAGTTTGTCTTCATGACCCTTTTCCCTCTCCGAAGCTGAACAGAGGGAATTGCTCTAAAGTCGACCTTTTCTTTGTCAAACAGGCTAAGTATTTGCTCAGCTTATTCCCCAAACTCGTACAACTTCTGCCTCGCAAACGTCCAACTTTTCTGTTGGGACAATAGGGAGCCCAAAGCTGCTCCGCCGTGTTGACCCAAAGCCGCTCTTGTCGTGTTAACCCAAAGCCGCCCTTGCCGTGTTAACCCAAAGCCGCTCTTGCCGTGTGAACCCAAAGCACTCTTGCCGTGTTATCCTCCTTCAACAGTAGCCGACTCGGGCCCTCCATATGATTCTCCTCCACCTTCACCAAACAAACCTCCAGATGCCGCTGGTTCTCCAACATCCTGCACCTTTTATTAGCAGTGTAAGACATGATCAGCCCCGAGCATAAACTTTACACGTCTCCCACAAAATGGAGGGGGAAATACCAGGAGTCGAGTTAACCGAAAGGAAGAACTCAAACTATTCCGTAAAGTGTGCCGTAAATGAAGTGTCTCTTATCAGGGAGGCATCAAACTTCCACGTTCTCGACCTGGGGGTGAGCCCCTGAGCAGAAACTCCAGACAAACGGGGGAAGGTCTGTGATTACGATGCTCCCTGTGGTGCAAGTGGACACCAGGTGTAGGATCGTCCTCGGCACAAACAAATTGCTGATTCGAGTATGACAATGATGTGGGGCTGGAAAGAAGGTAAAATCTCTGCTCCTCGGGTACAAAGTTCTCCCAACATCCACATAACCCACCTCCTGACAAGCCGAGGCCAACACCCTAGCTTGCAGCGTGAGTGGGGGGGGGGGGGGGGGGTTCCTGGTAACCGGGAGCTTATCTACCAGAGAATTTAAGTGGCAATTGAAGTCACCAACCACAAAGAGTTAGTCGAAGCTAACTGTACAAAATTCACAAAAACCTTCGTAATGAACTCCGGGAGTAATCGGGGATCCATAAAGATTCATTATTGAAACAACATCTCCATTCACCAAACCTCTAATGATCACATATCTCCCTCCTTTGTCCTTGGTGCAGGTTTCAACCTTAAAAGGGATATTTTTATTCATAAGGATTGCCACACCCCTCCTATTTGAGGAAAAGGAGGTGAAAAAACCTGCCCCACCCAATCCTGCCTCAATTTAAAGTGTTCCTCATCATCCAGATGGGCTTCCAGTAATAAAGCTATGTCGACTTTCTCCTTACGAAAGGAAAGGATCTTTTTCCTTCTGATAGGGTGATGGATGCCCCGTACATTCCCTGAGAAAATTTGCAGATTAACTGCTGCCATTAGTTAGGCGACAGAGAGACAGGAACAGATTTTCACACCACAATCGGGCGTGCGCCATTACCCCCTCCTCCAACTCTCTTTACACCAGAGGCACCAACGTTTCCACAAACTGCTCCTTTCACGGATAAAAGCCCCGTCTGTACCAGAGTAGGATAAAGTCAACAACACATAAACCCTCCCATAATAACAAAAATACAAAAGAATCACCAACACAATAGATCCAAGGGGACATTCCTCAATAAGACTGAGGACCCGGAGGATTAACCCCACGGCCAGACTGTCGTTACCCTCAGGATACCTTCTCCAAAATGAGAAGAAAAGAAGGGCCAACAAGGGAATGGGGAATGAATGCCCGTCCCGCATTTTAGACTCACCCGTGAAGACCTACATCCACCACCACCCACCCTTCGGCAATGGCACCACTCGGTTCTGCCATGATTAACGCTCGGATAATAGAAGACAACGGATAATAAGCACACGGCACATCTGCCATAACTGAGATAAGATAATCCGAGTCCCTGGAACACTCGAGGAGAAGAAGAAGACATTCAATTGGTGCTCACAGAATAACAACTCCCTTCAACAGGATAAAAGATAACAATTTCAGACAACAACACCAAGATAGGGAAAGAGTTTAGATTAGAGCCTGAGTTAGTCTGAGCTGCAAATCATCGCTCCAATCGTAGCCCTTCGAGGATTTAGCGAAGACCAAGGCAGTAGTCAGATTATTGAAAGACTTGACGGAGTTGTCAATATAATTTTCAGGGTCACAGGATGACTCAACATAATTTGCTGTAAGGTGAGGTGGGAGCCAGGTCTCACCTCACCTTGCCCGTCTCCAGGACCCTCTGGTGACCTTTCAAGTTGTGGAAGGGAATGATTACAGGCCTGGGATGAAAACTATCCCTTGGCCTCAAAGACAGGATCCGATGCCCTTTCTAATTTCTAATTCTAATACCCAGGCTTCAGATCCAGCTTGAGAAAACGTGGCAGCCGGTCCTCGAAGAACCTAACGCGAGCCTTCCCCTCCACACCTTCTGGCAGGCCGACGACTCAGATGTTCTTTCTCTGACCTTCGGTTCTCCAAGTTCTCCAGGAGTCCACCACACCACTCGGCCAGTTTTCCAAGGATTAAATTTGTGCCTCCGCCGAGGACGCATCTTGCTCAACGTTCAGGATTCTCTCCTCCGGATCATCGAGCCTCTTAATGGTGTTTTACAGCTCGACCTCATGAGCTCACAGATATTGAGTCAGCACACTCTGGTCAATAACACTGAGAATGTCGCTGACATAGATCGGCCAATGATCCCACAGAATAGACGAGCAGGCTCAATGGGCCAAATGGCCAACTGCAGCTCGTATTTGTTATGATCTCTGTGCCTAGGACAGGAAGCAGTGAGCATGCGTCTGTCAATCAACCTGAATCAGCACCTTCAGGAGAATTGGGAGGGTGAATATTAGATACAGCAGTGAGAATGGAGGGAGAGTGTGTGGGATGGAGATTTGCAGCTTTTGGGGAATGAGCGAGGAAAGAATGTTCTCTAGGAACGAGAATTGTCTGTTCTGAATTTCTGTCCTTTACTGACAGTGATGTCTTTTGTAAATTGTTTTTACAGGATATTAGAAGAGGAGGAATTACAGACTGAAATCTCAAACTTCACGTCTCAATCTGACTGAGTCTCTCAATTCCTTGGAACTGAATATCACCCGACTTCGTATCTAGAAGGAGAAATGTTTGTCTTTTCTGTCAGCCTCAAAAGATTTTAACCATCAGTGTGACTGGAAAAGCACCGAGACACACACACCCGAGTGAGAGTGTTCCAGAGCACTGACTGCGGAAAGAGCTTTAACCTGTTACACAGCCTGAAAAAACATCACACCATTCACAGTGGGGAGAGACTGTACACGTGTTCTGTGTGTGGATGAGGCTTAAACTGGTTGTCCAACATGGAGAGACACGAGGACACCCAAAACATAGGGAAACCGTGGAAATGTGGGGACTGTGGGAAGGGATTCAGGGTCCCATCTCAGCTGGAAGTTCATCGACGCAGCCACACTGGGGAGAGGCCGTTCACCTGCTCTGTGTGTAGGAAGGGATTCATTCGGTTATCCAACCTGCAGAGACACCAGGGAGTTCACACTGGGGAGAGACCATTCACCTGCTCTCAGTGTGAGAAGGGATTCACACACTTATCCAGCCTGCAGACACACCAGCGAGTTCACACTGGGGAGAGGCCATTCATCTGCTCTGTGTGTGAGAAGGGATTCACTCAATCATCCGTCCTGCGGAAACACCAGCGAGTTCACACCGGGGAGAAGCCATTCACCTGCTCTCACTGTGATAAGGGATTCACTCAGTCATCCCACCTGCAGAGACACCAGCGAGTTCACACCGGGGAGAAGCCATTCACCTCCTCTCAGTGTGAGAAGGGATTCACACACTTATCCAGCCTGCAGACACACCAGCGAGTTCACACTGGGGAGAGGCCATTCATCTGCTCTGTGTGTGAGAAGGGATTCACTCACTTATCCAGCCTGCGGAAACACAAGCGAATTCACACTGGGGAGAGGCCGTTCACCTGCTCTCAGTGTGAGAAGGGATTCACTCAATCATCCGTCCTGCGGAAACACCAGCGAGTTCACACTGGGGAGAGGCCGTTCACCTGCTCTCAGTGTGAGAAGGGATTCACTACTTCATCGAGCCTGCTGACACACCAGCGAGTTCACACTGGGGAGAGGCCGTTCACCTGTTCTCAGTGTGAGAAGGGATTCACTCAATCATCCGTCCTGCGGAAACACCAGCGAGTTCACACCGGGGAGAGGCCGTTCACCTGCTCTCAGTGTGATAAGGGATTCACTACTTCATCGAGCCTGCAGAGACACCAGCGAGTTCACACCGGGGAGAAGCCGTTCACCTGCTCTCAGTGTGATAAGGGATTCACTCAGTCATCCCACCTGCAGAGACACCAGCGAGTTCACACCGGGGAGAAGCCATTAACCTGCTTTTAGTGCGAGAAGTGTGAGCAAGCGGGTGACTTTTGAGGCGGAGTATTGTGGCGGATAAAGGGGGCCGATCTGTGATGGTGAGTGGTAGGCTGCAGGGGGCCCGGGTGGTGCTGGTGAATGTATATGCCCCGAATTGGGATGATAGAGGGTCCATGAAGTGCATGCTGAGCTGGCTCCCGGATCTGGAGGTGGGGGGGGACTTTAATCCGGTACTGGACCCGGCACTGGATCGATCCAGGTCAAGGTCGGGCAAGAGGCCAGCTGCAGCCAAGGTTCTGAGGGGGTTTATGGATCAGATGGGGGCAGTGGACCCGTGGAGGTTTGCCAGGCCAGCGGCTAGAGAGTTCTCCTTTTCCCATGTGCACAAGGCCTATTCACGGATAGACTTCTTCGTGGTGAGTAGGGAGTTGATCCCAAGATTGGAGGGGACGGAGTACTCGGCAATAGCGATTTTGGACTATGCCCCGCACTGGGTGGAGCTGGAGTTGGGGGAGGAGAGGGGCCAGCGCCCGCTGTGGCGCATGAATGTGCCACTGCTGGCAGATGAGGTCTGTGGGCGGGGCCGAGGGTGCATTCAAAGGTACATGGAGGCCAATAATAATGGGGAGGTATTGGTGAGTGTGGTCTTGGAGGCGGTGGTCAGGGGAGAGCTAATCTCAATCAGGGCTCACAGGGATAAGAGGGAGAGATTGGTGGGGGAGTTACTGAGGGTGGATAGGAGATACGCGGAATCCCCTGAAGAGGGGCTGCTGAAGGAGCGCCGGAGCCTCCAAACGGAGTTTGATTTGCTGACTATGGGGAAAGCTGAAGCCCAGTGGAGGAGGGTACAGGGTGCAGCGTACGAGTATGGGGAGAAGGCCAGTCGGATGCTGGCGCATCAGCTACGTAGGAAGGAGGCGGCAAGGGAGATTGGAGGAATCAGGGACAGAGGGGGGAACACGGTGAGGAGTCCGGCCAAAATAAATGAGGTCTTTAGAGATTTCTACGGGAACCTGTACAAGTCAGATCCCCCAGCGGGGGGGGGGGGGGGGGGGGGGGGGGGGGATGTGGCGGTTCCTGGACCAATTGAAGTTTACGAAGGTTTGGGGGCCCCGATCGGGGTGGAGGAGCTGGTTAAGGGGTTGGGGAGTATGCAGGCGGGCAAGGCCCCGGGGCAGATGGGTTCCCGGTTGAGTTCTACAGGAAGTTTGTGGAACTGCTGGGCCCGTTGCTGGTGAGAACCTTCATCGAGGCGAAGGAAGAAGGGATTCTTCCCCCAACGATGTCGCGGGCTCTGATCTCGCTTATCCTCAAGCAGGACAAGGACCCGCTGCAGTGTGGCTCGTATAGGCTGATTTCGCTCCTCAATGTGGATGCCAAGTTGTTGGCGAAGGTCCTGGCGACTAGGATTGAGGATTGTGTCCCGGGAGTGATACACGAGGACCAGACGGGGTTTGTGAAGGGCAGGCAATTGAATGCAAATGTGCGGAGGCTCCTGAATGTGATCATGATGCCCTCGGAGGACGGGGGAGGCGGAAGTGGTGGCGGCAATGGAAGTGGAGAAGGCCTTTGATCGGGTGGAGTGGGAGTACCCGTGAGAAGTGCTGGGCAGGTTTGGGTTCGGTGAGGGGTTGATAGGGTGGGTCAAATTGTTGTACCAGGCCCCGGTGACGAGCGTATCGACAAATCGGCTGAGGTCAGAGTACTTTAGACTGTACTGCGGGACAAGACCGGGGTGCCCCCCTGTCCCCCCTGATGTTTGTCCTGGCAAATGAGCCGCTGGCCATGGTGCTGAGGGAGTCTATAAACTGGAGGGGGTTGGTCCGGGGAGGGGAGGAGCATCGGATCTCATTTGTGCAGATGACCTGCTTTTGTATATCGCAGTTCCAGTGGAGGGGATTGCAGAGGTCATGTAGACCCTTAGGGAGTTTGGAGACTTCTCAGGATACAAGCTCAACGTTGGGAAGAACAAGCTCTTTGTGGTGCATGCGAGGGGTCAGGAGAAGAGGTTGGAGGAGCTGCCGCTCAAGAGGGTGGAGAGGAGTTTCCAGTATTTGGGTATCCAGGTGGCCAAGAGTTGGGGGTCCTGCATAAGCTCAACTTGGTGTGGTTGGTGGTCCAGATGGAGGAGGACTTTAAGAGATGGGACGTGTTGCCACTCTCCCTGGCGGGCAGGGTGCAGTTCATTAAGATGACGGCCCTCCCTAGGTTCTTGTTCGTGTTCCAGTGCCTATTCTCAACCCTAAGGCCTTTTTCAAGCGAGTGAGCAAGAGCATTATGAGGTATGTGTGGGCAAGTAAGACACCGAGGGTTAAGAGACTGTTCTTGGAGCCCAGTCGGGAGGGGGGTGGGCTGGCACTGCCGAATCTGTGTAGTTACTACTGGGCAGCTAATGTGGCAATGATTCGGTAATGGAGGGGGAGGGGCGGAGTGGAAAAGACTAGAGGCGGCGTCATGTGTAGGTACTAGCCTGGAGGCACTGGCGATGGCACCGTTGCCGCTACCGCCGACGCGGTACACCACGAGCCCGGTGGTGGCGGCGACATTGAGGATCTGGGGGCAGTGGAGATGGTACAGGGGGGAGGTGGGGGCCTCAATCTGGTTCCCGATACGGAACAACCATAGGTTTGCACCGGGCAGGATGGATGGCAGATTCCTAAGTTGGCATCGGGCGGGAATCAAAAGGATGGGGGACCTATTCATTGATGGGACTTTTGCCAGTCTGAGGACGCTGGAAGAGAAATTTGGGTTACCCCTGGGAAATGCCTTCAGGTATGTGCAGGTTGGGGTCTGTGAGGAGGCAGGTAGGGGAATTCCCGCTGCTGCCTGCCCGGAGGATACACGACAGGGTGATTTCGGGCGTGTGGGTCAGAGAGGGTAAGGTCTGGGCAATATACCAGGAGCTGCAGGAGGCGGAGGGAGCCTCGGTGGAGGGGCTGAAGGGCAAGTGGGAGGAGGAGCATGGCGAGGAGCTCGATGAGGGCCTGTGGGCTGACGCCCTGGGCAGGGTTAATTCCTCCTTGTCTTGCGCCAGACTCAGCCTGATCTAGTTTAAAGTGTTACGCAGGGCGCATATGATAGGGGCCGAGGATGTGTAAGTTTTTTTGGGTAGAGGACAGGTGTGTGAGGTGCTCGGGGAGCCCAGCAAACCACGCCCATATGTTCTGGGCGTGCCCGGCGCTGGCGGGGTTTTGGAGGGGCTTCACAAAGGCTATGTCCAAGGTCTTGGACACTCGGGTAAAACTGAGCTGGGGATAGCAATATTTGGGGTGTCAGACGAGCCGGGAGTACAGGAGCCGAAAGAGGCCGGAGTTCTGGCCTTTGCCTCTTTGGTAGCCCGGAGAAGGATCTTACTAATGTGGAGGGACGCGAAGCCCCCAAGCTTGGAGGCTTGAATCAATGACATGACGGGATTTCTCAGGTTGGAAAGATAAAGTTTGCCTTGCGAGGGTCTGTGCAAGATTCTCCAGACGGTGGCAACCGTTCCTAGACTTTCTCACGGAACGTTAGGTGGAGGTCAATAGCAGCAGCAACACTGGGTGGGGGGGGGGTGTTCTTGTTTTGGTTTATGTAAGGGGCATTTGTCCCATTTTTATTCTTAATTTGTTAAATCGTTTAAGGGTTAGAGGATTAAGATGCTTTGTTTGTTGGCGTATTGCCCTGTTTATTTCTCTATTGTATATTTTCTTTCCTTTTTGTAGTGTTTTGTAAAAATTATTGAAAAACATTGAATAATCATAATTTAAAAAAATAAATAAATAACAGATTAATTTGCATTTATACAGCACATTTAATGTAATTAAATTTCCCAAGGTGTTCCACAAGGACATTGTAAATCCAGGTTTCACAAATGATTTGATAAAATTGTCCAAGCTCATGATCATGACAGAAAATACTGCTTCTCCCTGTCTCTGCCTCCACACACTCCTCCCTATTGATTGTAACACTAATTCATCCCATTTATCCTCCTCCTGCTTTTCCCCCAATTCGCCTCCCCTGAAGATGCTGATTCTCGGGTTCAGTTTCACACTCCCCAATATGTCTAAATCGTTACAGCTGAAGTTAACAAAAAATTGTGCTAAGGGGAGTCACAAAATCCAGTGACTACCCACATGTACTCTGTGTCTGGAATGGGGGCACTGCTCGCCACTCCCTCTTTTCATCCCAGTCCCAGACGTTTGTAGACTGGGCTCCGGATGGGTAATGGCGGCTTAATCTCCCATAGTCCCCAGCGCCGGGGAAACCGCTCCATCCACCGCGGGGCGCGGGGGGGGGGGGCATTAACGAGAGGAGAAGAGGCGCATGCGCGGTGGTGATTATTCCCTCGGGTCAAAGGAGCATCGATGACCACGTGACACCCGTTGCCCATTGTCTTCAGGCAGGCGGCCAGCAACCAATGGAAAGATTGGAGGACCGGAAGGACTCTAGTCCTCCAGCTATTGAGAGCGGGGGATTTGTCTGGATGACATTTGAGCTTCACAAAGACTGAAGCTCTGTCCTGTGCCCAACATCTGTGCGTATAACACTTTATTTTCTCCACTTTTCCATTTCTTTTCTCATTCTGGCCTTCAATTGGTCCCTTGCAGCAACGTTATATTCCAGAAGAGAAAATGCTGGAAAATCTCAGCAGGTGTGGCAGCAACTGAAAGGAGAGAAAAGAGTTGACATTTAGAGTCCAGATGACTCTTTGTCAAAGCTAAAAGGCGTTGATATTTATACTGTAGTGTGAGGGAATGAAAGATGAGTCATAGCCGCAGAAACAAAGCAAAAAGAGTGCTAATAGCTACAGAAACCAAGGGGAAAGAGTGCTAATGATAGTCCCCAGAGAGAATAAAAGATGTGAAAGGTCAAACAGCCGAGAAACTAAAATCAGAGGGTAAGGTGTGACAGATACAGATGTGGGGAGAAGGGGGACATGGGTGGGAGAGAGGTAAAATGAGAGAAAGGGGGAAGCAAAGGGGAGAAAAGGTAAGGAAAGAGAATAAGATTGGGGGGAAAATATATATGAAGAAAGAAATAAAAGGTAAAAGACAGTTAAAATGAGATGGAATGAAAACGAAAAGGGTCGAGGTGGGTAGAGCTAATCATCTGAAGTTGTTGAATTTGATGTTCAGACCGGAAGGCATGTCTAACCGGAAGGTGAGATGCTGCTCCTCCAATATGCGTTGAGCTTCTCTGGAACATTGTAGCAGGCCAAGGACAGGGCATGGGAGCAGGGTCTTGTGTTAAAATGGCGAGCAATGGGAAGGTCAGGGTCCTGAATGCACACAGACTGAAGGTGCTCAGCAAAGCGATCACCCACTCTACGTTTGGTCTCTCCGACATAGAGGAGACGACATTGGGAGCAGTGAATGCAATCAACCAAATTGAAAGGGGTGCAAGTGAAACACTGCTTAACTTGGAATGAGTGTTTTGGGCCTGGGATGTTAAGCATGGAAGAGGTAAAGGGGCAGATGTTACACCTGTGATTGCATGAGAAGGTGCCATGGGTGATGGGAGAGGTGTTAGATATGATGGAGGAGTGGACTAGACTATCCTGAAGGGAACGGTCTCTGCGGAATGCTGACAGCGGGCGGAAGGAAAGATGTGTTTGGTGGTGGCATCACGCTGGAGTTGGCGAAAATGGTGGAGGATTATGCTTTGCATATGGAGGCTGGTGGGATGAAATGTGAGAACGAGGGGGACTCTATCCTTGTTCTGGGAGGGAGGGGGCGAGGGTAGTGGCGCGGGAGATGGACCGCATGTTGCTGAGGGTCCTGTCCACAATTGTCGGTGGGAAATCATGGTTGAGGAAGAAGGAACACATTTTCGAAGCACCTTTGGAAAGTGCCATCATTGGAACAAATGCGATGGCGAAGGACCTGCGAGAAAGGGATGGAGCCTTTACAGAATTTAGGGTGCAAAGAGCTGTAGTCCAGATAGCTGTGGGAGTCCGTGGGCTTGTAATTGACATTAGTGGATAGACTATTGCCGGAAATGGAGACAGAAAGGTCAAGGAAGGGAAGAGAAGTGTCTGAGATGGAACAGGTGAAAATGATGGAGGGGTGGAAACTGGAAGCGAAGTTGATGAATTTTTCAGATCTGGACGAGAGCTTGAAATGGCACCAAAATAGTCATCAATGTATTGGTAAAGGAGTTGTGGGAGGGGACCTGGGTCAGCCTGGAACAAGGAATGTTCCACATACCCCATAAAAAGGCAAGCGTAGCTAGGATCCATGCAGCTACTCATTGCTTCACCTTTGATTTGGAGAAAGTGGGATGAGTTGAAGGAGAAGTTGTTGAGAGATAGAACGAGTTCAGCCAGGCGGAGGAGAGTAGATGGGAATTGTTAAGGCCTCTTTTCAAGAAAGAAGCGCAGAGCTCTCTACACCATCACCCCATACCAGGATGGCCTTTGGGAATGACTCTAAAGTCGGCCTTTTTCTTTGTCCAACAGGCCAAGTATTTGCTCGGCTTATTCCCAAACTCGTACAACTTCTGCCTCACAAACTCTCAACTTTTCTCGACCTGCTGAGTCGATGGGAGTCCAAAGCCACTCTTGCTGCGTTAACCTCCTTCAGTAATAGCTTACTCGGGCCCTCCATATGATTCTCCTCCACCTTCGCCAAACAAACCTCCAGACGCCGCTGGTTCTCCAGCATCCTGCACCCTTCATTAGCAGTGTGAGAAATGATCAGCCCCGAGCATAAACGTCACACGTCCTCCACAAAATGGAGGGGGAAATCCCAGGGTTTGAGTTAACCAAAAGGGAGACCTCGTATCTCGTTTTTGTGGCTGCCAAAAAATCCTGGAAGAACTAAATCCTCAGTCCCTCATGGAGCCGGGTCCCAAATGACCTTACCCGTCTCCAGGACCCTCTGGTGATCTTTCAAGTTGTGGAAGGGAATGATTACAGGCCTGGGATGAAAACTATCCCTCGGCCTCAAAGACAGGATCCGATGCCCTTTCTAATTTGAAACACCCAGGCTTCACATCTATCTTGAGAAAATGTGGCAGCCAGTCCTCGGAGAACCTAACAGGAACCTTATCCTCCACACCTTCTGGCAGGCCGACGACTTGGATGTTCTTTCTCTCACCCTCGGTTCTCCAAGTCCTCCAGGAGTCCACCACACCACTCAGCCGGTTTTCCAAGGATTGAATTCTTGCCTCTGCCGAGGAGGCATCTTGCTCAACGTTCAGGATTCTCGCCTCCGGATCATCGAGCCTCTTCATGGTGTTTTGCAGCTCGGCCTCATGAGCTCACAGATATTGAGCCAGCTCACTCAGCCTCTGGTCAATAACACGGAGAATGTCGGCAGTCATCATTTTCACCGCCTCCGAGAGAGTCCCGGAGAGCGCGGGGTCGAGGGACCTCCTGAGGGTCAGGGTGCCATGTTCAAAATGCGGCTCCACCCCCACTGAATCCGCCTGCACTCTTTTATCGATAGATTTCTTTTTTTAAATAAAATTTAGAGTACCCAATTATCTCTTTATTCCAATTAAGGGGCAATTTTGCATGGCCAATCCACCTACCCTACACATCTTTGGGTTGTGGGGGTGAAACCCACACAGACATGGGGAGAATGTGCAAACTACACACGGACAGTGACCCAGGGTCGGGATTCGGACCCGGGTTCTCAGCGCTGCAGTCCCAGTGCTAACCACTGTGCCACGTGCACCCCAATCAATAGATTTCTTGACATATTTCGGCATAATCTCACCAAAACCAATCCTGAAGTCTTCCAGGGACATGAGAACAAATATTAATTCTGGCATTAATTAGATGAATGCCGGGAAATCAGGATAAATGACGGATTATAGGCGAGTGGCACCAGAACCTGCGGAAAAGCCGCTTCACGTGGTCCCCCCCAGACAGATTTCTGATTGGCGAGGGAGTCAAGGGTCATGGGAAACCGGCAGGAAAATGGAGAGAAAGCTGAGATGAGGAGGGATTTCCTCACTCGAGGATGTAACACAAGTGCAAGGCAATGGCCATCTCCTGCAAGATGAGAATAATAATCTTTATTGTCACAAGTAGGATCACATTAACACTGCCATGAAGTTACTGTGAAAAGCCCCGAGTCGCCACATTCCGGCGCCTGTTCGGGTACACAGAGGGAGAATTCAGAATGTCCAAATTACCTAACAATACGTCTTTCAGGATTTGTGGGAGGAAACCGGAGCACCCGGAGGAAACCCACGCAGACACGGAGAACATGCAGACTCCACGCAGACGGTGGCCCAAGCCTTGAATCAAAGCTAGGACCCTGGAGCTGAGAAGCAACAGTGCTAACCACTGTGCTACCCTTACATCTAACCACCGCTCCTTGACATGCAATGGCATTACCATCGCTGAATCCCCCACAAACAACATCCTGGGGCTTACTATTGATCAGAATCTGAAGTGGACTAGCCATATTAGTACTGTGGTTACCAGGGCAGGTTAAAGGCTGGGAATTATTTTTCTTACTAAATATTTTTATTCTCCTTTTTCACATTTTCATCCAAATTTACACCCACCGACAAACAATCAACAGTAACAAATATAATGTCAATCCCCTGGCCAACAATTCCTCCCTCCCACCAACCCCCAAACAACCCTCAACATTTTAAATACAAACATCAAAGAAAAGGATTCAGGAATTCACCATACAACCCCATACATAGTCACCAACAACATACACAGTCCAACCCCACCCCAACACCCCCACTCCACTCTTTTGTTCAATGTCATCCAATTTTTGAAAGTGCATAATAAACACATGAATTGTACAATCCTTCCACCCTTCCCTTCAACTCAAACTTCACTTTTTCGAGTGTTAAAAACTCCAACAGATCCCCCCGCCACGCCAGGGCACAGGGTGGAGAAACTGACCTCCACCCCACCAGGATCCGCCTTTGGGCGATGAGCGAGGCGAAGGGTAAAACATCTGCCTCCGCACCCGCTTCCAACCCTGGCCGATCCGATACCCCGAATATGGCCTCCAGAGGACCCGGCTCATGCCTCACATGTACCACCTTCAAAATTACCTTGAACACCTCCCACCAATACCCCTCCAGCTTTGGACAGGATCAAAACATATGAACGTGGTTTGCGGGTCCCCCCCCCCCCCCCCAACGTTCACAAACATCCTCTACCTCCTCAAAGAGTCGGCTCATCATCACCTTTGTGAGGTGCGCCCGATACACCACGTACAGCTCTATCAGCCTCAACCTCGTGCACAAAGTTGAGGCATTTACCCTCCAGAGCACCTCACACCACAACCCCTCCTCCATGCTCTCTCCCAGCTCTTCCTCCCACTTTGCCTTAATCCCCTCCAGTGGGCCTTCTGTTCTCCTCAAATCGCCCCATAAATTGCCAACACCACCCCCTTCTCCATTCCCGGAAAGCTCTGTATCTCCTTCTTAGCGAAATAAAGGCTGGAAATCCTACAGCGAGTAACTCACAACCTGACCTCCCAGATCTTGTCCAAACATCTACAAGGCACAAGTCAGGAGTATAATGGAATACTCTCCACTTGCCTGGATGAGTGCAGCTCCAACAACACTCGAGCAGCTCGACACCATCCAGGACAAAGCAGCCAGGTTGATTGCTCCTCTGTCCACAAACATTTAAACCCTCCACCACTGACGAACAGTGGCAGCCGTGTGTACAATTTACAAGATACACTGCAGTAAGTCGCCAAGGTTCCTCAGACAGCACCTTCCAAAGCCACGACCACTACTATCTAGAAGGACAAGAGCAGCAGATACCTGGGAACCTCACCCCCTGGAGGTTCCCCTCCAAGTCACTCACCAGACCGACTTGGAAATATATCGCCGTTCCTTCACTGTCGCTGGGGCAAAATCCTGGAACTCCTCCCTACCAGCACAGTGGGTGTACCTACACCTGAGGGACTGCAGACGTTCAAGAAGGCAGCTCACCACCACCTTCTGAAGGGCAACTAGGGATGACAAAGAATACTGGCCTAACCAGCGGCCCCCAAATCCCCGTCAATGAATTGATTAATTTTTTTAAATACCCAATTTTCTTTTCCAATTCAGGAGAAATTTAGCATGGCCAATCCACCCACCCTGCACATGGGTTGTGGGGGTGAGACCATGCAGACACTGGGAGAATGTGCAGACTCCACATGGACAGTGACCTGGGGCCGGGATCGAACCCGGGTCCTCGGCACCGAGAGGCAGCAGGGCTAACCGTTGTGCCACTGTGCTGCCCCCATCAATACATTTAAAGGAAATGTGGTGAAGCTTTGGATTTCTCTACCCCAGAGGACTGTGGAACCTCAGTCATCAAATATTTTCAGGGCAGTTTGATAGGTTTCTAGGTAGTGAAGTTATCGAGGGATATGGGGGATGGCGTGGAAAAATGGTGCTGGGCGGCACGGTACCAGAGTGGTTAGCACTGTTGCTTTGACTGTACCTCCTGTTTGTTATGGTCTCTGTGCCTAGGACAGGAAGCAGTGAGCATGGATCTGTCAATCAGCCTGAATCAGCACCTTCAGGAGAATTGGGAGGGTGAATATTAGATACAGCAGAGTGAGAATGGAGGGAGAGTGAGTGGGATGGAGATTTACAGCTTTTGGGGAATGAGAGGAAAGAATGTTTCATAGAAATTAAAATAATCTGTTCTGAATTTCTATCCTGTACTGACTGTGATGTATTTTGTAAACTCCTTTTACAGGATGTTAAAAGGAGAGGATTTACAGACGGAAATCTCAAACATCATGTTTAGATCTGACAGAGTCACTCGGTTCATTGGCCATTAAATCGGGAAGGAGGAATGTTCGCCCGACCTGTTGGCTTCAAAAGATTTTAAATATCAATGTGACTGGAAAAACACCGAGACACACCCACCCGAGTGAGAGTGTTCCAGAGCACTGATTGTGGAAAGAGCTTTAACCAGTTACACAGCCTGAAAACACATCACACCATTCACAGCGGGGAGAGACCGTACACGTGTTCTGTGTGTGGACGAGGCTTCAACTGATTGTCCGACTGGAGAGACAAGAGGAGACCCAAAACATGGGTAAACGGTGGAAATGTGGGGACTGTGGGAAGGGATTCAGGGCTCCATCTGCGCTGGAGGCTCATCGACACATTCACACTGGGGAGAGGCCGTTCACCTGCTCTGTGTGTGGGAAGGGATTCACTCAGTTATCCCATCTGAAGTCACACCAGCGGGTTCACACCAGGGAGAGGCCGTTCACCTGCTCAGACTGTGAGAAGACATTCAGTCACTCATCCACCCTGCAGACACACTAGCGAGCACACACTGGGGAGAGACCGTACACCTGCTCTCAGTGTGAGAAGGGATTCCCTCAGTTATCCAGCCTGAACTCACATCAGCGAGTTCACACTGGGGAGAGGCCATTCACCTGCCCTCAGTGTGGGAAGGGATTCACTCAGTCATCCAACCTGAAGTTACATCAGCGAATTCACACTGGGGAGAGACCGTTCACCTGCTCTCAGTGTGGGAAGGGATTCTGTGTTTCCTCGAACTTGCTGAGATACCAACAAGTTCACAATTGATTACAGGAGTAGGATTCTGTTGTTATTGTTTCTGCTTCAATTACACCCAGAACAGCATTTTGTTCATTCTGACAGTTGGTCGATGGGGAGGGTCGGAGGGTTTCTTTCTGCTGGACTGGCCGGTCTCACGACTTTGCCTCCAATGGGCTGATGCTCTCTGAACCTTCTTGCGAATACCTGGTTTGAAGTTTCACAAGAATCAGAAGAGTGAAAGGGAGTTTTGAAGTTTAAGACTATTTGTTTCCATTTCTGTTTGGAAGCCCCAGAACCATGCCACGTTACCATGAAGAGGGACTATGGTGGTTACATGGTTCTTTTGTTTAGTTTATTTGGGTGTTTCTCACTGTGAAAAACTGAGTATGCGGGGCTCAGGGTATGAGGGAATAAGGTGTCTGAGGTGGGCTGGGAAAATACATTAAAAGGTATGATGGGAGATAGCTATTATTTAAGGAATTATTACATATTTACAAGGGGATTGGTTAGCTCAGTTGGCTGGATGGCTGGTTTGTGATACTGAGCGACACCAACAGTGTGGGTCCAACTCCTGTACCGGCTGAGGTTATCCATGAAGGCCCCGTCTTCTCAACATTGCCCCTCGCCTGAGGTGTGGTGATCCTCGGATCAAATCACCACCAAGCAGCTCTCTCGCTCTCTCTTTCTCAGGAGAGAGAAGCCTGTGGTCCTCTGGGACTTTGGCGACTTTCACATAATGTATGACAAATATAAATTAATTTAAGGAATAAATATCCAACAGTAATAGTGATGCAATGGTGCCGAGGGGATTTTCACAGTAGTTTCTTTTGACAATAATAAAGATTATTATTATAACAGGAAACATTAAAGATTCCATTACATGAAAAGAAGGGGCTCATAAAATGGCCAAAATAGGTAATAAGCCTGAGGATTGGGAACTTGTTTTAGAATTCAGCAAAGGAGGATCAAGAAACTGATAAAAAGAAAATAGAATATGAGAACAAACTGGCGAGAAACATTAACAAAAGGACTGGAACAGCTCCTATAGGAATGTGAAAAGGAAAAGATTAGCAAAGACCAATGTGGTCCATTCCAGACAGAGACAGGAGAGTTTATAATGGAGAATAAGGAAATGGCAGAGAAACTAAACAATGTGTGTCTGTCTTCACGGAGGAAGATACAGAAATTGTTCTAAAAACACGAGAGAACCAAGGGACCAGTGAGCACGAGGAACTGAAAGAGATTAGTATTAGTGAAAAAGTAGTACTGGAGAAATTAATGTGGTTGAAAGTTAATAAATCCCCAAAAGCTGCTGCTCTACATCCCAGAGTGTTGAAAGAGGTGGCTGTAGAGATAGAGGATACATTGGTGATCAACTTTCACAATTCTGTAGATTCTGGAATGGTTCCTGCAGATTGGAAGGTGGTAAATGTAACCCCACAATTTAAGGAGAGAGAGAGAAAACAGGGAACTACAGACCCATTAACCTGACATCATTGGAGGAAAAATGCTACAATCTATTATAAAGGATGTGATAACATATGAATTAGGAGCAGGAGTAGGCCACTCGGCCCCTCGAGCCTGCTCCACCATTCATTACATCCTGGCTGATCTGATTGTAACCTCAACTCCACACAGGCCCCTTAGAAATTAAATCTGCGGAGATAGTTATGGGGGAATAAGGAAATGGCAGAGGAGTTAAACAGATATTTTGCATTAGTCTTTATGGTTGAAGAGACTTCAAATATTCCATTAATACTAAAGAATATGGAGGAGGAATTAAATACCAATACTAGAGATGCAGTATTCAACAAACTAATGCGGCTAAAGACAGATAAGTACCCTATCCCTGATGACTTACACCTTAGGATCCTAAAGAAATGCCTACAGAGATAGTGTCAGCAGTTTTGGCCCCCTTATTTAAGGAGAGATATTATTTTATTGGAGGAGGGTTAGAGAAGATTCACTATGATGATCCCCGGTATGAAGGGATTGTTTTAGGAGCAAAGGTTAAACAGGTTTGGACTCTACTCATTGGAATTTAGAAGATTGAGAGATGATCTCATTGAAACATACAGGATTCTTCAGGGGCTTCACAGGGTAAATGCTGAGAGGATGTTTCCCCTCGTGGGAGAGTCTAGGCCCAGAATAAAGAGATGTCAATTTGAGACTGAGATGAAGAGGAATTTTTTCTCTGAGGGTTGTGAATCTGTGGAACTGAAATCTGTGGGGACAGAGTCCCTGTGTATATTTAAAGCTGAGATAGATTCTTGATCAGTGAGGGAATCAAGGATTCCAGGGAAAGGGCAGGAAAGTGGACGAGAGAAATGTTGAATCAGCCATGATCCTATTTAAAGGCTGAACAGCCTCCTCTTCTTCCTATTTCATATCGTCATATGATGGTCTTCGCCCCACCTATTGTCCCGATAACCTTTCACCCTCTTGCTTAACACTAATCTATCCAGCTCTGCCTTCTAAATATTCAAAGAGTCTGCTTCCACTGCCCTTAGGAAGAGAGTTCCAAAGACTCAGCACCCATTGCGAGAAAAAAAGTTCTTCTCTGCCTTAAAGGGGCAAGTTGCTACTTTTTAAAAATTCCAATTAAGGGGCAATTTAGCCTGGCTAATCCACCTACCCTGCTAATATATGGGTTGGGGGAATGAGACCCACGCAGACACGGGGAGAATGTGCAAACTTTACACAGACAGTGACTTGGAGCCGGGATCAAACCCGTGTCCTCAATGCCATGAGGCAACAGTGCTAACCACTGTTGTTACTTTAAGAAGACTTCAATTTCTAGATTCTCTCACAAGAGGAAACATCCTTTCCACATCCAACATCAAGGTTCAATCAAGTCACCTAAACTCCATCGGACACAAGCCCAGCCTGTCCATTCATTCCTCATAAGATAACCTCCCTACTTTTGTATTCCATTCCCCTCACAATAAACAATGACATTCTATTAGCTTTCCTAATTACTTGCTGTACCTTTATACTCACCTTTTGTGATTCATGCTCTTGGACACCCAGATCCCTCCGAACCTCCGAGCTCTGCAATGAATACAAATCTTCAAGTAATAACTTTTCCTACATTGCACTCCATTTGGGAAATTTTATACCACTCATTTAACATATATTTTTGTAACCTCCTTATGTCCTCTTCACAATTTAATTTCCTCCCTATCTTTGCATCATTGGAACATAGGAGCAGGAGTTGGCCATTCAGCCCATTGAGCCTGCTCCACCATTCAATACGATCATGGCTGATCATCCACTTCAATGCCTTTCCCCCCACACTATCCCCATATCCCTTTGTGTTATTGACATTCAGAAATCTGTCAGTTGGGCGGCACGGTGGCGCAGTGGTTAGCACTGCTGCCTCACAGCACCAAGGACACGGATTTGATCCTGGCCCTGGGTCACTGTCCATGCGGAGTTTGCACATTCTCCCCATGTCTATGTGGGTCTCACCCCCAGAACCCAAAGATGTGCAGGGTAGGTGGATTGATACTGGTTCTTGCAAATCAGTCCATAATTTTCCATGTTTTAAAATTCTATTTGGAATAATTGATTCTATAAGCTTGCCCACCAATGATGTTAAACTAACTGATCTGCAATTGCTGGGGCTATCCTTATTGAACAAATGCATAAGATTTGTAATTCTCCAGTCCTCTGGCACCTCCAGCAAAGACTGGGAAATTATTGCCAGCTCCACTGTAATTTAAATTCTCAATTTAACACTTCCTCCTTATCAATTAAAAATAATAATTTTTATTATTGTCACAAGTAGGCTTATATTAACATTGCATTGAACCTGTGAAAATCCCCTCGTCACCACACGTCGGCGCCTGTTCAGGTACACGGAGGGAGAATTCAGAATGTCCAATTAACCTAGCAAGCATGTCCTCCAGGACTTGTGGAAGGAAACCGGAGCACCTGGAGGAAACCCACGGAGACACAGGGAGAACATGCAGACTCTGCACAGGCAGGGACCCAAGCCGGGAATCAAACCCGGGACCCTGGCGCTATGGAGTAACAGTGCTAATCACTGTCCTACCGTGCCGCTCTGGCGACAAAGTTTCTTAATCTGCCTCCATGGCCTGGGTAGCCTCTATATCCTTGGTAAAGACAGACAGTGACTTTAGTTTCATTTTGAACAGGGTGTCAGTTACTGTGTCTCATTCGTGACAAGCTCTTTCTTCACATTTAAACAGGTAATGGTAAGTGGGGGAAAAATGATACGCAGTGACCCCAAAACAAGGTACTGTCGACATTCCGATAAAAGCAAATTACGACAGATGCTGGAATCTGAAACAAAAGCAGTAAAAACTCAAGTATTTCAGCAGGTCTGACAGCATCTGGGGAGAGAAAGGGAGCTAATGTTTCGAGTATGGATGGCTTTGACAAAGAGTCATGCAGACACAAAACATTTGCTCCCTTTACTCCACAGATGCTGTCGGACCTGCTGAGATTGTCCAGCATATTCTGTTACTGGAGACATTCCCTGTCTGCCCAGTTCTATTTTGAAGTCAGCCCCTGAATTCTGTGGACATAGTTTCAGATTTCCACATTTGATGAACAAACGTTGAAATATTTGCTCCACACCCACAGGGTCTCATCTGTTTAAAGCCACAAACAGAAAGGTGCAGTTTTCTCCTGGAGTTTGAGACAGATAAGCTTTCAAAATGATGCCGAGTTTCAACCAATGAGGAAGATCCGAGCTCAGGCCCGCCCCTCATTCACTCTGATTGGTTGGCGGATCAGCCGCTCCCATTCAGGCATCCAGGTCCGTCCCCTCTTCGTATTGGTCTGGAGCTGCTGTCAATCAACCTGGCATTGTGATGCAGAGCATGCGCAATGCGGCTGCTATAGTTGGACACCAGTGCGCAGGCGCGGGAACGGAGTTTGGAGCATGCGCAATTCCAGTGTAGGCCTCGGGAAGGGACTCCTTTGTCCCGGAGAAGCGGAGTCAGCGTCAGGCGGTGGGTGGGAGGATCCGCAAACCCTTCAGAATCATTGTCAGCTCCCTGGTTTTAGCTGCCGGGACCAGGCCCAGGTTAACCATCCGACTTCAGCGACTGGAGGATGGTTCACACCAGAGGAGGGGGGACAGTAAATAAGAGCTGTCACTTTGGACTCAAATCAATGAGGATTCTCCGCCGGGTCGGAGAATGGCCGTTGGCCGCCGTGAATACCGCCCCCGCCGAAGTCTCTGCTCCCGGAGATTGGGCGGGGGCGGGAATCCGGCCGCGCCGGTTGGCGGGACCCCCCGCTGGATTCTCCGGCCCGGATGGGCCGAAGTCCCGCCCAGGAATTGCCTGTCCCGCCGGCGTAAATCAAACCTGGTATTTACCGGCGGGACCAGGCGGCGTGGGCGGGCTCCGGGGTCCTGGGGGGGGGGGGCGAGGGGCGATCTGACCCCGGGGGGTGCCCCCACGGTGGCCTGGCCCGCGATCGGGGCCCACCGATCCGCGGGCGGGCCTGTGCCATGGGGGCGCTCTTTCCCTTAAGCCTCCGCCACGGTCTCCACCATGGCGGAGGCGGAAGTGACTCTCCCCACTGCGCATGCGCGGGAAACTGACAGCGGCCACTGACGCTCCCGCGCATGCGCTGGGAAACTGACCGCGGCCGCTGACGCTCCCGCGCATGCGCCGCATTTCCGCGCCAGCTGGCGGGGCAACAAACGCCATTTCCGCCAGCTGGCGGGGCGGAAATCCCTCCGGCGTCGGCCTAGCCACTCAATGTTGGGGCTAGGCCGCCAAAGATGCGGAGACTTCCGCACCTTTTTGCCGGTGCGATGCCCGTCTGATTGGCGCCGGCTTTGGCGCCAGTCGGCGGACATCCCGCCGTTGGGGGAGAATTTCGCCCCTGATCTCGGGGAATGAAGGAAACCCTGGGAGGTGGGCGGGGAGGATTCACAAACACCCGCTGGAGGCCCCAAACCCCCAATAGGAACCTGCAGGTCCCGAGTTTGCAGCTCCCGGGGCTTGTTTACTTCTTGTGTGTCCCAGTGAGCGGGCATCAGGGTCCCAGTGACCAGGACAGAAAATGAGTGATTAATTGATTTTATTCTCACTTTGCAAAGAGGCTTGAGAACTGAACCCAGCCAGAGTGGAGGCAGGAGGTAAACTGTAAGGAAAATAATTGTGAAGGTGCTGTGCTGGGTTTGACGGGCTGACCAACTCTCATGGTGAAAATTAAGGGTGGTGTTTGCCAGAGCTGTTGGAACATAGAAGCGGTAAGGAACATGGTTCTGTGCAGTGACAAAGATCCAATTGGTAGGACAGCCAGCATCCAGGCAGCATGCAGACTGGGGCAGTGGACTCAGATACATTTCTGTAAAATATGGGACCATTAATCACCCTGGGATTTGCATTCCGCGCGGGGAGCAAGAGAGTGTATGGGAGTAGGATTTACTGTTTTGCAGGTACAAATGAGGAAAATATATTGTATGTTCAGGATTTCTCTCTGTATAACGTTTTGTAAACTTATTTTCCAGGGCACTAGAATGGGTGGATTTACAGACAGGAAGCTCAAACCGAACATCACAGCATGATCTGACAGAGTCACTGAGTCGCCACGGCCAGAATATCATTAGTCATTGAATTTGGAAGGAGAAATGTTTGTGTGTTCTGCCTGTGTGACACCATTTCAGACATCATTGTGACTGGAAAAGCATCAGGACACACAATGGAATGAGAGTGTTCCAGTACATTGACTGTACAAAGAGCTTCAACCAGTGAAACAGCCTGTAAAAAAATCACACGATTCGCAGCAGGGAGAAACCATACAGGTGTTCTGTGTGTGTGGACAAAGCTTCAACTGACTGTCCAAACTGGAGAGATATGAGGAAACTGGCACCATGGAGAAACCGTGGAAATGTGAGGACTGTGGTGAAGGATTCAATTCTTCACCCCGGCTGGAAATCCATCGACGCGTTCACACTGGGGAAAGGCCATTCAACTGTTCTGTGTGTGAGAGGAGGTTCACTCAGTCATCTGCCCTTCGCTTACACCAGCGAGTTCACGCTGAGAAGAAACCATTCAGCTGCACAACCTGTGAAGAGAAATTCAAGTCTTTATCCATCCTCACTGAACACCAGCGAATTCACACGAGTCAGAAACCATTCATTTGCTTTGTGTGTGGGAAGGGATTCACTCAGGTATTCACCCTCCAGACACACCACCAAATGCACACAAATGAGGAACCATTCAGGTGCATCACCTGTGGAGAGAGTTTCAGTCAGTCAACTGACCTCAGTGAGCACCAACGCACTCACACTGGGGAGAAGCCGTTCACCTGCTCTGTGTGTGGGATGGGATTTCCTTGGGCATCCCAACTGCTGACACATCAGTGGGAGCACACCGGGGGGGAGACGGTTCTCCTGCTCCTTGTGTGGAGCGGGATTCACTCAGTCACAACACCTGCTGAGACACCAGCGAGTTCACAAATGACCAGGGATTGGAATCTGCTGTTTTGCTGCTGCTAATCACATCCAGGATTGATAGTCTGACAATATCTGGTTTGATTCTGCTGATGTTAACAATCCCTATAACTGGCTGCAGTTTAATATCCTGAAGATATCAATGATTTTTGGGGCTGCAATGTCCCTTTTTAAGAGCCCCATTTGTGATTTTTTTACCTTAATTCAAGAACTCTCAACAGGAACACATGTACAGTAAAATTCTGAACTTGCACTTCAATCCTAACTTGATCTTTGATGCAAATCAGTGTCTAAAAGGTTCCACTGATTAACATCTCCAATTACAAACTGCAGATTAATCCTTGCTGACAATTCTTACTGACTTCTTCAGTGTTCTGTCCATTATGATATTAAATTGTGAAGGAAGCGAAACAAACGGTGAAATATTATACATGTACTTTAAAAAACGCTTAAAAACCTGAACATCAACATTAATACTGATGAAGTTTGTAAGTCGCTGAGTTGAATCATTTCTGACACAGCAGCAGCAACATTTGGTAAAGGCGGAACCCACAACAAAGACTGGTTCAGACTCACTCAGCCGAGATGACATCTGTCATTGAAGCAAAAAGCAAAGTCGACCTGATGTGCAACATAAACCCAACAGCTAGAACACTGCATTACTTGAAAGTAGCCAAGACAGTTGTGTAAATATCAGGGAGATCCTGTGCAAATAAACATTGGACCAGCCTCTGTCAATAATTCCAAGCTGCCTGTGACAATGGAAATCTATGTCTGATGGGATCAAGAGGGATCTTTATCCGACCATCACCAAAGTTGCCCGGCTGAAATTGGCAGCTGGTGAAGTTCTTACCAACAGAAGTAAACAGATGTTCTGCTGGGTTGATCACGGCTGTGAGCTGGACGTCTCCCAGACTCTGATTGTCTCTATTGCAGCTCCTGTCATGGTTGAGTTGGACAAGGAACCCTCACCACTTGAACTTCAAAAGGTCATTCAGAAAGGCACCCGGCAAGGATGGGATTCCAGCTGATCTGCTTACACACGGAAAGTCCCATCGGCTGTCGCACCTTCATGACCTCCGACGTCTCTGATGGGTGACAGGAACCATTCCATACGTGTGATGCAAAACCATCACAATATATAAAATCAGCAGTGACAGAGGAGATTCCAACAACTACAGGGACACCTCACTCCTTAACATCACTGGGAGGACCTTCACTCGGGTCATGTCTAAAAGATCCATCTACTTGCAGATTGAATGTATCCAGAAGCACAGTGCGGTTTCTCTGCTGACAGGTCTGCAGTGAACATGATCTCCACACACCAGCTACAAGAGAAGTGAACAATTGGTATTTAATCTAAAATGTCTATGCTGAGAAAAGTGAAACGTTATCATTACTGAGTGAAAGAGAACCTTTCAGTGTGAATCACAATTTAATTGTACAATTGGAAAAGGCACCAAAATGTTTGATTCCCTCAAGACAAACTTCAGCCTCACATAGAAACATAGAAAATAGAAGCAGGAGGAGGCCATTCGGCCCTTTGAGCTTGCTCCATCATTCATTATGATCATGGCTGATCATCCAACTCAGTAACCTGTTCCCCGCTTTCCCTCCACATCCTTTGATCCCTTTTGCCCGGAGATCTGTATCTAACTGCTTCTTGAAAGCAGACAATGTTTTGTCCTCAACTGTTTCTGTGGTAGCGAATTCCACAGGCTGACCACTCTCTGGGTGAAGAAATTTCTCCTCATCTCTGTCCTAAGTAGTCTACCCCATACCCTTAAACTATGATGCATGGTGCTGGACTTCCCGCATTTACTTTGTCTAGTCCTGTTAGAATTTTATAGGTTTCCATAAGATCCCTCTCATTCTTCTGATCTCCAGCGAACATAATCCTAACTGGCTGAATCTCTCCTCATACGTCAGTCTCGCCATCCCAGGAATCAGTCTGGTAAACCTTCGCTGCACTCCCTCTATAGCAAGAACATCCTTCCTCAGATAAGGAGACCAAAGCTGCAGACAATATCCCAGGTGTGGCCTCACCAAGGCCCTGTAAAATTGCAACAAGACATCCCTGCTCCTGTACTCAAATCCTGCTAATAAGGCCAAGGTACCATTTTTCTTCTTCACCACCTGCTGTACCTGCATGCTTACCTTCAGTGACATTTCCACCGTTTCTCCATGGTGCCGATGACCTTGTGTCTCTCCAGATTGGAGCCTCATTCACACACAGAACATCGTGTACAGTTTCTCTCTGCTGTGAATTATGTGATGTTTTTTCAGGCTGTGTAACTGGTTAAGGCTCTTTTCACAGTCAGCTCACTGGAACACATTCACTTGCGTATGTATGTGTCTCGGTGCTTTTTTCAGTCACACTGACCTTCCCACAGATAGAAGACAAACATTTCTCCTTCCACATTCAGGGGTCGATGATTTTCATATCCTGACAAATCAAAAGTCTCTCAAAAACCTTGAGTTTGCTGTCTGTAAGTCTTTCCATTCCAATACCCTGTAAAAAGAATTGAAGTAGAATGAAACTCAATAGACAGCACAAAAACAGGTCATTGTACCCAGTGTCAGTGTATATATTCCCTATGAGCCTATCGCTTCTCTCTGTCAGCAGGTATTTCTATTCCTTTCTCTCTTGTGTCTGCAACTTGCGAAGTGCATTCATGCTGTTTTCCTCAACCAGTCCATGTGGCTGCAAGTTCCACACCCTCTGGATAAAGACATTGAATCTAACCAGTACTATCCTGTGTGGTCGCAGAGCAATGCTGCCTCTTTTCTCAATTTCCTGCAGAGGCTGAATCATTGTTGATGAAAAAGCATTGAGCCCAGCAGCATTACTCTTGTCTGATCATCTCTGCAAAGCAGGCGTACCAGCAAAGTCAGCTCAGCCTTCACAACACTCAGAATAAAGCCGATACCTTGTCAAGGAACTGCAATGAACCACAAACAACTATTTGTAGGAATCCCTGTCTGCCTATCCTCCGGTAAAACATCTTGAGATGTTAATGGCGATATGTGAATAAGATGAGGTGTTTCTTCATTCAAGTTTGTAAATTGGAATTCTACACCCTTGAAGGCTGTGAATGCTCAGTCGCTGAGTATATTCAAGACTGAATTCAACAGATTATTGGTTACAGAGGGAAAGAAGGAAAATGGCGACAAGGAGAAAAAGTGGAGCAGGCTCTATGTCCTCCAACTGCTCCTGTTTATTCTGCTCTTAAGTGGCTCTTGATGGACCGTGTCCTCTTTACATTTAGTAAAATGACCAATAACGATTTCGGATGTTATTTTGGTTCCATTCAGGTTCCGAGAATCGTAGAGGTGCATTGCACAAGAGTTGTTCAGCCCATCTTTCCTGTGCTGACTTTTAGAAAGAACGGACTTGTTCAGTCTCTCATTCCCGTTTTGTGTCCCTAGCCATGCACCTTCTCATACTCAGGTAACTATCCACCTCTCTTTTAAAATTAATTAGTGAATCGTATCGCTGCCTTTTCAGGCAGATCCTGGAACTCACTGAGTTTTGCTCAACTGCCATTGTGATACAGGTAGTTAAATGAAGGTTTTTCAGTGGGCAGTGCGAGAGTATTTCAAAAATATCAACAGAAAAATATGTTTGACTATTAAAATTATTGGATGGGAAGGTCCAGGGTTCAGAATGATTTTTCTCCTGGTCACTGGGACCCTGAAGCCTCCACTTCCTGTTCCCTCACCAAAATGGCTGCACGTGCGCCACTTCTACCAAGTTTCTACTTTGTTTCTACCAAGATGACAGCTGGTCACCCTGGGTCAGTGGGCCTACACTAGACTCTGGACACTTTGGAAGCAGAAGGGGACAAATAGAAGTGGAGAGACAAGAGGTGAAAGAGACAGATTTTATACAACTACAACTTGAACAATAACTTTGACAGAATCTCAAACCCCCAACTTCCCCAAAGTAAGAGGTGTATATGAAAACCACCACCTCCAATTCACACATTGTCCTGACTTGTCTGACATTCAGAATTGGGTGAACAGACATTCCCTCCAATTAAACATTGGAAATAGTGAAGTCATTGAGCTTGCACATTCTCCCAGTGTCATAGAACATTACAGCGCAGCACAGGCCCTTTGGCCCTCAAATGTTGCGCCGACCTGTGAAACCACTCGAAAGCCCATCTACACTATTCCCTTATCGTCTATATGTCTATCCAATGACCATTTGTAGGCCCTTAATTTTGGCGAGTCCACTACTGTTGCAGGCAGGGCATTCCACGCTCTTACTACCTCTGACATCTGTCCTATATCTATCTCCCCTCAATTTAAAGCTATGTCCCCTCGTGCTAGACATCACCATCCGAGGAAAAAGGCTCTCACTGTCCACTCTATCTAATCCTCTGATCATCTTGTATGCCTCAATTAAGTCACCTCTTAACCTTTTTCTCTCTAACGAAAACAGCCTCAAGTCCCTCAGCCTTCCCTCATAAGATCTTCCCTCCATACCAGGCAACATTCTGGTAAATCTCCCCTGCACCCTTTCCAATGCTTCCACATCCTTCCTATAATGCGGCGACCAGAATTGCACGCAATACTCCAAATGCGGCCACACCAGAGATTTGTACAGCTGCAACATGACCTCATGGCTCCGAGTGTCTGCGTGGGTTTAATCCCCACAACCCAAAGATGTGCAGCATAGTTGGATTGGCCACGCTAAATTGGAAAATAATAATTGGGTACTCTAAATTTATTTTTAAAAAGAAATAGTGAAGCCATTGTCTTATGGCCCTGCTACAAACTCCATTTTCTAGTCACCATCCACCTCCCTGGCAACTGTGTTTATTTTATCCTTTCACAGGGAGTGGATACTACTGGGAGAAATCATTGCCCATTCCTAATTGCCCTCGAGAAGTTGGTGGTGAGTTGTCTTCTCAAACCGCTGTAATACATGATGTGTAGGTTGAGCCACAGCGTAGCCAGGGTGGGAGTTCCAGGATTTTCACCCAACAACAGTGAAGGAACAGTGGCATAGTTCCAAGTCAGGATGTTGTGTGGCTTGGAGGGGAACCTGCAGGTGATGGTGTTCTCATGTGTCTGCTGTGCTTGTCGTATGAGGTGGTCACGGGTTGAAAAGTACTGTCTAAAGAGCCTTGATGAGTTGCTGCAGTGCATCTTGTAGGTGGTACCCGCACTGTGTGCGACTAATGCAGATTTCAATGTCATATTTGACCAGAAGATGAGCTTTTGACTACATATTTGCACCATCACTAAGACTGTTTATATCCAGCTCAATAATATTACCTGACCGAGCCCTCACCTCAGTGTGTCTGCTCTGAAACCAACATCTATGCAACTGTTATCTTTAAACTTGATGATTCAAACACACTCCTGACCAGCATCCCAACTTTTATCATTTGTAAACTTGAAGATAATTTGCTGCCCATTTTCTCATTCTTGCCAATTCCCTTTTCACTTGGCGCAGTCTTATCAACGGGTTGAACTGTTGATTACCAGAGGCAGCAGCAACACATCCAGCTCTACCTGGCCCTGCTCTCCTCTGCCTAAACTGATCACTATTTGAAAATGAAAATCGCTTATTGTCACGAGTAGACTTCAATGAAGTTACTGTGAGAAGCTCCTAGTCGCCACATTCCGGCACCTGTTCGGGGAGGCTGGTATGGGAATCGAACCGTGCTGCTGGCCTGCCTTGGTCTGCTTTAAAAGCCAGCGATTTAGCCCAGTGTGCTAAACCAGCCCCTGGTTCTGGATTGTTCCTGGAAGCAAGGACAACCCAGATTCTGTTCTTCATGATCATCTTCTTAAATCTCTCTCATGACTTCGAACAAGTGCAAGGAGCTCATTGATTTCTTTGTCACTGACACTGAGATCATCCATTCAGCTGAATCTACTTCCAAAAGTTATTTGTGAACTCGCCTGTGTCTCATTAGGTTTTGTGACTGCGTGAATCTCTTCCCACACATGGAGCAGTTGAAAGGCCTCTCCCCGATGTGAACTCGCTGGTGGGTAAGAAGGTCAGGTGAATTAGTAAATCTCTTCCCACACTTGAAGCAGATGGGCGGTCTTTCCCCAGTGTGACCACGTTTGTGATGAACTGCTGAATCCCTTCATACACACAGAGCAGATGAATGGCCGCTCTCCAGTGTGAATTCGCTGGTGTGTGCGAAGGTTGAACAATCGATTAAATTATTTCCCACACATGGAGCAGGTGGAAGGTCTCTCCCCTGAGTGACTACGCAGATGTGTTTCCAGTTGGGATGGAGATATGAATGCCTTCCCACAGGCCCCACATTTCCGTGGTTTGTCTGTGGTGTGGATGTCCTTGTGTCTCTCCAGGTTGGACGATTTCCCACCTGTAGATTTCAAATTTCCCATAAAAAGGAGTTTATAAACATCATCATTGCCAATACCGAATAAAAATGAAGGAAAGACAATTCTAGTTTGTATGGAACAGGTTTTCTGCACTTCTTTCTGCGAAACAGTAAATCCTCATCACATACGTTCTCCCTCCTCCCTATGCTGGAATCCAAACCCCAGGGTGACAAACCAGCCCACATTTTCTGGGCCATATTTGAATCCACTGAGATTTGCTGCTTGGGTGTCTGACTCGTCAACTGGACCTATGTAGAACTCTGTTCCAACCGTTCTGGCAGCCAACCACCCCCTCCCTGGCCTCACATTTCTGTCAGCAGCCCACCCAACACCGCCCACCTCTTCACGCAGACCCATGCAAGCTTATGTTTAATTTTCACCATGAGAGTTTGTCAGTCTGCCAAACCTTTCAAACCATCTTCAAAATTCCTTTCCTTACAGTTTACCCGCTCCCTCCACTCTGGCTGGGTTCAGTTCTCAAGTCCCTCTGTGCAGTGAGAATAAATCGGTAATTTTCTCTCCTGGTCACTGGAATCCTGATGCCCCGCCCACTCTGTTGTTTCACCAAGACGGCCGCAGCTGAAGCAATCAAGCCCCGGGAGCTGCAAAGTCAGGATCTGTGGGCTCTTCTTGGCGGTTTGGGGCCTCCAGCGGGTGTTTGTGAATCCTCCCCGCCCACCTCCCAGGGCTTCCTTCCTTTCCAGAGATCAGAGTCCTCATTGATTTGAGTGCAAAGTGTAAGCTCTTATTTATTGTCTCCCTCCCCCATCCTCTGATGTGAACCATCCTCCAGTCGCTGAAGCAGGATGGTGACCTTTAACCTGGGCCTGTTCCTAGGAGGGAGAAGCCCCGCAGCTGCAAACCAGGGAGCTGACAATGATTGTGAAGGGTTTACGGATCCTCCCTCCCACCGCCTGACGCTAACTTTGCTTCCGCGGGACAAAGGACTCTCCTCCAGACGAACAATAGCATTGCGCCTGCGCGCTACTGTCTCACCTCATCAACCGCACTCCCTCCGTGTCCCGATCAGGCAGCAGAATGTGGCGACTTGGGGCTTTTCACTTTGTTGCAACGTTAATGTGAGCTTACTTGTGACAATAGAGATTATTATTATGAAAGACAGACCTTTCAAATGTCTAAACTGTGGGAAATGCTATAAAACGTCCCGTGAACTGATGTCCCATCAGCTTGTTCACACTGATGAGAGACCGTTCAGGTGCTCTCACTATGGGACTAGATTCAAGCGATCGGAGCAACTCACTGTACACCAGCGAATTCACACTGGGGAGATCCAATCTTTCCTCATTGTTAGAATTCTCCATCCCGGGCAACATCATCATAAATCTCCTCTGCAGCGGGCAGCACCGTGGCACAGTGGTTACATTGCCTCATGGCGCCGAGGTCCCAGGTTCGATCCCGGCTCTGGGTCACTGTCCGTGTGGAGTTTGCGCATTTGCCCCGTGTTTGCGTGGGTTTCGCCCCCCACAACACAAAGATGTGCAGGGTAGGTAGATTGGCCACAATAAATTGCCCCTTAATTATGGGGAGCTAGTAGAAGGGCTGGGGGCCCCACTCGGGCTGGAGGGTTTGAAGGCCATGCAGTCGGGCAAGGCCTCGGGACCAGACGGGCACCAAGCCGAGTTCTATAAAAAATTGTCTGGAATATTGGGGCCGGTGCTGATGAAGGTCTTTAACGAGGCCTAGGAAAGAGGGGCTCTGCCCCAGACAATGTCACAGGCCATGATCTCGCTCATTCTGAAAAGGGACAAGGACCCGGGGCTATGTGGGTCTTACAAGCCTATTTCCTTGCTGAACGTAGATGCCAAACATCTGGCCAGAATTTTGTCCTCCAGGATTGAGGTCTGTGTACCGGACGTTATAGTGGAGGATCAGACTGGGTTCGTTAAGGGCAGGCAGCTGGGGGCCAATGTAAGAAGGCTGCTAAACGTGATCATGGTGCCCCCGGAAGGTAGGGAAGTTGAGGCGATGGAAAAAGCCTTTGACCGAGTCGAGTGGGATTACTTATGGGAGGTGCTGGAGTGGTTCAGGGTTGGAAGGGGCTTTGTTGACTGGGTTAGGATGGTGTACCGGGCTCTGGTTGCAAGTGTACGGACAAACAGGACGACTTAGGACTATTTCACACTGCACCGGGGGACGAGACAGGGATGTCTCCTCTCCCCACTGCTGTTTGTGCTGGGGATAGAGCCGCTGGCAATTGCTCGGAGGACCTCAAGGGGCTGGAAGTGGTTGGTCCGGAGGGGTTGGGGACCGAGTCTCGCTGTATGCGGACGGCCTATGTGGTAGCCACCACGATCGACTGTTGTATGTCTCAGACCCAGAGGAGGGGATGGAAGAAATTATGGGAATTTTAGGGGAATTCGGCCGGTTTTCGGGGTACAAGCTTAATATGGGGAAGAGCGAGATGTTTATGTTCCAGGCGAGGGGTCAGGTGAGGCGACTGGGGGAACTGCCGTTTAGAGTGGTAGGGGACAGTTTTAGGTACTTGGGTATTCAGGTGGTGAGGGATTGAGGCAGGCTTCATAAATTGAACAAGGCCCGGTTGGTGGAACAGATGAAGGAGGATTTCCGGATATGGGATGCGCTCCCGTTGTCTCTGGCGGGTAGGGTGCAGTTCGTAAAAATGATGGTCCTCCCGAGATTCCTATTTGTTTTCCAATGCCTCCCCATATTCATCCCACGGTCCTTTTTTAAGCGGATCAATAAGATTATTGTGGGCTTTGTGTGGGGGGGCAAGCCCCCACGGGTGAAGAGGGCAATGCTCGAGCGGAGTCGGGGGGGGGGGGGGGGGATGGAGGGCTGGTGGTGCCAAATTTCAGCAATTACTGCAGGGCGGCTAACATTGCCATGGTTAGGAGGTGGCTGGTCGTGGTGGGTGTGGGGGGGGGGGGGGGGGGAGCCGGCGTGGGTGCGCCTGGAGGCGGCTTCTTGTAAGGGAACAAGTCAGGAGTGGCATTGGTAACAGCGCCTCTGCCATTCCCACAGGCGCGGTACTCCACCAGTCCAGTGGTGGTGGCGGCCTGAGAGTCTGGGGGCAGTGGAGGAGACATGTGGAAGCAGAGGGGGCATCGGTGTGGTCCCCAATCTGCGATAACCATCGGTTTGCCCCAGGGAGGATGGACGGGGGGGTTCCGAATTTGGTGGAGAGCTGGGATTGAGAGGATGGGGGACTTGTGTATCGAAGGAAGCTTCCCGAGTATGAGGGCGCTGGAGGAGAAGTTTGCATTGGCGGGGGGGAAATGAATTTCGATATTTACAGGTACGGGACTTTTTGCGGAAGCAGGTACCAACCTTCCCACTCCTGCCGTTAAGGGGAATTCAGGATAGGGTGGTTTCTAGAGGATGGATAGGAGAGGGGAGCGTCTCAGACATATATAAAGAGCTTATGGGATTGGAGGAGAAGCAGACTGAGGAGTCGAAGCAAAAGTGGGAGGAGCTGGGGGGAGAGTTAGAGGAGGGCCTTTGGGTGGACGCGTTGAGTCGGGTCAACACGACCGCAACATGTGCCAGGCTCAGCCTTATCCAATTTAAGGTCATTCACCGGGCTCACATGACAGTGGCCCGGATGAGCAGATTCTTTAGGGTGGAAGACAGGTGTGCGAAGTGCGCGGGTGGGGGGCGGGGGCCAGCGAACCATGTCCATATGTTCTGGGCATACCCAAAACTGAGGGGGTTTTGGCAGGGGTTTGCCGATGCCATATCCACGGTATTAAATACGAGGGTGGCAATGAGTCCAGAGGTGGCGATTCTTGGGGTGTCGCAGAATCCGGGAATCCAGGAGGAGAAAGAGGCGGACGTTCTGGTCTTTGCTTCCCTGGTAGCCCGGAGGCGCCTATTACTAGCATGAAGGGACTCAAAGCCCCCGAAATTGGAGACCTGGCTTTCGGACATGGCTGGCTTTCTCTGCCTGGAGAAAATTAAGGTCGCCATGAGAGGGTCTCTGTTAGGGTTCGCCCGGGGGTGGCAACCATTCGTCGACTTCCTCGCAGAGAATTAATCGTCAGCAGAAGGGAAGGGGAGTTAGGCTCGCGTAGATTAGGGAGGTAAGTAATTGTAGGACCTGTGGGTGTGGGAGGCAGTATTTGTACTATGTTAATATTTTTCTTGTTATGTACATTGTTGATTTTGTTGCTGTTACAATGACAAAGAAATATCTCAATAAAATGTTTATTAAAATAAAACCTTAATTGGAAAAAATTAATTGGGCACTCCAAATTAATAAAAATAAATAAATAAATCTCCTTTCCTGTGCCTCTAGTGTAATCACATCCTTCCTGTAATGTGGTGACCAGAACTGTCTGCAGTGCTCCGGCTGTGGTCTAACTGGTGTTTAATGCAGTTCCAGCACACTCTCCCTGTTCTTATATTCTTGGCCCTCGGCTATCAAAGGAAACTGTCCCACCTGCCTTCCTAAGCACTAATAACAGAGAATGAGAGGCAGGTGAGAGTGACAGAGGGAGAGGAGGTAGCAGAGGGAATGAGAGGCACCAGAGAGAGAGAGGAACACCAGAGGCAGATAGAGGCTGGAGCGAGAGGAGAGAAAAGAGAGAAACAGTCCAGTAAGTAACAAAAATAAGTAATGGAATTGAGTTCAGACACGGATCTGCATGAACTGACACCACTTTATTGACAGATTGCCAAGGTAGTCACTGTACTTGAATCAATGTTATTCACTTTTAGAATTGAATGAATTAAGGGTCAGATTAACTATATCACCCCAGTATCAGATAGGCCTGTTTAATACAGAACAGGGTTAAACCCAGTGTCCAATATTAGAGGTCTCTGTGGCTGTTGGATGCCTGGTTTCACTGTACAGCTGACAACCCACAGCTTCAGTGAACTCGTCGACCCAGGGTCTGTTTCTAAACCCTCATCACAATAGATTACCTGGTTAGCTATTTATATATGGTCATCATGGTCAGACAGTTAACACAAAGCTCAACCAGAAACAACGGTTCTTCTTTCTACTGATTCCAGTTCCGACAAGGGGTCACAGCATCTCCAGCCCTCAGCTCTGTTACTAGGCTGTCATTGACATGAGCAACAGAGAGACAGCAAGTTGCCTGAGGCTTAAATGGGAAGTTGAAACTTGTGACTCAAAACCAATTGTGTAAGATCTCTGAAAAGATCAGGAATTTTAAAAGATAAATTCTAACCCCAGTGAACAAATTAATGAGTCATAAGACAAAAACTTCAGGTTTTATGACTTTTATTGCAACAAACTAGAAGCAACAATGCCTAAACACTATTTTTATAGGGAATGTATCCCTTAAACTATAAACAGAATGATGCCCTTTTACGTTTAACACAATCAAAAATCACACTCCATGGTTACATCGCTGAAGTTGTCACTCAATTCTCCTGGAACCAGCCCAATGTGATTCTTCGTTCCTGTGTTTACTTCCATTCTGTTCCTTTGCCTGACAGGCAAACCTTCACCCCAGAAGTGTCTTTTGCAGTGATGGTTCTCCTGATGATATTCAGGTCCCGATAAGCCAAGTGACTCTTCCAAATCCTGAAGTGTTGTTCGGTTTTTTTCTGCAAGTCTTCATCTAATATCCTGTAAAAGGAATTTACAAATGGAAATTGAGAACAGGCAATTCTAGTTTCCATCCAACACACTCTCCCTCCATTCTCACTCTGTAATATTCATCCTCTTAATAGGACTTTAAGCTAAAGATTGGGGGGGAAGGGAAAGTCAGGGAACCAAGAGGTGAAGTAATCAGTGGAAAGCGTAGCTGCTTAGGAATACAAAAAAGCACGAAAAGACAAAACTCAGGAGAGGTTATGATAGTCCCCATCCCACAAAATATGACACAGTGTATGGAAAGGCTCAGTAAACCAAGGTCCACCACACTAAGAAAACAAAAAGGGACGGTCAATAGAGAATGAAAGGTGCTATATTTAAATGCGCGCAGTGTACGGAACAAGGTAGATGAGCTTGTGGCCCAGATTGTGACTGGCAGGTATGATGTGGTAGGCATCACAGAGACATGGTTGCAGGGGGTTCAGGACTGGCATTTAAACATCCAGGGATTCACAACCTATCGAAAAGACAGGGAGGTGGGCAGAGGGGGCGGGGTTGCCTTGTTAATTAGGAATGAAATTAAATCAATAGCACTAAACGACATAGGGTCAGATGATGTGGAGTCTGTGTGGGTAGAGTTGAGGAACCACAAAGGCAAAAAAAACATAATGGGAGTTATGTACAGGCCTCCTAACAGTGGCCAGGACCGGGGGCACAAAATGCACCACGAAATAGAAAGTGCATGTCAGAAAGGCAAGGTCACAGTGATCATGGGGGACTTCAATATGCAGGTGGACTGGGTAAATAATGCTGCCAGTGGACCCAAGGAAAGGGAATTCATTGAATGTTTACAGGAGGGCTTTTTGGAACAGCTTGTGATGGAGCCCACGAGGGAACAGGCCATTCTGGACTTAGTGTTATGTAATGAGCCAGACTTGATTAAAGATCTTAAAGTAAGGGAGCACTTAGGAGGCAGTGATCATAATATGGTAGAATTCAATCTCCAATTTAAAAGAAAGAAGGTAGAATCAGATGTAAAGGTGTTACAGTTAAATAAAGGTAACTACAGGGGCATGAGGGAGGAACTGACGAAAATCGACTGGGAGCAGAGCCTAGTGGGAAAGACTGTAGAACAGCAATGGCAGGAGTTTCTGGGAGTAATTGATGACACAGTACAGAGGTTCATCCCAAAGAAAAGAAAGGTTATCAGAGGGAGGATTAGGCAGCCATGGCTGACAAATGAAGTTAGGCAATGCATCAAAGCAAAAGAGAAAGCCTATAATGTGGCAAAGAGTAGTGGGAAGTCAGAAGATTGGGAAGGCTACAAAAACAAACAGAGGATAACAAAGAGAGAAATAAGGAAAGAGAGGATCAAATATGAAGGTAGGCTAGCCAGTAACATTAGGAATGATAGTAAAAGTTTCTTTAAATACGTTAAAAACAAACGGGAGGCAAAAGTTGACATTGGGCCGCTCCAAAATGACGCTGGTAATTTTGTGATGGGAGACAAGGAAATAGCTGAGGAACTAAATAAGTACTTTGCGTCAGTCTTCACAGTAGAAGACATGAGTAATATCCCAACAATTCCGGAGAGTCAGGGGGTAGAGTTGAATATGGTAGCCATATGGTAGAAAGTGCTAGAGAAACTAAGAGGTCTAAAAATTGATAAATCTCCGGGCCCAGATGGACTACATCCTAGAGTTCTAAAGGAGATAGCTGAAGAAATAGTGGAGGCGTTAGTTATGATCTTTCAAAAGTCACTGGAGTCAGGGAAAGTCCCAGAGGATTGGAAAATCGCTGTTGTAACCCCCTTGTTCAAGAAGGGAACAAGGAAAAAGATGGAAAATTATAGGCCAATTAGCCTAACCTCGGTTGTTGGCAAGATTCTAGAATCCATTGTTAAGGATGAGATTTCTAAATTCTTGGAAGTGCAGGGTCAGATTAGGACAAGTCAGCATGGATTTAGTAAGGGGAGGTCGTGCCTGACAAACCTGTTCGAGTTCTTTGAAGAGATAACAAACAGGTTAGACCAAGGCGAGCCAATGGATGTTATCTATCTTGACTTCCAAAAGGCCTTTGATAAGGTGCCTCACGGGAGACTGCTGAGTAAAATAAGGGCCCATGGTATTCGAGGCAAGGTACTAACATGGATTGACGATTGGCTGTCAGGCAGAAGGCAGAGAGTTGGGATAAAAGGTTCTTTTTCGGAGTGGCAACCGGTGACGAGTGGTGTCCCGCAGGGTTCAGTGTTGGGGCCACAGCTGTTCTCTTTATATATTAACGATCTAGATGACGGGACTGGGGGCATTCTGGCTAAGTTTGCCGATGATACAAAGATAGGTGGGGGGGCAGGTAGTATGGAGGAGGTGGGGAGGCTGCAGAAAGATTTAGACAGTTTAGGAGAGTGGTCCAAGAAATGGCTGATGAAATTCAACGTGGGCAAGTGCGAGGTCTTGCACTTTGGAAAAAAGAATAGAGGCATGGACTATTTTCTAAACGGTGACAAAATTCATAATGCTGAAGTGCAAAGGGACTTGGGAGTCCTAGTCCAGGATTCTCTAAAGGTAAACTTGCAGGTTGAGTCCGTAATAAAGAAAGCAAATGCAATGTTGTCATTCATCTCAAGAGGCTTGGAATATAATAGCAGGGATGTACTTCTGAAGCTTTATAAAGCATTAGTTAGGCCCCATTTAGAATACTGTGAGCAATTTTGGGCCCCACACCTCAGGAAGGACATACTGGCACTGGAGCGGGTCCAGCGGAGATTCACACGGATGATCCCAGGAATGGTAGGCCTAACATACGATGAACGTCTGAGGATCCTGGGATTATATTCATTGGAGTTTAGGAGGTTGAGGGGAGATCTAATAGAAACTTACAAGATAATGAATGGCTTAGATAGGGTGGATGTAGGGAAGTTGTTTCCATTAGCAGGGGAGACTAGGACCCGGGGGCACAGCCTTAGAATAAAAGGGAGTCACTTTAGAACAGAGATGAGGAGAAATTTCTTCAGCCAGAGAGTGGTGGGTCTGTGGAATTCATTGCCACAGAGGGCGGTGGAGGCCGGGACGTTGAGTGTCTTTAAGACAGAAGATGATAAATTCTTGATTTCTCGAGGAATTAAGGGCTATGGAGAGAGAGCGGGTAAATGGAGTTGAAATCAGCCATGATTGAATGGTGGAGTGGACTCGATGGGCCGAATGGCCTTACTTCCGCTTCTATGTCTTATGGTCTTAATTCTCTGAAGGTGCTGATTCAGGCTGACTGACAGATCCCTGCTCACTGCTTCCCATCTTGGAGAGGCCTGAAATTCTCCATGCAGACTGCCAGATATAAATATGTCTATATTACTGAACTCAAAATGTGTGGAACATACTGACCAGATTCACTTCCTTTCTCTTCAGTTGCTGCAAGTTACCAATGACCCCTCAGAATGAGAAAAGAAATGGAAAGATAAAGTAGGCTTGGAGCGGCTGCTGCCTCTTGTGGGGCATTCCAGAACGAGAGGCAATCGTCTTACGAAAAGCGGTAGCAAATTCAAAACAGTTGCAATTTAAAACAATTTTTTTAAATTCCAATTAAGGGGCAATTTAGTGTGACTAATCCACCTGCTCTGTACATCTTTGGGTTGTGGGGGTGAAACCTACGCAGACACGGGGAGAAAGTGCAAATTCCACACAGTGACCCGGGCCAGAATCGAACCCAGGTTCTCAGTGCCGTAGACAGCAGTGCTAACCACTGGGCCACAATGCTGCCCTATTCAAAACAGAGTTGAGGAAAAACTGCTTCTCCCAAGGGCTGTGAATATGTGGAATTCACTACCCCAGAGTGTGGTGGAGCTGGGACAGTGAGTAAATTTAGGGAGGAGTTAGACAGATTTTTAATCGGGTTGAAGGGTTCTGAAGAATTTTCAGGACGGTGGAGATAAGGCCAGGATGAGATCAGCCATGATGGAATGGCAGAGCAAACTCGATGGGCCAAATGGCCTAATTCTGCTCCTATATCTCATGAACTTCTGAAAGGGGGAGACATTGATTTGCCCCCAGATGTTGCCCAGAGGAGGAAGTTTTCGTCTGAAACCCATTGTTCAACCTCCACATTGTGACATCACAAAGGAACTCATCCTCTAAATCAGCCAATAGGAATCCATCCGCTCCGCGGTGACGTCACTGCTTTAGAGCACATTCGCCCCCACCCTCTGTTTCCTCTCCCCCAACACTTCCTCGAGACGGTTTCCAGGCAACCGGCTGACAGTTCCGGCCGTCGGTGATCTCCCCACCCCCAGACCCGGGACTGCGCATTTCTCAGGGAGAGGGGAAGCTACGCATGCGTAGTGAGCTAACTTCCGCTGTCCTTACCTCTCAGGAGTTGACCAATGGTAAGACTTGGAGGACCGGAAAGACTCTGCCCCTCCGCCAATCAGAGCTCCCCCATTGTCTCAATCCGGAAGTTGGACATGGAAGTTTCTGCCGAGCAAAGCTGTTGTTCCTCCAACCCTGAGTGAGCTTGAGCTTCACACAGACTGTACCTTCCTCCTGTCTGCAACATCTGTGAGTAAAACACTTTCTTTTCTTCCCCTTTCCATTTCTTATCTCATTCTGATCTTTAATTGGTCACTTGCAGCAACTGGAGGGAAAGGAAGTAAATACAGGGAGGGTGCAGACTCTGCAAAGCTTGGCCCAGGTCTCTCTCTCTCTCTCTTAAAGACATTGACATCCTTTGTTCCCTCAGCTTGACACATTTATTTGGCTAAAAGGATGGTATCTTTCCTAATTTTCATAATTAAAGGACTGGTTTCTCCAGGAGATGGCTGACATTTAAGGGGTCAGTAAACAGGCCAAATCCAACTCAGCCAATTACTTCCCTGTCGGAATACTCTCCATCATCAGCAAAGTGATGGAAGGAGTCATCAAAGATCCTATTAAGTGGCACTTATTCTGCAATAACATGCTCCTGGATGCTCAGTTTGGGTTCCGCCAGGGTCACTCAGCTCCTGACCTCATTACAGCCTTAGTTGAAACTTGGACGAAATAGCTGAATGCCAGAAGTGAGGTGAGAGTGACTGCCCTTGACATCAAGGCAGCATTTGACTGAGTATGGCATCAAGGAGCCCTAGCTAAACTGGAGTAACTCATAAAGGTTCCTCAGACAGCACCTTCCAAACCTACAACCACTACCATCTAGAAGGACAAGAGCAGCAGATACCTGGGAACCCCACCACCTGGAGGTTCGCTTCCAAGTTGCACACCACCCTGACTTGGCAATATATTGCCGTTCCTTCACTGTCCCTGGGGCCCAACATCCTGGAATTTCCTCCCTAACAGCACAGGGGATGTAGGACAGCATGGTGGAGCAGTGGTTAGCGCTGCTGCCTCACGGCGCCGAGGTCCCAGGCTCAATCCCGGCTCTGGGTCACTGTCCATGTGTAGTTTGCACACTCTCGCTGTGTTTGCGTGGGTTTAACCCCCACAACCCAAAGATGTGCAGGGTAGGTGGATTGGCCATGCTAAATTGCCCCTTAATTGGAAAAAAATGAATTGGGTCCTTTAAATTTATAAAAAACATTTTTTTTTTTTAAACAGCACAGGGGATGTACCTACACCTCAAGGACTGCAGCAGTTCAAGAAGGCAACTCACCACTACTTCGGAAGAGCAACTGGGGATAGGCAATAAATGCTGGCCTGACCAGCATTGTCCACATCCCATAAATTAATTTTAAAATATTTAATATCGGACAGAGATATGTCCAGTGTTGTTATATAGTATGTATTATAGATATTATTGATGGTGCTGTAATAAAATACATGTATTATTAGTTCTAGTTTTGTAATATAGTACTGTACCTACATTATATATTTCCAGTCATACAGTCATTGCAGCACTGACAGAATCCATTTGGTAACTCAAGTCAATGCTGACTCTCTGTACAGCAATCCAGTGAGTCCCATTCCCCCTCGATATCCCTGTTCCCCTGCAAGTTTATTTTCTTCAAGTGACTATCCTATTTTATTTTAAATTATTGATCATCTGGACTTCCACAACCCTTGTGGGCAGTGAGTTCCCTGTCATGACCACTCCATGACTAAATACAATTCTTCCTCAGAATTTCCCTATCTCTAATCAGTAAATGTACTTATATGGAGATTCTCTACTCTTGTACAGGTTTTAGTGAGTTTAGAGTTGTTGATCACCTTCAGGAGAATTGGGAGGGGCAATATTAGATACAGCAGAGTGAGAATGGAGGGAGAGTGTGTGGGATGGAGAATTAGAGCATTTCAGGGAAAGAGAGAGGAAAGAATGTTCGCTAGAAACTAGAATTGTCTGTTCTGAATTTCTATCCTGTACTGACAATGATTACTATTGTAAAATCTGTTTACAGGAAGTTCGAACAAGAGGAGTTCGAGGGCAATATCCCAAACTAAATATCACGTCAAGAACTGACTGAGTCACTCAATTCGTGGGATCATCAGCCTCTGACTCTAGAAGGAGAAATGTTTGTCTATTCTGTCTGCTTCAAGAGATTTTAATCATCAGTGTGTCTGGAAAAGCACTGAGACACACACCCGTGTGAGACTGTTACAGAGCACTGACTGTGGAAAGAGCTTTAACCAGTGACCCAGCCTGAAAAAATAATACACCATTCACAACAGGGAGAGACTGTATCGGTGTTCTGTGTGTGGATGAGGCTTCAACTGATCATCCAAAGCGGTGAGGCGCAAGATCACCCGGACCATGGAGAAACCATGGAAATGTGAGGATTGTGGGAAGGGATTCAAAGGCCCATACGGGCTGGAAAGGCATCAACGCAGTCACACTGGAGAGTGGCCGTTCACCTGCTCTCGGTGTGAAAAGGGATTCACTGACATTGGCAGCCTGTGGAAACACGAACGAGTTCACACTGGGCAGAGACCATTCACCTGCTCTCAATGTGAAAAGGGATTCACTGACATTAGCAACCTGCGGAAACACGAACGAGTTCACACTGGAGAGAGACCGTTCACCTGCTCTCAGTGTGAAAAGGGATTCACTGACATTGGCAACCTGCGGAGACACAAACGAGTTCACACTGGGGAGAGACCATTCACCTGCACTCAGTGTGAAAAGGGATTCACTGACATTGGCAACCTGCGGAAACACGAACGAGTTCACACTGGGGAGAGGCCTTTCACCTGCTCTGACTGTGGAAAGGGATTCATTCGGTTATCCCACCTGGAGACACACCATCGAGTTCACACCAGGGAGAGGCCATTCACCTGCACTGTGTGTGAGAAGGGATTCACTCAGTTACCCAGCCTGCAGAGACACCAGAGAGTTCACACCGGGGAGAGGCCATTCATCTGCACTGTGTGTGATAAGGGATTCACTCGGTTACCCCACCTGCAGAACCACCAGCGAATTCACACAGGGGAGAAGCCGTTCATCTGCTCTGTGTGTGATATGGGATTCACTCAATTATCCACCCTGCGGAAACACAATGTCACTCACACCAAGAGCAGGCCCTTTAAATGCTCTGACTGCAGGAGGGGTTTCAAGAGCTCTCAGCTACTGATGTCCCACCAGCGCGTTCACTCTGAGAAGAGACCGTTCAGCTGCTCTCACTGCTCAAAGAGGTTTAGAACCTCATCCAACCTGATGAAACACGAGCGAGGTCACACTGGAGAGAGACCGTTCACCTGCTCTCAGTGTGAAAAGGGATTCACTGACATTGGCAACCTGCGGAGACACAAACGAGTTCACACTGGGGAGAGACCATTCACCTGCACTCAGTGTGAAAAGGGATTCACTGACATTGGCAACCTGCGGAGACACAAACAAGTTCACACTGGGGAGAGACCATTCACCTGCACTCAGTGTGAAAAGGGATTCACTGACATTGGCAACCTGCGGAAACACGAACGAGTTCACACTGGGGAGAGGCCATTCACCTGCTCTGACTGTGGAAAGGGATTCATTCGGTTATCCCACCTGGAGACACACCATCGAGTTCACACTAGGGAGAGGCCGTTCACCTGCACTGTGTGTGAGAAGGGATTCACTCAGTTACCCAGCCTGCAGAGACACCAGAGAGTTCACACCGGGGAGAGGCCATTCATCTGCACTGTGTGTGATATGGGATTCACTCGGTTACCCCACCTGCAGAACCACCAGCGAATTCACACAGGGGAGAAGCCGTTCATCTGCTCTGTGTGTGATATGGGATTCACTCAATTATCCACCCTGCGGAAACACAATGTCACTCACACCAAGAGCAGGCCCTTTAAATGCTCTGACTGCAGGAGGGGTTTCAAGAGCTCTCAGCTACTGATGTCCCACCAGCGCGTTCACTCTGAGGAGAGACCGTTCAGCTGCTCTCACTGCTCAAAGAGGTTTAGAACCTCATCCAACCTGATGAAACACGAGCGAGGTCACACTGGGGAGAGCCCGTTCACCTCTCCGACTGGGAAAAGCTTCACTCAGTCATCACTTGCTGAGCCACAATGTCACTCACACCAATGAAAGACCCTTTAAATGCTCCGACTGTGGGAGTGGGTTTAAAAGCTCTCAGGTACTGATGGAACACCAGCGCATTCACACTGAGGAGGGACCGTTCAGCTGCTCTCACTGCACAGAGATTTCAAACATCATCCACATTGCGGAGACACCAGCAAGTTCACACTGGAAAGAAGCCATTCACCTGCTCTCACTGTGAGGAGGGATTCACTCAGTCGTTCAACAGGCTGAGACACCAAAGGGTTCACAAATGATAACAGGTTAGATTCTGCTGTTATTCCTGCTGTTAATCACATCCAGGACTGAACCTGGAGTGGGTGGAGGGATTTGCCTCCTCGTCAACTCCTCCTGGTGCTCGGACGTGGTGATCCTGGTGAACTACTGCTGCCCGGACCAGGAATACCCGACTGTGAAGTACCGTCCAGACTACCTTCCACGGAGTTCACTTCGGCCATCATCACGGCGGTCTACATCCCACCCCAGGCAGAAGTGAAGAAGGCGCTTGATGAATTGTAACCGCTATAAATAACAATAAAGCAGAATACCTGGCGGCCATGTTCATCGTGGACGGTACTTTAAGCAGGTCAACCTCAAGTGTACTGCCAAAATTCCACCAACACACCTCCTGTCCTGACAGGGACCCCAACATCCTTGACCACTGCTACACAAACATCGAGGGCGTCTGATGATCCATCCCCTGACTGCACTTCGGAAAATCGGACCACAATACGGTGCTCCTTCTCCCGGCATACAAGCAGAAATTTAAGCGGGAGAATCCTTTTAAGAAGGTTGGTGCAACGGAAGAGCTCCTACGCGACTGCTTGGAGTCAGTGAACTGGACCATATTCAAGAACAAGGGAAGCACGGTAGCAGAAGTGGATAGCACTATGACTTCACAGCGCCAGGGTCCTAGGTTTGGTTCCCTGCTGGGTCGCTGTCTGTGCAGAGTCTGCACGTTCTCCCTGTTTCTGCGTGGGTTTCCTCGGGTGCTTCGGTTTCCTCGCACAGTCTAAAGACTTGCAGGTTGGGTGGATTGGCCATGATAAATTGCCTTTGTGACCAAAAAAGGTTAGGAGGGGTTATTGGGTGACAGGGATAGGGTGGAAGTGAGGGCTCAAGTGGGTCGATGTAGACTCGATGGGCCGAATGGCCTCCTTCTGCACTGTATGTTCTATGTTAACTCCGCAGCCAACCTAGACGAGTATGCCAGCACCGTCACAGACTTCATCAGTAAATGTGTAGAAGATTGCGTGCAAAAGAAGGTAGTCTGTACATTACCCAACCAGAATCCATGGTTTAATTGGGAGATTCACTCCCGACTGAAGGTGTTCAAGGCAGGCAACCCTGACCTATTCAAGAAATCTATATATGACCTCCGCAAAGCCAACAGGGACTCCCAAGTGACAATACCAAACTAATCTAGAGTCGCAGACTAACGACTGGGACTCTCATTGGTTGTCCCAGGTCGTGCACCCAGATCCTGCGCTGACCCACTGGCAGGTGTGTTTGCGGACATCCTCAATCTCTCCCTCCTCCTTTCCAAGGTTCCCATCTGCTTCAAGAAGACCACCATCATACCAGTTCCGAAGAAGAACCAGGCAACGTGCCTCAATGGCTATCATCCGGTGGCCTTGACATTGATCATTATGAATTGCTTCGAGATGTTGGACACATCAACTCCATACTCGCAGCATTCCTTGATCCACTGCAATTCGCATACCGCCACAACCGGTCCACAGCAGATGCCATCTCCCTGGCCTTATACTCACCCCCGAAGCATCTCGACAACAAGGTCTCCTACGTCAGACTCCTACGTCAGACTCCTATTCATTGACTACAGCTCTGCCTTCAACAGGGGCAGCACGGTAGCCTTGTGGATAGCACAATTGCTTTTTATAAAGACAAACAATAGCCTTCATTTCTATACATTAATTAAGTTGGGCAACATGGTAGCATTGTGGATAGCACAATTGCTTCACAGCTCCAGGGTCCCAGGTTCGATTCCCGGATTGGGTCACTGTCTGTGCGGAGTCTGCACATCCTCCCCGTGTGTGCGTGGGTTTCCTCCGGGTGCTCCGGTTTCCTCCCACAGTCCAAAGATGTGCAGGTTAGGTGGATTGGCCATGATAAATTGCCCTTAGTGTCCAAAATTGCCCTTGGTGTTGGGTGTGGTTACTGGGTTATGGGAATGGGGTGGCGGTGTTGACCTTGGGTAGGGTGCTCATTCCAAGAGCCGGTGCAGACTCGATGGGCCGAATCGCCTCCTTCTGCACTGTAAATTCTATGAAAAACCATAATCCCAGCCAAGCTCATATAAGAACTCCAAAACTTCGGACTAGGCTCCTCCCTCTGCAACTGGATCCTCGACTTTCTGACCCATAGACCACAATCAGTAAAGATAAACAACACCTCCTCCACAACGGTTCTCAATTCAGGAGCCCCGCAAGGCTGCACTGCCTATACACACACACGACTGCATGGCAAAGTTTGGCTCCAAATCCATCCACATGTTTGCTGATGACACGACTGTAGTGGTTCGGATCACGAACATCTCCACGATAGTCCTCTATACCGGGGCCCCACAAGGCTGCGTACTTGGCCCCCTACTACACTCGTTATACACACGACTGTGTGGCAAAATCTGCTCCCGCTCCATCTACAAGTTTGCTGATGGCACGACGTCATGGGTCGGATATCAAACAACGATGAGACAGAGTCCAGGAGGGAGATAGAGAACCTAGTGGCATGGTGTAATGACAACAATCTCTTCCTCAATGTCAGCAAAACTAAGGAGCTGGTCATTGACTTCAGGAAGCGAAGTATCGTACACACCCCTGTCTGCATTAATGGGGCTGAGGTGGAGATGGTTAGCAGCTTCAAATTCCGAGGTGTGCACATCACCAGCATTCTGTCCTGGTCCACCCACATCGACGCTATGACCAAGAAACATATACTTAGGAAACTAAGGAAATTCAGCATGTCCACACCGATTGCCACATGGGCGGCACGGTAACACTGTGGTTAGCATTGTTGCTTCACAGCGCCAGCGTCCCAGGTTTGATTCCCGCTTGGGTCATTGTCTGTGCAGAGTATGCATGTTCTCCCCGTGTCTGCGTGGGTTTCCTCCGGGTGCTCCGGTTTCCTCCCACAAGTCCCGAAGGACGTGCTTGTTTGGTGAATTGGACATTCTGAATTCTCCCTCAGCGAACCCAAACAGGCGCGAGAGTGTGACGACTAGGGGATTTTCACAGTAACTTCATTGCAGCGTTAATGTAAGCCTACTTGTGACAATTATGAAGGTTATCATTGACTTTTACCAATTATTACAGGTGCACCAACTTTTACAGGTGCACCATAGAAAACATCTTATCTGGCTGCATCACAGCTTGTGTTATGGGCCAGGGTTCAGAAAACTCCAAAGTATATCATAGAGTTCACCTGACCTACAATTGTTTATTGATTTTGGTTCCGATGAGCACAAGGGCCTGCCTTTCAGGGGTTATTCAACAGAGGCCTTAAGCACTTTTAATCAAAACAAGCTTTATTCTACAAATTTAGTTAACATTTTTATAAACACACACAGTAAGCATTTTTATAACTTACAAACATAAATACCCCACACAGCTACAGTAATCTATGCATAACCCTTAATAAATTCCCCCCTTTAACTGTTCCAATTTAATAACAAGATCCCATAAACCAGTACCTCCTTTTCAAAGGTATGTCCCAGCACACAGCACTCACTCTTGTTTCCTTTCCAAAACAGCAGGTTGGAATTCCTTCCAGAAAGCAATTATTTCTTTTCAAGTTATCAAGTCTGGAAACAGCTTTTAAAATGAAGATCGCGAGGCAGGCCAAAATACTCCTGTTTCTGCGTACAGCAGCCAAAAATGTGAAAGCGAAAGCAAAAATCTCAGAGCCACAAAACAGCCCCAAACCAAAGTGAAAGTAAATCCAACTCCCAGAGCCACAGCCCAGCTCCACCCACACAATGACATCACTGAAGCCATGTGATAAGACAAAAACATTTCTTAAAGGGACACTCCCATGAAACTTGGTATGGCAACTGCTCAGCCCAAGACTAAGAAACTACAGAGAGTTGTGAACACAGCCCAGTCCCTCACACAAACCCGCCTCCCATCCATTGACTCTGTCTACACCTCCCGCTGCTTTGGGAAAGTGGGCAGCATAATCAAAGACCCCCCCACCAAGGTTATTCTCTTTTCCAATCTCTTCCATTGGGCAGGGGTTACAAAGTCTGAGATCTCGCAATAACAGATTCTAAACAGCTTCTTCCCCACTGTTACCAGACTCCTGAATGACCCTTTTTTTGGACTAAACTGAACTCTCCAAACCTTTTCTCTACTGAGTAGCACTACACTCCGTATGCTTCACCCGATGTCTATGTGTTTATATTGTGTATTTATCATATGTCCTATGTTTTTTCATGTATAATATTATCTGTCTATATTGTACGCAGAACAATACGTTTCACTGTACCTCGGTGCACATGAATAAATTTAATCAGATCAAACTTTCTTCATTCTGACACTTGGTGAAGTGGGAGGGTCGGAGGGTTTCTTTCTGCTGGATTGGCCGGTCTCACGACTTTGCTTCCAGTGGGCTGATGCTCTTTGAGCCTGAGAGAGCACGTTTCCACTGGAATGATCCACAAAGACTGAAGTACATTTATTTTATCCTGGAGAGTAAATAGTGTTATTCCCCCGCTACAGGTGGATGTAAAAGAAACCAACTGGGTATTTACAACTATCGACAATGCTTTCATGGTCATCAATGACTTTTAATTCCAGATTTTTAATTAATTTAAATTCCACTATCTGTGGAACCTGGATCCCTATTGCATTATCCTGGGTCTCTGGATTACTCGTCTGGCTATTGTTTTCCAAGATGTGTTTTGTGAGAGATGAAGTCACTATAGCCAATACGTGAGCTGTTTTCGAGTTGTTTCTTTTACGTCCTGTACTTTCCCACTAACTTACAGACAAAACAGCAGCACCTGTACTGTGTATAAACGTGTGTTATTGTAACTACTCCTTGAGATGCTTCGGTTCGCGGAAGCATTCCCTGCATGTTTGTAATAAAGATTCCTAAACTTTACCCAACTCTAGACTCCGAGTGACATTTGTCCCCAAACAACCTGGTGTCAGGAACAGGATCCACTGACGGCTCTGATTAAAGGAAAGTCCCCGTGGACAGCAGATACCTGGGTGAGTATTGTTTGTTTTATACCACTCGTGTTTAGTTCAGTCTGACTGACCACTGGGGACTCCTCAGAACCTCAGGGAGCTGTTTCTGGTCTGTTTCTTTGACATCCATTCAATGTAATTTCAATAACTGGAACATTTCAGGCAGGGAATTGTCGGTTTTACACCAAGGATATGTTTGGGGGCGATGTTGAAGTCCCCGTGACCGAGAGGGTTTTGTAGCTGCCAAAATATGAGGGGATAAAGCCGTACGGGAGGTGAAAAAGAGTTAGGCAGTTGGACAGAGTTTGGCGTGTGTTCAGAGGTCCCAGATAGGGGTCAGCCAGCATCATCACATCGATGGATCTGCACAGAAAAGGTCCAACCAGATGGAATTTATAAGGCCAAGGTGAGGTCAGTGACGCGGGAATTTGAAGAAGTCTTAGGAGAGAAAGAGGTCAGAGTGGACTCGCCCACAGCGGGAAAGGTAATTTTGAAATTTCTTTGGCCCTTTTCGTGACATTTTCTCGGAACTTAAAGTCAAGAAACATAAAAGCTGCATTTGCGCTGGGGGATCACCTCCAGAGGGCAGTGTTTCTACAACCTCCTACGGTGCCAGATGTAGATGGAAGACTTTAAAGTTCAATAAGTTTGTCTATGGTTTGAGCCATGTTTCAGAGTGTATGGTACTTCTCAGATCAGTTTTGTCCAGGTCGGGTTGTCCCTACCTGAAGGCAGAAGCTGCCGTGCTTTATTGGTAACAAGGCAGGAAACTCTCGGGCATCTTTATGATGCATGTTGATGACTGCCTATGTGGTGGTACTAGTGAGTTCCAAAACAATGTTACTGACAGGATCAGAACAACATTTAAGGCTGGAGTCAGGCTTCTCGGACCTTTAAATAAATTGGATTGGAAATCGGGCAGTGTGGGTCTGATGTGACTTTACATCAACAATCTCAGGGAGACAGTATGAACCCAGTCACAGTCAACGGGGCCGGGGCCTCACAGAAAGATGAGGATGTTTCCAAAGCTGGGACTGAGCTGCTGCAAAGTTGAATTGACGAATGGGGCACACAGGCAAGGCCGGATACAAGTTTTGATGTCTTCGAGCTGAGTTCTGTAATGAAACGTCCAGAGGTCGAGAATATTTAACGGGCAAACAAAACATTAAAAAATACAAGATGGAGAAATGTGCGCTGAAATTTCCATCTTTGGGTGAGCTGCAAAATATAAAATGGATTTTTTTAGTGATGCCTCACTCGGATGAGCCTGGCTCAGTGTCTGTACACTGAGTGATGTATAAGAATCTCTTTCAGCAGAAGAACAGACAAACATTTCTCATTTTAAATTCAAAGGTCGATGATATTCAGCTCCCATGAATCGAGTGACACTGTCACATCTTGATGTGATGTTTGGTGTGAAATTTCTGTCTGTAACTCCTCCCCTTCTAATGTCCTGTAAAAGGACTTTACAAAAGCCATCACTGTTAGTGCAGGATACCCAAACAGAATGTGAAATTCAATCCTATTGTAAGGTCTGGGTTTGGCTCCAATTTGAATTGTAACACTCAGACTATGTTGTGAAAGTTACCTGCAGCTCCTGACTAGTTGCAGACCATTCCAGGTACAAGAATATTGTCACAGAATTTATTAAGTTAATTGTAATAAGTACAAAATCACAATAATTAACAAAGGCAGTGGATCAGTCCGTTCACTCTGGATCACCAACTCTCAGCTTCCAGGTGACTGTGGAGCTGTCTCTTGTTCTGTTGACTGAAGTCTATCCTCTTTCTTCATGTTGTGTTGTGCACCGAGCTCCAGAGAATTGTAGCTCATTAACCCTTTCTAGTACCTACCTCTACGCATGGCTGGACGTTTCCTGTGGTTCTGATTGGCCCAAGCAGCCCATGATCAGTCCCTGATTGGTTAAATGGGGCACGATCAATATCTGATTGGTCTCTGAAGGATATCGGTCACCTTGCTGATGTGTGATGTCAGTTTCTCATGTGGTGTCACTTCCTCATGATTAATATTCGTCAGGCTCATCGTCCTAACTGATGCCTAAAGTCACCCATGATTATTGAGGTACATTAATTACAAGCCTTATTTAATACTTCCTGTATACTCTACCTACAATGTAACTACTGTTAGGAGGCCCATTAACTACTCACACAAGAGACCTTGTAACTTATTAGTTCTTATCTTGAGCAAAGCTGATTCCACACCCTGAACTTTCAGGCTAAGTTGATCTCTCAGTACTGAACTAATGTAATCCTCAATGAACAGGAGCAATCCCATCATCTTTTCCGAGCTTCATGCATTCCAATATGTCAAATACCCTTCAACATTTAGATTCCAGCCTTGGTCACCTTTCAAACAAGTCTCTGTAATGTCTATCAGGACACACATTTATCTCTATCCGTGCTGACAATTCTTTTTTTAAAATTTAGAGTACCCAATTCATTTTTTCCAATTAAAGGGCAATTTAGCGTGGCCAATCCACCTAGCCTGCACATCTTTCAATTGTGGGGGTGAAACCCACGCAAACACGGAGAGAATGTGCAAACTCCACATGTCAGTGACCCAGAGCCAGGATTGAACCTGGGACCTCGGCGCCGTGAGGCAGCACTGCTAACCACTGCGCCACCGCGCTGCCCCATCTGCGCTGACAATTCATCCAATCTCTGTCAAATGCTGCGTGCATTTTCAATCCATTTTCAGGGGTTCAGTAATCCAATAGGGATTTCAAGTGAAACCTCTTCATCCAGTGGGTGGTGAGAATCTGGAACTCGCTACCACAGTGAATGGTTGAGGTGAACAGCATGAATACTGCCTGAACAGCTGTATCTTGACGAGAAAAAGCAATAGAAGGATATGTTGATGGGGGAGATGAAGAGGGGTGGGTGGAGGCTCATGTGGAACATAAATACTGACAGAGACCAATTGAGCCGACTGGCCTGGCCCTGTGCTGTAGACTCAATGGAACAGAGACAAATGTATTTATTTTAGATCCACCTGATAAAACATTTTCTTGGGATGTAGGCATCACTGGCTGGGTCAGCATTTGTTACCCATTCATAATTGCCCTTGAACTGAGTGGCTTGCTCGGTCATTACATTGGGGGACAGTTAAGAGTCAACCACATCTGTGTGGCTCTGGAGTCACGTGTGGGCCAGACAGGGTAAGGATGGCAGATTTCCTTCACTAAAGGACATTAGTAAAACAAATGGGTTTTACAACAATCAACAACGATTTCATGGTCTTCATTAGACTTTTAATTCCAATTTTTGATTGAATTCAAATTTCACCATCTGTCCTGGTGGGATTCGAACCCCAGAATAATACCTGGGTCTCTGGATTACTAGTCCAGCGGCAATACCACTCGGCCACCGCCTCCCCCATACTATCCAGGATAAAATAAATGCAAAGCCGTGAGACTGTCCAGAATGTACCTGTTGTGTAGAACCTTGGTCAGACCGCAGCTGGAGGACTGTGTGCAGTTTTACTGCCCTTGTCGCCAGGGAGAAAGGGCAACAAAGGTTCACCAGACTTGTTCCGGGGGTGGCAGGACTGCCCTTTGAGGAGAGATTGGGGAAACCTGGCCTGTGTTCTCTAGAGTTTCAAAAAATGAGAAGTGACCTCAATGAAACCTACAAAATCCATAAAGGAATAGACAGGGTGGGTACAGGTGAGATGTTTCCCCTGGTTGGAGAGTCTGGAACCAGGGGACACAATTTCAAATAAGGGGGAAGCCACTTAGGACTGGTCTCGGAGGAGACATTTCTTTACTCAGAGGGTTGTGAATCTTTGGAATTCTGTACCCCAGAGGGCTGTGCAAGCTCAGTCACTGAGTGTGTTTAAAGCAGAGACTGACAGATATCTAAATACCAATAACACAAAGGGATATGGGGATAGTGTGGGGGGAAAGGCATTGAAGTGGTTGATCAGCCATGATCGTATTGAATGGTGGAGCAGGCTCGATGGGCTGAATGGCCAATTCCTGCTCCCATGTTCCAATGTTGCAAAGGTAGGTAGGTAAGTAAATTGTGAAGGGGATTACGAAGGGATATAGATAGGTTACGTGAGTGGGAAAAGATCTGGGAAATGGAGAACAACGTGGGAAAATGTGAAATTGTCCATGTTGGCAGAAAGAATAAAAAAGCTTTTTATCGAAATGGTGAGAGATTGCAGAGCTCTGAGACTCAGAGGGATCTGGGTGTCCAAGAGCATGAATCACAAAAGGCGAGTATACAGGTACAGCAAGTAATTAGGAAAGCTAATAGAATGTTATTGTTTATTGTGGGGGAATTGAATACAAAAGTAGGTTATGCTTTTGTTAGCATGAATGAATCCAAAAGAATCCCTCGACATTCAGGTCTGCTTCAAACATCAAACAGTTTATTGTTGTAACACCGGCGGGGAGTAAGCCTCTGGGCAAAGGCAGATACCTCTCCACTGAACAAAGGGAATCATCATCATTTATACAATTTCAAATAGTTAGTCAGCCCAACTCAGCCGGACACGATCCAATCACAATGATTATAGATTGCACACATTGACTGGTAGATCCAATGAAAGTGGTTACTGGGCAGCAGGGAACTGCGTGATCAGCTCATGGACAGCTAGGGGGTTATTCATGAACTCATGATGCCTTCCAGACCCCCTCATCGACCGTCCTTGGGTCTTGAGTATAAATAACTCCCTTATCTTAACCTTGTTACTGGCTAGTACCATTGTCAGAATTCCATAAGAGCATCCCCCTTTGTGAGAAAGAGAGAGAGAGCTGACTGGTGGTGATTTAATCTGAGGGTCACCACACCTCAGATGAGGAGCAATGCTGAGGAGGCAGGGCCTTCATGGATGACCTCAGCCGGTACGGAGTAGAACCCACGCTGTTGGTGTCGCTCAGTATCACAAACCAGCCATCCAGCCAACTGAGCTAACTAATCCCCTGAAATATTAGTTATTGCCTGTCTCCCATCACACCATTTAATGTTGTTTCTCAGTCCATGTCAGACAACCTGCCCCATACCTTGATAATTTTCTTCTGCGAGAAACACAGAGATAAATTAAACAAAAGATCCATGTACCCTCCATTGCCCATCACCATGGCAAGGTGGCATGTTTTAAGGGGATCCAAACAGAAATGGGAAGGAAACAGCTTCCAACTTCCAAACCAACTTTCAATCTGTGATCCTTATGAAATTTGAAACCAGGTATCCGCAACAAGGCTCAAAGAGCGTCAGCCCACTGGAGTCAAAGTCGTGAGACCAGCCAGTCCAGCAGAGGAAACACGCCAACCATTCCCATTGACCAACTGTCAGAATGAACAAAATGCAGTCCTGGATGTAATTGAGAGTAGCAACACTAACAGCAGAATCCAACCCCTGTAATCACTTGTTAACTTGTTTGTGTCTCAGCAGTTGCGATGAATCACGGAATCCCTTCCCACATTCAGAGCAGGTGAACGGCCTCTCCCCAGTGTGAACTTGCTGGTGTCTCTGTAGGTTGGATAACCGAGTGAATCACTTCCTACAATGAGAGCAGGCGAATGGCTTCTCCCCAGTGTGAACTCGACGGTGTGCCCGCAGGTTGGATAACAAAGTGAATGTTTTCCCACACTGAGCACAGGTGAATGGTCTCTCCCCAGTGTGAACTCGCTGGTGTGTCTGCAGGCTGGACATATGAGTGAATGTTTTCCCACACTGATCACAGGTGAATGGCTTCTCACCAGTGTGAACGCACTGGTGTGTCTGCAGGTGGGATAAGCGAGTGAATCCCTTCCCACACTGGGAGCAGGTGAACGGTCTCTCCCCAGAGTGAACTCGCTGGTGTGGCTGCAGGTTATCGAACCGAGTGAATCCTTTCCCACACTGAGAGCAGGTGAACAACCTCCCCCCCCCCCAGTGTGAGTTCACTGGTGTATCTGCAGGCTGATCAACTGAGTGAATCCCTTCTCACGCTGGGAGCAGGTAACCGGCCTCTCCCCTGTGTAAACTCGCTGGTGTCTCTGCCGGTTGGATGAGGAAATAAATCCCTTCCCACACAGAGCAGGTGCCAAAATGTGGAGCGTAGGGGCTTTTCAGAGTAACTTCATTGCAGTGTCAATGTAAGCCTACTTGTGACAATAAAGATTATTGAAACAAAGAGGTCGCAAATTCAAAACAGGGCTGAAGAGAAACTGCTTCTCCCAAAGGGCTGTGAATCTGTGGAATTCACTACCCCAGAGTGCGGTGGAGCTGGGACAGTGAGTAAATTTAGGGAGGAGTAAGACAGATTTTTAATCGGGTTGAAGGGTTCTTCTCGATGGGCCAAATGGCTAATTCTGCTCCTATATCTTATGACCTTATGAAAGGGGGAGACATTGATTTGCTCCCAGATGTTGTCCAGGGGAGGATGTTTTAGTCTGAAACTCATTGTCCAACCTCCACATTGTGACATCACAAAGGAGCTCGTCCTCTTAATCAACCAATAGGAATAAGCCCGCTCCGCCGTGACGTCACTGCCCAGCGCGCAGATGCGGGAGCCCCATCCGCACTCATTGTTTTCCTTCCCCCACACATCCTCGAGACAAAGTTTCCAGGCAACAGGCTGACAGTTCCGCCCGTCAGTGTGTCCCTTCCCCACCACTAATACGGGATTGCGCATGTCTAAGGGAAGGGGAATCTGCGCATGTACAGGGGAGCTCACTTCCGCAGACCTTATTGCTGAGGTAACCAATAGGAAGACTGGAGGACCGGAAGGGCTCTGCTCCTCCGCCAATCAGAGCTCCCCCATTGTCTCAATGCGGAAGTTGGACATGGAGGTTTCTGCCGTGCAAAACTGTTGTTCCTCCGACCCGAAATAAGCTTGAGCTGCACACAGACTGAACCTTCCTCCTGTCTCAAACATCTGTGAGTAAAGCACTTTCTTTTCTCCCTCTTTCCGTTTATTGTCTTCAATTGGTGATTTGCAGCAACTGAAGGGAAAGGAAGTGAATCCAGGGAGGGTGCAGACCCTGGAAAGCTTGGCCCAGGTCTCTCTCTCACTCAAAGACATTCACATCCTTTGCTCCCTCAGCTTGACACATTTATTTCTCTGGCTAAAAAGGATGGTCTCTTTCCAAATGTTCACAATTAAAGGTCTGGTTTCCCCAGGAGATGAAGGACATTTAAGGGCCAATCCAACACAGCCAATTACTTCTGGAGGTCTACTGTCCATCATCAACAAAGTGATGGAAGGAGTCATCAAAGTTGCCATTAAGTGGCAATTATTCTGCAATAACCTGTTCTTGGACGCTCAGTTTGGGTTCCGCCAGGGTCACTCAGCTCCTGACCTCATTACAGCCTTAGTTGAAACTTGGACGAAAGAGTTGAATGCCAGAAGTGAGGTGAGAGTAACTGCTCTTGACATCAATGCAGCATTTGACCGTGTATGGTATCAAGGAGCCCGAGCTAAACTGGAGTCAATGGGAATCTCCACTGGTTTGAGTCATACCTGGCACAAAGGAAGATGGTTGTCGTGATTGGAGGTCAATCATCTCAGCTCCAGGACATCATTGTTGGAGTTCCTCAGGACAGTTTCCTCAGCCCAACCATCTTCAGCTGCTTCATCAATGATCTCCCTTCCATCATAAGGTGAGAAGTGGTGATGTTTGTGGATGACTGCACAATGTTCAGCACCATTCTCAACTCCTCAGATAATGAAGCAGTCCATGTCCAAATTCAGTAAGACCTGGACAATATCCAGGCTTGGCCTAATAAGTGGCAAGTTACATTCGTGCTACACAAGTGCCAGGCAATGACCATCTCCTACAAGAGAGGATCTAACCACCACCTCTTGACATTCAGTGGCATTTTCATTGCTGAATCCCCCACAACCAACATCCTGGGGGTTACCATTGATCAAAACTGAACTGGACGAGCCCTATTAATACTGTAGCTCCCAGGGCAGGTCAAAAGCTGGGAATCCTACAGTGAATAACACACCACCTGATGCCCCAAAGCTTGTCTACCAGACATCTACAAGCACAAGTCAGGAGTGTAATGGAATACGCTCCACTTTGCTGGATGAGTGCAGCTCCAACAACACTCAAGATGCTCGACACTATCCAGGACAAAGTAGCCTGATTGATTGCGTCGCCTTCCACAAACATTCAAACCTTCCACCACCGACAAACAGTAGCAGCTGTGTGTACCATGTCCAAGATACACTGCAGTAACTCATAAAGGTTCCTCAGACAGCACCTTCCAAACCCACAACCACTACCATCTAGAAGAACAAGAGCAGCAGATACCTGGGAACCTCACCACCTGGAGGTTCATTTCCAAGTTACACACCACCCTGACTTGGAAATATATTGCTGTTCCTTCACTGTCCCTGGGGCAACATTCTGGAATTCCCTCCCTAACAGCACAGGGGATGTAGGGCAGCATGGTGGAGCAGTGGTTAGCGCTGCTGCCTCACGTCGCCAAGGTCCCACATTCGATCCCGGCTCTGGGTCACTGTCCGCGTGGAGTTTGCACACTCTCCTTGTGTTTGCGTGCGTTTCGCCCCCACAACCCAAAGATGTGCAGGGTAGGTGGATTCGCCATGCTAAATTGCCCCTTAATTGGAAAAAATGAATTGGGTACTTTAAATTTATAAAAAAACAATTAAAAAAAAAAAAAAAAACAGCACAGGGGATGTATCTACACCTCAAGGACTGCAGCAGTTCAAGAAGGCAGCTCACCACTACTTCGGAAGGGCAACTGGGGATGGGCAATAAATGCTGGCCTGACCAGCATTGTCCACATCCCATAAATTAATATTTAATATTGGACAGAGATATGTCTAGTGTTGTTATATGGTATGTATTGTAGATATTGTTGATGGTTCTGTAATAAAATACATCTATCATTATTTCTAGTTTTGTGATATAGTACTGTACCTACATTATATATTTCCAGTCATTTCCCTATCTCTAATCAGTAAATGTACTTATATGGAGATTCTCTACTCTTGTACAGGTTTTAGTGAGTTTAGATTTGTTGATCAGCACCTTCAGGAAAATTGGGAGGGAAAGTAAGTGAATACAGTCTGTATATTACACACATTTTTCATCCAGTAATATAGACATATATCTGTCTGGCAGCCTGCATGAAGATTTTCAGGTTTCTGTGTCCAGGACAGGAAGCAGTGACTTAGATTTGTCAATCAGCCTGAATCAGCACCTTCAGGAGCATTGGGAGGGTGAACATTAGATACAGCAGAGTGAGAATGGAGGGAGAGTGTGTGGGATTGAGATTTAGACCATTTCACGAAAAGAGAGAGAGGGGAATGAATGTTCGATAGAAACTAAAATTGTCTGTTCTGAATTTCTATCCTGCACAGACGATGATTACTATTGTAAAATCTGGTTAAGGAAGTTCGAAGAGGAGTTCGAGGCTGATATCTCAAACTAAATATAACGTCAAGAACTGACTGAGTCACTCAATTCTTGGGATCATCTGCCTTTGAATCTAGCAGGAGAAATGTTTGTCTATTCTGTCTGCTTCAAGAGATTCCCGTAACAGCCTCCCCGAATAGGCGCTGGAATGTGGCGACTAGGGGCTTTTCACAGTAACTTCATTGAAGCCTACTTGTGACAATAAGCGAGTTTCATTTTTCATTTTAAACATCAGTGTGTCTAGAAAAGCACTGAGACAGACACACACACAGACCCGTGTGAGGCTGTTACAGAGCACTGACTGTGGAAAGAGCTTTAAGCAGTGACACAGCCTGAAAAAATACTGCATCATTCACAGCAGGGAGGGACTGTATACGTGTTCTGTGTGTAGACGAGGCTTCAACTGATCGTCCAACGTGGTGAGACGCAAGATCACCCGCACCATGGAGAAACCATGGAAATGTGAGGATTGTGGGAAGGGATTCAAAGGCCCGTACAGGCTGGAAAGGCATCAAAGCAGTCACACTGGAGAGAGGCCTTTCACCTGCTCTCAGTGTGAAAAGGGATTCACTGACATTGGCAGCCTGCGGAGGCACGAACGAGTTCACACTGGAGAGAGGCCTTTCACCTGCTCTCAGTGTGATAAGGGATTCACTGACATTGGCAGCCTGCGGAGGCACGAACGAGTTCACACTGGAGAGAGGCCTTTCACCTGCTCTCAGTGTAAAAAGGGATTCACTGACATTGGCAACCTGCGGAGACACGAACGAGTTCACACCGGAGAGAGGCCATTCATCTGCACTCAGTGTGAAAAGGGATTCGCTGACATTGGCAACCTGCGGAGACACGAACGAGTTCACACTGGAGAGAGGCCTTTCACCTGCTGTCAGTGTGAAAAGGGATTCACTGACAATGGCAGCCTGCGGAGACACGAACGAGTTCACACTGGAGAGAAACCATTCACCTGCTCTCATTGTGAAATGGGATTCACTGACATTGGCAACTTGCGGAAACACGAACGAGTTCATACTGGGGAGAGACCGTTCATCTGCTCTCAGTGTAAAAAGGGATTCATTGACATTGGCAGCCTGCGGATACATGAACGAGTTCACACTGGAGAGAGGCCTTTCACCTGCTCTCAGTGTGAAAAGGGATTCACTGACATTAGCACCCTGCGGAGACATGAACGAGTTCACACTGGAGAGAGACCATTCATCTGCTCTGACTGTGGGAAGGGATTCACTCGGTTATCCAGCCTGCAGAGACACCAGAGTGTTCACACCGGGAGAAGCCGTTCATCTGCTCTGTGTGTGATAAGGGATTTGCTCAATTATCCAGCCTGCAGAAACACAATGTCACTCACACCAAGAGCAGGCCCTTTAAATGCTCTGACTGCAGGATGGGTTTCAAAAGCTCTCAGCTACTGATGTCCCACCAGCGCGTTCACTCTGAGGAGAGACCGTTCAGCTGCTCTCACTGCACAAAGAGGTTTAGATCCTCATCCAACCTGATGAAACACGAGCGAGGTCACACTGGGGAGAGCCCGTTCACCTCTCCGACTGGGAAAAGATTCACTCGGTCATCACTTGCTGAACCACAATGTCACTCACACCAATGAGAGACCCTTTAAATGCTCCGACTCTGGGAGTGGGTTTAAAAACTCTCTGGTACTGATGTCCCACCAGCGCATTCACACGGAGGAGAAACTGTTCAGATGCTCTCATTGCACAAAGAGGTTTCAAACATCATCCACATTGCGGAGACACCAGCGAGTTCACACTGGAAAGAAGCCATTCACCTGCTCTCACTGTGGGAAGGAATTCACTCAATCGCCCAACATGCTGAGACACCAAAGGGTTCACAAGGGTTGGGTTGGATTCTGCTGTTTTTCCTGCTGTTAATCACATCCAGGACTGAACCTGGAGTGGGTGGAGGGATTTGCCTCCTCGTCAACTCCTCCTGGTGCTCGGACGTGGTGACCCTGGTGAACTATTGCTCCCCGGACCTGGAATACCCGACTGTGAAGTACCGTCCAGACTACCTTCCACGGAATTCACTTCTGCCATCATCACGGCCATCTACATCCCACCCCAGGCGGAAGTGAAGAAGGCACTTGATGGATTGTAACCGCTATAAATAACAATGAAGCAGAATACCTTGCAGCCTTGTTCATAGTGGCCGGGGACTTTAACCAGGCCAACCTCAAGTGAGTACTGCCAAAATTCCACCAACACATCTCCTGTCCCGACAGGGGGCCCAACATCCTTGACCACTGCCACACAAACATCATGGGCGCCTGATGATCCATCCTGACTGCACTTCGGAAAATCGGACCACAATACGGTGCTCCTTCTCCCCGCATACAAGCAGAATCTTAACGGGAGAATCCGGTTAAGAAGGTCGATGCAACGGAAGAGCTCCTACGCGACTGCTTAGTGTCAGTGGGCTGGTCCATATTCAAGAACAAGGGCAGCATGGTAGCACAAGTGGATAGCACTGCGGCTTCACAGCGCCAGGTTCCCAGGTTCGATTCCCTGCTGGGTCACTGTCTGTGCGGAGTGTACATGTTCTCCCTGTTTCTGCGTGCGTTTCCTTCGGGTGCTCCTGTTTCCTCCCACAGTCCAAAGACTTGCAGGTTAGGTGGATTGGCCATGATAAATTGCCCTCCGTGACCAAAAAAGGTTAGGAGGGGTTATTGGGTTACAGGATAGGGTAGAAGTGAGGGCTTAAGTGGGTCTGTGTAGACCCGATGGGCCGAATGGCCTCCTTCTGCACTGTGTGTTCTATGTTAACTCAGCAGCCAGCCTAAACGAGTATGCCAGCACCGTCACAGACTTCATCAGTAAATGTGTAGAAGATTGCGTGCAAAAGAAGGTAGTCTGTACTTTACCCAACCAGAATCTATGGTTTAATCGGGAGATTCAAAGCTAACAGGGACTCCCAAGTGACGATACCAAACTAATTTAGAGTCACAGACTAACGACAGGGACTCTCATTGGTTGTGCCAGGTCGTGCACCCAGATCCTGCGCAGACCAATTGGCAGGTGTGTTTCCGGACATCCTCAACCTCTCCCTCCTCCGTTCCAAGGTTCCCATCTGCTTCAAGAAGACCAGCATCATACCGGTGCCAAAGAAGAACCAGGCAACGTGCCTCAATGACTATCATCCGGTGGCCTTGACATCGATCATTATGAATTGCTTCGAGATTTGGACACATCAACTCCATACTCGCAGCATTCCTTGATCCACTGTAATTCGCATACCGCCACAACCGGTCCACATAAGATGCTATCTCCCTGGCCCTATACTTGCCCTGAAGCATCTCGACAACAAGGACTCCTACGTCAGACTCCTATTCATTAACTACAGCTCTGCCTTCAACCCCATAATCCCAGCCAAGCTCATATCAAAACTCCAAAACTTCGGACAGGTGCCAGAGTGTGGCGACTAGTGGATTTTCACAGTAACTTCATTGCAGTGTTAATGTAAGTCTAGTTGTGACAAATATAAAGATTATTATCATTGACTTTTACCAATGTTTACAGGTGCACCACAGAAAACATCTTATCTGGCTGCATCACAGCTTGTGTTATGGGCCAGGGTTTAGAAAACTCCAAAGTATATCATGGAGTTCACCTGACCTACAATTGTTTAATGATTTTGGTTCCGATGAGCACAAGGGCTGCCTTTCAGGTGTTATTCAGCAGAGGCCTTAACCACTTTTCATCAAAACAAGCTTTGTTCTACGAATTTAGTTAACATTTTTACAAACACACACAGTAAGCATTTTTATAAATTACAAACATAAATACCCCACACAACTACAGTGATCTATGTATAACCCTGAATAAATTCCCCTCTTTAACTGTTCCAATTTAATAACAAGATCCCATAAACCAGTACCTCCTTTTCAAAGGTGTGGCCCAGCACACAGCACTCAATACCTGGTATGGATGCTCTTGTTTCCTTTCCAAAACAGCAGGTTTGAATTCCTTCCAGAAAGCAATTATTTCTTTTCAAGTTATCAAGCAGTCTGGAAACTGCTTTTAAAATGAAGATCGAGAGACAGGCCAAAATACTCCTCTTTCTGAGCACAGCAGCCAAAAATGTGAAAACGAAAGCAAAAAACTCAGCCACAAAACAGCCCCAAACCAAAGCGAAAGTAAAACCAACACACAGAGCCACAGCCCAGCTCCACCCACACAATGACATCACTGAAGCCATGTGGTAAGACAAAAACATTTCTTAAAGGGACACTCGGTATGGCAACTGTTCAGCCCAAGACTGTAAAAAACTACAGAGAGTTGTGAACACAGCCCAATCCCTCACACAAACCCGCCTCCCATCCATTGACTCTGTCCACACCTCCCGCTGCTTTGGGAAAGCCGGCAGCAAAATCAAAGACCCTCCCACCGAGGTTATTCTCTTTTCCAATCTCTTCCATTGGGCAGGAGATACAAAAGTCTGAGAACTCGCAATAACAGATTCTAAACAGCTTCTTCCCCGCTGTTACCAGACTCCTGACTGACCCTCTTATGGACTGAACTGATCTCTCCACACATCTTCTCCACTGAGTAGCACTACACTCCGTATGCTTCACCCGATGTCTACATATTTAAATTGTGTATTTATCATATGTCCTATGTTTTTTCATGTATAAAATGATCTGTCTGTATTGTACGCAGAACAATACGTTTCACTGGACCTCGGTGCACGTGAATAAATTTAATCAAATCAAACTTTGTTCATTCTGACACTTGGTGAAGTGGGAGGGTCGGAGGGTTTCTTTCTGCTGGACTAGCCGGTCTCACGACTTTGCTTCCAGTGGGCTGATGCTCTTTGAGCCTGGGGGAGAGCACATTTCCACTGGAATGATCCACAAAGGCTGAAGTACATTTATTTTATCCTGGATAGTAAACAGTGTTATTCCCCCACTACAGGTGGATCTAAAAGAAACCAGATGGGTTTTTACAACTATCGACAATGCTCTCATGGTCATCGATGACTTTTAATTCCAGATTTTTAATTAATTTAAATTTCACCATCTGCCGAACCTGGATCCCTATTGCATTATCCTGGGACTCTGGATTACTGGTCTGGCTATTGTTTTCCGAGATGTGTTTTGTGAGATGAAGTCACTATAGCCAATAAGTGAGCTGTTTTCGAGTTGTTTCCTTGACGTCCTGTACTTTCCCACTAACTTACAGACAAAACAGCCGCAACTGTACTGTGTATAAACGTGTGTTATTGTAACTACTCCCAGAGATGCTTCGGTTCGCTGAAGCATTCCCTGCATGTTTGTAATAAAGATTCACAAACTTTAACCAACTCTGGACTCCGAGTGACATTTATCCCACAACAACCTGGTGTCAGGAACAGGATCCACTGACGGCTCTGATTAAAGGCAAGTCCCCGTGGACAGCAGATACCGGGGTGAGTATTGTTTGTTTTATACCACCCGTGTATAGTTCAGTCTGACTGACCACTGGGGACTCCTCAGAATCTCAGGGATCAGTTTCTGGTCTGTTTCTTTGACATCCATTCAATATAATTTCAATAACTGGAACATTTCAGGCAGGGAATTGTCGGTTTTACACCAAGGATATGTTTGGGGGCGATGCTGAAGTCCCCGTGACCGAGAGGGTTTTGTAGCTGTCGAAAAATGAAGGGATAAAGCCGTACGGGAGGTGAAACAGAAAGAGTTAGGCAGTTGGACAGAGTTTGGCGTGTGTTCAGAGGTCCCAGATAGGGGTCAGCCAGCATCATCACATCGATGGATCTGCACAGAAAAGGTCCAACCGGATGGCGCTTATAAGGCCCAAGGTGAGGTTAGTGGTGCAGGGATTTGAAGAAGCTTTGGGAGATAAAGAGGTCAGAGTGGACTCACCCACAGCGGGAAAGGTAATTTTGAAATTTCTTTGGCCATTTTCGTGACATTTTCTCGGAACTTTCGGTCAAGAAACATAAAAGCTGCATTTGCGCTGGGGGTCACCTCCAGAGGGCAGTGTTTCTACAACCTCCTAAGGTGCCAGATGTAGATGGAAGACTTTGGAAGTTCAATAAGTTTGTCTATGTTTTGAACAATGTTTCAGAGTGTACGGCACTTCTCAGATAGATCAGTTTTGTCCAAGTCGGGTTGTCTCTACCTGAAGGCAGAAGCTGCCGTGCTTTATTGGTACCAAGGCTGGAAACTCTCGGGCATCTTTATGATGCATGTTGATGGCTGCCTATGTGGTGGTACTAGTGAGTTCCAAAATAATGTTACTGACAGGATCAGAACAACATTTAAGGTTGGAGCCAGGCTTCTGGGACCTTTAAATAAATTGGATTGGAAATCGGGCAGTGTGGGTCTGATGTGACTTTACATCAACAATCTCAGGGAGACAGTATGAACCCTGTCACATTCAATGGGGCCGGGGCCTCACAGAAAGATGAAGGTGTTTCCAAAGCTGGGACTGAGCTGCTGCAAAGTTGAATTGACGAATGGGGCACACAGGCAAGGCCGGATACAGGTTTTGATGTCTTCGAGCTGAGTTCTGTAATGAAACGTCCAGAGGTCAAGGATATTTAACGGGCAAACAAAACATTAAAAAATACAAGATGGAGAAATATGTGCTGAAATTTCCATCTTTGGGTGAGCTACAAAATATAAAACGGATTTTTTTTAGGGATGCCTCACTCGGATGAGCCTGTCTCAGTGCCTGTACACTGAGTGATGTTTAAGAATCTCTTTCAGCAGAAGAATAGACAAACATTTCTCATTTTAAATTCAAAGTTCGATGATATTCAGCTCCCATGGATCGAGTGACTCTGTCACATTTTGATATGATGTTTGGTGTGAAATTTCTGTCTGTAACTCCTCCCCTTCTAATATCCTGTAAAAGGACTTTACAAAAGCCATCACTGTTAGTGCAGGATACCCAAATGGAATGTGAAATTTGATCCTATTGTAAGATCTGGGTTTGGCTCCAATCTCAATTGTAACACTCAAATTAATTACACGTCAGAATGTGTTGTGAAAGTTACCTGCAGCTCCTGACTAGTTACAGACCGTTCAAGGTACAAGAATATTGTCACAGAATTTATTAAGTTAATTGTAATAAGTACAAAATCATAATAATTAACAAAGGCAGTGGATCAGTCCGTTCACTCTGGATCACCAGCTCTCAGCTTCCAGGTGACTGTGGAGCTGTCTCTTGTTCTGTTGACTGAAGTCTATCCTCTTTCTTCATGTTGTGTTGTGCACCGAGCTCCAGAGAATTGTAGCTCACTAACCCTTTCTAGTACCTACCTCTACGCATGGCTGGTAGTATCCTGTGGTTCTGATTGGCCCAAGCAGCCCATGATCAGTCCCTGATTGGTTAAATGGGGCACGATCAATGTCTGATTGGTCTCTGAAGGATATCGGTCACCTTGCTGATGTGTGATGTCAGTTTCTCATTGTGGTGTCACTTCCTCATGATTAATATTCGTCAGGCTCATCGTCCTAACTGATGCCTAAAGTCACCCATGATTATTGTGGTACATTAATTACAAACCTTATTTAATACTTCCTGTACACTCTACCTACAACGTAACTACTGTTAGGAGGCCCATTAACTACTCACACAAGAGACCTTGTAACTTATTATTTCTTATCTCGAGCAAAGCTGATTCCACACCCTGAACTTTCAGGCTAAGTTGATCTCTCAGTACTGACCTAATGTAATCCTTAATGAACAGGAGCAATCCCATCATCTTTTCCGAGCTTCGTGCATTCCAATATGTCAAATACCCTTCAACATTTAGATTCCAGCCTTGGTCACCTTTCAAACAAGTCTCTGTAATGTCTATCAGGACACACATTTATCTCTATCCGTGCTGACAATTTTTTTTTTTTTAATTTCGAGTACCCAATTCATTTTTTCCAATTAAGGGGCAATTTAGCGTGGCCAATCCACCTAGCCTGCACATCTTTCAATTGTGGGGGTGAAACCCACGCAAACACGGGGAGAATGTGCAAACTCCACACGGACAGTGACCCAGAGCCAGGATTGAACCTGGGACCTCAGCGTCGTGAGGCAGCACTGCTAACCACTGCACCACCGTGCTGCCCCAGCTGCGCTGACATTTCATCCAATCTCTGTCAAATGCTGTGTGCATTTTCAATCCATTTTCAATAATCCAATAGGGATTTCAAGTGAAACCTCTTCATCCAGTGGGTGGTGAGAATGTGGAACTCGCTACCACAGCGAGTGGTTGAGGTGAACAGCATGAATACGCCTGTATCTTGAGAGAAAGGAATAGAAGGGTATGCTGTGGGGGGAGATGAAGAGGGCTGAGTGGAGGCTCATGTAGAGCATAAATACTGACAGAGACCAATTGAGCCGACTGGCCTGGCCCTGTGCTGTAGACTCAATGGAACCAAGACAAATGTATTTATTTTAGATCTACCTGTAGTAGTATGATAAAACCTTTTCTTGGGATGTAGGCATCACTGGCTGGGTCAGCATTTGTTGCCCATTCATAATTGCCCTTGAACTGAGTGGCTTGCTAGGTCATTACAGTGGGGGACAGTTAAGAGTCAACCACATCTGTGTGGGTCTGGAGTCACATGTGGGCCAGACCGGGTAAGGATGGCAAATTTGAAATGAAATGAAAATCGCTTATTGTCACAAGTAGGCTTCAAATGAAGTTACTGTGAAAAGCCCCTAGTCGCCACATTCCGGCACCAGTTCGGGGAGGCTGTTACGGGAATGCAGTCCTGGATGAAATTGAGAGCAGAAACAATAACAGTATCCAACCCACATTATTAATTGTGAACTTGTTGGTGTCTCAGCAGGTGCGATGAATTACAAAATCCCTTCCCACATTCAGAGCAGAGGAATGGCCTCTCCCCAGTGTGAACATGTTGATGTTTTTGCAGGCTGGATGAATGTCTGAATTCCTTCCCACACCAAGAGCAGGTGAATGGCTGTTCCCCAGTGTGAACTTCCTGGTGTGACTTCAGGCTGGATAACCGACTGAATCCCTTCCCACACTGAGAGCAGGTGAACGGCCTCTCCCCAGTGTGAACTCACTGGTGTCTCTGCAAGTCGGATAGCCAAGTGAATCCCTTCCCACACTGAGAGCAGATGAATGGTTTCTCCCCAGTGTGAACCCGCTGGTGTCTCTGTAGCGTGGATGTATGTCTGAATCCCTTCCCACACTGAGAGCAGATGAATAGCTTCTCCCGAGAGTGAATTCGCTGGTATGACTTCAGGCTGCATAACTCAGTGAATCGCTTCTCACACTGAGAGCAGGTGAACGGCCTTTTCCCAGTGTGAAGTCGCTGATGTTTCCGCAGGGTGGTTGAACGACTGAATCGCTTTCCACACTGAGAGCAGGTGAACGGCCTCTCCCCAGTGTGAACTCGCTGGTGTGTTTGCAGGTTGGATAGACAAGTGAATTCCTTCCCACACTGAGAGCAGGTGAACGGCCTCTCTCCAGTGTGAATTCGTCGATGAGCTTCCAGCTGAGATGGGGCTCTGAATCCCTTCCCACAGTCACTACATTTCCACGTTTTTTCCATGTTCCGGGTCTCCTCATGTGTCTCTCGGTTGGATAATCAGTTGAAGCCTCGTCCACACACACAACACGTGTACGGTCTCTCCCCGCTGTGAATGGTGTGATGTTTTTTCAGGCTGTGTCACTGATTAAAGCTCTTTCCACAGTCAGTGCTCTGGAACACTCTCACTCGGGTGTGTGTGTCTCGGTGCTTTTCCAGTCACACTGATGTTTCAAATCTTCTTAAATAGACAGAGCGGGCAAACATTTTGCCCCCTAGATTTAAACGCTGATGATAGTCGGGGCCTGATGAACCTAGTTGCTCAGTCAGATCGGGATGTGACGTTTGAGGTTGCTGTCTATAATTCCTCTTCTTCTAATATCCTGTAAAAACAATTTAGAAACGACATCACTGTCAGTACGGGATAGGAATTCAGATCAGACAAATTTAGTTTCTCTGGAACATTCTTTCCTCTCTCATTTCCCAAAAGGTGTAAATCTCCGTCCCACACACTCTCCCACCATTCTCTCTCTGTTGTATCTAATATCCACCCTCCCAATTCTCCTAAAGGTGCTGATTCGGGCTGATTGACAGATCCCTGCTCACTGCTTCCTGTCCTGGACACACAGACCATAACAAATGGGAGCTGCAGTTGGCCATTCGGCCCATTGAGCCCGCTCAACCATTCGGTTAGACCATTGGCCGATCTACCTCAACATCATTTTCTCACACCATTCCCCATATCCCTCAATATCTTTAATATCGAGAATCCTAAATTACCTTGCTAAATTACCCTTAGTGTCTAAGACAAAAGGTTAGGTGGGGTTACTGAGATAGGTGGAGGTGTATCAATCTCTGGCTTGAAAATACTTGATGACTGAGGCTCCACGGCCTCTGGGGTAGAGAATTCCAAAGCTTCACCACATCCTCGAGTGAAGAAATCCCTCTTCATCTTGCCTTTCCCTTAATTTTATGATCTATTCCCCATAACCCTTGACTCCCTCGTCAAATATAAATCTATCCAACTCATCCATGAATATATTCAATGACCCCCCCCAGACTCCACTGGTCCCTGTGGAAGAGAAATCCAGAGACTAACAACCCTCAGAGAAGGGATGACTCGAAATATATAACGTAGCTACAGCACAATATTACACAACTGGAAATAATAAATGTACTTTGTTACTGAACCATAAATAATATATCTAATCTGCATAATATAACAATACTGGATATTTCTCTGGTCTGACATTAATTGACTGTCCCCTTAAATGTCAGCCATCTCCTGGGGAAACCAGCCCTTTAATTGTGAACATTAGGAAAGGGACCATCCTTTTAGCCAGACAAATAAATGTGTCAAGCTGAGGGAGCAAAGGATGTCAATGTCTTTCAGAATCATAGAATTTACAGTGCAGAAGGAGGCCGTTCGGACCATCAAATCTGCACCGGCCCTTGGAAAGAGAACACTATCTAAGCCCACACCTCCACCCTATCTCAGCAACCCCACCTAACCTTTTTTTTTTTGGACATTAAGGGTAATTGAGCATGGCCAATCCACCTTACCTGCACATCTTTGAACTGTGGGAGGAAACCGGAGCACCCGGAGGAAACCCACGCAGACACAGGGAGAACGTGCAGACTCCACACAGACAGTGACCCAAGCTGGAATGGAACCTGGGACCCTGGAGCTGTGAAGCAACTGTGCTAACCACTGTGCTACCATGCTGCCCCTAAAAGAGAGAGAGAGAGAGAGACCTGGGCCAACCTTTCCAGAGTCTGCACCCTCCCTGAATTCACTTCCTTTCATTTCAGTTGCTGCAAGTCACCAACTCAAAGCCAGAATGAGAAAACAAATGGAAAGGGGGAATCATTGATTTCCTCCCAGATGTTGCACAGAGGATAAAGTTTTACATCTTTTTTTTCTGAACAATTCCACAATGCAAAAGGACAAAGCTGAATGCAGAACAATCAGCAATACACTAAAAATACACCCACAATACACGCAAAACAGAAACTAATGAATAATCAATCCAAAACAGAAACTAATGAATAATCAATCCAAAACAGAAACCAATGAATAATCAATCCAAAACAGAAACTAATGAATAATCAATCCAAAACAGAAACCAATGAATAATCAATCCAAAACAGAAACCAATGGATAATCAATCCAAAACAGAAACCAATGAATAATCAATCCAAAACAGAAACTAATAAATAATCAATCCAAAGCAGAAACTAATAAATAATCAATCCAAAACAGAAACTAATGAATAATCAATCCAAAACAGAAACTAATAAATAATCAATCCAAAACAGAAACTAATGAATACTCAATCCAAAACAGAAACTAATGAATAATCAACCCAAAGCAGAAACTAATAAATAATCAATCCAAAGCAGAAACTAATGAATAATCAATCCAAAACAGAAACGAATGAATATTCATTCCAAAACAGAAACGAATGAATAACCAATAAAAAAACAAAACCTGGAGCATTCAAGCCAGTGCACTCCCGCCTCCCCCCTCCCCCGAGCAGTCGCCCCACATCGGTGAAGGGTGTCCAACACATGTATGGGAAAGTATGCGTGTGAAAAGCAGAGGACCAAGCAGGCACACCTGTCACATTAGAGGTAAGCGAAAAGCTGGGTCGTGAAGGATGGTCGGTTGGTAAAAATGGGTACCGGGCAAAAAAGTTTGAAAAACACTGACTGTGAATCCCTTCTGCACACGGAGCAGGTGAATGGTCTCTCCCCAGTGTGGCCACATTGATGAATTTCCAGCTGAGATGAACCTTTGAATCCCTTCCCACAGTCCCCACATTTCCACGTATTTTCTATGGTGCGGGTATCCTCATGTTTCTCCAGGTTGGATAATCTATTGAAGCCTCCTCCAAATGGTACAGTCCTGCTGTTCAATGATTTTCAGGCGGCCATCTGTCAGATCTTCTCGTGACATCAGGTTTCAGATTTCTGGCTGTGAATCCTCCTCACCTAATATCCTGTAAAAGGAGTTTGCAAAATTCATCACTGTCTGTACGGATAGAAATTCAGGAGAAAAATCCTGGGCCAACATTTCCAGAGTCTCCACCCTCTCTTCCTGGATTCATTTCCTTTCCCTTCAGTTGTTGCAAGTCACCAATTCAAGACCAGAATGGGTAAAGAAATGGAAAGGGGGAGAAAAGAAAGTGTTTTACTCACAGATGCTGGAGACAGGAGAGTTTCCGTCTGTGTGAACCTCAATCTTCACTCACAAATTGGCTGGAGAAGAGTCCTTCCGGTCGCCCCGGTTTCCCATTGGTCAATCCCTTCTGACAGACGATGAGGGGCGGAACACCACGTGGGGGTGGGAGAGACTTTTCCCTCCAGCCGCGCTGAGCTGGTGTCCAATGGGAAAGGCTGGAAGACCCGGACACACAATGGTCAGTGCGCCGCTTTGTTCCGGTCCCCGCCTCAGTCCCGCACATGCGCACTCCTCATACGAAAATCAGCACATGCGTACCACGCCTCTTCCGGCTCCCATGCGCAGTCTCTCTGCCCCGCACATGCGCAGCAACTGAAGGGAAAGGAAGTGAATGCAGGGAGGCTGCAGACTCCGGAAAGGTCGGCTCAGGTCTCTCTCTCCCTTAAAGACATTGACATCCTTTGCTACCTCAGCTTGACACATTTATTTGGCTGGCTAAAAGGATGGTCTCTTTCCCAATGTTCACAATTAAAGGGCTGCTTTCCCCAGGAGATGGCTGACATTTAAGGGGACAGTCAATTAATATCAGAGAAATGTTCAGTGCTGTTATTTGGTACAGATTAGATATATTATTGATGGTTCTGTAACAAAGTACATTTATTATTATTTGTAGTTGTGTAATATTGTGCTGTAGATGTGTTATATATTTCCAGTCATCTCTTCCCTCAGAGGTTTGTTAGTCTTTGGATTTCTCTTCCACAGGGACCAGTGGAGTCGGGGGTCACTGAATATATTCACCGCTGAGTTGGACCGATTTCTGATTGACCAGGGAGTCGAGGGTTATGGGGAACCGGCAGGAAAATAGAGAGAAAGCTGCGATGAGGAGGGAGTTCTTCACTTGAGGATGGAATTCTCTACCTCAGAGGACTGTGGAGCCTCAGTCATCAAGTATTTTCAAGGTCAAGATCAAGATTGATCCGTTTCTCGATATTGAAGATATCGAGGGATATGGGGGATAGTGTGGGAAAATGGTGCTGAGGTAGATCGGTAAATGAGCTCATTGAATGGTTGAGCAGGCTCAATGGGACATTGTCACCATGAAGAAACCATGGAAATGTGTGGACTGTGGGAAGGGATACAGAGCCCCATCTGTGCTGGAAGCTCATCGACGCAGTCACACTGGGGATAGACCATTCACTTGCTCTCGCTGTGAGAAGGGGTTCACTTGCATGTCCCACTTGCAGTCACACATGCGCGTTCATACAGGGGAAAGGCTGTTCACCTGCTCTCAGTGTGGTAAAGGATTCAGTGATTCAACCACCCTGCAGACACATCAGCGAGTTCACACTGGGGAGAGGCCATTCGCCTGCTCTCAATGTGGGAAGAGATATATTCAGCCATCCAGCCTGCAGAGACATCAGCGAGTTCACACTGGGGAGAGGCCATTTGCCTGCTCTCAGTGTGGGAAGGGCTTTACTCAGTTATCCACCCTGCAAACACACCAGCGAGTTCACACTGGGGAGAAGCCATTCACCTGCTCTCAGTGTAGGAAGGGATTCACTCAATTATCAAGCCTGCAGAGACATCAGAGGGTTCACACTGGGGAGAAGCCATTTACTTGCTCTCAGTGTGGGATGGGATTCGCTCAGTCAAGCAGCCTACAGACACACCAGCGAGTTCACACTGGGGAGAGGCCATTCACCTGCTCTCAGTGTGGGAAGGGATTCATTAACTTATCCAACCTGCAGGTACATAAGCGAGTTCACACTGGGGAGAGGCCATTTACCTGCGTTCAGTGTGGGAAGGGATTCAGTGATCCATCTACCCTGCGGACACACCGGCGAGTTCACACTGGGGAGAGGCCATTCACCTGCTCTCAGTGTGGGAAGGGATTCACTCAGTTATCCAACCTACAGACACACCAGCGAGTTCACACTGGGGAGAGGCCATTCAGCTGCTCTCAGTGTGGGAAGGGATTCAGTCGCTTGTCCAACCTACGGGTGCACCAGCGAGCCCGCACCGGGGAGAAGCCATTCTCTTGCTCTGAATAGGGGACGGCATTCGGTGATCCATCCCAGCTGCAGGGACACCAGCGCGTTCATACTGGGCAGAGGCCATTCACAAGAGCTCAAAGTCGAAAGGGATTTTGTAATTCATTGTGCTGAGACATCAAGTTCACAATTGATCACAGGGGTTGGATTCTGTTATTGTTTCTGTTCTCGGTTACATTCGGGGCTGCATTTTGTTCATTCTGACAGTGGTCAATGGGGAGGGTCGGAATGTTTCTTTCTGCTGTACTGGCCGGTCTCACAACTTTGCTTCCAGTGGGCTGATGTTCTTTGAGCCTTGTTGCAATTACCTGGTTTCAAATTTCACAAAGATCACAGAGTGAAAGTGCATTTAAAGTAAGAAAATATTTAGTTTGCATTTCTGTTTGGAACCTTCCCCCCTCCAAAGCAGCCACGTTGCTATGCAGGTGGGCTATGGTGGTTACATGGTTCTTTTCTTTTCTTTATCGAGAAGAAAACTAACAGGGTATGAGGGGCAAGTTGTCTTGAGGTGGACTGGGAAACTACATGGGAGACAGGGAATAGCTAATATTTCAGGAATTATTAAATCTATACCAGGGGTCAGTTAGCTCAGTTGGCTAGATGGCTGGTTCATGATGCAGAGCGACGCCAGCAGCGCGGCTTCAACTCCTGTACCGGCTGAGGTTATTCAGGAAGGCCCCGCCTTCTCAACATTACCCCTCATCTGAGGTGTGGTGACCCTCAAATTAAATCACCACCAGTCAGCTCGCTCCCAGAATATGGTCCTCCGAGACTTTGGCAATTTTCATTTCACATTTTACAAAATATTCCATAATTATATCAAGGGGAAGCGGATAACCAGGGAGGGGACAGGACCTATTGGGGACCGAGGGTGTAATCTGTGCATCGAGTCGGATGACAATGGTAGGATGTAAAGTGAGTACTTCAGATCTGTCATCCCTTTGGAGAAGGAAGATGTGGGTGAAGAATTCAGTCAGAGGGAGTGTGAGGTTCTTGAGCAGTTTGACATGGGGGGGCGGGATTCTCCGATAATGAGGCTAAGTGTTGACGCCGTCGTAAACGCCGGTGAATTTTACGATGGCATCATCTGGCCACTAGCACGATCGTATTCCATCTGCCAGGCCCTGGCCCATTCACTTAACCTTTCCAAATCCCTCTGCAGACTTCCAGTATTACAGACCAGTGAAGTAGGGAAACTATTGGGTAAAATTCTGAAGAACGGAATCTATCTCCACTTGGAGAGGCAAAGTTTGATCAGGATAGTCAGCATGGCTTTGTCACAGGGAGGTCATGGATAACAAATTTGATTGAATTTTCTGAGGAGGTGACCAGGTGTGCAGATGAGGGAAGTGTAGTTGATGTAGTTCATATGAATTCCAGCAAAGCTTTGACAAGGTCCCGCATGGTAGGCTGATAAAGACAGTAAAAGCACATGGGATACAGGGTAATGTGGCAAATTGAATCCAAAATTGTCTTTGTGATAGGAGACAGACAGTGGAGGTAGAAGGCTGTGTGACTGGAGGCCTGTGTCTAGTGGCGTACCACAGCAAACAGTGCTGGGACCCTCATTGTTTGTGCTCTATACACAATACAGAAGAAAATGTGCAGTGATGACAAATAAGTTTGTAGATGTCATGAAGATTGGTCGCGTGGTTGACGATGAAGAAGGAGGTCAAGTTGCAGGAGGATAAAGACACATTGGGCAGATCAATGGCAGATGGAATTTAACCCTGACAAGTGCGAGGTGATGCACTTTGGAGGGAGTAACACAACAAGGGAGCTGTCAATGAATAGCAGGAGACGAGGAAGCTCGGAGGAACAGAGGGATCTTGGGGTGCATGTCCACAAATCCCTGAAGGCAGCAGGATAGGTTAATGGGGTAGTTCAGAAGACATACGGCCCACTTGCCTTTATCAGACGTGGCATAGGTTATATGAGCAGGGAGATTATGTTGGCGATGTACCGGACTTTGGTTAAGTAATAGCTGGAATACTGTGTGCAGTTCTGGTCACCGCACAATAGGAAGGATGTAATTGCACTGGAGAGGTGCAGTGGAAATTCACCAGGCAGCACAGTGGTTAGCACTGTTGCTTCACAGCTCCAGGAACCCGGGTTCGATTCCTGGCTTGGGTCTTTGTCTGTGCGGAGTCTGCACGTTCTCCCTGTATCTGCGTGGGTTTCCTCCGGTTTCCCCCCACAAGTCCTGAAAGACGTGGTGTTGGGTGAATTGGCCATTCTGAATTCTCCCTCAGTGTACCCGAACAGGCACCAGAGTGTGTGACTGGGGGATTTTCACAGTGACTTATTTGCAATGATAATGTAAACCTACTTGTGACACTAATAAAGATTATTAAAGGCTGTTGCCTGGGATGGAATATTTTACCTATGCAGAGAGTCTGGATAAGCTCGGGTTGTTTTCTAGAGCACAGAAGGCTGAGAGGGACCTGATCGACGTGTATAAAATTGAGGCTCAGTGACGGTGGATAGAAAGCAGCTGCTCTCATTAGTTGAAGTGTCAATAACAAGAGGACATGGAAATGAGGAAGAAAGTTTTCACCCAGAGGGTCTCAAACCGGCTGTGGTTAATTGTGCCAATGCAATTCAGGATGCAAAGTGAAATACTGGCGAATGAAAGTTTAAAACCCTCAAAACAACAAAGGCATTTGAATACTAACCACAGCGGGTTTAAGGACAAACCTCTTGATTTTTTTCAAAGGATGCAGCAATATTCTATATAACTGAAGCATAACCTCCCTACTTTTGTATTCAATTCCCCCACAATAAACAATAACATTCTATTAGCTTTCCTAATTACTTGCTGTACCTGAATACTCGCCTTTTGTGATTCATGCTCTTGGACACCCAGATACCCTCTGAATCTCAGAGCTCTGCAATCTCTCACCATTTAGATAATAAGCTTTTTTATTCTTTCTGCCAACATGGACAATTTCACATTTTCCCACGTTGTTCTCCATTTCCCAGATCTTTTCCCACTCAGTGACTGAGCTCCCACAGCCCTCTGGGGTAGAGGATTCCAAAGATTCACAACCCTCTGAGTAAAGAAATGTCTCCTACGAGACCGGTCCTAAGTGGCTTCCCCCTTATTTTGAAATTGTGTCCCCTGGTTCCAGACTCCCCAACCAGGGGAAGCATCTCACCTGCACCCACCCTGTCTATTCCTTTCAGTATTTTATAAGTTTCTATGAGATCACCTCAGCCATGATTGAATGGCGGAGCAGATTCGATGGGCTGAGTGGCCTAATTCTGCTCCTATGTCTTATGGTCACCTCTCATTCTACGAAACTGTAGAAAATACAGGCCCAGTTTCCCCAAACTCTCTTCATAGGACAGTCCTGCCATCCCTGGAACAAGTCTGGTGAACCTTCATTGCCCTCGCTCTGTGGAAATAATATCTTTACGAAGGTAAGGGGAGTAAAACTGCACACAGTACTCCAACTGTGGTCTAACCAAGGTTCTGTACAGTGGGTCTTTTCTGGCCGGTCTCACGACTTTGCTTCCAGTGGGCTGATGCTCATTGACCCTGGGAGAGCACATTTCCACTGAAATGATTCACAAAAGCCGATGAAGGACATTTATTTTATCCTTGATAGTAAATAGTGTTCTTCCCCCACGACAGGTAGATCTAAAATAAATACATTTGTCTCTGATCTGTTAGAGTGTGTTAATGCAGAGATACCTACAATATATGGATATTGTGTGTGAAAATATGTATTATGTTAACTAGATGGAGCATCACAAACTAAAGTAAGGGGCATGATGGGTTTTGCTGACTTGAGCACATTAATCAGAGACACAGACAATGAGCTGCTGAGCCAGGCCTTTCATCAGTGGCACAGGCAGCAACGTGGAGTCCCTGTTAATTGAATTACTGAGTTAGAACCATACAGCGCAGAAGGAGGCCATTCGGTCCATTATGTATGCACCAAACAAAGAACAAATGAGGAAATGAACAAAAGGGGATGGCACTGAAGCATGGTGGGTAGCTAGGCCAAGTCAGGAGTATTATGGTGAGGGGGATGGGTGATCACAGGGGCCTCAGGCAAAAGGAATGTGAAGGTAGCCTATTGGGACCAGTAATTGCTAAGATTACCTTATATGGCTAGGTTAAGGAATGTTAGAGAACCTATGGGAAACCCTACAATTGCCAAGTTACCTTATTTGGTCGTGTGTGTAACCTCATTTTTTTATACCAATGTATATGAGACAAAGTCTTTGTTCTATACCTCACTCACTCTGGGGATTCGACAAGACTCTGGCAGAGTGAGTCAGCTTGCAAGCTGCACAAATAAAGTAAATTGTTTTACCTACAATCCGACTCGTCTATTTACTGAGACCAGACTGAGGGCAAAAATTCTCATTTGGTGTCAGAAGTGGGATCTCAACAGATGATCACCGGTCATCTGCGAAATCAGAACTAAACTAGTCTTGGACGGAGAGGAAATGGGCCCACGATGTGAGTGGTTGGAAAATGACCATGTCGGTTTTCCTCTGTCTCATAGTCTGATAAAAGTTTGATCACTCGCCCATGGTCAGGTAAGATCGTCTCGATGAGATCAAAGGTCAGTCTGGCGGATTAGAAAAATTAAATTTCAGTCGATGTAGGTACGACTGAGGGTCGATGAGAACCCGAGGGAATATCCTAGCGATAATTCAGTTAGAAACTGAGGGAATATCCTAGTGATAGTTCAGTTAAAAGCCGATTAGAGAACTGAGGGAATATCAGGGATAATTCAATTCCGTGTGTGTTGAAAACTAGAATTGATTAAGTTAAATTGCATTCTTGGACTGTAGTGGCGAACAACGCAGTCTGAGGAATAGTTCGAGATTAGGGGGAATTGTTTAGATAACACCCAGGTAGTCCGTTACAAGCATCATGTGGTAAATACCCAGACCAAGGAAGGGACTTTAGGCAGTTTTCCGCAGCTCTAAATAAGAAATTGGGAGATGAATGGCCACTAGGGGGAACCAAAGATTTGGAAATCGTTAAGAAAATTCAGGAGAAAATCTGGAAAATGAATAGGGAATGAAGGCCAAAGAGTTAAATGGATTATGGAGGCAATATTGCCAAGAGGAGAAAGATAATACCCTGTTATCAAATTGGCAAGAAAATGCCCCTAAAATGGCAATATCAATTAGTGAAGGGGGAACCAGAAGACTCTGGAAATCCTGAAAAAGGAGTATGCATTCAAAAAACGCGCACAGAAAATGAAATGAAAATCGCTTATTGTCACAAGTAGGCTTCAAATGAAGTTATTGTGAAAGGCCCATAGTCGCCACATTCTGGTGCCTGTTCGGGGAGGCTGGTATGGGAATTGAACCGTGCTGCTGACCTGCCTTGGTCTGTTTTAAAAGCCAGCGATTTAGCCCAGTGTGCTAAACCAGCCCCATCACAGAAGGAAAGGGAGATACCTAAAAGGGCAGACTCGAGTGAGAAGAGTGGACTACGTAGTTCAATGGCTGGCCTTGCATTGACAGAGGTAAATGACGACCTAGAGAATTGGACCATGTCCGGTAGGGTCCCGACGGCACTAGAGGCATTGCCTTCACCACCTCCAGCGCCACCAGGGTATCATAATTTATATCCAGTCGCTGTTCCCCAGATTCAATTCATGTTGGCCACTCCAGTCCCTTTAGACTCAGTCTCACAGGCCCAGACGATTATCCCTCCCCCTCTGGCCGATCGTCTAGTAGCTCCGGAGGCACCGCTGCCAGCTCCTTCAATTGATAGCTCAGGTCCTACTTCCTCACCCCCGACACCCGTTAGAAAAGGGAAACCCCGTTATACAAGCCCAGTTGGGTGGAGGACCCGATCTCGGACTATGAAAAAGGCATCTTGAGACCATCCGGAAACAATTACGCCTACGACCTAGATCCTTTAAGGCCAAGATGACAGGACAGAAAATTCTGTTACCACGTGACGAGGACCGGGACGGTTCTGAAGAACCGGAGCCCCCCATATCGGAAGGGGAGGACTCAGATGCTTCTGAAGAGGAATCTCCCCTACCTACACCATCTTTGACACCCCCTAGCGAGACTCCGAGACAGTTACCGATCAGGAAAATGCCCAACCCTGATGTCGCTACAGCGGCAGCTCAGCCCACGATCGATGTTTACTTTCCGTGGAGACCCAGTGAGATGGTGGCTATTCTAGCTGCAATCCCAGACAGGAAGAAATTCCATGATGCTTTTGTGGACTATCTGAGAACCACCATCTCAGTTTACCAAGCAGACCCTAGGGACCTCTGGGCCCTAGTCCAACAGGTCTTAACCCCAGCCGCAGTCATCTCAACCATTTGGATTATGCCGACCACGCGGCATTTCAACAGGCCCATGCCCTGGACGATGATAGACGGGCACAAATCCTGAATGCACTAAGTGCCACGTTTCAAAAGCCCATAAACATCTCTGCCATCCTAGATATCAAACCCAAAAAGACTGAGGAGCCAGAGGAATTTCTGGAACGCTTTAATGAAATCTACCATGGGCAATCAGGCAACTTACCGTATCAAAATGGTCAGAATTCCCCTCAATATTGTGCTATGTTAATGCATTGCCTACCACCTTCCGTGGCCACCGCTGTGAAATGGAATAACATGAATTGGACAGAGAACGACCCTTCCCAGATGGCCCAGGAAGTTAGATTTTACTGGAAGGAGGGCGGAGGCCAAGAAGGGGGCCCAGTTACAAAAAAAGAGAGTATGTAATGAAAAAGGATGATCCGAGACCCGAACCGAGCGCAGGTACGGTGGCTTACCAGCTGGAACCCCAATATTGTGACCTCGGGTGGGTGGATCAACACGGGGGAGGATATCAAACCCACCCAAATGGATCTTCAGCCCCTCTCCACGGCCCGCCGTATGCACCAGCAATCTTGCAACTGCCACTCCCTCTGCGGGGCCATAGGTCCACCGGAAGAAGGCCGGGATATAGAGGGAATAATTCATGTTTCAACTGTGGCCACGCAGATCACTGGCATCAGGAATGTCCATTTAGAAGACAGGTGGCAGGAGGAGGATACCCGACGCAAAGGAGGGGGTACCCACCAAGGGAGGGCAGACGAGGTACACCGACTTCTCCCAAACAAACCCCTTCCCATCACAAGACTCTGGCGAGCCAATTTAGTCATACGGACTCTCCATTCGGACAGAGAACCCATCGTTTCTCTGCAGATAGGAGATCAACATTACCCATCTATGATCGACACCGGAGCAGCCATGTCTTCGGTGCAATCGGAACTCCAGCTACCACTATCCGACCACACCCAGCATTTGTCGGGGTTCCAAGGCCAGGTGCGTCAGTATCCCATTTCAGAACCGGTGAAGGCAACTTATGAGAATGAGTCGACAGATCATCAATTTGTGGTCACCACCGGATTGGACTGCAATTTGCTGGCCCGAGATCTACTGTGTATCTTCCAGCTGCGGCTGGAATGCGGGGACAAGGGGGTAATGGTTCAATCATGGAGGCCGAGACAACAGTGTTATGTCTCTACTACACCCCAGTGGTGGACGTTGGACATAGAACATTCGCTGTCCCACGTTACCCTGGCTTATGACAGAACCGGACAGAGCCGGGAATTAGAGGACAAATATCGGTCGTTAGTTGGGACCGGATGGCCAATCACGATTACAGCCACAGTCACGGGACAAGAAGGTACAGCCGACTTTGTTACAATACCACCACATTTATGGCAACAATCCGCCTCCGTGGCCCCCCATATTACACGCCAGGTCCACAACCCATACCATGCCAAGGATCTGGGGCTTATGGTAAGGAGGGCGGTGGACCAATCGGATCTGACAGAATATGCACTCCAGGTACTGCCAGACGGCACTTCCATACGGTACTCCGAGGCCCGAGACGGTTAACACCCGACTCCAGCATCATCTGGGGCGCGACGTTTTGGAATATGTTAACCCTCAGGTTTGGGGGGATCACCCGTCACAGGTGGGACAGGCGGAGGTTACACCCATTAAGGACCATGTGACTCCGCCCTCCATTCGACAAAGCCCCTGAAACCCCAAGCCATCCCGTCTATAGCCAGATTAACCCAAGGACTGTTGCAACAGGGGATCCTGGTCCCGTGCCTATCAAAATGTAACACACCCATACTTTGCGGTGTCCAAACCAGGCAAACCGGACCAGTACCGGCTAGTACAGGACTTGCGTTCAATTAATGCCATCGCGCAGCCATTACATGCCCTCGTCCCTAATCCCGCCCACATACTGGCTCAAATCCCAGCCTGAGCCCGGGTCTTCGCCATAGTCAACCTCCAACACGCTTTCATTGCTCTCCCACTCGCGCTTGAAAGCCAGTATTTGTTTTCCTTCACCTACAATGGACAGCAGTATACCTGGACCCGACTTCCACAGGGATTTGTTAACTCACCCATTCTTTTCTCCAGATGTCTGCAGACTCAACTCCAGACTCTGAGTTTGAAACATGGTTCCACTCTCGTACAGTACGTAGATGACCTGTTGATAGTCAGCCCCGATGAGCCCAGTAACAGGGAAGATGTGATACAATTATTAAATCACCTATCCTCACTGGGCTATGTTGTTTCACAATCCCAGGTACTGGTGGCCCAGACAAAAGTCAAGTTCCTGGGAATCCTACTCACAGCCACAGAAAGAAGTCTCGAAACCAGTTAAATTGAACCTATGTGCCAACTCCCCGCCCCTACCACAGCCAAGGAGGTCCGTCACTGGCTGGGCATGGTAAATTATTGCGGGCAGTGGATACCAAACATCGCTGTCTATACTAAGCCTTACACCAGCAAGGAATGGACTTTTACTCTCGCCACCGAGGCCCTCGAAGCCTTCCGTCTCTTAAAACAGGGCTTATTACAAGCCCCAACCCTGTGCAGGCCCTTATATGACCGACCGTTCCAGTTGTACTGTACTATTACTGAGACCAGACTGAGGGCAAAAGGAACGTAAATTCTCACAGAAACCTCCACGGGTCCACCCCTCCCATTTCCACCATTAGCCCAGCCAACGCCTTCACCCCCCCCCCCCCCCCTGATGGGACCAGAGAGCGCAGCCGTGACCTGTCTAACCTTGGCTCCTGCACCAAGTTCCAATCCCACTCAGTTCGTGTGTGTCCAAGTCAGGGACAGCCCCAAACACCTTCTTTGCGAATGCCACATCGTCCCAATTGGGACCGTATACACTTACTAGTGCCACTAACCTCCCCTCCAGTGCCCCTGTCACAATCACATACCTACCTCCCTGATCTGCAACCACCTTCTCCATCTGGAAGCGTACTCTTTTGCTGACCATTACCGCTATCCCTCGAGCCCTTCCGTCAAATCCAGAGTGAAACATCTGACTAACCCAGCTCTTTTTAAGTCTCACCTGGTCCTTCACCCTCAAGTGAGTCTTCTGCAGCATTGCTACATCAGCTTTCAAACCTTTAAGATGCGCAAGCACCCTTGACCTCTTGACTGGACCTCCCAACCCCCTCACGTTCCACATGACTATCCTAACTGAGGGTCTCTCACTCCCCCCCCCTCTTAACCACCATCATCATACCACCGGGCCCTGCCCCATGAGCCTTACCCACCCCTATCCATTATTAACATCGAACCCCCCCCCCCCCCCCGCACTTCCTCTCGAAAAAAAGTCTCCCTGTATTGATCCCCCCCTTGCTCGGCTCGTAGGCCCATCAAAACCTGCCAACCAGGCTCCAATGTCCGCAGCCCTCCTCTCACCTCACCTCCGTTCACTAGCCAACTTTAGTTAGCTTGCACAGGTTCCTCCCCCCAAGGTATACTGTCACCTCCCACCCAGCCCCAGAGATAAACAACAATCCATCCCATACAATTCATTGAAATAACATATAACCATCGCAACACAGAATGCCAATGAACCCAAACAATAAAAACTCTGAAACAATGTGAAGAAAAGAAAATTACAATACACGACAATGAAAAGAAAGTTATAGCATTTATACATTTTCCAGCTCCCCAACCACAGTCTCTTCCAGCTCCGCTCCTCACGTCTGTCCCAAGCCTTCTGCCTGCACGAACGCCTCAACCACCTCCACTGTTATACGTCACCCTCCGCTTCGCCGGGTATACCACACCAAGTCGCACCCCCTTGTTGTAAATGTTGCCTTTACTCGGCCGAATGGTGCTCGTCTCTTTGCCAACTCCACCATCAAGTCTGGTAAACCCAAACTCCACACCATCCCACTGCACCTCGCGCTTCTGCTTCGCCCAGCTTAACACCTTCTCCTTCATGTGGTATTCATGGAAGCAGATAATTACTGCTCCTGGCGGTTCATTTACTTTGGGCTTTGGCCTTAACGACCGATGAGCTCGGTCCAGCTCAAACCGGGAGGGGTTCTCACTCTCCCCCATCAACTCTGCCAGCACCTTAGCAAAGTACTCTGTTGGCCTTGAGCCCTCTGTCCCTTCGGGCAAGCCCACATTTCTCAGATTTGCTCGGAGTCCTCTGTTAGCCTCCACCACCCTCCGCATATCGTCCCACATCGAGGTGAGCTGGTCGCTGTGCTGCGACATGGCCTCCTCCACTCCCTTCATCTTCTTGTCCTGCTCGCTCACCTCGGCCGATGTCTTTTTGCCACAGCTACCCTCACCGGGGCAATTGCCTCCTCCACCAATGATCTCAGTGCGACCGCCAACTCCTTCCTCAAAGCCTCCATGTGCCTCGCAAACTGCTTCTCCAGCTCCACAGCCATCACCTCGGTCATCTGTTCCACCGTAAGCAATGCGGCCCCACCTTGCGGTCCGGCATCTGCCATCTTGTCAGTGCTTTTGCTGGTCCTCTCATTCGACGGCGAACCCACGTTTCCTCCTTCGCCGCTGCTTTTTGCATCTTTTTTTTCCCCCAGTGATTGGTGTCATTCTTTTATTTAATGATGTGATATTCCCAATGAGAGAGTGACCTCGAGGAATTGAGCTGAGTTCTAACTGTACCATCAAGCAACATTGCATAATATTATGTATTAAAACCCCATTCCTGTTTGTTTCAGTTAGGTCAATGAACTTAAACTATGTGACGATGGAGCAATATAGGAAATGATAGAGGCAATGATTCAATAACAGTCCTGCTGATATTGTCTTTTTAAACATTTCAAATTCTTTTTAAAAATAAATTTAGAGTTTCCAATTATTTTTTCCACCTCCCCAGCACGCTGGCTTAATCTGTCACAGCTGGAGGTCTGAGTCAGCCCGCCATCGGCGGCGAGACTTTCCCCCCTCACCGCTTCCGCTGTCCGATCTCCCGTGTCTTGCGTTCAGGGAGCGAGCAGCCAGCTTCCGTCCTCCTCCACCTCCCTCGGCACCACCAGCAGCAGCTCACAGGGATCCTGGGTGATCTGATCCTGCAGGAACTTCCTCAGTTCCTCTTCATTCCCGATTGGAACCGGGGCCTTTAGTTTGGAGTCCAGGTTGTAGTAGGCCCCGTTGATTTGCCTGACTGCCACCCAGTGCTTGCGCTGGATGGGGAGCGAGACAAAGCCCAGCGTCATGTTGGAGGGAATGTTGAGGATGAAGCCATGGACCCGGCTCAGCACCAAGCTGCTGAGCGACTTGCGTTTATCCCACCAAATCGCAGCGAGACCTTGAGTTAGCAAGGCGGCCATGAGGACGTTGACATCATAGTTCCCAGTTCCTAACAAACTGCGATGTGGATTCACCAGTGAGTCGGGAGCCAGCTGGCCGCTCAGCCCGTCCAGCTGCTGCTGGGTAAAGAGCGGCTGCTGCAGGAGGTTGTTGAGGGTGTGGAGGGCGCAGAGCTCCAGACGCTGCCGCTCGTGGTACAGCGGAGGGGGGGGCTCCGACATCCCCACACCTGGGGGGGGCTCCGACATCCCCACACCCGGAGAGTGAGGACAGGCCGCCGGGTGAGTCACTGCCAACCCCGAGGATGCGCCATTCCCGACCAGGCCCGGACGGAGAGCCCTTTTTTATCTTTTAACGACTTATTGTTTTTCTTTTTCTTCCTTCAATCTAAAAAAAAAATGTCTTCAAAAATATTTATTAAAAATATTCCTCAAAACGTCACCTGGGACCGGATTTCCGACTTCTTAAAAAAACACACTCTAGGCGGGAGCCACCCGGTGTGGAACATCTCCACTACATTGCGCCCTGGCTTCGGGCCTGCTGCCTCATCCTCAGTTTGGCTCCGCCCCCGTTGCTCCAAATGCGTGCGTCCGGGCCCGACACCTCAGCTCCGGCCGCCAGACACTCGTGTGGGGTTCCTCGCCGGTTCTGAAACCGGCCCGGCTGGACGCCCGGGACAGCCCCAAAGGCTGCCAGAAATCGGAGGTGGGGGGGGGGGGGGGGGAGCAAAAAAACGGGGAAACCCCCGAAATCGGCATAGACAGTGGCCACCGGCGGGAGCTCCTCTAGGACCGAGACTTGGACTCTTTCCACAGTCAGTCCCCTGGAACACTCTCACTCGGGTGTGTGTGTCTCGGTGCTTTTCCAGTCACACTGATGTTTAAAATCTTTTGATGCCGACAGATCGGGCAAACGTTTCTCCTTCGAGGTTCAAAGTCCGATGATACTCAGATCCCAAGGTATTGAGTGACTCTGTAAGACCGAGACGTGATAATTGAGATTTGTGTCTGTAATTCCTCCTCTTGCAATATCTGTAAAAGGAGTTTACAAAAGTCAACACTCAGTACAGGACAGAAATTCAGAACAGAGAATTCTTGTTTCTATGGAACATTCCTTCCTCTCATTCCCCAATACCTCGACTACAATACCTATTCCCCATACCTAGTCTCCAGGGAGTGGACTCGGAGGGACGGAGTGTCGGAGCTGTGAGGACAAAAACCTTATCTCGGGGATTCACAGCCGAGTCTCCAGGGAGCGGACTCGGAGGGGCAGGGTATCGGAGCAGTGACTGTAGGAAGGATGAGCTAGCTGACCACTGCACCCTGGTACAGGAGGCCATTCAAGGGGGGGAGGAAGTGGTAGTTGTCGGGGATTCTATAATTAGGGGAACTGATAACATCCTTTGGAAGCAGGACCGAGAGTCACACATGGTATGTTGCCTGCCCGGTGCCAGGGTGAGGGGCATCTCTAACTGGCTTGAAAGGATATTGGAGAGGGAGGGGGAGGATCCAGTTGCTGTGGTCCACATTGGGACAAACAACATCGGCAAGACTAGGAAAGAGGACCTGTTTGGGAATATCAGGAATGAGGCACAAAATTAAAGAACAGGTTCTCAAGGGTTATAATCTCTGGATTATTACTCGAGTCACGTACAAATTTGGCACAGGGATGAGAAAATTACAGAAGTAAACACTTGGCTAAAGGAGTGGTGCGGAAACGAGGGGTTCCATTTCATGGGGCACTGGCATCAGTATTGGGACAGGAGGGATCTGTACCGTTGGGACAGTCGCCACCTGAACCGATCTGGGACCAGTGTCCTCGTGGAAAGGATAAATAGGGAGGTCAGAAGGACTTTAAACTAATAAATGGAGGGGGAGGGGACGGCCTCGGGAACTCAATACAGTTCCAAAAACAAGTAGCAGGATGGTCTGGACTGGACAAATATACCGGTTATAAAGTTTACAGGAGGGACGGAGAATATGGCAGAGGGGGTGGAGTAGCCTTACTGATTAGAAATACCATCACCTCAATGGTGAGGATTGGATTTGTTTATTGTCACGTGTACCGAGATACAGTGAAAAGTATTGTTCTGTGTACAGTTCAGATAGATCATTCCATCCATGAGAACAATACATAGGGCAAACATCAATACACAAGGCGCCTTCTCCTCCTCCAAAATATCCCCGTAAACCACCAATACTATCCCTTCCCCAGTCTCCCTGCCGTCAGCACCTCCTCCAGCAATCTGGAAGCTGGTTCTACTGGGAAACTCTGTATCTACTTTCTGGCAGTCTCGAATCTGCATATATCTAAATATTTCCCCTTGCTCCAGCCCATACTTCGCAACCAGCTCCTTCAATCCCGCAAAACGACCCCCAAGAAATAAATCTTTTCGTGTCCTCATTCCTTTCCAATCCCATCTCCGAAAATTTCCAATCCCACTTCCCTGGCTCAAATCTATGGTTGTCCTCTCCTTTCTTAAGGAGAAAGTCGACATAGCTTTTTTGCAGGAAACTCATCTGGATGATGAGGAACACTTTAAATTGAGGCGGGATTGGGCGGGGCAGGTTTTTTCATCTCCTTTTCATCAAGGAGCAGGGATGTGGCAATCCTTATTAATAAAAATATCCCTTTTAAGGTTGAAACCTGCACCAAGGACAAAGGAGATAGATATGTGATCATTAGAGGTTCAGTGCATGGTGATGTTGCTTCAATAATGAATGTTTATGGATCCCTGAATTACTCTCCGGAGTTCATTACTAAGGCCTTTGTGCATTTTGCAGAGTTAGCTTCAACTAAGTCTTTTATGGTTGGCGACTTCAACTGCCACTTAAATCCTCTGGAAGATAAACTCCCGGTTACCAGGAACAGCCCCCCCCCCCCCCCCCCCCCCCCCCGCCCAACCCTGCAAGCTAGGGCATCGGCCTTTACTTGTGAGAAGGTGGGTTCTGTGGATGTTTGGAGAACGTTGCACCTGAGGGGTGGAGATTTTACATTCTTATAGCCCTAATCAATGTCATACTAGAATCAACAACATTTTTATGCTATCGTAATGCATGGTAGCATAGTGGATAGCATAATTGCTTCACAGCTCCAGGGTCCCAGGTTCGATTCTGGCTTGGGTCACTGTCTGTGCGGAGTCTGCACGTCCTCCCCGTGTGTGCGTGGGTTTCCTCCGGGTGCTCCGGTTTCCTCCCACAGTCCAAAGATGTGCAGGTTAGGTGGATTGGCCATGATAAATTGCCCTTAATGTCCAAAATTGCCCTTAGTGTTGGGTGGGGTTGCTGGGTTATGGGGATAGGGTGTGGAGGTGTTGACCTTGGGTAGGGTGCTCTTCTCCAAGAGCCGGTGCAGACTCGAATGGCCGAATGGCCTCCTTCTGCACTGTAAATTCTATGATTCTATGTCAAGGACGATCCTACACCTAGTGTCCTCTTGCACCGTAGTGACCATCGATTGTGGACCATCCCCCTGTTTCTCTGGAATTCTACTAGAGAGTTCACCACAGGTCGAGAATGTGGAGGTTTGCTGCCTCTCTGATAAGAGATACTTCATTTACTAAGCATTTTAAGAACGAGTTTGAGTTCTTCCTTTGGGTTAACTCGACCCCTGGTATTTCCCCCCTCCATTTTATGGGAGACATGTAAAGTTTATGCTCGAATGCTGAAGAACCAGCAATGTCTGGGGGTTTGTTTCACGAAGGCCGAGCAGAATTATAAAGAGATCTCGAATAAGCTATTGCTGAAGGAGGTTAATGAGACAAGAGTGGCTTTGGATTCCCTATTGATGCAGCAGGTCGAGAAAGGTTTGCGAGGCAGATGTACGACTTTGGGAATAAACCGAGCAAATACATGACCTGTTTGACAAAGAAAAAGGCCGACATTGGAACAATTCCCTCTGTGTGGCTTGGGGGAGGGAAAAGGGTTGTGAGGAGCGAGGAGATAAACAGGGATTTGGGGAATTCTATGCAAGATTATAAAGTCTCTGAAGTCTGGTGAAGTGTTGCTGGATATGGAGCATTTATTCTCTTCCCTGAGGCCTCAGAAAGCCAGTGTGAGCCTCTTAATGCTCCCCTTTCAGGGGAAGAGGTTTCAAAGGCCATGAAGGAGCTGCAGCCGGGTAAAGCACCGGGACCGGAATGGCTGTGGGTGTGAGTTTTATCGGGAGCTTGAGGATTTGTTGTTGGACCCTTTGATGGGTATGTATTGTCACTCTTTTGACTCAGGGATGCTGCCATCGACTGTTCGGGAGGCTACTATCTCTTTGATTCTGAAGGACCCAGAGGATGGTGCCTCTTATTGGCCAATATCTCTTTTGAACCTTGACTTCAAATTACGATCTAAAGTTTGGCGAGAAGGCTGGAGGACATCCTTCAAACAATCGTGCGGGTCGGGGGGACCAGTCTGGGTTTATATGGGGGAAGACATTCCAGTAACAATGTTGGAAGGTTGCTGAATGTGATTCAGGCTTTTCAGAAATACACAGTGGGTGGGCTGGTGATCTCCTTCGATGCAGAGAAAGCTTTTGCTCGAGTCGAATTATCTGGTGCGTACAGTTCGAGGCTTCGGATTGGGTGAGGATTATGTCGCGTGGATTCAATTGTTAGATTAAAGGTAAAGTCGCCAAGGTCCCAGATGACCAGAGGCTGCTTTCCCCATTGAGAGGTATATCTGACTGGTGGTGATTTAACCTGAGGATCAACACACCTCAGGCACGATACAAGGTTGAGAAGCTGGTGCCTTCATGAATAACCTCAGCCGGGAATTGAAGCCTCCCTCTGCATCACAAACCAGCTGTCCAAACAACTTGAGCTAAACCGGCCCCTGTTATATTACAGGCTGGTCAGGGGCAGGGCTCATGGATGGTTTATAGTTGTCGTATTTGAGCTTCAGAGAGTCTCGACAAAAAAATGTGTGAAGCTGAGGGAGCAAAGGATGTCAATGTATTTAAGAGAGAGAGAGAACTGGGCCAAGCTTTGCAGAGTCTGCACCCTCCCTGGATTCACTTCCTTTCCCTTCAGTTGCTGCAAGTCACCAATTGAAGGTCAGAATGAGAAAATAAATGGAAAAGGGGAAAAAAAGAAAGTGTTTTACTCACAGATGTTGCGGACAGGAGGACATTTCAGTCTGTGTGATGTTCAAGCTCCATTCACACAAAGCCCGCGCTGATTGCCTGGAGGACCAGAGTACTTCCGGTCATCCAACCCTTCCCATTGGTCAACGCCTCAGCAGAAAGGTTAGCGGTGAGCTTTCCTTCGCACATGCGCAGTCTCTCTTCTCCCTCGGACATGCTCAGTCCCGGGCCGGGGGAGGGGAAATCACCGAGAGGCTTCTTGTTCTGGCCGGAGCAGTCAGCCGGTTGCCTGGAAACCTTGTCTCAAGAAGGGGGAACAATGAGTGAGGCGGAGGAAGGTTGTTGACCAATGGGAAGTGTTGGTGAACCGGAAGGACTCTCTTCCACCATCCAATCAGCTCCCCCATTGTTCGAACGTGGAAACTGGACAATGAGCAAAACTGGGGCCTCACACAGACTGAAAACTTCTTCCTGTCTCCAACATCTGTCAGTAAAACACTTTCTTTTCTGCCCCTTTCCATTTATTTTCTCATTCTCACCTTCAATCCCCGTTTCTATCACTAAGCTAGTCCCACTTGCCAGCATTTGGCCCATATCCCTCTATATCCACCCTGCCCATGTAACTGTCTAACTGCTTTTTAAAGGACAAATTTGTACCCGTCTCTACCACTGCCTCTGGCAGCCGTTCCAGATGTTCACCACCCTCTGTGTGAACTTCTCCTCTGGTCTCTTTTGTATCTCTCTCCTCTCACCTTAAACCTATGCCATCTAGTTCTAGACTCCTCTTCCTTAGGGGGAAATGTTGACTATATACCTTGGGCGCGATTCTCTGCTCCCGCGCCGGTTGGGTCACCAAATTTCCCCGTGACGCCGGTCCGACACCCTCCCGCGATTCACCCAAGCGGCAAGAACGTCCCCGTCGAGTTCCACACGGTGCAGGCGGGAGAATCGCCCGAGACACCCAAAATGGCGATTCTCCGCCACCCCCGCTATTCTCAGGCCGGATCGGCCGACGGCGTGACCCCAGTTCACGCCATCGGCGTTCACACCTGCTATTTAAAGTCGTCAGCCAGTCGTGCTGGCTGACGCTGACCAGTGAGGAGGTGAGCGGACTGTTCCGCAGCTCCTGGAGACCGGGTCGGCTTCCCCGAGAAGGCTGCGGCCAACGGGGGGATGAGGGAGAGTGTGCAGGTGGGAGGGGGGGGATGAGGGAGAGTGTGCAGGTGGGAGGGGGGATGAGGGAGTGTGTGCAGTTGGGAAGGGGGATGAGGGAGAGTGTGCAGGTGGAAGGGGGGATGAGGGAGAGTGTGCAGGAGGGAGGGGGGATGAGGGAGAGTGTGCAGGTGGGAGGGGGGATGAGGGAGAGAGTGCAGGTGGGAGGGGGGATGAGGGAGAGTGTGCAGGTGGGAGGGGGGGATGAGGGAGAGTGTGCAGGTGGGAGGGGGGATGAGGGAGAGTGTGCAGGTGGGAGGGGGGATGACGGAGAGTGTGCAGGTGGGAGGGGGGATGAGGGAGAGTGTGCAGGTGGGAGGGGGTATGAGGGAGAGTGTGCAGGTGGGAGGGGGGATGAGGGAGTGTGTGCAGGTGGGAGGGGGGATGAGGGAGAGTGTGCAGGTGGGAGGGGGATGAGGGAGAGTGTGCAGGTGGGAAGGGGGATGATTGAGAGTGTGCAGGTGGAAAGGGGATGAGGGAGAGTGTGCAGGTGGGAAGGGGGATGAGGGAGAGTGTGCAGGTGGGAGGGGGGATGAGGGAGAGTGTGCAGGTGGGAGGGGGGATGAGGGAGAGTGTGCAGGTGGGAGGGGGATGAGGGAGAGTGTGCAAGTGGGAGGGGGGATGAGGGAGAGTGTGGATGGTATCGTCCATCCGCGGATGTCACATGTCAGCCGCCCTGATATGGCAGGACGGTGACGGGGCCACGGCCGCAGGTTGCCGTGTGGCTGATGGGCACAGGCGACTGGCACACTGGTGAGGAGTATGGTGTGAACTGACCGTTGGACGCAGACAGTGACCAGATGTTAGGCTGGGTGCGTATAGAACATAGAACAATACAGCGCAGTACAGGCCCTTCGGCCCACGATGTTGCACCGAAACAAAAGCCATCCAACCTACACTATGCCATTATCATCCATATGTTTATCCAATAAACTTTTAAATGCCCTCAATGTTGGCGAGTTCACCACTGTAGCAGGTAGGGCATTCCACGGCCTCACTACTCTTTGCGTAAAGTATCTGCAGGGCGACCATCCCACCGGGGCACACAGGTATCCCATGCAACCCGGCTGGCGAGGTGTGGAAGAACCTTCATGTAACATGTTGTTTCTCTGCCCCCTCCACCCTCCTGCAGATCACCATGTATGCCAACCAGACAGCGATGTTCACTGCCGTGGTTGGAGCTGCAGCTCTGGAGTTTGCCATCCGGCAGCGTAGAGTCAAACGGCCCACAGTGGCTACAGATGCAGCAGTTGCTGCTGCAGCAGAGGGGATGGCCGTGGAGTGGCCCATCGTCGCCGCGCAGGCCGCAGGCGCTCACGACCCGAATGTACAGGGAGATGCCGAGGGGAACATTGACCCCCTGACGGCGAGGAATGCAGAGGAAGTGCTTGGGGAGGAGGAGGAGGAACAGGAGGATCCACTGATGGTGGTGCCAGGGCGCCACAGGCGTCCAGCAAGGCCGAGGGTGTACCGTGTCAGAATGTCGTTCGAGGCCCTACCGGACATCACATGCAGGAGGAGACTACGGTTCAGCAGGGAGACGGTCGCACATATATGCCACCTCTTGGCGCACCTCGCACCACTTGGAACTGGTGGAGGACATGCGTTACCAGTCTCCGTCAAGGTGACGGTGGCCCTAAACTTTTATGCGACCGGTTCCTTCCAGGCGCCGAGCGGGCACCTCTCCGGAATATCACAGGCATCGGTCCACAGGTGCATCAGGGCCGTCACCGACGCTTTGTACTCCATCGCGGACAGGTACATAAAATTCCCCGAGGACCGAGCACAGCAGGAAGCACGGGCACGTGGATTCGCCAAGGTGGCCGGGATACCGATGGTCCAGGGTGTCATCGATGGTGTGCACGTCCCCATGCACCCACCTGCAGACAACAGGGAAGTGTTCATGAACAGAAAGGGCGCGTACTCCATGAACATTCAGGTGGTGTGCGACCCCCACATGAAGATCATGCACGTGTGTGCAAAGTACCCCGGGAGTGTGCATGACGCCTACATTCTGGCACAGTCATTCATCCCCGCAATGTTCGATGGATGTCCCCCCCGGCTGAGGGGCTGGTTGCTCGGCGACAAGCGCTATCCGTTGAGGTCATGGCTGATGACGCCAATACGGAGGCCTCAGACCAACGCGGAGAGCCTATACAATGAGGCACATGCAGCAACCTGGGGTGTGGTGGAGCGGTGCTTCGGCCTGCTGAAGATGCGATTCAGATGCCTGGACCGCTTCGGAGGGGCCCTGCAGTACCGGCCCGACAGGGTCGGTCGCATGGTTGTGGTCTGCTGTGCGCTGCACAACATTGCCATGCAGAGGGGAGATGACCTGGTGGAGGAGTCGGAGGGAGGACCCGACGGCACCGGAGGTAACGCAAACGAGGGGGGTGGGGAAGAGGAGGATGTGGAGGAGGAGGATGATGGCGCGCATCAGGATGAGGGGAGGGGCGCAGGACACAGACACTGTTCGCGTGCTGGTTACGTCCAGGAGGCTGCACGACAGCACCGCCGCGGACAGCGGGCACGCGACGTGTTGGTGGCCACACGGTTCACGCACTGTGGGGGTGGGATTCGCTGAACACTGCCACGTGCACCGTCACTCCTGCACACGGGCACCACACAGCAACCCCCCCCCCCCCCCCCCCCCCCCCGGCACTGGCCCTGGGGAACATAAAGATTTGGGGTTCGTTAGACACGGTGGGGGTGTATGGTGGTTGTGGGTGCCCAGTGTGAGGGGGGGAGGGGAGCGAGGGTGCAGTGGCATGAGTGTGTGGGGGGAGGGGATCGAGGCTGCAGTGGGCAATGTGTGAGGGAGACTATGACGGGTTGGGGGGGGGGGTGAAGACATGCAGGGTTGTCTCACTTCTGCACCTCCGAGCTGGGTGTCGCGACCTCCCGGGTGGCGGATCCCCCAGCGGGGTCCAGGGCCCTCTGCTCGTGAACGTTTAGGGGGTGCAGCACAGGGGACCCCCCTCCGGTTCTCAAACACTCACGCTGGTTGTGAGCTGTCTTGTCCTGGGGTGGGGGGGGTGGGGGGTCCCGGGGCTCATGTGGGTCGAGTAAAGCGTTGGGCACCTTGACCCCGCCCAAACCCCCCCGATGCCCCAATCCCCCCGACCCCCCCACCACTGCACCTGATGCTCCAACGCCCCCCTGACCCCCCACCACTGCACCTGATGCTCCAACCCCCCCGACCACCCCACTCCCCCCCCCCCCCTCATGCCAGGGGGGGGGGGGAGAGGGGGGCCCTGGGGACACCCTCATGGCACTTACCCTCGCAGCCCGAGTGAGGTCGTGCAGTTTCTTCCGACACTGCTCCCCCGTCCGGGGGGTCTGCCCCACAGCGGTGCCAACCTCACGCCAACCGCACCTCACCGCGCTGGATGGCTGGCAATGCCCACGTCTTGGGCAGAGGATGTCCCTTCTCTGCTCGACCGCATCCAGCAGGGTGTCCAGGTCCGTGCCCGGAACCTCGGTGCGGCTCGTCGGGGCTCAGCCATCTCTTCTCCAGGTCCTCGGTGCGCGGATCGCGCCATTTATGACGCAGCGCCGCGTCATTTGGGCGTCGCGCGGTGACGCGGCTTTCGCGACATGCCCCCCGAGTTTCTCGCGGCCCCAATCCTAGCCCATTTTCAGGCCCTGAATCGGTCGGGATCGGGGCCGTTTCGTGCCGTCGTGAACCTCGACGGCGTTCACGGCGGCGTGGGCACTTAGTCGCGGGAGCGGAGAATCCCGCCCATTGTGTTTGGATTTTCACAGGGGATTTGCAATGGAAAGAAAGACATGGTTGTTGCACAAAATCAAGACTCAGTCTTTATTGATCTTTGCGAGTGGACCAAGTGTGATATATCCAAGGTTGGGGGACTAGTTCTAAAAATAAATTACATTTATTTGAGTGGCACAGTAGTTGGCCCTGTTGCCTCACAGCACCAGGGGCCCATGTTCGATTCTGGCCATGGTCACTGTCTGTGTGGAGTTTGTACGCCCTCCTGTGTCTGTGTGGGTTTCGTCCGAGTGCTCTGGTTTCTTCCCACAGTCCTAAGATGTATGGGTTAGGTGGATTAGCCCTGATAAATTGCCCCCCAGTGTCCAGGGATGTGCAGATTAGGTTATGCGGTTACGGGTGAGTGTATATGGGTAGAGTGCTCTTTGGAAGAGGCGGTGCCGACTCTATTTGCTAAATGGCCTCCTCCTGCACTCAAGGGATTCTGTATCTATTTTTATAACCCCTTTCGTGAACACTCGATCTCCTAAAGCTTTTTACAGCCTTTGAAGTACTTTTGAAGTGTAGTCAGAAGTTCTGGGTATGCCTCATTAATAATATTTAGTTTTAAAAATCAATCACTTGTCCATCTTGACTGTTATAAGTAACAAGGTCAAGGAAGCCATGTTAAACTCTGAATCCTGACTGGATCTTTATTTTGAAAATTCGTTCTGGATAAACCAAACTGTTTCTAGAAACTGCTGAATGAGGCAAAATTGTTTAAAGTGACAAATTGTTCCAGAATTTTGTGAAGCTACAGGGTATCATATTCTGCCAAAGTCTGGCTCAAGTCTAAGACTCATTGTTCAATCCAATCAAAGTTAGTCAGAAAGGAAGTGATTGTCTTCCATAAAACAGTCTTTTTCAACCACTGGATATTGTATTAACCAAACGTATTAATTAAAGATTACTGTATTAATTAGCTGCCAGTCCGTAACAGATGACTGATTCAGTAATGAGCGACAATTAAATAATCAATAATGAATCAGTAGTTACAGGAAGAGACTGAGTTTTATTTGCTGTAAAAATGTAAAAGCTTAATTGCTGTATGTAAAATATGTGCAATGAGGATAAATGTACTGGTAAGGGAGACCTTCAACCTCTGATTAGCCTCAACATTTGAAACTGTCTGAATAAGGGATTGTAGAGAATCAGATAAAGGGATAGTGTGAAACAGTTCTATTGTATTCCCGTCTGAGATAATGAGACGGTGGTGTCAGTAATTAGGATCCAATTAAATTAATCCACTGACCAAATTGACCAATTGTCATGTTACAACAGGCCCAACTCTAACATGAGGTAATGGTCACTTTGCGGATAAAAGTAGAGGTTCTGAAGGTCTTCCTTGTTGACCAAGTACGGAAGATTCCCGAGGCCGGGTTCCAAGGAAATTACTGTCAAAGAAGGAGCCAGACTCCCGAGGCTGAATTCCACAAGAATTACTGTCAAAGAAGGAGCCAGAGTGGGTTACGTTTATACAGACTGATCACCCACATGAAGTTGTAAAAGTTAATGTCTTAAAGTTTCTTTGAATAAACTTTGTAACTTTAATAACAAAGAATTCTGTCTTAATTGCCTTGTCTGAACCAAAGTGAATTTGTTAAATGGTAAGTTGGGGGTGGCTGAAATCAATAAAGTTCCAGATAACAAGATCAGAAAACCAAAATCTTCAATTTTAAAACTTGCATTTCTATAGCGCCTTTCACAACCACAGGACGTCCCAAAGTGCTTTACAGCCAATAAAGTACTTTTGAAGTGTAGACCCTGTTGTAATGTAGGAAAAGCAGCAGCTAATTTACACACAACAAGATCCCACACACAGCAATGTGATAATGAGCAGATGATCTGTTTTAAATGATGTTGACTGGGATAAATATTGACCAGGACAGTGGGGATAACTCCCCTGCTCTTCTTCAAAATAGTGGCTGTGCGAACTTTTACATCCACCTGAGAGGGGCAGACAGGGCCTCAGTTTACCATCTTATTTGAAAGAAGGCTGTTCTGACAGTGCAGACTCCCTCAGTGCTGAGACGAGGAATGTTGGATGTGATTTTTGTCCTCAGGTCCTTGGACTGGGATTTGAATCCACAACCTTCTGACTCAGAGGTGAGAGAGCTGCCCACTGAGCCACGGCTGACACTTTCGACAATACAAAGTTAGTGGTAGAAATCTACTTTTTCAGTTAGCTGTAGAGAATAGATAAAGGCTTATATCAAAGATCATTTAATCGTAATTAACTAAAATTTAAAACCAATATATTAATCATGAGACTAAGAAATGCTGTGTTTGTGAATTGATCTGATAAGCAAATGTTTGCAAGTTGTTTAGAGTCTGCGAAGATCATGCTGCAAAAAGACCCTTTGTCTCACAAAGAACTTGGATGAAATCCTAGTTTTGTTTCAATGGTAATGATCAGTCAGCACATTGTATTTTTCCATTTGAAGAAAACCTTTCACAGTCACCTTTATCTCTTAATTAATAGACAGACATCTTGGTCGAATTAGATGAATTATAAATTATTTAAACCTGTAAAGGGGACAGAACTTTAAAGATAGTAATTTCCTTACGAGTTCAGTTCTCGTGATGAGACCGCTTACCTTTTTCTATTCTCGAATCACTTCAAACTATTTTCTATTCTATTTGCTAGCTTTGCAAACCACCATTTTCTCTTGTTTTAAATCACCCAGTCATTTTTGTATTTTAAATTCAATTCAACTTATCTGTATTTGCTAAGTACAAACAATCAATACATCTGACTAGCTGACTGCAGGGCTAGTCGGACCTTCCTAAATTTGTACTTGTGTGAAAATTGAAGCTTGACAGTAGACACTACTAGCCGACAAAAATAAAAGTTGCAAATTGCTTTTAACCCAAGAAGCCCAATCTTGAATTTCTGGTATTTGGTATATGGAACGGCATTACAGTTATACAAATAGATACAGAGATCCTACAGTTAGAAAAGGAAAGTTACCCGTTAAACCTCCAGTGCCTAAATCTAATAATAGAAACTCCCAGTCTAAATAACATGGATTTGACTTACAAATGTTAAAGTGTTGGTTTAGAGCCAAAGGTTTTGACTTCCCATTTGAGCCTCGGGCACTATCCTGTCTCTATTGCTCGGGTCAATGACAGCCAGATGGAGCTGAGGTTGAATTTAGCTGAGAATAACGGGGCCTGTGCACCAGATGGGCGTCGCACTAATAGAGAGACAGAAAGGTGCTGGAGGGCTGACTGGGAATTGGGCCTCCAACCAATTGTTTAATCGCTCACGCAGAGCTAAAGAGGAACTGCCTCTTTAAATACATATACAGGGAAGAGGCTGCAATGAAATCTGTCCCTTTTAACCTGCACAAAAGCAGGAGGCTCAGATTCACAGGCTGCAGGAGGAGACCATTTGGCCCATTGTGTCCCTGCTATCTCTTTGAGAGGACTCTCCCATTCATCCAACTGCTCTGATCTTTCCCCAGAACTCTGCAAATTCTTCCCATTCAAGTATTTCTCCTTTGGAAAGATACGATTGAATCTGCTTTCAGGCCGATCAGAACAATTCGCTGTGCCAAATAAAATAAAATCTCATCTCCCCCTCTGGCTCCTTTGCCAATTACTTTAGAGGGACTCACTTTCTGTTAAAGAGCCTGTCAACACCCCTCCCCCACTTTCCCTAAAGTACATCAATGTAACATGAAAAGGTGGCACAGTGGTTAGCACTGGGACTACGGCACTGAGGGCCCGGGTTCAATCACGGCCCTGGGTCACCGTCCGTGTGGAGTTTGCACATTCTCCCCATGTCTGCATGGATCTCACCCCCACAACCCAAAGATGTACAGAGTAGGTGAATTGGCCACGCTAAATTGCCCCTTAATTGGAAAAAGAATTGGGTACTCTTTAAAAAAAAAAAAAAAATTTTAATCAGTCTTGAAAAGTCCAGAAAAATCTAATAATTTTACTGAGAAAATGTTATTGATGAAACAACATGGTTTTAAAAAAACAGAAAATAACTTGATAATCAAAGACAACCAGAGTAAATATTCTGGACACAAATGGTTTCTCTGCTGCTCCTCTGCACCCTGCTCCCGTGCCTCCCCGCTTTGGACACAGGGAAACAGAGCCCCGGGGTTCATGTCACCATCAGCGCCGGTGTCTCTCCTCCTGGGCCCCGATTGGTTGGCGGCTCATTTCCCATTCACTGCTCCAGCACCTTCCTGTCTCTAGTGGGACGCACATGGCAGTTTCCCAACTTGGGCACAGGCCCCCAGCTCCGTCGCCTGGCTGTCACTGACACGAGCAAACAGAGAGACAGAAAAACAGGGCTGAAATAGGAAGCTGAAACCGGTGTCCTAAACAACTGTTAAGATCTCTGTAAAAATCAGTAGCATCTCCAAGAATTTCAAATTCCCAGTGATAGAATTACATCGCGGGTTTCATATTTTTAAACAAAAATAAACTTCAAAGCATATACAAAACAACAAAATTAAAAACCAGCACTGTGACCTTCACACTGTAGTTTATAAAGACTCCTGCTGTAACCTCAGTTTCACAGAATTCCCTTTAATTCTCCTCAGTATTCCAGCTATTCCCCAAGCTCCACGATTTGATGGGGATCCTTCCATTAGCTTTCGGCTGAACAACCCTCCAACTTTCCTTCAAGACCTCAAAACTGTGGACTCCTCAGTCCAAGCGTGAGCTTCACTGCCTTCTTGCTGAGGGATTTAAACATTAGAAACACCCCTGGTTCCTCATGGCCCTCTCGGCTTCTCGTCCCACAGCTGGTTCAAAGCTCCTGCTCCCACAGCTGGTTCACAGCTCCTGCTCCCACAGCTCCTGCTCCCACAGCTGGTTCACAGCTCCTGCTCCCACAGCTGGGTCACAGCTCCTGCTCCCACAGCTGGGTCACAGCTCCTGCTCCCACAGCTGCCTGCTTCCAAGTTAACTGCAGACTCTGAGAAACACCCAGAATTCCAACCAAGGCCCCACCCTGAATCACTTATCTCCATGGTAACACAGCACAGTAGCATAGCGGTTAGCACAATTGCTTCACAGCTTCAGGGTCCCAGGTTTGATTCCCGGCTTGGGTCACTGTCTGTGTGGAGTCTGCACGTTCTCCCCGTGTGTGCGTGGGTTTCCTCCGGGTGCTCCGGTTTCCTCTCACAGTCCAAGGATGTGCAGGTTAGGTGGATTGGCCATGATAAATTTCCCTTCGTGGGGTTACTGGAATAGGGTGGAGGTGTGGGCTTGGGTAGGGTGCTCTTTCCAAGAGCCAGTGCAGACTCGATGGGCCGAATGGCCTCCTTCTGCACTCTAAATTCTATGATTCTATGTCCAACAGATGCTGAAATTAATGGACTTTCAGCTTCAAAACCAACCTTCTGACCCGGAGGTCTGCATGAAGAATTCACCTCTGGAACAAAGACAGGACAGTAATTGTCAGGCCCAATGTCTCCAGCTAAAAGAGCCCAGCTGCCCTTTTACAGATCTTACCCTTCCAGCTTTGACTTCAAGTCAACATCGGCCACACTTTGTGATTGTGAATTCCCTGAGAGTGTTTCTGTAAGATTCTCAACCCAGATTTTCCATTTATCTTCCTTTTAAAAAAAATCTAATTCCCAAACTAAAAGTTATATTTCTGAAACATGAATTATGAAACAAGGTATTTGCAACATTTTCCCAGCAAAAATGAAAATGTATCACCCTCGTAATATCCTATTCGAATATTCCACCTTACAACGTGCTGTATATATTCACAACAGCCATGATCTTATTGAATGGTGGAGCCGCCTCAAAGGGCCAAATGGCCGACTCCTGCTAATTTAAACTCTGCAAATGTTCCTGTGTTTAAATATCTGATAACCTGCAATAGACAGAATAATCCCTCCATTGTCCCCATCACATTCACCAGTCTATCTTGCTATCAGCACACTGCTGAATTCCATGTCCAGGAATCAGTCCACTGAAGATGGAAACATTACTTCTTGCTGTGTTTTCTGAAAGTTTTCTTCTTCCAATAATTATCGTCCAAAGTTCCTTCTGCGAGAGGTGAGTCCTCGTTGCTGCTCAGATGTGAGTTTTCAAGTTCAGTTTTGAAAACAGTCTGTTCAGAGTTCACCTTTTGAACTTTATTTTCTTCCATGTGTGTAGTTTCCCCATTATTTCAATCCAAAGTGAATGTCCTGGTCAATCCCACATTTAAACTCTCTTCTTCTGGCTCAGTTGTAGGCGGAGCTTCATTTTTCAGTTCATTTCCCAGAATCCAACATTTTGGATTCTCTTTTGGAGACAGCAAGTTCAAAATGGCTTCTTTTTGTGTCAATAACTCGCTCATCCATTGGTCAAAATCTTCTTCAGCCACTTTAAGAATGTCATTCAAATGCTTTTTATGTGCAAGCAGAAAAGGTTCTGAGATTCCTGGTTGGAGAAAATGGGATCTTGGACTTCAGAAATAGAGGATTGAGAACAAAAGCAGGGACGTTATACTGAACCTTTCTAAAGCTCTGGTTCGGCCACAACTAGAGTATTGAGTCCAGTTGTGGGTCACCAGACTTTAGGGAGGATGTGAGGCTCCTCGAGAGGGTGGAGAGCAGATTTACCAGAATGGTTCCAGGGATGAGGGATTTTAACCATTAGGTTTGGCTGGAGAAGCTGGGGTTGTTCACATTGGAGCAAAGGAGGTTGAGGGGAGGTTTGATAGAGGTGGATGTGAGTATGACAGGTTTAGATATGATGGTTAAAGAAAAGCTGTTGCCATTAGCTGATGGTACACGAATGAAAGGGGGAACATATTAAAAGTTTTACTCATTGATTCAATGAGCTGATTGGCCTCCTTGCCTGCCGTAACGACTATGATCAGCTGCTCCAGTCTCCCCAACTCACGACTCCCTCATCCCTGGTGCCATTCTGGTAAATCTCCTCTGCACCCTCTCTGAGAACTTCACATCTTTCCTAAAGTGTGGGGTCCATATCTCGGGTTCCATTCTAGAGGGATAGAATTGAAAAGCGGGGAGGTTATGTTCAACTTGTTTAGAACCAGGGTTAGGCTACACTGGGAGCACTGTCAACATTTGTGATCTCCATTTAGGAAAAGGAAATAGAGGCACTGGAGAAGGTACAACAAAGATTCACAAGAATAATACCAGAACTGAGAGCATTTCACCCTCAGGAAAGGCTGGGGCTGCTTTTCTCTAGAAAAGAGAAGACTGTAGGGTGACCTGTTTTTAAAATTTATTTTTAAAATATAATTTTTTCTTAAGTTTAGAGTATCCAATTTTTTTTCCAATTAAAGGCCAATTTAGCGTGGCGAATTCACCTACCCTGCACATCATTTTGGGTTGTGGGCTGTGAGACCCACGCAGACATGGGAAGAATGTGCAAACAGCACACGGACAGTGACCCGGAGCCGGAATCGAACCCGGGTCCTCGGCGCCGTGAGGCAGCAGTGCAAATCACTATACTACTGTGCCGCCCTAGAATTAAGGGTGGCCTGATGGAAGTCTTTAAGATTATGAAGGGGTTTAATAATCCAATAGAGATATGACGAAAAACTGCTTTAGCCAGCAAGTGGTGAGGATGTGGAACTCACTACCACAGAGAGCGGTTGAGGTGAACAACATGAATACATTGAAGGGGAAGCGAGAGACATACATGAGGGAGAAAGGAATAGAAGGATATGTTGATGGGGGAGATGAAGAGGGGTGGGTGGAAGCTCATGTGGAGCATCAATACTGACAGAGACCAATTGAGCCGACTGGCCTGGCCCTGTGCTGTAGACTCAATGGAACAGAGACAAATGTATTTATTTTAGATCTACCTGTAGTGGGGGGAAATACACTTTACTATCCAGGATCAAAGAAATGTCTTTCGTCAGCTTTTGTGGATAATTTCAGTGGAAATGTGCTCGCTCAGGTTCAAAGAGCATAAGCCCACTGGAAGCAAAGTCGTGAGAACAGCCAGTCCAGCAGAAAGAAACCCTCCGACCCTCGCACGTCATCAAGTGTCAGAATGAACATGATTCAGTCCTGGATGTTATTAACAGCAGCAATAACAACAGAATCCAACCCCTGTCATCACTTATGAACTCGTTGGTGTCTCAGCAGGTTAGATGACTGTGTGAATCCCTTCCCACACACAGAGCAGGTGAACGGTCTCTTCCCGGTGTGAACTCGCTGGTGTGTTAACAGGGCAGATGAATCACTGAATCTCTTCCCACACGTCGAGCAGGTGAATGGCCTCTCCCCGGTGTGAACTCGCTGGTGTTTCCGCAGAGCAGATGACTCACGAAACCCCTTTCCACACACAGAGCAGTTGAATGGCCTCGCCCCGGTGTGAACTCGCTGGTGTGTCTGCAGGTTTGATAACTGAGTGAATCTCTTCTTGCATTCAGCGCAGGTGAATGGCTTCTCCCCAGTGTGAATACGTTGGTGAATCGCCAGTTTCGATGAGGATCTGAATCCCTTCTCACACCCAGAGCAGCTGAATGGTTTCTCTCCGGAGTGAACTAACTTGTGTGATGCTAAGTTGGATGAATTCCTGAATCCCTTCTCACACTCCGAGCAGATGAACGGCCTATCCCCAGTGTGACTGTGTCGATGAATTTCCAGCTGAGATGGGCGTCTGAATCCCTTCCCACAGTCCCCACATTTCCATGGTTTCTCCATGTTGCCCTGTGTCCTTGTGTCTCTCCAGATTTCACAATTAGTTGAAGAACACGTGTACGGTTTCTCCTTGCTATGAATGATGTGACACCTTTTGGAAGTGTAGCTGGATAAAGATCCTTCGACAGTCACTGTACTGGGACACTCTCACTTGGGTGTGTAGGTGTTGAAGCTTTTCCAGTGATACTGATTTTTAAAGTGGGCTGCATGGTGGCACAGGTTAGCAGTGCGGCCCACGACACTGAGGACCCGGGTTCGATCCCGGCCCCGGGTCACTGTTTGTGGAATTTGGAGATTCTCCCGATGTCTGTATGGGTTTCACCCCACAACCCAAAGATGCGCAGGTTAGGTGGATTGGCCACACCAAATTGCCCCTTAATTGGAAAACTATAATTGGGTACTCTAAAAAAAATTTTTTTTTTAAAGCAGACGAGCAGTTCTTATTCTAGCTTCAAAGACCAACAATATTCAGGTCATGATGAATGAAGTGACTCTGTCAGATCTTGACGTGAGGTTTGGTTTGAGATTCCTGTCTGTAAAGTCTCCTCTTCTAAATCCTGTAAAAGGAGTTAACAAAACTCAACTGTCAGTACAGAATAAAAATTCAGAACACGCAATTCTAATTTCCTACGGACATTATTTTTCTCTCCTTCCCCAAAGCCTGGAAATCTCCATCCCACACACTCTCCCTCCATTCTTACTCTGCTGTATCTAATATAGAGGGGGAATGAGACTAAAGAGAAAATGCTGGAAAATCTCAGCAGGTCTGGCAGCATCTGTAGGGAGAAAAAGAGCTAATGTTTCGAGTCCAATGACTCTTTGTCAAAGCTAACGGACAGAGAAGTGGGGAATATTTATACTGTGGAGTGAGAGTGAAAGATGAGGCTGATGGATTGTTTTACAGAGTCGGCATGGAGTCGAGTGATCAAATGGACTCCTTTTGTGCCATAAAGGCTCTATAACTGGAAATATATAATGTAGCTACGGTACTATATTACAAGACTAGAAATAATAAAAATGTATTTATTACAGAACCACCAATAATATATCAAATCTGTACCATATAACAACACAAGAGAGAATGAGAAAAGAAAGTGTTTTACTCATGATGGTGGAGGCTGGAGGAAGCTTAAGTCTTCATTCGCACAAAGCCCCACTCTGATTGGTTGGTGGACCAGAGTCCTTCCGGTCCTCCAACCTTCTCATTGGTTCATACTGCATTCGGAAGGTCGGGGCGGGCTCTATCTGGCACATGCGCAGACTCCCTTGTCCCTCGGACATGCGCGGTCCGCGGCCACGTACCCGCGCAGCGGATAGAGCGGTTTCTTTTGCGCGCACGGAATTGTGGGAACTGCGGCCGCCATTACCCATCAGGAGCCCAGTCTCCAAAATCCTGGCACTGGGATGGAAGGTGGGGGGCGTGACGTCAGCCTGACACAAAGTACATGTGTGTAGTCACTGGATTGTGACGCCCCCCCCTTAGCAAAACAGTTTGTTAACTTCAGGTATAAAGATTTAGACACCTGGGTGACATATTGGGGAGGGCAATAGGTGAGAGTGAAACTGAACCCGAGAGCAACACCTTCAGGGAAGGAGAATTGGGCGTTGAGGGGTGGGATGGGGTCGGGGGTAGGGCGAGAAACTGGGAGACTGCGTTTCCTTTGCTGTATTTGGAAATAAATGTGTTCAAGGTACAGTTCAGCTTGAGACCAATGCTTCCTCTGCAGACATAATTTAGAATTAACATGGTAGCAGAGAATCAGCACTAAACTTTGGTTCCTTGTGTAAGAAGTTTTATTCTCTCTCTCTCTGAGATGCACATTGCTGCTGACAATTTTAGGTACAGAATGGCAGAGAACATTGCAAAATCTCAGGCTTTGATTCTCCATCAATTTTCTCGTAGGGAGAACAATATCAGCAATGGAACAGTGAAGCTGATGTGGACACAGGTTACTTCCTTACCCTGAAAGAAGCTAGGTATGGCTTTATCACTAACAGCAAAATGCAAGGTTATGAGTATTTTCAGACTCGGTCGAAGATGATTTCAATATTGTGGAAAACACTCATTTCAGGTACTTTCGTATCAAATAGACAACTCACAGTGAGGCAAAGGAGTCATTGTGGCCGAGTTTCAAATAGACAAAATATTAGTGGCAGATACCAGAACAAAGGTATGTCTGCTGACAAGTGATGTGAAAATGATAATATGGGTCTTGGATGGTAACCGTAGGCGGTTGAACCCGGGAAATACACAGGGGTGATTAATCGGTGTTTTCAACATTGATTCTCAGTATCATTATGTAATGAATTGTTCCCAACGAAAGAATCGCGTTTTTCAAATAACCCATCAAACATAATCTTCTGAGGCTGAGAATGATGATGGTGACTGTTGTGGGACAACCCAGTCCCCACCAGGAGAGACTCAGGATCAGGTTTCAAAGCTTTATTCCGACGTATGAAGGGAGAAATCAATCTTATAATAATAATCTTTATTGTCACAAGTAGGCTAACATTAGCACTGCAATGAAGTAACTGTGAAAAGTCTCTCGTCGCCACATTCCGGCGCCTGTTCGGGTACACAGAGGGAGAATTCAGAATGTCCAATTTACCGAACAGCACGTCTTTCGTGACTTGTGGGAGGAAACTGAAGCACGTGAAGGAAACCCACGCAGACACAGGGAGAACGTGCAGACTCCGCACAGACAGTGACCCAAGCTGGGAATCGAACCTGGAGGTACCCTGGCGCTCTGAAGCAACAGTGCTAACCTTAGTGAACCAGATGGCTTTTAATGACAATCTGCAATGGTATCATCGTCATCATTAGACTTTTAATTCCAGATATTTTATTGAGTTTAAATCCAGCACCTGTCATAGTAGAATTCGAACCCGGGTCCCCAGATCATCACCCTGGGTCTCTGGATTACTCGTCCAGTGACAATACCACTTTGTCACCGCCTCTCCAATTAATAAAGTCAAAGATACTATCTGCTTTATTAACTGCTCTCTCAACATGCCCTACCACCTTTAATGACTTATGTACATATACACCAAGGTTCCTCTGTTCCTGAACCTCCTTTAGAGTTTTTCCCTTTATTTTATATTGTCTCTCCATAGTCTTCCTGCCGTAATAAATCACCTCTCACACTTCTGTGAACTGAACTTCATCTGCCACTTGTCTGCCCAATCCGCCAACCTGTCAATATCCCTTTGATGTTCGAGACTATCCTCATCACAGTTGACAATGTTTCCAATCAAACCCTGAGCGCCAGTCTGGGTCATGAATATATATCAGGAAGAGCAAGGGTCCCAACACTGACCCCTGGGGAAATTCCACTGCAAACCTTCCTCCAGTCTGAAAAACAACCATTTATCACTACTCTCTGTTCCTGTCACTCAACAATTTCTTATCCAAGTGCCGACTTTCCCTATTATTCCATGAATTAGATTTTTCCTCACAAGTCTGTTGTGTGATTCTGTGTCAAATGTCTTTTGAGAATCCGTATACACCACATCAACAGTGCTGCACTTATCAACCTTCTCTGCGCCCTCCTCAAAACACTCCAGCAAGTTATTTAAACATAATTTTCTCCTAATGAATCCAGGCTGGTTTTCCTTAATTTTCCTGCACTTGTCTAAGTGACTATTGATTCAGCCCCAAACTATATTTTCCAGAAATTTCCCTACCACTGAAGTCAGACTGACTAGTCTGTAGTTGCCGGCTTTATCCTCGCATCCCTTTTTGAACAAGGGTGTAACATTCATAATTCTCCAGTCCTCTGGCACCATCCCTGTGTCTAAGGAAGACTGGAAAATTATCACTAGTGTCTCTGCAATTTCCACTCACTTCCCTCAGTATCTCTGGATGCATCTGGTGCTGGAGCCTCATCTACTGTCAGTAAAGATGGTGTTTCTACCACCTCAGAATTACAGATTAATACAGAGCAGACGAGGCCCTTCAGCCCATCGTGTCTGCACCAACACATGAAAAACACCTGACCTGCCGACCTAATCCCATTTGCCAGCACTTGGTCTGTAGCCTTGAATGTTAAGACATGCCATGTGCCAATCCAGGTACTTTTTAAAGGATGTGATGCAGCCGACCTCTACCACCCTCCCAGACAGTGCATTCCAGACCGTCACCAACCTCTGGGTAAAAAGGTTTTTCTTCAAATCCCCTCTAAACCCCCTTTCCCTCACCTTGAACTTGTGTCCTCTCATAACTGACCCTTCAACGAAAGGGAACATCTGCTGCCTATCCACCCTGTCCATGCCCCTCATAACCTACATACATCTATCGGGTCGCTTCTCAGTCTTCGCTGCTCCAGCGAAAACAAACCAAGCCTGTCCAATCTCTCTTCATAACTTAAATGTTCCATCCCAGGCATCATCCTGGTGAATCATTGGAACGTCCCAGTGTGGTGCCATTCATTGAATACTCCTTTGTCAAATTACTCCTTCCAATCACCTCACACTTTTCAGGGTTAAATTCCATCTGCCACTTTTCCACCCATTTAACCATCCCGACTATATCTTCCTGTAACCTAAGACTCTCAACCTCACTGTTAACCATCCGGCCAATCTTTGTGTCACCCGCAAACTTACTGTTCCTGCCCCCCGCATAGTCATCTGTCATTTATATAAATAGAACATAGAACAATACAGCGCAGTACAGGCCCTTCGGCCCACGATGTTGCACCAAAACAAAAGCCATCTAACCTACACTATGCCATTATCATCCATATGTTGATCCAATAAACTTTTAAATGCCCTCAATGTTGGCGAGTTCGCTACTGTAACAGGTAGGGCATTCCACGGCCTCACTACTCTTTGCGTAAAGAACCTACCTCTGACCTCTGTCCTATATCTATTACCCCTCAGTTTAAAGTTATGTCCCCTCATGCCAGCCATTTCCATCCGCGGGAGAAGGCTCTCACTGTCCACCCTATCCAACCCCCTGATCATTTTGTATGCCTCTATTAAGTCTCCTCTTAACCTTCTTCTCTCCAACGAAAACAACCTCAAGTCCATCAGCCTTTCCTCATAAGATTTTCCCTCCATACCAGGCAACATCCTGGTAAATCTCCTCTGCACCCGCTCCAAAGCCTCCACGTCCTTCCTATAATGCGGTGACCAGAACTGTACGCAATACTCCAAATGCGGCCGTACCAGAGTTCTGTACAGCTGCAACATGACCTCCCAACTCCGGAACTCAATCCCTCTACCAATAAAGGCCAACACTCCATAGGCCTTCTTCACAACCCTATCAACCTGGGTGGCAACTTTCAGGGATCTATGTACATGGACACCTAGATCCCTCTGCTCATCCACACTTTCAAGAACTTCACCATTAGCCAAATATTCCGCATTCCTGTTATTCCTTCCAAAGTGAATCACCTCACACTTCTCTACATTAAATTCAATTTGCCACCTCTCAGCCCAGCTCTGCAGCTTATCTATATCCCTCTGTAACCTGCTACATCCTTCCACACTATCGACAACACCACCGACTTTAGTATCGTCTGCAAATTTACTCACCCACCCTTCTGCGCCTTCCTCTAGGTCATTGATAAAAATGACAAACAGCAACGGCCCCAGAACAGATCCTTGTGGTACTCCACTTGTGACTGTACTCCATTCTGAACATTTCCCATCAACCACCACCCTCTATCTTCTTTCAGCTAGCCAATTTCTGATCCACATCTCTAAATCACCCTCAATCCCCAGCCTCCGTATTTTCTGCAATAGCCTACCGTGGGGAACCTTATCAAACGCAAAATGATGAACAATAGGGGACCCGGGACTGATCCCTGTGGTACACCACTGGACACTGGCTTCCTGTTACTAAAGCAGCCGCCTGTCATCACCCTCGGTCTCCTACAGCTAAGCCTCCTCTTTCTCATTTATTAATTCTTCAAGTGCACCAGTTACCTCCTCTCTTACCTCGGTCTGGGTAGAATCTTCTTCCTTTTTAAAGACAGATGCAAAGTACTCATTTAAAACCTTCACTATTTCTCTTGCCTCCACCTGCAAGTTCTCCTTTGGTCCTTCAATACCCAGCCTGATTCTCCATTGTATTTCTACCTGAGATCGTTCATCTGCGCAATTCATTTTTCTGATCTTCACCTCTATCTCCCTCACCATCCAGGAAGCTCTGGATTTATTTATTTTATATTTCCATCAAGAAATATACCTTTTTCTAGTTCTTCCTGTTTTTACTTTCGATCTACCTGTAGTAGCAGTAAAACCACCATTTGCCATCCAGGATAAAATAAATGTCCTTCACCAGCTTTTGTGGTACATTTCAGTGGAAATGTGCTCTCCTAGGTACAAAGAGCATCAGCCCACTGGAAACCAGCCAGTCCTGCAGAGAAAAACCCTCAAACCCTCCCACTTCAAGTGTGAAAATGAACATGGTTCAGTCCTGGATGTGATTAACAGCAGCAATAACAGCAGAATCCAATCCCTGTAACCACTTGTGAACTTGTTGATGTCTCCGCAGGTGGGATAACTGAGCGAATCCCTTCCCACACTGAGAGCAGGTGAATGGTCTCTCCCCAGTGTGAACTCGCTGATGTTTCTGCAGCTGGAATAATTTACTGAATTCCTTCCCACACGGAGAGCAGACGAACGGTCTCTCCCGAGTGTGAACGTGCTTGTGTGTCTGCAGGTTTGATAACTGAGTGAAGTGCTTCCCACACTGAGAGCAGGTGAATGGCCTCTCCCCAGTGTGAAGGCGCTGGTGTCTCTTCAGGTTGAATACCTGAATGAATCCCTTCCCACACTGAGAGCAGGTGAATGTCCTCTCCCCAGTGTGAATGCGTCGATGAATTTCCAGCTTAGATGGGGCTTTGTATCCCTTCCCACAGTCCCCATATTTCCATGGTTTCTCCGTGTTTTGGGTGTTTGAATTTCTATCCTTGACTGACAGTGATGACTTTTGTCATCTCCTTTTACAGGACATTAGATTGGATGTTGAGTCAAGATAACCGAGTGAATCCCTTCTCACACTGAGAGCAGGTGAACATCCTCTCCCCAGTGTGAACTCGCTGGTGTGTCAGCAGGTTCGATGAAGTAGTGAATCCCTTCCCACATTGAGAGCAGGTGAACATCCTCTCCCCAGTGTGAACTCGCTGGTATCCCTTCAGGTCGGATAATTGAGTGAATCCCTTCTCACACTGAGGGCAGGTGAACAGTCTCTCCCCAGAGTGAATGCGTCGATGAATTTCCAGCTTAGATGGGGCTTTGTATCCCTTCCCACACTCCCCACATTTGCATGGTTTCTCCATGTTTTGGGTGACCTCGTGTCTTTCCAGGTTGGACAATCAGTTGAAGCCTTGACCACACACAGAACATGTGTACGGTCTCTCCCTGCTGTGAATGCTGCAATGTTTTTTCAGGTTGTGTAACTGGTTAAAGTTCTTTCCACAGTCAGTGCTCTGGAACACTCTCACTCGGGTGTGTGTGTCTCGGTGCTTTTCCAGTCACACTGATGTTTAAAATCTTTTAAAATAGACTCAAAGGCCGATGATATTCAGGCCCGGATTAATCGAGTGACTCTGTGAGATTGGGATGTGATCATTGAAATTTCTGGCTGTAATTCCTCCTCTTCTAATATCCTGTAAAAATAATTTACAAAAGACATCACTGTCAGCACAGGCTAGAAATTCAGAACAGACAATTCTAGAGAACATTCTTTCCTCTCTCATTCCCCAAACACTGTAAATCTCCATCCCACACACTCTCCCTCCATTCTCACTCTGCTGTATCTAATATTCACCCTCCCAATTCTCCTGAAGATGCCGATTCAGGCTAATTGACAGATCCATGCTCAGTGCTTTCTGTCCTGGGCACAGAGATCATAACAAATAGGAGCTGCAGTCAACCATTCAGCCCATCAAACCTGCTCAACCATTCAATCTCATTGGCCGATCTACCTCAGCACCATTTTCCAAAACTAATCCCCATATCCCGCGATATCTTCAATATCTAGAAATGTATCAATGTTGGTCCTGAAAATACTTGATGACTGAGGCAATGTAGGACAGTGTTCCTGTTCTCTCTGTCGCCTAACTAATGGCGGCAGTTAATGTGCAGATTTTCTCAGGGAATGTGCGGGGCATCCATCACCCTATCAGAAGGAAAAAGATCCTCTCCTTTCTTAAGGAGAAAGTCGACATAGCTTTATTACAGGAAACCCATCTGGATTATGAGGAACACTTTAAATTGAGGCGGGATTGGATGGGGCAGTTTTTTTCACCTCTTTTTCATCGAGTAGCAGGGTTGTGGCAATGCTTATTATACACTATCCAAGCAGTCAGGGTAACTCTGCCGATTACAATGTGCATGTCAATTTCCTTTGTGCCGGTCCCTCCATCTCCCGTCCCTTTCCCTCCTCGTTTCTGGGTCCTTTCCTGGGCCCTTCACTGTACAATGGGAGTTATCTGTTATTTACAAGTGGACGGTGCCCTCCCATCCCCCCATTGATGAGCCTCCTCCCTTCCACCCCGCGCACTCCCTGTCCTGTTTTAAACCTTCCAATGGGGGTTCCTCTTCTTGTGTTTTTGTTCTAGGCTCTCTGGTCTCTGTGTCAGTTGGTTTCTGGTTGTCCCTCCTTGTCCCAGTAGCCCCCCCCCCTTTCCTGCCTGCTCCCTGTGATCCCGTTGGCTCCCGTACACCCACCTCCCTCCCCAGTGTTCCATCGGCCGCTGGCTTCAAACAGGTCCTGGAACAAGTTGGTGAATGGCCTCCACACTTTGTGGGAACCATCCTCTGACCCTCGGATGGTGAACTTGATCTTCTCCAGGTGGAGAAATTCCGATAGGTCTGCCAGCCAGTCTGAGCTGTGGGTGGTGCTGCTAATCGCCAGCCGAGCAGGATTCTCCAGCGGCCGATTAGAGAAGCAAAGGCAAGGGCGTCCACCCTCTTCCCCATGAATAGTTCTGGCTGGTCCTATACCCCGAAGACTGCCATTTGTTGGCACGGCCCCACCCTCATAACCATGGACATTGCCTCTAAATAGGCTGCCCAGAATTTGACATGTCTGGGGCATACCCAGAACATGTGGGCATGGTTTGCCAGGACCTGCTGGCACCATTCACATTTGTCCTCCATCTCCGGGAAGAACCTGCTCATTCGGGTTCTTGTCAGGTGTGCTCTGTGCACAACATTCAGCTGCATGAAGCTTAGCCTTGCGTAGAAGGTGGAGTTGGTCCCGTTCAGTGCTTCGCTCCAGAGTCCCCACCCTATTTCCGTCCCTCGCTCTTCCTCCCATTTTTCCTGGGTTTCGTCAAGTAAGGAGCGCATCCTTATTAAAAGTTGTCCGTACAGGTCCACAGTTTCCCTTCCCCAGACTGTCTGCGTCCAGTAACTCCTCTTGCATTGTGCTTCTCAGGGTTCCTGGGTATGCTGCTGTCTCCTTGCGGAGAAAGTTTTTGACCTGGAGCTCATCCCTGTTTGGTAGGTCCAGTCTGTCCGTCAGCACCTCTAAGGTCGCTAGTCTATTTCCCGTGTAAAAGTCCCTAACCATCAGTGTTCCCCGTCCTGTCTCCATCTCTTGAAGGTGGTGTTGAGAATGGCTGGTGCAAACCTATGGTTGCCGCAGATGGGGGCCATGATGGACACATCGGTCAGACTGAAATGCTGCCACATCTGGTTCCAGGTTTTCAGGGTAGCTGCCACCACTGGACTTGAGTGTTTTGCTGGCGGGGATGGGAGTGTTGCCGTGGCGAGGGCCCGGAGGGTCATTCCTGTACATGAGGACTCGTCCATCATCAACCATTTCATGTCTGGGCCCTTTACCCATCTCCTCACTCTTTCGGCCGTGGCTGCCCAGTGATAGTATTGCAAGTTCGGGAGGGCCAAGCCTCCCATGTTTCTTCTCCATTGTAGTACTGTTTTAGGGATTTTTGAATTCGTGCCCCTCCGCACAAACAATGTTAGGTGAGGTGGGTTGACCATGATCAATGGACCGGATTATGGGACTAGGATGGGGAGTCTGCCTCTGTGAGTGCTTTTTCTGAGGGTCAGTGCAGACTTGAAGAAGCAAATGGCCTCCTTCTGCACTATCGAGATTCTATGTCATCTATGTTATTTTAATTCGACTATGCTGTTAGTGTGTTTTGTAATATTTTGGGGTATGCGCCTTGCATTGTTATTCTTCTGTTTTTATATAATCTTACCCCCTTTCCCCGCTCACTATGTTAACCTGTTAACTGATCTGGCATTTCATCTAGAGGCTCTGGTCGCTCAAATATCCTGCTCTGAATTAATTCTGCAATGTGTTGCTTGTATTTATGCGGCAGTATCAGTTGTTCTACACTGTACCCATTTTCCATCAATATTTCTGTTATTCTGTTGCATTCATTATTTAAAAAATGGTAAAAAACATAAAAGAAATATTAAAAATCTGTCCAACTCATCCTTGAATATATTCAGTGACCCACAGACTCCACTGATCCCTGTGGAAGAGAATTCCATAGACTAATAGCCTTATGAGGGAAGAGATGACTGGAAATATATAAATAGCGACAGTACAATATTACACAACCAGAAATAATAGTAAATGTACTTTATTACAGACCATAAATAATATATCTAATTTAAAACCACTAGACATATCTCTAGCCGATATTAATTTACTGTCCCATTAAATGTCAGCCATCTCCTGGAGAAACCAGCCCTTCAATTGTGATAAAAGAAAATTACTGTGGGTGCTGGAATCTGAAATGAAAGAGAAAATGCTGGAAAATCTCAGCAGGTCTGGCAGCATCTGTAGGGGGAGAAAAGAGCTGACGTTTCGAGTTTGATGACTCTTTGTCAAAGAGTCATCGGACTCGAAACAACAGCTTTTTCTCTCCCTACAGATGCTGCCAGACCTGCTGAGATTTTCCAGCATTTTCTCTTCCTTTAATTGTGAACATCAGGAAAGGGACCATCCTTTAATTTATTATTTTTTTTTAAAAATGCATTTAATTCAAACTTGTATCAAAGTAGGTTACAGCAAATAAACACCCCGGGAAACATTCTTCCCAACAATCAACTATATGGTTTGTACAGATCCCCCCCGCGACGAACAGCTCCTCAAACATGGTCACAAACATCCCCCACCTTTTCTCAAACCCCCCTGCTGCACCCTTAACTCAGACTTTCTCTTCTCTAACCGCAGGAAGTCGTGCAAGTCACCCAACCGCGCTGCTACCACCGGTGGCGAGAGACCATCCTTTTAGCCAGACAAATAAATGTGTCAAGCTGAGGGAGCAAAGGATGGCAATGTCTTTAAGAGAGAGAGAGACCTGGGCCAAGCTTTGCAGAGTCTGCACCCTCCCTGGATTCACTTCCTTTCACTTCAGTTGCTGCAAGTGACCAATTGAAGGTGAGAATGAGAAAAGAAATGGAAAGGGGGGAGAAATGAAAGTGTTTCACTCACAGATGTTGGAGACAGGAGGATGTTTCCTTCACTTCCGCTGTGACATCACAATGGGCACTGCCCGAATCAGCCAATAGGAATTACTCTATTCCGCGCTGTCGTCACCGGGTTCCAGTGCGCAGCCCGGCGCTCCCCACCCCCCACCCGTTGTTTCGCCCGCCCCTTGAACAAGGGGGAAAAGAAACCGACAACAGAACCACCTCGAGAGAAGGATTCCAGGCAACCGGCTGACGGCCAGAGCGAGAAGCCAATCGGTGATCTCCCCGTGCCCATGACTGCGCATGTCCAAGGGAGAGGGGAGGCTGCGCATGTGCAAAGGGTAGCCCGCCTCCTGACCTTTTACCTGAGGTATTGACCAATGGCAAGAATTGTCCTCCTTTCTGGTCCTCCAGCTAATCAGCTCGGGCTTTGTGTGACTGCTCGATTGAACGTCACAAGAACGCAAACTTCCTCCCGTCTCCAACATCTGTGAGTAAAACATTTTCTTTTCTCCCCCTTTCCATTTCTTTTCTCATTCTCACCTTCAATTGGTCACTTGCAGCAACTGAAGGGAAAGGAAGTGAATCCAGGGAGGGTGCAGACTCTGCAAAGCTTGGCCCAGGTCTCTCTCTCTCTCGCTTAAAGACATTGACATCCTTTGCTCCCTCAGCTTGACACATTTATTTGTCGAGATCTTCTCAGAAGCCCAAATACGACATTCATGAACCCTGCCGCTGCCCAGCTTGTAATATAATTAGGAGCCAATTTAGCTCAGCTGGTTAGTGATGCAGAACAAGGTCAGACTGGTCCTCCCTCATGATTGTTGAAAGGAGGGCAGCACGGTAGTGCAGTGGTTAGCACTGCTGCCTCATGGCGCCGAGGTCCCAGGTTTGATCCCGGCTCTGGGTCACTGTCCGTGTGGAGTTTGCACATTCTCCCCGTGTTTGTGTGGGTTTCACCCCCACAACCCAAAGATGTGCAGGGGAGGTGGATTGGCCAAGCTAAATTGTCCCTAAATTAGAAAAAATGAATTGGGTACTCTAAATTAAAATAAAAAAATGATTGTTGGAAGGATGCCCTCAAGATTTCTTGCAAAAACTTTAGGTAGCAGTTTCAAGTCAACATTCCGAAAGAAAGATTGGCTAATAAGAGACACACTCCCGTGATCCTTGTCCGCTTCAGAATCAAACACATAAACCTCACAGAGAGTCGATGGCAGCATACTTGAGTCAAAGTGATAATACATACCCACAAATAGATCCAACAGTAAACCTCAAATCCCCTATAAAACCCACACCCACGGCCATGTGGTCCCAGCGCTTTACCTGGCTCAAGCTCCTTCATGGTCTTTGACATCGCTTCCCTAGAAAGAGTAGCGTTAAGAGCCTCATGCTGGCTTTCTGAGGCCTCCGGGAGATTCAAGGAAGAGAAATAATGCTCCACACCGCCAACACATCACCAGACTGCTCAGACCTGTATAATCCTGCATAGAATTCCCGAAATTTTGGTTTATTTCCTCCGTCTTCATGACCCTTTTCCCTCTGCCAAGCCGCACAGAGAAAATCGCTCCAAAGTCGGCGTTTGTATTTGCTCAGGTTGCTCCCAAACTCGTACAACTTCTGCCTCGCAAACTTTCAACTTTTCTCAACCTGCTGAGTAAATAGGGAGTCTTGCTGCGTTAACCTCCTGCAGCAATAGCTTACTTGGGCCTCCTTATAATCCTCCTCGGCGTTCGCCAAACAAACCTCCAGACGCCGCTGGTTCTCCAACACTTGCACCTTTTATTAGCAGGGTAAGAAATTATCCACCCTCCCCCACCCGGCATGAACTTCACACGGCTGAAGGGGGAAATACCAGGGGCCGAGTTAAAGAAAAGGAAGAACTCAAACTCTTCCTTAAAATGTGCAGTAAATAAAGTACCTCTTATCAGGAAGGCATCAAACCTTCACGTTCTTGACTTGGGGGTGAGCCCTCGAGCAGAAGCTCCTGGAAAATGGGGGGGGGGGGGGGGCGCGCGGGCGGGTGAGGTGGATTGGTGCAAAATTATAATGTTTCCTGTGTTGCAGGAGGACACCAGGTGTCGGATTGTCTTCGGCACAGAAAAGCCGTTGATTCTAGTATGACATTGATGTGGGGCTGGAAAGAACGTAAAAGCTCCGCCCCTCAGGTTCAAAGTTTTCCAAACATCCACATCCGCCCTAGCTTGAAACGGGGGGTGGGGGGGTTCTTGGTAATTGGGAGCTTATCTACCAGAGGATATAAGTGGCAGTTGAAGTCACCGTCCACAAAAATGTTAGTTGAAGCTAACTTTGCGAAATCCACAAAAGCCTTCGTAATTAACTCCGGGAGTAATTTGGGGATCCATAAGCATTCATTATTGAAACAACATCTCCATGCACCAAACCTCTAATGACCACATATCTATCTGCTTTGTCCTTTGTTCAGGTTTCAACTTTGAAAGGGATATTTTTATTCATAAAGATTGCCACACCCCTGCTACTTGATGAAAAAGGGGCAAAAAAACCTGCATCACCCAATCCCGCCTCAATTTAAAGTATTCCTCATCACAGAATCCCTACAGTGCAGAAGGAGGCCACTCGGCCCATCAAGTCTGCACCTGCCTTTGAAAGAGCACTCTACTTAAGCCCATGCCTCCAGTCTATCCGAGTCACCCAGTAACCCTACCCAACTTTTTTGAACACTAAGGGGCAATGTAGCATAGCCAATCCACCTAATTTGCACATCTTTGGACTGTGGGAGGAAACCTGAGATCCCGGAGGAAACCCACAAAGACACTGGGAGAATGTGCAAACTCCACACAGTCAGTCACCCGAGGCCGGAATTGAACCTGAGACCCTGGAGCTGTGATGCACCAGTGCTAACTACCGTGCCACCGTGTCAACCCCAATTGAGTTTAATCTAGATGAGTTTCCTGAAATAAAGCTATGTCGACTTTCTCCTTAAGAAAGGAGACAATCATTTGCCTTCTGATAGGGCGATGGATGGCCCATACATTCCCTGAGAAAATTTGATGATTAACTGCCGCCATTAGTTAGGCGACAGAGAGACAGGAACAGATTTTCACGCCACAATCGGGCGTGCGTCATTACCCCCTCCTCCAACTCACTTTACACCAGAGGCACCAAAGTTTCCCCAAACTGCTCCTTTCACAGATAAAAGCCCCGTCGGTACCAGAGTAGGATAAAGTCAACAACACATAAACCCTCCCATAATAACAAAAATACAAAAGAATCACGACCACAATAGATCCAAGGGGACATTCCTCAATAAGACTGAGGACCCGAAGGATTAACCCCACGGCCAGACTGTCGTTACCCTCAGGATACCTTCTCCAAAATGAGGAGAAGAAAAGTAACTTTTGTAAATTGTTTTTACAGGATATTAGAAGAGGAGGAATTGCAGACCGAAATCTCAAACGTCACGTCTCAATCTGACTGAGTCTCTCAATTCCTTGTAACTGAATATCACCGGACGTTGAATCTAGAAGGAGAAATGTTTGTCTTTTCTGTCTGCTTCAAAAGATCAGTGTGACTGGAAAAGCCCCGAGACACACACACATACCCGAGTGAGAGTGTTCCAAAGCACTGACTGTGGAAAGAGTTTGAACCAGTTACACTGACTGAAACGAAATCACACCATTCACAGCGGGGAAAGACCGTACACGTGTTCTGTGGACGAGGCTTCAATTGATTGTCCGACCGGGAGAGACACGAGGACACCCCCACCATGGAGAAACGGTGGAAATGTGGGGACTGTGGGAAGGGATTTTGGGCTCCATCTCAGCTGGAAGCCCATCGACGCAGTCACACTGGGGAGAGGCCGTTCACCTGCTCTGTGTGTGGAAAGGGATTCATTCAGTTATCCGCCCTGCAGAGACATCAGCGAGTTCACACTGGAGAGAGGCCGTTCACCTGCTCTCAGTGTGAGAAGGGATTCACTCAATCATCCAACCTGCGGACACATCAGCGAGTTCACACTGGGGAGAGGCCGTTCATCTGCTCTCAGTGTGGGAAGGGATTCATTCAATCATCCGAGCTGCGGACACACCAGCGAGTTCACACTGGGGAGAGACCGTTCATCTGCTCTCAGTGTGGGAAGGGATTCATTCAATCATCCGACCTGCGGACACACCAGAAAGTTCACACTGGGGAGAGGCCGTTCATCTGCTCCGAGTGTGAGAAGGGATTCCCTACTTTAAGGAGACTGCGGAGACACCAGCGACTTCATACTGGGGAGAGGCCGTTCATCTGCTCTCAGTGTGAGAAGGGATTCATAGAATCATCTGATCTGTTGAAACACCAGCGAGTTCACAGTGCGGAGAAGCCATTCACCTGCTCTCAATGTGAGAAAGGATTCACTACTTCATCGAGCCTGCGGACACACCAGCGAGTTCACACTGGGGAGAGGCCGTTCATCTGCTCTCAGTGTGAGAAGGGATTCACTCAGTTATTCAACCTGCAGAGACACCAGCGAGTTCACACTGGGGAGAGGCCGTTCACCTGCTTTCAGTGTGGGAAGGGATTCACTCAATTATCCCACCTGCAGACACACCAGCGAGTTCACACTGGGGAGAGGCCGTTAACCTGCTCTTAGTGAGAGAAGGGATTCAGATATCCATACACCCTGCGGGAACACTAGCGAGTTCACACCTGGAAGAGGCCATTCACCTGCTCTGAGCAGAAGAGACATTCAGTGATCCGTCCCAACTACGGAGACACTAGCGAGTTAATTCTGGGGAGAGACCATTCATCTGCTCTCAATGTGGGGAGGGGTTTTGTGATTCATCACACCTGTTGTTACTCCAACAAGTTCACAAATTACAGATGTTGGCTCCGTTGTTATTGTTTCTGCTCTCACTGACATCCAGGACTGCATTTTGTTCATTCTGACATCTGGTGAATGGTGATGATTGGAGGGTTTCTTTCTGCTGGACTGGCCGGTCTAACACCTCTGCCTCCGGTGGGCTGACCGTTTTTGAGCCTCGTTGTGATTACCTGGTTCCAAGTTTGACGAGGGGCACAGAATGAAAAGGTGTTTGCACGTTGGAAGATATTTAGTTCCCAAAGCAGCCATGTTGCCATGAAGATGGGCTATGGTGGTTACAGGGTTCTTTTGTCTAATTTATCTGGGTGTTTCTCGCATCTTTGTACCATTGGAACATAGGAGCAGGAGTTGGCCATTCAGCCCGTTGAGCCTGCTCCACCATTCAATACGATCATGGCTGATCATCCACTTCAATGGCTTTTTCCCCACACTATCCCCATATCCCTTTGTGTTATTGGTATTTAGAAATCTGTCAGTCTCTGCTTTAAACACACTCAATGAAGGAGCTCCCACAGCCCTCTGGGGTAGAGAATTCCAAAGATTCACAAGTTGTAGATTTCTATTGATCAAATGATTACCCCGTTCTATTCCCGTACGTACCCCTGTCGGTTTATTTCCCTCAAAAGCCCAACCAATTTCCTTTGGAAATATTCCATCATCTCCGCTTCTTCCCCCCTCGTAGGAAGTGGATTTCAGATATTTCCCAAATACTGCCAAACTCTGGTTCAATGCTAAGATTTTCTTCAAATGTAAACGAGAATCAAAGGGATAAGAAGGAGGCCATTAGGCCCACCATTCCCATGCTAGCTCTTTGAATGAACAATCTAATTGGTCCCATCACCCTGCAAGTTTATTTTCCTGCACCCTGCACAATCTATCCAGTTCTCTTTTGAAAGTTACAGGAGAATTTACTTCCTGCACCATAATGGGGCTGGTTTAGCACACTGGGTTAAATAGTTGGCTTTTAAAGCAGACCAAGGCAGGCCAGCAGCACGGTTCAATTCCTGTACCAGCCTCCCTGAAAAGGCGCCGGAATGTGGCGACTTGGGGCTTTTCACAGTAACTTTATTTGAAGCCTACTTGTGACAATAAGCGATTTTTATTTCATTTTAATTTCATTGTCAGGCAGTGAATCTCAAATCACAACAAGTCATTCTGTTTTAAATCAAATACCTTCATGAGATACTGTGTTTGGATTTTCACAGGGTATTTGAAATGAAGTGAAAGACATGGTTGTTACATAAAATCAAGTCTCAGTCTTTATGAGTGATCTTCATGAGTGGACCGAGTGTGATATATCCAAGGTTGGGAACTAGTTCTAAAAATAAATTACATTTATTATAGTGGCACAATGGCATAGTAGTTAGCACTGTTGCCTCACGCCACCAGGGGCCCATGTTCCATTCTGACCTTGGTCACTGTCTGCGTGTGGATTGTACATTCTCCCCGTGTCTGTGTGGGTTTCCTCCCACAGCCCTAAGATATATGGGTTAGGGGGATTGGCCCTGATAAATTGCCCCCCCCCCCCCCCCCCCCCAGTGTCCAGGGGTATGCAGCTTAGGTTATGGGTGAGTGGATATGGGGTGAGTTGAAGGGTTGGTGCCGACTCGATGGGCTGAACGACCTCCTTCTGCACGCAAGGGATTCTATATCTATTTCTATAACATCTTTCGTGACCACACAATCTCCTAAAACTTTTTACAGCCTTTGAAATACTTTTGAAGTGCACCCACTGTTGTAATGTCGGTAATTCTGCGTATGCCTCATTAATAATATTTCTTTTTAAAAATCAATCACTCGTCCAACTTCACTGTTATAAGTAACAAGGTTAAGGAAGCCATGTTAAACTCTGAAACGTGACTGGACCTTTATTTTAAAAATTCATTCTATATAAACCAAACTGTTTCTCGAAACTGATGAATGAGGCAAAATTGTTTAAAACAACAAATTGTTCCAGAATTTTGTAAAGCTACAGGGTATCATATCCTGCCAAAGTCTGGCTCAAGTCTAAGACTCATTGTTCAATCCAATCAAAGTTAGTAAGAAAGAAAGTGATTGTCTTCCATAAAACAGTCTTTTTCAACCACTGGATATTGTATTAACCAAATGTATTAATTAACGATTACTGTATTAATTAGCTACCAGTTAGTATCAGATGACTGATTAAGTAATGAGCCTTAATTGAGTGACAATTAAATAATCAAAAATGAATCAGTAGTTACAGTAAGAGACTGAGGTTTATTTGCTGTAAAAATGCAAAAGCTTAATTGCTGTGTATGTAAGATATGTGCAATCATGATAAATGTTCGGGCAAGAGAGACCTTCAAACTCTGATTAGCTTCAACATTTGAAACTGTCTGAATAAGGGATTGTATAGAATCAGATAAAGCGACAGTATGAAACAGTTCTATTGTATTCCTGTCTGAGATAATGAGAGAAGGTGGAGTCAGTAATTGGGGATCCAATTAAATTAATCCAGTGACCAAATTGACCAATGGCCATGTTACAACAGGCCCAACTCTGACAAGAGGTAATGGTCACTTTGGGGATAAAAGTAGAGATTCTGAAGGTCTTCCTTGCTGGCCAAGTACTGAAGATTTCCAAGGCCGAGTTCCAAAGAAATTACTGTCAAAGAAGGAGCCAGACTCCCGAGGCTGAATTCCACAAGAATTACTGTCAAAGAAGGAGCTAGAGAGCGTTACGCTTCTACAGACCGATCACCCACATTGAGTTGTAAAAGTCAATGTCTTAAAGTTTCTTTGAATAAACTTTTAAATTTAATATCAAGCAAATTCTATCTTTGTCTTAATTGCCTTGTCTGAACCAAAGTGAATTTATTAAATGGTAGGTTGGGTGTGGCTGAAATCAATAAAGTTCCAAATAACACGATCAGACAACAGAAATCTTAAATTTAACAACTTGCATTTCTATAGCATCTTTCACAACCACAGGACGTCACAAAGTGCTTTCCAGCCAATGAAGTACCTTTGAAGTGAAGTCACTGTTGCAATGTAGGAAACACAGCAGCCAATTTACACACAGCAAGATCCCACACACAGCAATGTGATAATGAGCAGATTATCTGTTTTTAGTGATGTTGATTGAGGGATAAATATTGACCAAGACACCGGGGATAACTCCCCTGCTCTTCTTCCAAATAGTGGCTGTGGGAACTTTTACACCCACCTGAGAGGGGCAGACAGGGCCTCAGTTTAACATCTTATTTGAAAGAAGGCTGTGCAGACTCCTTCAGTGCTGGGACCAGGAATGTTGGATGTGATTCTTGCCCTCGGGTCCCTGGACTGGGATTTGAACCAACAACCTTCTGACTCAGAGGTGAGAGAGCTGCCCACTGAGCCACGGCTGACATTATCGACATTGCAAAGTTAGAAAGGGAAAGTTACCTGTTAAAACTCCCACCCTTTGTCTCCCCTCTCACCCACTTTCCCTAAAGTACATCAATGTGACATGAAAAGGGGTGGCACGGTAATAATAGAAACCCCAGTATAAATAACAGGGATTTGATTGACAAATGTTGAAGTCTTGGTTCAGAGCCACAAATTTTGACTTCCCATTTGAGCCTCGGGCACCTTTCTGTGTCTATTGCTCGTGTCAATGACAGGCAGGAGACAGAGCTGGGGGCTGAATTTAGCTGAGAATAACAGGGCCTGTGCCCCAGTTGGGAAACTGCCATGGACATCGCACTAATAGAGAGACAGGAAGGTGCTGGAGGACTGACTGGGAAATGGGCCTCCAACCAATTGGTATATCGGTCACTCGGAGCTAAAGATAAACCCATCTCTTTAAATACATATACGGGGAAGAGGATGCAATGAAATCTGTCCCTTTTAACCTGCACAAAAGCAGGAGGCTCAGATTCACAGGCTGCAGGAGGAGACCATTTGGCCCATCATGCCCCTGCTATCTCTTTGGAAGGACTGACTGATTCATCCAACTGCTCTGCTCTTTCCCCACAGCCCTGCAAATTCTTATCTTTCAAGTATTTAGCCTTTGGAAAGATACTACTGAATCAGCGTTCAGGCAGATCAGAACAGCTCGCTGTGTCAAAAAATAAAATCTCATCTACCCACTGGCTCCTTTGTCAATTACCTTGGAGCAGTCACTTTCAAATCGAGCGGCACGACTTGAGGGTGGGTCCTGGGCGGGTATTGGGAAGGTCGTGCCGCGGGCGTCCCAGATCACGGAAATTGGTGCTAAACGGCGCAACCGCTTTTAGAATGCCGGCTCTTCCCCGCATGCGTGCCCCTAAGCAGTGTGCAGGCCTGGAGCCCAGCGGGGTAGAACACGGCCTCCTGATGTCAGTGCGCTGACCCAGGGGCAGAATTTTTTAAAAATAGCTGGAGTCTTCTGCCTGGAGTAGTGGCAGACAGCAGGCCACACTGACATCACGTGCTCTGGGCACGCGAGAGTGATTCCTCCATTTTGAGTTCCAGGGCCTCTGGTGAACAACCCATGAAGAAGAAGCTGTGAACAGGAACAAAGCAGCATAAAGACGATTACTTGGGGGATGCGTTATTCATTGTACCACTGGAAATCAGGATTCAAAGTGTGTAAAATGCAGGGAAGCACTGGGAAATGAAAGTTTAAAACCCTCAAAACTTCAAAGACATTTGACGACGAAACATGGCGAGTTTGAGGATAAATGTCTTTATTTTTTTCAATGGATGCAGTGAGATCTTAAATCATCAGCTGAAGTCATTGTCAGGAACGTAACATTGAATAACAAAGCAAGTGAGATTGTGAGGAGCAAGCAGACTCACCTGTCACATTAAAGGTCAGTGAAAATGGTGGGTCACGAAGGTTGGCCAGTGAGGGTCACATAGGTCAGCCGATGTGGCTCGCAAAGATTGGCTGACGTGGGTCGCGAAGGTCGACCGGTTGGCAAAAATGGGTACTCAGTAAAAACGTTTGAAAAACACTGCCTTAGAGTGGCTCACTTTCTGTGAAAGAGTCTGTCACTCCCTCTTACCCGCTATCCTTAATGTGCATCAGTCTAATCAAGAAAAGTCAACAAAAATCAAATATGTTTTCTGATAAAAGTTTATTAATGAAACTGAACATGGTTATAAAAAGCAGAAAATGAGTTGAGGCTCAAAGACAGCCAGAGTAAAAGGATATTTACAATGTTCTGGGCCCAAATGGTTTCTCTTTGGCTCCCCAAATGGGTTCTCTCTGGCTCCTCTGTTAGCTGTTCCTGTGACTCCCCACTTTTGGCACCAGGGCACATTCAGCCTGTTTGGGGGTCGATGAGTCTGGAAGCTCTACGTGTTTAGGTTTGGTGATGTCAGTACATTGTAGTCACTAAAAAGAGTGGTGATTCCAAGGAGAATAGTTGGAGTCAGCCACTTTATCATAATTGGCTGTTAGACTTCACCTCATTATAACACATTTTTGTAATTAATAATTTGTACTGTACATACGCTCAGTGATTAAATATATTCAATAGCATCTCCCTTTAAGTGTCAGATACTCTAATGTAGCTTTAGACTTGTATAACAGCTTTCAGGGCCACTGGATTTCTCAATGCACTTTCCAGCTAATGATGTACTTTCTGAGGTGTAGTCACTGTTGTGTAGGAAACGTGGCAGCAAATTTAGGCAAAACAAGATAGGAACACAGGAACAGGAGAATGCCCTTCAGCTCTTTGAACCTGCTGCCCAATTCTATAAGATTATTGCTACTCTGGCTGAGACTTTCCTGTCTCACCCCCATAACCCTTGTCTCCTCTGTCAATAATCTGTCAAACTCTGCCTTGACTATATTCAATGACCCAGCCCCACTGCTCTCTGATGAAGAGAATTCCAGACTAAACACCCTCTGTGAGAAAAACATTTTCCTCAATCTCCATCTGAATGGTGGATCTCATATTGATAAACTGTATCCCCTAGTTCTAGTCTCTCTCATATTTGGAAACATCTTCCTAATTTCCACCCTATTAAATCACCTCAGGATTGTAAAAGTTTCTATAAGTGACTAAGGACCTAACATGTTCAACCTTTCTGCATAAGAGAAGCCCTTCATCCTGAGAATGAGTCGAGTGAGCCTTCTCTGAACTGCTGCGAACACAATTATATCTTTGTGTTTCAAACAAAGTGAAGAACTAGTGCACAATATTCCAGATGTGGTCTCACCAAGGCCCTGCACAGCTGTAACTTTCATTCCCCTTGTGGGAAACATTAATATTCCAGTTGTTTTCCTAATCACTTAATGTACCTTCATATTAACATTTTATGATTCCTGTACCAGGACACACAGATCCCTCTGTAATACTGAGTATTGAAATCTCTCTCCATTTAAATAGAATTGTGTTTCTCTATTCTTCTTGCCGAAGTGAACACATTCAAATTTCCCCACATTCTATTCCATCTGCAAATTGTTGCCCACTCACCTAACCTGTCTGTATCTGTTTGTAGTCTCCTTACAACATATTGACAGTTAACAAACAGCAATAGGATAATAATGATCTGTTTTAGTGATGTTTATTGAGGGATATATATTGACCAGGACACCTGGGATAACTCCCCTGCTCTTCTTCAAAAAGAATGATGTGGGATATTTTATATTCACCAAAGGAGGAAAATGGGACCACAGTTTCACACATCATTTGAAAGATGGCACCTCAAAAGAGCAGCACTCCCTCAGCACTGCACTAGAGGACAGCCGTGGTTTTGTTCTCCAGTCCTGATTGAGAAATGAACCCAGAACCTTTGGAACTGAGAGGCAGGAGTGTTATCCACTGAGCCCTGACTGACGGTGAAGGTGAAGAAGACTGGGAGGAAACATATGTGGAGCATCAAAACCATCACAGACCAGGTGGACCTTATGGCATGTTTATTTGATGTCCATTCTATGTCATTTCAATCAGATTGGAATTGTTGATTTCACACCAATGGATTTGTTTGGGGGCGATGCTGAAAGTGAACTGTTTTATTGTAAAATAATTTCAGCTGAGAGTCCCTGAATGAATGTGGAGAGATCACAAACAGCAGTTCTTAAAAAGACACTGAGCAAATCACCCAGCAATCAGCAGACCCAACTGAACTACAGGAAGGACATGACACAGGGTGTGCAATTCAAATTTGGTTCATTTGTCCTAAATCCAGAATTTTAAACTCCATCTCAGTTACAGGCGTCTCGAACATCAGCAAAAATAAGCCCCAACCTTCAGCATCAATAAGATTTGGTACAGCAACAACAGCAGAATCACTCTTTGTCTCAAACAATAAATCTGTGTCCCCAATCTCTACCTCCTCCCTACTGGTTGTAACACTACTTCATCCCACTATCCTCCTCCTGCTTTTCCCCCAATTCTCCTCCCCTGAAGGTGCTGACTCTCGGGTTCAGTTTCACTCACACCTATTCCCTCCCCAATATGTCACCCAGGTGACTAAATCTTTACACCTGAAGTTAACAATCTGTTCTGCAAAGGGAGACGTCACAAACAAATCCAGTGACTGTGTGTCAGGGTTGGGTCACTGCTCCCTCCCGCTGCCCCACTCTTGATCCCAGTCCCAGGAGTTTGGAGACTGGGCTCCACATGAGTAATGGCGGCCGCGGCTCCCACAATTCCCCGCACTGGAGAAAGGCTCTATCCGCCGCGTGGGTAGGCGGCCCGGGACTGCGCATGTGCAAGAGTGAGGGGCAGCTGCGCATGTACGGAGAAGAGTCAACACCCTGATCTTCCTGCTGAAGTGTTGACCAATGGGAAAAATTGGAGGACCGGAAGGACTCTGGTTCTCCAGTCAATCAGTGCGCCGGATTTGTATGAATGAAAATTGAGCTTCACAGACGGAAACTGTCTCCTGTCTCCAAACATCTGTGAGTAACACACTTTATTTTCTCTCCCTTTTCATTTCTTTTCTCATTCTGACCTTTACTTGGTGACTTGCAGCAACTGAAGGGAAAGGAAGTGAATCCAGGGAGGGTGCAGACTCTGGAAAGCTTGGCCCAGGTCTCTCTCTCTCTTAAAGACATTGACATCCTTTGCTCCCTCAGTTTGATACATTAATTTGTCTGGTTAAAAGGATGGTCTCTTTCCCAATGTTCACAATTAAAGGGCTGGTTTCCCCAGGAGATGGCTGACATTTAAAGGGTCAGTAAATTAATATCGGACAGAGATATGCCTAGTGTGAAATAATACAGATTCGATATATTGATGGTTCTGTAATAAAGTACATTTAATATTATTTCTAGTTGTGTAATATTGTACTGTAGAGGGCAGCATGGTGGTGCAGTGGTTAGCACTGGGGACCCTGGTTCGGTCCCAGCCCCGGGTCACTTTCCATGTGGAGTTTGCACATTCTCCCGCGTCTGCGTGGGTCTCACCCCCATAAACCCAGAAAGATGTGCAGGATAGGTGAATTGACCATGCTAAATTAGCCCTTGATTGGAAAAAAATTAATCGGGTACTCTGAATTTAATTTTTTTTAAATACATATATTGTACTGTAGCTACATTATATATTTCCAATCATCTCTTTCCTCGGAGGGTTGTTTGTCTCTGGATTTCTCTTCCACTGGGATCAGTGGAATTGAATATTTTCAAGGATGAGTTCTACCAATTTCTGATTGACAAGGGAGTCGAGGGTTTTGGGGAATAGGCAGGAAAATTAAGAATTCTCTACCCCAGAAGAGTGTGGAACCTCAGTCATTAAGGATTTGCAAGATAGAGATTGATAGGTTTCTAGATATTACAGATATCAAGGGATATAGGGCATTGTGGGGAAATGGTGCTTATGTAGATCAGCCAATGATCTCATTGAATAGCTGAGCTGGTCTGAAGGGATGAATAGCCGATTGCAGCTCCTATTTCTTTAAAAAAATATATATATTTATTAAAGTTTTTTAACACAATATTTCTCCCTTACAAACAATAACCCCCCCCCCCCCCCCCCCCCAACGTAACAAAAAAAACCCCGAGAAATCGCGCAGAGCAAGATATATACATGGCAAGATGATATATTTACCCAGCTTTGTACACTGGCCCTCATTCGTACGTGCCAGTTTCCCCAACCCTTCATGTTATCTCTTGCTCATCCACCCTCCCTGGCAGTCCCCCCTTCCCCCCCCCCCCTCCCAAGACGTCTCCGCCCCTCCCCCCCCCCCCCAAAGTTGCTGCTGCTGCTGACCGACCTTCCTTTAACGCTCCGCGAGATAGTCTAGGAACGGTTGCCACCGCCTGTAGAATCCCTTAGCAGACCCTCTCAAGGCGAACTTAATCCTCTCCAACTTTATGAACCCAGCCATATCATTTATCCAGGCCTCCGGGCTGGGGGGCTTCGCCTCCTTCCACATTAGCAAGATCCTTCGCCAGGCTACTAGGGACGCAAAGGCCAGAATGCCGTCCTCTTTCGCCTCCTGCACTCCCGGTTCATCCACTACTCCAAATATTGCTAGCCCCCAGCCTGGCTTGACCCGGACTTTCACCACCTGAGATATTGCTCCCGCCACTCCTCTCCAGAGCCCCTCCAGTGCCGGGCATGACCAAAACATATGGACATGGTTCGCCAGACTCCATGAGCACCTTCCACATCTGTCCTCTACCCCAAAGAACCTACTCATCCTCGCCCCCGTCAAGTGCGCTCTGTAGACCACCTTAAATTGTATCAGGCTGAGCCTGGCACACGAGGAGGAGGAATTAACCCTACCTAGGGCATCAGCCCACAGACCTTCCTCGATCTCCTCCCCTAGCTCCTCCTCCCATTTACCCTTCAACTCTTCTGCCAGCGCTTCCCCCTCTTCTTTCAACTCCTGGTGTATTTCCGACACCTTGCCCTCCCGACCCATACACCCGAGATCACCCTATCTTGAACTTCTTGTGCCGGGAGCAACGGGAATTCCCTCACCTGTCACCTCACAAAAGCCCTCACCTGCTGCAGCTCCTATTTCTTATGAACCTCTCAGTCCAAGAGATGAAGTGGTCAGTGTGGATGTATTGATCAGCCTGAATCAGCACCTTAAGAAGAATTGGGAGGGTAAATATTAGATACAGCAGAATGAGAATGGAGGGAGAGTGTGTGGGATGGAGATTTACAGCTTTTGGGGAATGCGAGAGGAAAGAATGTTTCATAGAAATTAAATTGTCTGTTCTGAATTTCTGCCCTATACTAAATGTGATGTCTGTTGTGAATTCTACTTGCAGGATATTAGAAAAGGAGGGATTACAGACAGACATCTCAAACCAAAAGTCCAGATCTCTCAGAGTCACTCGATTATTAGGTTTGTGACTATCAACAGCCTCCTAATCTGGAAGGAGAAATGTTTGTCTGCTTCAAAATATTTCAGACATCAGTGTGACTGGAAAGCACTGCGACACACAGGCAGCTGAGTGAGAGTGTGGAAAGAGCTTTAACCGGTTTCACAGCCTGAATAGTCATCGTACCATTCACAGCGGGGAGAAATCATCCACATGTGAGTGGTAAAGGCTTCAACTGCTTGCCCAATCTGGAGAGACACTCGGGCAAGCGCACCATGGAGAAACTGTGGAAATGTGGGGATTGTGAGAAGAGATACAATGTACCATCAGTGCTGGAAGCTCATCGACGCAGTCACACCGGGGAGAGGCCATTCACCTGCTTTCAATGTGGGACGGGATTCATTCTGCAATCCCACCTGCACAGACATCAGCGAATTCACACTGGGTAAAGCCGTTCACCTGCTCTCAGTGTGGGAAGGGGTTCAGTGATTCATCCACTCTGCAGAGACACCAGCGAGTTCACACTGGGGAAAAGCCATTCACCTGCTCTCAGTGTGGGAAGGGATTCACTCAGTTATCCCATCTGCAGAAACACCAGCGAGTTCACACTGGGGAGAAGCCATTCACCTGCTCTCAATGTAGGAAGAGATTTGCTCAGTTATCCAGCCTGTGGACACACCAATGGGTTCACACTGGGGAGAATCGATTCACCTGCTCTCAGTGTGGGACCGGATTCACTCTGCAATCCCACCTGCACAGACATCAGCGAATTCACACTGGGGAAAAGCCGTTCACCTGCTCTCTGTGTGGGAAGGGGTTCAGTGATTCATCCACTCTGCAGAGACACCAGCGAGTTCACACTGGGGAAAAGCCATTCACCTGCTCTCCGTGTGGGAAGGGATTTACTCAGTTATCCCACCTGCAGAAACACCAGCGAGTTCACACTGGGGAGAAACCATTCACCTGCTCTCAGTGTGGGAGGGGATTTTGTGATTCATCGCACCTGCGGAGACACCAACAAGTTCACAAGTGATTACAGGGATTGGATTCTGCTGATTTTGTTTCTGCTCTCAGTTACATCCAGGACTGCATTTCGTTCATCTGACAGTTGGACAATGGGGATGGTCGGAACTTTTCTTTCTGCTGGACTGACCGGTCTGACTAATTTGCCTCCAGTGGGCTGATGCTTTTTGGGCCTTGTTGCGATTTTGGCTTCAAATTGCACATGAACCACAGAGTGAACGGGGTTTGGAAGTTCGAAGATAATTATTTCTCATTTCTGTTTGGAAACCCCCAAAGCATGCCATGTTGCCATGAAGATGGCCATGGTGGTTACAGGGTTCTTTTGTCTAATTTATCTGGGTGTTTCTCACAGAAGGAAACTATCGGTGTGAGAGGTACGTTGTCTGAGGTGGACTGAGAAACTACATTAAATGGTATGTTCCGAGATAGGCAGTAGCTAATATTTAAGGAATTATTACATATTGACCAAGGGGTCAGTTAGCACAGCTAGCTGGACGGCCGGTTCGTGATGCGGCACAATGCCAACAGCGTGGCTTCAATCACCCGAGCGGCTTTGGTTATCCATGAAGGCCCAGCCTTGTCAACATTGCCCCTCAACTGAGGTGTGGTGACCCTCAATTTAAATCACCACCAGTCAGTTCTCTCTCTCTCTCAAAGGGGAGAGCAGCCGATGATCTTTTTGGGAATTTTAACGACTTTAAATTCAAATATTTACATCAAATATAGATTCCTTTCAGAAACAAATATCAAACAGGAAAAGTGATGCAAGTGTGGCAACAAGAAAGTTAAAGATTCCTTTTGATCAAAGGAAGGGACCCATAAACTGGACAAAATAGTAGTAAGTCTGAAGTTTCAGGGGCAGCACGGCGGCACAGTGGTTAGCACTGCTGCCTCATAGCGCCGAGGTCCCAGGTTCGATACCGGCTCTGGGTCACTATCTGTGTGGAGTTTGCACATTCTCCCGTGTTTCCGTGGGTTTCGTCCCCACAACCCAAAGATGTGCAGGGTAGGAGGATTGGCCAAGCTAAATTGCCCTTTAATTGGAAAAGTGAATTGGGGACTCTAACTTTAAAAATAAAAATCCTGAGATTTCGGAACTTGTTTAGAATTCAGCAAAGGAGGACCAAGAAACTGATAAAGGTAAAATAGAATATGAGAGCAAACTGGCGATAAACATAAAAACCGACTGGAAAAGCTCCTATAGGAATGTGAAAAGGAAAAGATTAGCAAAGACCAATGTGGGTCCATTCCAGACAGAGAGAGGAGAGTTTATAATGGGGAATAAGGAAATGGTAGAGAAACTAAACAATGTGTCTGCCGTCATGGAGGAAGACACATTAATTGTCCCAAAAACACTAGGGAACCAAGGGACTAGTGAGCACAAGGGACTGAAAGAGGTTAGAATTGGTGAAAAAATAGTAATGGAGACATTAATGTGGCTGAAAGTTAATAAATCCCCAAAAGCTGCTGCTCTACATCCCAGAGTGTTGAAAGAGGTCGCTGTAGTGATAGTGGATACATTGGTGATCATCACAAATGGGGCTGATTTAGCACAGGGCTAAAGAGCTGGCTTTTAAAGCAGACCAAGGCAGGCCAGCAGCACGGTTCAATTCCCGTACCAGCCTCCCTGAACAGGTGCCGGAATGTGGCGACTAGGGGCTTTTCACAGTAACTTCATTTGAAGCCTACTTGTGACAATAAGTGATTTTCATTTCATTTCATTTTCATTTCATTCATTCAAAATTCGATAGATTCTGGAATGGTTCCTGCAGATTGGAAGGTGGTAAATGTAACCCCAATATTAAAGGAGGGAGAGAGAAAACGGGGAACCACAGACCCATTAGCCTGACATCAGTAGGAGGGAAAATGCTACAATCTATTATAAAGGATGTGATAAGACACGAATTACGAGCAGCAGTAGGCCACCCGGCCCCTCGAATGGCCTACTGCTGCCCCATTTCATCTGATCGTAGTATTTTTGTGAATCTTTGTTGCACCTTCTCCAAGGCCTCGATTTCCTTTTTCTAAATGGCGATCACAAATGTTGACAGTACTGCCTGTGTAATCTAACCCTGGTTCTAAACAAGTTTAACGTATTGAACAATTCTAACCCTCAAAAATTGAACCTTATTTTGGGGCCCCACACTTTAGGACAGATGTGAAGTTCTCAGAGAGGGTGCAGAGGAGATTTACGAGAATGGCACCTGGGATGAGCAACGTCAGTTAATTGGAGAGACTGGAGCAGATGAAATTTCTCTCTATAGATCTATCCCTTTTCATTTATATCCCTCAGGTGCCCCTCCACCTTCCTTTGGGAAACATTCCAATGTCTCTGCTTCGAATCCACTCGTAGGAAGTGGATTCCTGGTATTTACCACTTTTCTTTAAGTGCAAATGCGGCTCAGAAAGCACAGAAGGAGCCCAATCCACCCCTTATGTCTATGCTGACTCTGAACATTATACATAACAAGGTCAAGGAAGCCATTTTAAACTCGACTATGTGACAGGAACTTTATTTCAAAAGGTAACACTGTATCAACCTAAATGCTTGAATAAGCTGCATAGCAACAGAAATTGTTTAAACTAAGAATTTATTTTATCATTTTGATCAGCTACACAATATTATGTTTTGTCCAATCTGGCATCAAGTATAAGGCAGATACTTCAGTCCAATCACGATGAGTAAGAAAGAAAGCTATTGTCTTCCAAACTTGTCTTTTTGAATCAGTGGATCTTGTAGTAACCAAATGTATTAATTAAAGATTACTGTACTAATTAGCTAATTAGCTACCTGTCAGTAACAGATGATTAAGTACTGACCTTAATTGAGCTACAATTAATGAATCAGTAATTATAGTAAAAGACTGAGTTTTATTTGCTGTAAACAAAGAAAACCTTATTTGCTGTGTATGTAAAGAATGTGCAATGAAGTGAGTGGCATGGTGGTGCAGTGGTTAGCACTACTGCCTCACTGTGCTGAAGACCCGGGTCGATCCCCGCTCCGGGTCACTGTCTGCATGGGTCTCACCCCCACAACCCAAAAGATGTGCAGGGTAGGAGGATTTGCCACGCTAAACTGTCCCTTCATTGGAAAAAATGAATTGGATACTCTAAATTTATTATAAAAAAGAATGTGCAATGAGGATAAATGTACTGGCAAGAGAGACCTTCACGCTCTGATTAGTGTCAACATTTGAAACTGTCTGAATAAGGGATTGTATAGAATCAGATAAAGGGATAATAAGAAACAGTTCTATTGTATTCTTGTCTGAGATAATGAGAGAAGATGGTGACCGTAATTGGGGATCCAATTAAAATAATCCAGTGACCAAATTATTATATTTTTTTAAATGTTTTTTATTGTATTTTTGAACAGAGTATATTTTGCCGTTACGTACACAGGATATGATATATCTATATATATATGTAAGCAGGCACCCGTTTGTGCCGGCGAGGCACTTCCGGAGGGCAATCCTCGAGTGGGTCTGGTGCCGGTGTTGCCCCTCGCCTCTCCCGGTCGGATTTTGCCGCCGTTGTCTTCATGTGCACGCTGCTGCTTTAGCCGGCCCTCCCGTCCTCCACCTGTGTTCTCCTTTTTCTCTGTTCCTGTGGATGTCAAGTTGGTTAATGTTTCCCAGCCTCCCACCCCCCCCCCCCCTCCACCTCCCTGGCTCTCCTCTATTGTTCCCTGTCTCTCTTCCCCCCCCCCCCCCCGCTCTCACCCCCCCCCCCCCCCCCCCCGTGGTTCGCCTTTCCTTCCTCCTAGAATGAGTTGCCCCCCCCTCCCGTTCTATCTCCCCCTCTCATGCTTTGGCTATCCAGTGACCAAATTGACTAATTGTCATGTTACAACAGGCCCAACTCTGACGTGAGGTAATGGTCACTTTGGGGATAAAAGTAGAGGTTACGAAGGTCTTCCTTGCAGGCCAAGTACTGAAGACTTCCGAGGCCGAGTTCCAAGGAAATTACTGTCATAGAAGGAGCCAGACTCTCGAGACTGAATTCCACAAGAATTACTGTCAAAGAAGGAGCCAGAGAGGGTTACGCTTCTACAGACTGATCACCCACATGAAATTGTAAAATTCAATATCTTAAAGTTGTTCAGTAAACCTTTTTCATTTAATAAACTTCTTTTAAAATTTACCATCCAGAGAATTATGCCTTTGCCTTAATTGGTTAAAGTCTTGTCTGACCCAAAGTGAATTTATTAAATGGTAAGTTGGGGGTGGCTGAATCAGTTAAGTTCCATCAAACAAGATCAGATGACAGAAGTCTTCAATTTAAAAACTTTCATTTCTATAGCGCCTTCCACAACCACTGGATGTCCCATAGTGCTTTGCAACCAATGCAGTGCTTTTTGAAAAACTCTTTATTTTTATTTTCTCACGGCACACAGAAACAAAAGGTTAAAATGGTTCGAATTGTCCACATCAATCATTGGCATTGTTGACAGAAACATAAAAGACACAGTATAACAAAGTCACTTTTAGTTTTGAGAATCAAGTTACATGTGCAGACAGATGTTGATACAGCAGATAAACAAGAGTTTGATGATAATAACTGGTCCGTATAAAAGTTGTTTCCTTACATAGAGCACCAGTGAAAAATGACCACGGAAATATATGGGAAAACACGGTTTTAAAAAAAGGCAAATAAAATGTATATAATGAGTGGGGCTTGGTTGGGTGCGGGAGTGCTCTCTGTGGTTTAGTTCATGTGAATAATATTCCCGTTACTGGCAGCCACCTTTGAAATAATGTTTGGCTCTGGGAGTGGAATGCATGTGGGATTCTGTCCATCTCAAATCGCTCTCTGACTTCGGATCACCAAGTTTCACAGGTTGGGGGAATGGGTTTCAGCTATTTGAGGACAACACCCTTCATGACAGCAAAACTTGTAAAAGATTGTGTTGTTTTCTTCGTTCCATCTCTTCTGGAATTGTCCCTCACAGAGCAGCTGGAGGGGGGTCTGTGGGATGTCCATGTGCAACACCTCAGCCAATGTTTTGAATATCTTATCCCAATCTCTCTCAAATTTGGCCACAATCAGAATGTGTGGAAGTAATGATTTCCTGCAGTCTTTTCAGTAACTACTTGTAGAGGAGGAACCAATTCTTACAGTAATATGTGGTCTTCTGAAGTAGCTCAGAATGAGCTTCCATTTATATTCCCTCCGGATATTTGGGTCGGTGACGAGATTGGTCTCAGGACAAGTTTGATCCCAGTCTTCCACTGCTATCTCCTGTTGCAGTTCAACCGCTGCAAGCGCTGGAAGCCATCCTGTTAAACAGGCCCAAAATGAAATCCATGAAATTGCCCCCTTCATGTTTGCAAAGAAAATGTTGTATCAGTACGTATGCTAATAATGTTAGTATTTGGAAGGCCAAATTCCCCTCTGATCTGCTCAAAAGATTTTGGAGTATCTGCTGAAATATCTGGTGAAGGTGAGGCAATATTCAGACCATTTCTTAAAATATCCTTACCGTGGGTGGAGAGTATTAAATATTTTATAGACCCAATGGTGGTCAGAGCCGAGATTGAACCAGGTAAATCAAATGATTTCTGAATTTCTTTCCAAATATTGTTAGTCAATCTGGCATTCACTCATTCTGCAATCGTTTATGCTGTTACCCAGAAATGGCAGTGCTGTTAATGGAAGTTGGGACACATGTTTCTCCAGGTTCAGCCATCATGTGTCTACGCTGCCTGTTAACCAAGCTGTCACAGATTATAGTTGAGCTGCCCAGAAACGGGAGATCGGACAATGTAGCAAATTGAATGTAGATTCTGGAATCTGAACAGGTAACATCTGGAACAGGGACAACAATCTGGGGAGGACATTCATCCGAATACCTTCAATCCGTCCTGACAGAGAGAGTGGTCGGCTCAGCCACTCATCCAGCCCACTCTTCATACAGTTAACGATGCGAGTGTAATTTGCTCCATATATTCTATCGATTGTTGGTGGGACAAGAATACTGAGATATTTAGTGTCCAACTGAGCCATTTAAAGGCACGTTGTTTCTCCATATGGTTGGGATTTGTCCACCATTGCTTCAAACTTTTTAACATTAACTTTATTACCCGAGTCACAGCCTACCTTTTAAATACTCTCTTTCATAGAAAATATGGATGTTGCAGGATCTGATAAGTAAAGCAGGACGTTATCAGCATAGAATGACAACTTGTGCTTTTCTTCTCCAGCTAGAACGCCTTTATGTCTGTCTTGTCTCTCACCATTTGGGCTAAGGGTTCTATACATAAGTGAACAGAAGAGGGGGACAGAGACCAACCCGGTCTTGTTCCCCTCTCTAGCCCAAAGACTTCAGCAATATGACTGTTCACACGAACAGAAGCCCGTGGATTTGAATAGAGGATCTTGAGTCCAAACTCCAGGCTGGTGTAAAGTCTGAAATAGGTACACCCATGATATTCGATCAAATGCCTTTTCAGCATCTAAAGATAAGATCATGGCCTCAACTCCATTCCCTTGGTCATGAATCATGATGTTAAGGAGCCTGTGGAGATTGTCTCCAGAGTAACACCCAGTTTGGTCTGGGTGTTAACACCTCAGTTATTATTCTGTTTACTCTATGGGCCAGTATTGATGTTAGAACCTTCAGGATACAATTAAGTTATGATATGGGGCGATGTGACCCACACTCTGTTGGGTCTCTCCCCTCCTTATGAATGACCGTTATAATTGCATCTCTCCATGAAGGAGCCAATGATCCAGTTTCTAATGAGTGACGATAGGCCTGCTGAAGTAAAGGTGGATGTATGTCTTTAACGGTCTTATAAAATTTGTTTATGTCGCCACCAAGGCCAGGGCTTGCTTTTTAAAATATAAATTTAGAGGACATAATTATTTTTTCCAATTAAGGTGCAAATTAGCCTGACACGAGAGGATAAGAATCCCTGGTTTGCCCAGGATCTGCCCAGCTTACTGTGGTCTGTGTCTGACAAATGTGTTTCTTGTAAAAATGCAGTTTTGCAGCTCAGATGTTTCAACTGACAGAGCATCTTTTTTCTCTCAATGGGTTTATGTCACCCTTTCACATTTAAAAAAAAAATTTAGAGTACGCAATTAATTTAACATTTTCATCTGGAGCTGAGAAATTTCACCACAAATGATCTTGGGGCGAATTAGCATCTGACGGCTTTTGTTGCAGTGATCTGTGAGCCCACTCTAGTTGCAGTGGGAAATCGATCGGGAGTTTAAGCAGGTTCTTGAGAAAGCTTTCGACCCAGCGGATAATGTCCCGCCTACTGAGTTTTCTGGCACCTCATAAATTCACAGGTTGTTCCATCTCATGAAATGTTCGAGGTTCTGACATCTGTCCTCTAACCGTCTGTCTCTCTGGTGTAAATAACAAAGGAGCCTGTATCTGTGAATGTTACTATCATTAACCACACTAATTCTGTTCTCAGGCTCCACTACTCTCTTTCCCAAACCGCTGACAGCTTGTTCCAGTTCTGAGACTGAATTTTTCATTGTCCCAAGGGTGTCACTAATGTCTTTTCTGAATTTTCTCAGCTCAGTCAGGATAGTCTCAGCTCAGACTTTTCCAGACCTGAATGTGGTGTTGGGACGGGCCCGTTGCTGCCATATGAAGAGGGGCTGAGGCTTCTTACTGAGTGAATCTCTTCCCACACTCAGAGCAGATGAATGGCCTCTCCGCAGCGTGTACTCGCTGGTGCTTCCGCAGGTGAGATGAATTAATGAATGCTTTTCCACACTCAGGACAGGTGAACAGTCTCTCCCCAGTGTGAACCCGTCGGTGTATCAGTAAATTTGATGAATGACTGAATCCCTTCCCACACTCAGGACAGGTGAACAGCCTCTCCCCAGTGTGAACTCTTCGGTGAGTCAGCAAGCCGGATGAATTAATGGATCCCTTATCACACTCAGGACAGGTGACTGGCCTCCCCAGTGTGAACGTGTTGGTCTGTCAGTAAGTTGGATGAATGACTGAATCCCTTCCCACACTCAGTGCAGGTGAACAGTCTCTCCCCAGTGTGAACCCGTCGGTATATCAGTAAATTTGATGAATGACTGAATCCCTTCCCACACTCAGGACAGGTGACTGGCCTTCTCCTAGTGTGAAGCTGCAAGTGCTTCAGGAAGCTGGATGAATTAATGAAACCCTTCTCACACTCGGAGCAGGTGAATGGTCTCTCCCCAGTGTGACTGCTTTGATGAATTTCCAGCACAGAAGGGGATCTGAATCCCTTTCCACAGTCACCACATTGCCACGGTTTCTCCATGGTGTGGGTCTGACTGTGTCTCTCCAGGTTGGACAACCAAGCCTCATGCACACACACAACACATGTAAGGTCTCTCCCTGCAGTGATTGGGATGCTGTTTTTCTGGCAGTCTAACTGGTAAAATCTCATTCTACAGTCAGTGCACTGGGACACACATGTCGGGTATGTGCATCTTGGTGTTTTTCCAGTTATACTGATGATTAAAATATTTTGAAACGCTTAGAATGCACAAACATTTTCTCGATTCAAAGGCCGATGATATTCAGGTCCTGATGCAACGATGACTGGCAGATCTTGACTCAACATCCAATCTAATGTCCTGTAAAAGGAGATGACAAAAGTCATCACTGTCAGTCAAGGATAGAAATTCAAACACACAATTCTAGTTTATAATAATAATAAATCTTTATTGTCACAAGTAGGCTTACATTAACACTGCAATAAAGTTACTGTGAAAAGCTCCTAGTCGCCACATTCTGGCTTGTTTGGGTACACGGAGGGAGAATTCAGAATGTCCAAATTACCGAACAGCACGTCTTTTGGGACTTGTGGGTGGATACCGGAGCACCCGAAGGAAACCCACACAGACACGGGGAGAACGTGCAGATTCTGCACAGAAAGTAACCAAAGCCAGGAATCCACATTATAGAAAGGATGGGATAGCACTGGAAAGGGTGCAGAGGAAATTTACCAGGATGTTTCCTGGTTGGAGAGTTTTAGTTATGAAGAGATAGACTTGGATTGTTTTCCTTGGAGCAGCGGAGACTGAGGGGGACATGATCAGCAAAATTATGAGGGGCATAGATAGAGTAGACAGGAAAAAACTTCTCCCTTTGGTAGAGGGATCAGTGACCAGGGGGCAGAGATTTAAGGTAAGAGGCAGGAGGTTTAGAGGGGATGTGAGGAAAACCTTTCTCACCCAGAAGGTGGTGGGAGTTTGGAACACGCTGTCTGAAAGGGTGGTGGAGGCAGAGACCCTCATGACATTTAAGAAGTATTTAGATAGGCACTTGTGAAGTCCAGGCTATGGGCCAAGCACTGGAAAATGGGATTAGAATAGGCAAGTGGTTGTTTTGGACTGGCGCAGCCTCGAGGGGCCGAAAGGCCTTTACTGTGCTGTATGACCTATGTGAAGTTGGTTACAATCGGATCAGCTGGTGTCTCTGATGGATAATCGAGTGATTCACTTCTCACATTGAGAGCAGGTGAACGGCTTCGCCCCAGTGTGAATCCGCTGGTGTCTCTGCAGGGTGGATGAATGTCTGAATCCCTCCCCACACTGAGAGCAGGTGAACGGCTTCTCCCCAGTGTGAATCCGCTGGTGTTTCCGCAGGGTGGATGAATGTCTGAATCCCTTCTCACATTGAGAGCAGGTGAACGGCTTCTCCCCTGTGTGAACTCGCTGGTGTGACAGTAGATTGTATAACCGAGTGAATCCCTTCCCACACTGAGAGCAGATGAATGGCCTCTCCCCAATGCAAATTTGCTGATGTTTCTGCAGGCTGAATAACTCAGTGAATCCCTTCCCACACTGAGAGCAGGTGAATGGCCTCTTCCCAGTGTGAACTCGCTGATGTTTCTGCAGGTTGCATAATTGAATGAATCCCTTCCCACACTGAGAGCAGGTGAACGGCCTCTCCCCAGTGTGAACACGCTGGTGTCTCTGTAGATGGAATAACTGAGTGAATCTTTTCTCACACTGAGAGCAGGTGAATGACTTCTCCCCAGTGTGAATTTGCTGGTGTCTCTGCAGATGGGGTAACTGAGTGAATCCCTTCTCACACTGAGAGCAGGTGAATGGCTTCTCCCCTGTGTGAATGCGTCGATGAGCTTCCAGCAAACATGGGGCTCTGTATCCCTTCCCACAGTCCAAACATTGCCAAGGCTTCTCCATGTTTTCGGTCTCCTTGTATCTCTACAGAATGCACAATTGAAGCCTTGACCACACACAGAACACATGTACGGTCTCTCCCCGCTGTGAATGGTGTGATATTTTTTCAGGCTGTGTAACTGGTTAAAGCTCTCTCCACAGTCAGTGCTCTGACACACTCTCACTCAGGTGTGTATGTGTGCCTCGGTGCTTTTCCAACTGATGTTTAAAATCTTTTGAAGCTGAGAGATGAGAGAAACCTTTCTCCTTCTAGATTCAAAGGCTGATGATATTCAGGTCCCAAGGAATTGAGTAAAACTTTTGTTGGATTTTTGTTTCTTAAGGAGTCTAAGTTTTATATAGATTTAGACTGTCAGATCTAAATCTCTCAGATCGAGATGTGTCGTTTGAAATTTCTGTCTGTAATTCCTCCTCTTCTAACATCCTGTAAAAACAATTTACAAGAATTATCTATCAGTACGGAATAGAAATCTAGTCTCTCTGGAACATTCTTGTTCTCTCATTCTGCAAAAACTGTAAATCTCCATCCCACACACTCTCCCTCCATTCTCACTCTGCTGTATCTAATATTCACCCTCCCAATTCTCCTGAAGGTGCTGATCCATGCTCACTGCTTCTTGGCCTGGATACAGACTGAAAATCTTCATGAATTACTACACAAAAAATGTGTAATATACAGATTGGATTCAGTTCCTTTCCCTTCAGTTGTTGAAAGTCGCCAATGTCGTCCCCGCCCCCGAATGAGGAAAGAAGGAAACATTGATTTCCTCGCACAGAAGAGGAAGCTCAATGTCCAACTTCCGGGCTGTGACGCCACAATATAGCCCAGCCTACATCAACCAATAGGAATCAGTCTGTTCCTCGGTGACGTCATAGGGTTCCAGTGCGCATGGGCGTCACGGGGTCACGGGTGTCCGCCTCCACCTATTGTTCTCCCTCCGCTGGCACCTCCTCGAGACAAGGTTACCGGGCAACCATCTGCCGGCTCCGGCCAGAGCGAGAAGCCGCTCGGTGACCTTACCCTCTAGCCTCGTCCGGGACTGCGCATGTCCAAGGGAGAGGTGAAGCTGAGCATGTGCGGGGTAGCTCCCACCTCCTGACTGTCAGGATGACGCGTTGGCCAATGGAACGCCTGGGCGACCGGATGGACTCTCGTCCTCCAGCCTATCTTCGCGGATTTTGTGAGATCGAAAACTGGGCTTCACACAGACCGAAGCTTCTTCCTGTCTCCAACATCTGTGAGTAAAATGCATTTTCTCCCCCTTTCCATTTCTTTTCTCATAATAAATGCACTTTATTACAGAACCAATAATAATATGTAATCTGTACCATATAACAACACGATACATATCTCTGTCTGATATTCCTTTATTGTCCCCTTAAATGTCAGCTATCAACTGGGAAACCAGTCCTTTAATTTTGAACATTGGGAAAGAGACCATCCTTTAGAACAAAGAACAAAGAACAAAGAAATGTACAGCACAGGAACAGGCCCTTCGGCCCTCCAAGCCCGTGCCGACCATACTGCCCGACTAAACTACAATCTTCTACACTTCCTGGGTCCGTATCCTTCTATTCCCATCCTATTCATATATTTGTCAAGATGCCCCTTAAATGTCCCTATCGTCCCTGCCTCCACTACCTCCTCCGGTAGTGAGTTCCAGGCACCCACTACCCTCTGCGTAAAAAACTTGCCTCGTACATCTACTCTAAACTTTGCCCCTCTCACCTTAAACCTATGCCCCCTAGTAATTGACCCCTCTACCCTGGGGAAAAGCCTCTGACTATCCACTCTGTCTATGCCCCTCATAATTTTGTATACCTCTATCAGGTCGCCCCTCAACCTCCTTCGTTCCAGTGAGAACAAACCGAGTTTATTCAATCGCTCCTCATAGCTTATGCCCTCCATACCAGGCAACATTCTGGTAAATCTCTTCTGCACCCTCTCTAAAGCCTCCACATCCTTCTGGTAGTGTGGCGACCAGAATTGAACACTATACTCCAAGTGTGGCCTAACTAAGGTTCTATACAGCTGCAACATGACTTGCCAATTCTTATACTCAATGCCCCGGCCAATGAAGGCAAGCATGCCGTATGCCTTCTTGACTACCTTCTCCACCTGTGTAGCCCCTTTCAGTGATCTGTGGACCTGTACTCCTAGATCTCTTTGACTTTCAATACTCTTGAGGGTTCTACCATTCACTGTATATTCCCTACCTGCATTAGCCCTTCCAAAATGCATTACCTCACATTTGTCCAGGTTAAACTCCATCTGCCATCTCTCCGCCCAAGTCTCCAGACAATCTAAATCCTGCTGTATCCTCAGACAGTCCTCATCGCTATCCGCAATTCCACCAACCTTTGTGTCGTCTGCAAACTTACTAATCAGACCAGTTACATTTTCCTCCAAATCATTTATATATACTACAAAGAGCAAAGGTCCCAGCACTGATCCCTGTGGAACACCACTGGTCACAGCCCTCCAATTAGAAAAGCATCCCTCCATTGCTACCCTCTGCCTTCTATGGCCTAGCCAGTTCTGTATCCACCTTGCCAGTTCACCCCTGATCCCGTGTGACTTCACCTTTTGTACTAGTCTACCATGAGGGACCTTGTCAAAGGCCTTACTGAAGTCCATATAGACAACATCTACTGCCCTACCTGCATCAATCATCTTAGTGACCTCCTCGAAAAACTCTATCAAGTTAGTGAGACACGACCTCCCCTTCACAAAACCGTGCTGCCTCTCACTAATACGTCCATTTGCTTCCAAATGGGAGTAGATCCTGTCTCGAAGAATTCTCTCCAGTAATTTCCCTACCACTGAAGTAAGGCTCACCGGCCTGTAGTTCCCGGGATTATCCCTGCCACCCTTCTTAAACAGAGGAACAACATTGGCTATTCTCCAGTCCTCCGGGACATCCCCTGAAGACAGCGAGGATCCAAAGATTTCTGTCAAGGCCTCAGCAATTTCCTCTCCAGCCTCCTTCAGTATTCTGGGGTAGATCCCATCCGGCCCTGGGGACTTATCTACCTTAATATTTTTTAAGACACCCAACACCTCGTCTTTTTGGATCACAATGTGACCCAGGCTATCTACACCCCCTTCTCCAGACTCAACATCTACCAATTCCTTCTCTTTGGTGAATACTGATGCAAAGTATTCATTTAGTACCTCGCCCATTTCCTCTGGCTCCACACATAGATTCCCTTGCCTATCCTTCAGTGGGCCAACCCTTTCCCTGGCTACCCTCTTGCTTTTTATGTAAGTGTAAAAAGCCTTGGGATTTTCCTTAACCCTATTTGCCAATGACTTTTCATGACCCCTTCTAGCCCTCCTGACTCCCTGCTTAAGTTCCTTCCTACTTTCCTTATATGCCACACAGGCTTCGTCTGTTCCCAGCCTTTTAGCCCTGACAAATGCCTCCTTTTTCTTTTTGACGAGGCCTACAATATCATTCGTCATCCAAGGTTCCCGAAAATTGCCGTATTTGTCTTTCTTCCTCACAGGAACATGCCGGTCCTGTATTCCTATCAACTGACACTTGAAAGCCTCCCACATGTCAGATGTTGATTTGCCCTCAAACATCCGCCCCCAATCTATGCTCTTCAGTTCCCGCCTAATATTGTTATAATTAGCCTTCCCCCAATTTAGCACATTCATCCTCGGACCACTCTTATCCTTGTCCACCAGTACTTTAAAACTTACTGAATTGTGGTCACTGTTACCGAAATGCTCCCCTACTGAAACATCTACCACCTGGCCGGGCTCATTCCCCAATACCAGGTCCAGTACCGCCTCTTCCCTAGTTGGACTGTTTACATATTGTTTTAAGAAGCCCTCCTGGATGCTCCTTACAAACTCTGCCCCGTCTAAGCCTCTGGCACTAAGTGAGTCCCAGTCAATATTGGGGAAGTTGAAGTCTCCCATCACCACAACCCTGTTGTTTTTACTCTTTTCCAAAATCTGTCTACCTATCTGCTCCTCTATCTCCCGCTGGCTGTTGGGAGGCCTGTAGTATACCCCCAACATTGTGACTGCACCCTTCTTATTCCTGATCTCTACCCATATAGCCTCACTGCCCTCCGAGGTGTCCTCTCGCTGTATAGCTGTGATACTCTCCTGAACAAGTAGCGCAACTCCGCCTCCCCTTTTACATCCCCCTCTATCCCGCCTGAAACATCTAAATCCTGGAACGTTTAGCTGCCAATCCTGCCCTTCCCTCAACCAGGTCTCTGTAATGGCAACAACATCATAGTTCCAAGTAGTAATCCAAGCTCTAAGTTCATCTGCCTTACCCGTAATGCTCCTTGCATTAAAACATATGCACTTCAGGCCACCAGACCCGCTGTGTTCAGCAACTTCTCCCCGTCTGCTCTGCCTCAGAGCCACACTGTCCATATTCCCTAGTTCTCCCTCAACGCTCTCACCTTCTGACCTATTGCTCCCGTGCCCACCCCCCTGCCATACTAGTTTAAACCCTCCCGTGTGACACTAGCAAATCTCGCGGCCAGGATATTTATGCCTCTCCGGTTTAGATGCAACCCGTCCATCTTATACAGGTCACACCTGCCCCGGAAGAGCTCCCAGTGGTCCAGATAACCGAAACCCTCCCTCCTACACCAGCTGTTTAGCCACGTGTTTGTCTGCTCTATCTTCCTATTTCTAGCCTCACTGGCACGTGGCACAGGGAGTAATCCCGAGATTACAACCCTCGAGGTCCTGTCTTTTAACTTTCTGCCTAGCTCCCTGAACTCCTGCTGCAGGACCTCATGCCTCTTCCTGCCTATGTCGTTAGTACCAATATGTACAACGACCTCTACCTGTTTGCCCTCCCCCTTCAGGATTCCCTCTACCCGTTTAGCCAGACAAATAAATGTGTCAAGCTGAGGGAGCAAAGGATGTCAATGTCTTTAAGAGAGAGACCTGGGCCAAGCTTTCCAGAGTCTGCACCCTCCCGGGATTCACTTCCTTTCCCTTCAGTTGCTGCTAGTCACCAATTAAAGGTCAGAATGATAAATGAAATGGAAAGGGGGAGAAAAGAAAGTTTTTTATTCCCAGATGTTGGAGCGAGGACGAGGTTTCAGTCTGTGTGAAGCTCAATCTTCATTCACACAAAGCCCGCGCGCTGATTGGCTGAGGGACGGGTCCTTCCGGTCCTCCAATTCTTCCCATTGGTCAACACCTCAGCAGGAAGGTCAGGTTGTTGACTCTTCTCGCACATGCGCAGCTTCCCCTCTTCCTTGGACATGCGCAATTCCGGGCCGACCGCGCTGCGGATCGAGAGGTTTGCCCAGCGCGGGGGACTGTGGGAACCGCGGCTGCCATTACACATCTGGAGCTGTCACCAAACTCTTGGGACTGGGATGGAAAGTGGGGAGGGCGGACGTCAGCCTGGCACAAAGCACATCTGGGTGGTCACTAGATTGGATTGTTACGTCCCCCTCAGCAAAACAGTTTGTTAACTTCAGGTGTAAAGATTTAGACACCTGGGTGGCACATTGGGGAGGGCAATAGGTGAGAGTGAAACTGAACCCGAGAGTCAGCACCTTCAGGGGAGGAGAATTGGTGGATATTGGGATGAATTAGTGTTACAATTAGAGTGTGTTGGGGGGGGGGGGGGGGGGAGGGGACAGAGATTTATTGTTTGAGGGAGATGAATGTTTTATGACAACTTGAACTGACAGCTTTAGGTTTCTATCCTATACTTGGTGATTTAATACAGACAGAAACCACAAACCAAACATCAAGTCACGATTCAAAGGAGTCACTCAATATTATTGGCTTTTGTGGACAGTGAAATGTTTTGTCAGTTGGGTCTGCGGTAAAGGCTTCAGTTGTCAGTCTGAGGCTTCCACTAATCATCCAGCCTCGTTGATAGACAACTGTAATCAGAGTGGGAATGAACAATGGGCGAGATTCACCGGTCGCCGAAACTGGTCGGACAGTCCCTGTTTCCAATGAAATCGGAGGCGGCGCTGCTTTCGCGATGCGCTGCCCCCTCCAAAGCAGCGTACTCTAGGAGTTCGGCACTCACCATATCGACACCCTCCGGATGTTGCCGGAGGCCAGCCCCAATGCTCCAGCCTCGACCGGCCAAGTTCCCGACGGCGTGGGTCTCTCATGGTCTTACCTGTCGGGAACTCGGCGTGGCGGCTGCGGACTCAGTCCAGCGTCGCCACAGTCGGCGGAGGGCCGATCCGCGGGCAGGGGGGACTTTGTCAGGGGCTGGGGGCACTATTAGAACATAGAACAGTACAGCACAGAACAGGCCCTTCGGCCCTCGATGTTGTACCGAACATTGTCCGAAACCAAGATCAAGCTATCCCACACCCTGTCATTCTGGTGTGCCGTTTTGCCCCAAATATTCGGTTGGAAAAGAACACCGTTACCACGCCGGCAACAGGACATAGCCTGAGAATCGGAGAATCCAGCCCAACCTTTGTAATCTCCTTTCCCAGGTGATGAGTAGAGAGGTTTTTGCAGACAGGAAACACAAACCAAACATCCCTATTCTGAGATGTGTCCTTTTAGATTGGACTCTAGACTTGGGACTTGGTTCTTAGGCTATGGACTTACTCCGGTGTCTGCTTAACACTTGTTTATTAGTTCTACATCTAAACAAGTTACAGAGTAGGCATGTTACTCCTCGGCGCGATTTCAACCCTCCGTGAGTCTAACACATGTTAATAAATCAGCATCCACGTCATACAGTAGCATGTGCCATCTCTTAACCTGTTACACTACATCTCTTCCCACCCCCCTCCCCACTCCCAAATATACTATCCAGGGGTTCTGTAGCCGTCTAAAATACATGTCAACAGTTTTGAGAAGGTACACAAAGTCTGCAGTGCCGCCTGCACACCTCCCTTTGAGAACGTTGCTGCAGTCGGTCCAGTAACAGACAAGAAAGGTGCTGACAAAGCTTTTGCTTCATTTCATGAAGACCTGATGCAGCCGGTACCAGAGAAAATGGTGTTTCCACAACCTGCACTGCTGGCCTCTCTGCGGGTGGAGCAATGACAGGGACTGCTCTAACATCGCTGTGTCAAAAATAAATTCTCATCTCTCCCTCTGGCTCCTTTGCCAATTACCTCTGAGGAACTCACTTTCTGTTAAAGAGCCTGTCAACCACTCTCACCCACTTTCCCTAAAGTACATCAATCTATTCATGAAAAGTCCAGAAAAATCAAATACTTTTATAACAAATGTTTATTAATCTAAGAGAAAAGGTGAGATATAGAAGGTTATTTGAGGATCAAAGCCAACCAGAGTAAAGGATGTTCACAATGTTCAGGATGCAAATTGTTTCTCTTTGGTTCCTCTGTACCCTGTTCCTGTGACTCCCTACTTTGGACACGGGCACTGAACCCTGTGGCCAGGGCACCATCAGCCCCAATAACCCCCCCCCTCCCCCTCGTGCCCTGATTGATAGAGGCCCATTTCCCAGTCCATCCTCCAGCACCTTCCTGTCTCTCTGTTAGTGAGGTGCCCATGGCAAGTGTGATGGGAGGAGATGCATTCGGGTTACAATCAATAGGGAGTGTGCGGGGGAACAATGATTTATAGTTTGAGAGGGAACAGGATGTTTTCTGATGACTAGAATTGCCAGTTCTGGATTTCTGCCCTTTCCTTACGGCGATGTCCTTTGTAATCTCCTTTCCCAGGCGATGAGTAGAGAGGTTTTTGCAGACAGGAAACACAAACCAAAGATCCCTATTCTGAGATGTGTCCTTTTAGATTGGACTCTAGACATGGGACTTGGTTTGCAGACTATGGACTTACTCCGGTGTCTGTTCAACACTTGTTTATTAGTTCTACGTCTAAACAAGTTACAGAGTAGGCATGTTACTCCTCGGCGCGATTTCAACCCTCCCTTGAGAGTCTAACACATGTTAATAAATCAGCATCCACATCATACAGTAGCATGTGCCATCTCTTAACCTGTTACACTAGATCTCTTTCCCCCCCCCCCCCCCCACTCCCAAATATACTATCCAGGAGTTCTGTAGCCGTCTAAAATACATGTCAACAGATTTGAGAATGTACACAAAGTCTGCAGTGCCGCCTGCACACCTGCCTTTGAGAACGTTGCTGCAGTCGGTTCAGTAACAGACAAGAAAGGTGCTGACTTGAAGCTTTTGCTTCATTTCATGAAGACCTGATGCAGCTCGGTACCAGAGAAAATGGTGTTTCCACAACCCGCACTGCTGGCCTCGCTGTGGGTGGGGCAAGGACAGGGACTGCTCAGCACGGAGGGTCATCATTACCTCTCCCTCCAGTGAACCTCCTCCTTCAGGACAAGGACAGGGACTGCTCAGCAGGGAGGGTCATCATTACCTCTCCCTCTAATGAACCTCCTCCTTCAGGACAAGGACAGGGACTGCTCAGCAGGGAGGGGCATCATTACCTCTCCCTCCAGTGAACCTCCTCCTTCAGGACAAGGACTGGGACTGCTCAGCAGGGAGGGGCATCATTACCTCTCCCTCCAGTGAACCTCCTCCTTCAGGACAAGGACAGGGACTGCTCAGCAGGGAGGGGCATCATTACCTCTCCCTCCAGTGAACCTCCTCCTTCAGGACAACGACAGGGACTGCTCAGCAGGGAGGGTCATCATTACCTCTCCCTCCAGTGAACCTCCTCCTTCGATATGGCCAAAATGTTTTTTACATCACCATCATCAATGCTGCCACCATGTTCTTTGATGTGTCCTTCTATATTGGACTATAGGCAAGGGCCTCGGCTCTGAGACAAACTGCAGACATATTCTGATATCTGCTTAAAAATAGATTATTAGTACTATATTGGAACAGGTTACAGAGCAGACGTGCTGCTCAGAGACAGGATTCCAATCTCTCGGAGTCTAATACACGACTGGCTGATGCCACTGGTACATCATCATCAGTGTCATACATTAGCGCATTCCAGCTGTTAATCCTTTATGTTTGGAGTGGCACTATGGCACAGGGACGGCACGGCGGCACAGTGGTTCGCACTCCTGCCTCACAGCACCAGGGACCGGGGTTCAATTCCGTTCACAGTGACTCTGTGTGGAGTTTGCACTTTCTCCCCATATCTGCATGGGTTTCCTCCGGGTACTCCGGTTTCCTCCCACACTCCAAAGATGTGCAGGTTAGGTCGATTGGCCGTGCAAAATTGTCCCCAAGTGTCCAAGAGAGTTAAGTGAGGTTACTGGGTTACAGGGATAGGGGTCAGGGAGTGGGCCTAAGTGGGATACTCTTTCCAAGGGTCGGGGCAGACTTGATGGGCCGAATGGCCTCCTTCTGCACTGCAGAGATTCTATGTTACAATTCAATCATGGATTAACAGCAGTATTAACAACAGAATTCAACCCCTTTAATCACTCGTGAACACACTGGTGCCTCAGCAGGTTGGACACCTGAGTGAATCCCCTCCCACACTCAGAGCAGGTGAACGGTCTCTCCCCAGTGTGAACTCGCCGGTGCTTCTGCAGTGCGGATGAGTCACTGAATTCCTTCTCACATTCGGAGCAGATGAAAGGCCTTTCCATTGAGTGAACTCGCTGGTGTGTCTGCAGTTGGGATAACCGACTGAATCCGTTCCCCACACTCAGAGCAAGTGAATGGCCTTTCATCAGTGTGAACTCGCTGGTGTGTCACAAGGTGGGATAACTGACTGAATTCCTGGCTACACACAGAGCCGATCAATGGCCTCTCCCCAGTGTGAACTCGCTGCTGTGTTTGCAGGCTGGATAACTGAGTAAATTCTTTCCCACAGTGAGAACAGGTGAACGGCCTCTCCCCAGAGTGAACTTGCTGTTGTTACAGCAGAGAGAATGAACGAGTGAATACCTTCCCACACAGAGCAGTTGAATAGCCTTTCCCTGGTGTGAACTCGCTGGTGCAACAGCAGGTTGGATGAATCACTGAATCTCTTCCGACACTCAGAGCAGGTGGACGCCTCTCCCCAGTATGATTGTGTCAATGGGTTTCAAGTGCAGATGGGGACTGGAACCCTTGCCCACAGTCACCACATTTCCATGGTTTCTTCATGGTGCAGGTGTACTTGTTACCATCGAAGATCGATGATGAGTTGAAGACTCATTGACACTCCGAACACGTGTACGGTCTCTCCCCGCTGTGAATGGTGCAATGTTTTTTCAGGCTGTTAAACTGGTTAAAGCTCTTTCCACAGACAGTGCTCTGGAACACTCTCACTCAGATGTGTGTCTCAGTCCTTTTCCAGTCACACAGATATTTAAAATATTTCAAAGGCCGATAATATTCAGGTCCCAAGAAATCAAGTGAGTTCAAGGCGTGCCGTTTGAGATTTCTGTCTGTAATTCCTCCTCTTCTAATATCCTGTAAAATGAGTTTACAAAAGTCATCACTGTCAGTACAGGATAGAAATTCAGAACAGTCAATTTTAGATTCAATGGAACAATCTTTCCTCGCCCATTCCCCAAAAGCTGTAAATCTCCATCCCACACACCCTCCCTCCATTCTCACTCTGCTGGATCTAATATTCACCCTCCCAATTCTCCTGAAGGCGCTGATTCAGACTGATTGACAGATCACTGCTTATCCCTTTCTTTTCAAACCTGAAAATCTACTGTTACCGGGAATGATTCCGAAAAAATCACTCAGCATTCAGGTCTTCTCCAAATTTAGAGTACCCAATTAATATTTTCCACTTAAGGGGCAATTTAGCATAGCCAATCCACCTAACCTGTACATCTTTGAGTTGTGGGGGTGAACCCCACGCAAGCATGATGATAATGTGCAAACTCCACATGGACAATGACCCAGAGCCGGGATCGAACCTGGAACCTCGGTGCCGTGAGGCAGCAGTTCTAACAACTGCACCACTGTGCTGCCCTTTAAGGAAATAAACTTGCAGTGAATTGGGGATAGCAAGGGGGAATGGAACTGACTGGATTGTCCACAGAGAGTCGGCATGGGCTCCAGTTGCTGACCGCACTCGTTCTGTGCCATAATGACTGGAGCTATATAACACAGTCACGGTACATATTGTCATAATATACACACAGGTATATGATTGTGCACAGACAGGCAGTGATTGACACACAGGATGACCAGTGAACACACAGAACACAGCAGCCAATCACCAGACAGGACACGACCACTATAAAGCCAGGGGGCACTAGTTTTCCCACTCTTTGGGGATCCAGTCTCTGAGACAGTCAGAGCCCATGAGCAGCAACTAGAACATACACCATGTGGTAGTAAGATAGTCTGGTCAGGTGAGCCTCAGTTCTCCAGTCAAGTCAGCATAGTGTCAACCCACAGTTAAAGTATGTATGATAGTTAAGAGTTCAATAAAATCAAGTTGCATTTCTTCAAGTGTTGGAAGCCTGTCTCTCTCTCTCACTGCTGCAGCAAACGCAGTGGTCGCAGACCCGGCATACCCAACACATCATGATACCAGTGAGTTATGCTCGAGTTTGACGGACCTACCTTGAGATAGTCTGCCTTTGACCAGCGATCAGCCATCCGGTAACATGGACCGCGTCCGCCCTCCCCTGCAGCTCTGCATCGGCGGCAACCTCAGTGCTAACTGGAAGATTCTCAAGCAGAAGTTCCAGCTGTATCTTGACGCCACCGACCTGGAAACCGCATCGGATGCCAGGAAGATCACTCTCTTCCTCTCTACAGCCGCGGACCACGCTATCCACATCTTCAACTCCCTCACCTTTGCTGAAGGCGAGGACATGACAAAGTTTAAAACAGTCCTGCTGAAGTTCGACAGCCACTGTGACATCGAACTCAACGAGAGCTTTGAACGCTATGTGTTCCAGCAGAGGCTGGAGGGTAAGGAGGAACCTTTCCAATCCTTCTTAACCCACCTCTGTATCCTCGCGCAGTCCTGCAACTACGGCTCCACTTCCGACTCCATGGTCCGCGACCAGATCGTTTTCGGGGTCCACTCCGATCCCCTTCGCCAGCAGCTCCTTAAAGTTAAGCAGCTCACCCTTACCATCGCCATCGAAACCTGCGTCCTCCACGAGCACGCTAACAACCAGTACTCCCATATCAAGGCGACAGAGATGGCATGGCAAGGCCCCCACAATGCGGAGCGGGTGCAGGCTATATACCCAACACATCACATATTACACTGGAGCTAATAATAAATGTACTTTATTACAGAACCATAAATAATATATCTAATCTGTACCATATAACAACACTGGACATCCTATATTAATTTACTGTCCCTTAACCAAGGACACGGACATGGGAAAACTGGATAGACTCTGTGACTTGGGAAAGAAGATCTCTTGGGAAGGTTCAACCAATAGTAAAATGGACTCTTGTTGACAAGAGCACTGGGACTCTCGAGCAAGCTGAACTTTAAAACCTCATTGTCACATTGGGTTAGTTTTGTTCAGGTTTAAGCTTATATTTTTGCCAAGGTGATATGTTTAATTGTAAAATGGGAAAAAGAGAAACCATTATCTGTATAATGTGTAATAAGGTCGTTGTTACAGTGTTTATAATGTTCAAATGTGTTGTAGCATGAAAGGATTCTGAAAACATGCTTACTTCAGAAGCTTTATTCCTTGGGGATGGGCGGGCATTTGATGACCCAGGTACTTTGGGAAAATTTGTGCAATGACCCCTTTAAGACCCAAAGTGAAACTGGAGATTCTTCTGGAGGAAATGAATTGATTTCCTGGTTCTGAAGTCATCAGTTCCAAGAAATGACCATGTGACCTGAGATTGTTCTGGGAATGAAAAGCTGGAGAAGCTAAGAGTAAATAGACAGATAATTGTATATTCAGTTACACGTTCCATCCTACTAAAGCAGGTTCAGTTGCTGGGGGGTAAGAAGAGTTAAGAAGATAACCTGCAGTTCAAAACAGAGCATGGAGCTTCCAACAAGTCCGGGTGTTGAAGCAGTTCACTGAGAATACAGCAGGGACTGTGTTACATCGTGTGTTACACAGTTGGAAAGGACAGCTAGCTGAAGTCTAGGAGAGCACGGGGATGTGGATCGAAAGACACCACTTGCTTCTATTTCAGTTATGCAAAATCCAACCATACTGTTTAAAGAGGTCATAAAATGGAGTCTCTGGAGACATCGGAGCCTCACAACCCGAAAGAGAGAGTATTTGCAAGCATGCACTTTGTTGGTGTTCATCCTATTCACGGATCTTGGATATAATTCGGCTGTTGGTGGAAGTGACTCGAAGGCCAAGTCCATTGGATGGGAAGTGAGGGATCCGACATTGCAGAGGGAGATTGGGAAGAGTGTGAGATTGTCCATTGTGCAACATTTCGACAGGAAGTAATGTGAGAGCTCAGAACAACGTGAGATAGATCTTTGTTGTACTGACTAGTAAAGTAAAATTTCTCTTGTTCTGTGAAATATCCAGTCCCTGTTAATTAAAGTTTGTGTCGATTTTAGTTGGTTTGTTACAGTGAAAGTTTGAAAATGTGAAATTTTGTCCATTGGTTTTCTTTCCAGTGGAGATTCCTTTCATTTAATAAGTTATCAATCTCTACAGAGATGGTAACAAGAGACAGAGTCATTAGGGCAGTGGAGGAGGCCATTCTACCCATAGGGTCCATGCTAACCCTGTGTAGATCATCCATTCAGTCCCATTCGCGCCTTCTATCCCCGTACCCCTGTATGTTTATTGCAATTTCGTTTTGATATCTGGGAAAGGTGGGAGGAACCAAAGGAAATCCAGTTTAATCTGGCACATCCGCTGTTTATTATTAAGACCTGGAAGATAATACGGTGTTTAGTTAATAAAGAAGTCGAACCTGGATCAGGTCAATAAAATGGGGACATTCAATGGGTTTGGTGTGTATCTGAGATGATGAAGCTTTATGTAAACACGTTAAAATCTTTGAGTGAGAGAGAGAGACAAACATGATAACGGGCCCCAGTCCCCATTAAACACAAATAAACGGGAAGATTAGTTAGGGAATCTCCACTCAGTCAGTTCCTGGCTGATCTACACCTCGACTCCGTGCTCCTGTCTTTGCTGCTCTTTGCACAGGGTTGGGTCGATGAGGGGCAGAAGCTGGCGAGGTGAGACTGGGGGAGGGGAACCACAGCCAGATGAACACACACGTGAACTCTGCAGGAGGCAGGTCCTCCCCGAAAACTGACCCACCCAGAAGGACGAGAGCATCCTGAAATGTAACAATAATTCTGTCAGTTAGTGGCTAACTAGACAATATGTTGTGATGAGGTTTTAGAAATAGACCCTGGGTCGACGAGTTCACTAAAGCTCCCACAGTGAATCTGTCTAACAGCCACAGCGACCTCTAACGTTGGAAAATGGGTGTAACCCTGTTTGGATGCTGCCGTCAAAGGATGCTTGATAAATCGATGCAGAGCTTCTTTATAATAATAATCTTTATTAATGTCACAGGGAGGCTCACATTAACACTTCAATTAAGTTACAGTGAAAATGCCCTAGTCGCCACACTCCAGCACCTGTTCGGGTATACTGAGGGAGAATTCAGAATGTCCAATTCACCTAACAGCACATCTTTCAGGAATCGTGGGAGGAAACCAGCGCACCCGGAGGAAACCCACGCAGACACTGGGAGAACGTGCAGACGCCTCACAGACAGTGACCCAAGCCGGGAATCAAACCCGGGTCCCTGGCACTGTGAAGCAATGGTGCTAACCACTGTGCTACCGTGCCACTTGTAGATGGCGAATGGGGTGCTGATCTCAGTGTTTGCTTTGTTGTGTATAAAACAAACTCTCCAATTTGAGTAAGACTGATAATTAAGCACTTTTAAGAATTGATTGAAACATATTAAATTTAACTGATCCAGCCCATTTGAAAAAAAAATCTGCTCTTCAAAGATATATTGGTACAAATTACAGGAGATCTTTGCAGTTGAATTGAATACCTTGACTCTTCATACGGACACCTGACTGACAAGAGGCATTAATTGGACAATAGCTGGAAATAATAATCTGACATGTTTTTCTGGGAGACTCTCTGTTTCTTGTTAACCCGGAATCGACTATGTGAGAGTTAAAGGCAATACCAGGCTAAATTACATTGAATAAACTACATAGAAACGCCCAACCAATCCATGCCAGTGTTTATACTTCATTTGAGCTTCCTCTCATGCTTTCCCATCTGACTCTATCAATATATCCATCTGTTTCATTTCTCCCTCATGTTCATCCAGCAACCCATAAATATATCGATGATATTTACCTCCACCAATCCCTGTGGTAGCGAGTTCCACAATCCCACCACTCACTGGGGAAGAAATTTCTCCTGAATTCCTGATTAGATTGTCTCACATTGATAGCCTCTCATTTTGCTCTTACCCTTACAAGTGAAAACATTCTCCATGTGTATCAAAATCTTTCATAATTTACAGGCCTCCATTAGTCCCTCAGCCTTGTATTTTGAAGAGAGGAGTGACCTGGCCTATTCATCGTCTCTTGATAGGTTTAACCTCTCACACTAAAAATCTGAAGACAAAAATGCTTTGTTCGCACTTGAGCTCAGTGCAGTGAGAGCGGGGATAGAGTTGCAAGGGAGCCTGAGAACAGCAGATTAACTGAGAATGGGTGGGCTGGGCTGATCTGTGTGAATAAGATGGTGTTCAGGGTAATGGAGGAGCTCAAGTGTCAGTCTTCAATAACACAGTAATTTGCATTTATACAGCACATTTAATGTAATTCAATTTCTCAAGGTGTTTCACAGGGACATTGTAAATCCAAGTTTTACAAATGATTTGATAAAATTGTCCAAGCTCATGATCATGTGACAGAAAATGCTATTTCCCTCTGACTCTGCATCCACACACTCTCTCCCTATTAATTGTAACACTAATTCATCTCAATATCCTCCTCCTGCTTTTCCCCCAATTCTCCTTCCCTGAAGGTGCTGACTCTCGGGTTCAGTTTCACACTCACCTATTGCTCTCCCCAATATGTCTAAATCTTTACACCTGAAGTTAACAAGAAATTGTGCTAAGGGGCGTCACAATAAAATCCCGTGACTACCCACATGTACTTTGTGTCCAGAATAGGGGCACTGCCCTTCACCCCCACTTTTCATCCCAGTACCAGGGGATTGGTGATTGGTTTGGAGATGGTTAATGGCGGCTGAATCTCCCATAGTGCCGCTCGCCGGGGGAACCGCTCCATCCACCGCGCGGGGGCGTGAAGGGACTGCGCATGTTCAAAGGCGAGGAGAAGATACGCGTGCGCAGGAACGATTCTTCCCATTGAGGTCAAACGGGCGTCCATGACCACGTGACATCCGTTGCCCATTGTCTTCAGGCGGCCAGCAACCATTGGAAAGATTGGAGGACCGGAAGGACTCTGGTCCTCCAGCTTTGTGTGATTGAAGTTTCAGCTTCAGACAGTGTGCCCAACATCTGTGAGTAAAACACTTTCTTTTCTCCCCCTTTCCATTTCTTTTCTCATTCGGACCTTCAATTGGTCACTTGCAGCAACTGAAGGGAAAGGAAGTGAATCCAGGGAGGGTGCAGACTCTGCAAAGCTTGGCCCAGGTCTCTCTCTCTCTTAAAGACATTGACATCCTTTGCTCCCTCAGCTTGACACATTTATTTGTTTGGCTAAAAGGATGGTCTCTTTCCCAATGTTCACAATTAAAGGGCTGCTTTCCCCAGGAGATGGCTGACGTTTAAGGGGACAGTAAATTAATGTAGGATCGAGATATGTCTGGTGTTTGTATATGGTGCAGATTAGATATATTATTAATGGTTCTGTAATAAAGCCACATTTATTATTATTTCTAGTTGTGAAATATAGGACTGTAGCTACTTTATATATTTCCAGAAGAGAAATGCTGGGAAATCTCAGCAGGTCTGGCAGCACCTGTAAGGAGAGAAAAGAGCTGACATTTCGAGTCCAGAAGACCCTTTGTCAAAGATAAAGGGTATAGAAAGTGGGAGATATTTATACTGTAGGATGAGGGAATGAAAGCTGAGTCATAGCCACAGAAACAAACAAAAAAGAGTGCAAATAGCAGTCCCCAGAGATAATAAAAGGTGTATAAGGTCAAACAGCAGAGAAACTAAAATCAGTGGGTAAGGTGCGACAGATACAGATGTGGGGAGAAGGGGGTCATGGGTGGGAAATAGGTAAACTGAGGGGAAGATAGAAGCAAAAGGGAGAAAAGGTAAGGAAAGTGGGGATAAGATTGGGGAGGAAAATTATATATCAAGAAAGAAAGAAAAATTAAAAGACAGTTAAAATGAAATGTAATGAAAACATAGTAGAGCTAAGCATCTGAAGTTGCTGAATTCGATGTTGAGACCGAAAGGCTGTGGCATCCCTAACCGGAAGATGAGATGCTGTTCCTCCAGGATGCATTGAGCTTCTCTGGAACATTGCATCAGGCCAAGGACAGAAATGTGGGCATGGGAGCAGGGTCTTGTGCTAAAATGGCAAGCTCCGGGAAGGTCAGGGTTCTGAATCACCCAGTCTACGTTTGGTCCCTCCGATATAGAGGAGACCATATTGGGAACTGCGAATGCAATAGACTAAATTGAAAGAGGGGCAAGTGAAACACTGCTTAACCTGGAATGAGTGTTTTATGCCTGGGATGTTAAGCATGGAAGAGGTAAAGGGGCAGATGTTACACCTTCTGTAATTGCATGGGAAGGTGCCATGGGTGATGGGTGAGGTGTTGGGTATGGTGGAGGAGTGGACTAGATTATCCTGAAGGGAACGGTCTCTGCGGATGGCTGACAGTGGGAGTGAAGGAAAGATGTGTTTAGTGATGGCATCATGCTGGAGTTGGCGAAAATGCGGAGGATTATGCTTTACATACGGAGGCTGGTGGGGTGAAATGTGCAAATGAGGGGGACTCTATACTTGTTCTGGGTGAGAGGGCAGGGGGCGAGGGAAGTGGCACGGGAGATGGGCCGCACACTGTTGAGGTCCCTGTCAAAAACTAGGTGGGAAATCACGGTTAAGGAAGAAGGAACACATTTTCAAAGCACCACTTTGGAAAGTGGCATCGTCGGAACAAATGCGACGGAGGCGAAGGAGCTGAGAGAAAGGGATGGAGTCCTTACAGGATGTAGGGTGCGAAGAGCTGTAGTCCAGATAGCTATGGGAGTCAGTGGGCTTGTAATGGATGTAAGTAGATAGTCTATTCCCGGAAATGGAGACAGAAAGGTCAAGGAAGTGAAGTGTCTGAGATGGACTAGGTGAAAGTGATAGAGGGGTGGAAACTGGAAGTGCCATTACCCCCTCCTCCAACTCACTTTACACCAGAGGCACCAAAGTTTCCTCAAACTGCTCCTTTCACAGATAAAAGCCCTGTCTGTACCAGAGTAGGATAAAGTCAACAACACATAAACCCTCCCATAATAACAAAAATACAAAAGAATCAAAACCACAATAGATCCAAGGGGACTCAATAGACCAACTTGGAAATATATCGCTGTTCCTTCACTGTCACTGCAGCAACATCCTGGAACTCCCTCCGTAACAGCACAGTGGGTGTGCAAGAAGGCAACCCACCACCACCTTTTGAAGGGCAACTAGGGATGGGTAACAAATACTGGCCTCACCAGCAACGCCCAAATCCCGTAAATGAATTTTAAAAATAAATAAAGGTAGAGTACCCAATTCTTTTTTTTTTTTCCAATTAAGGGGCAACTTAGCATGGCCAATTCACATACCCTGCACACCTTTTGGGTTGTGGGGTGAGATCCACGCAGACAAGGGGAGAATGTGCAGATTCCACATGGACAGTGACCCGGGGCCAGGATCAAACCCAGGTCCTTGGCGCTGAGAGGCAGCAGTGCTAACCACTGTGCCACTATGCTGCTCCTGTCAAATGTGAAGACAATGTGGTGAAGCTTTGGAATTCTCTACCCCAGAGGACTGTGGAGCCTCAGTCTTCAAGTATTTCCAAGACAGAGATTGATAGGCTTCTAGGTAGTGAAGATATGGAGGGATGTGGGGAATAGTGTGGGAAAATGGTGCTGAGGTAGATCGGCCAATGATCCCATTGAATGGTTGAGCAGGCTCAATGCGCTTAATGGCCGACTGCAGCTCCTGTTTGTTATGATCTCTGTGTCCAGGACAGGAAGCAGTGAGCACAGATCTGTCAATCAGCCTGAATCAGCACCTTCAGGAGAATTGGGAGGGTGAAGATTAGATACAGCAGAGTGAGAATGGAGGGAGAGTGTGTGGGATGGAGATTTACACCTTTTGGGGAATGAGAGAGGCAAGAATGTTCCAGAAAAATTAAAATAATCTGAATTTCTATCCTGTGCTGACAGTGATGTATTGTGTGAACTAATTTTGCAGGATGTTAAAAGGATAGGATTTACAGACAGAAATCTCAAACATCACGTCTAGCTCTGACAAAGTCACTCGGTTCAGCGGCCATTAAATCTAGAAAATAAATGTTTGTCCGATCTGTTGGCTTCAACAAAGTTTAAACATCAATGTGACTGGAAAAGCACCGAGACACACACACCCGAGTGAGAGTGTTCCAGAGCACTGACTGTGGAAAGAGATTTAACCAGTTACACAGCCTGAAAAAACATCACACCATTCACAGTGGGGAGAGACCGTACACGTGTTCTGTGTGTGGACGAGGCTTCAACTGATCGTCCGACCTGGAGAGACACGAGGAGACCCAAAACATGGAGAAACCGTGGAAATGTGGAGACTGTGGGAAGGGATTCAGAGTCCCATCTGTGCTGGAAGCTCATCGAAGGATTCACACTGGGGAGAGGCCGTTCACCTGTTCTCAGTGTGAGAAGAGATTCACTTGGTTACACAACCTGCAGTCACACCAGCGAGTTCACACTGGGGAGAGGCCGTTCACCTGCTCTCAGTGTGAGAAGGGATTCACTTGGTTACACAGCCTGCAGACACACCAGCGATTTCACACTGGGGAGAGGCCGTTCACCTGCTCTCAATGTGGGAAGGAATTCAGTGAGTTAGCCAGCCTGAAGAAACACCAGCGAGTTCACACTGGGGAGAGGCCATTCATCTGCTCTCAGTGTGGGAAGGGATTCACTCAATCATCCAGCCTGAAGTCACACCAGCGAATTCACACTGGGGAGAAGCCATTCACCTGCTCTCAGTGTGGGAAGGCATTCACTCAGTCATTCAACCTGCAGATGCACCAACAGGTTCACACTGAGGAGAAGCCATTTACCTGCTCTCAGTGTGGGAAGGGATTTTGTGTTTCATCGCGCCTGCTGAGACACCAACAGGTTCACAAGTGATTTCAGGGCTTGGATTCTGCTGTTACTGTTTCTGCTCTCAATTACATCCAGGACTCCATTTAATTCATTCCGAAAGTTGGTCAATGATGGTTGGAGGATAGGGCAGCACAGTGGTGCAGTGGTTAGCACAGTTGCCTCACGGCACCGAGGTCCCAGGTTCGATCCCGGCCATGGGTCACTGTCCGAGTTAAGTTTGCACATTCTCCCCGTGTCTGCCTGGGCTTCGCCCCCACAATCCAAAGATGTTCAGGGTAGGTGGATTTTATTTTTGTTTTTTATAAATTTAGAGTACTCAATTATTGTTTTCCAATTAAGGGGCAATTTAGTGTGGCCAATTCACCTACCCTACACATTTTAGAGTTGTGGGGGTGAAACCCACAATTTAGAAATTTTTAGAAATCCAAATTTAGAAATCTGTGTCTCTGCTTTAAACGCACTCAATGACTGACCTTCCACAGCCCTCTGGGGTAGAGAATTCCAAACATTCACAACCCTCGGAGTAAAGAAATGTCTCCTCCGAGACCGGTCCTAAGTGACTTATATTGAAATTGTGTCCCCTGGTTCTAGACTCTCCAACCAGGGGAAACACCTCATCTGCATCTGTTGCCAATTATTTTTGGCTATCCTCAACAGACACAGAATACAAAGCAGCTGATAAATGTGAAGAACAGATGATGAATGCTGCAGCATCGATAGCAACCTGTCTGACCATCAAGTGAAGAATTCTGCTGTCAGAGCCAGGCAACTACATATCAGTGAATTGTTGAAGCTTTTCTTGTGTAATCTTGGAGGGCGTCCCAGTCTTTGGAAATCTAGGAGTGGGTAAATTTATGCTTGCGACTGTGACATGTGAGACTAAAATGGACTATACTCACTACACTCACGTGTATGTTTGCCTGTTGAAAAATGTAAAATGATATTATAGAGTATAAGTTGCATTTAATAAGAAATGTTTAAAATTTAAAAAGTTTTCAGAAAAATAAAGCCATCTGTGGACATTGCTGGTTCATTTTTTTTTTAAACAGGGGGTGTGACGATTGGAAGATTTTAGAAAATGCAATTTTCAATGTATTGGGCAATTTCAGGGTTAAAAGCGTGGGGTTAGAGTGCGGTTCACTGCAGTGGTCCTGTTTTTATTTTAAAGAAGGCTCCTGTTTTGCAGGGCCTGGGTGTTTTTAGTAGCCAGAAGATGAAATTGACAAAGGAATGTGTTTTTCAGTCTGGGCTAATGGACTGTGGTTTGACTGGGAAAGTACTTGTGGAATTAATGTTCTTTGCAGCCGGCAGAGATCATATTGTTTTCCAGCTTGGGGAGATGAGGTCATTGCTGCGTGCAACCAAGGAAGGCAGAAAGACATTTTAAAAATCTTTAGAGAGCAATTTGTGGAGAAAGATTTGGAGAGCGAAATTCAATTCTGGGTCCACAATTCTCCCACAGTAAGATAGATTGAGAGCTGTATCTTTCTTTTCCTGTTGTTTAATGGGAGATTGAGTAGTAATGTTTAAATGTGTAATTGTAAGCTGTTGGTTTTGCGTGTGAAGTTAAAAAGTTTAATATTGTAGCCACAAAAAACTTTTATTTTAAAAATAACCAAGCCCTATTTCTTCATGCGATCATTCCTGGAGCGAATCATTCTTTCCACACAGTCACATAAATAAACTGAAATATTGGGGCTTTGGTCCAGTGTCCTAGCCACTGTTGGGATCTGGTCTGGGATCGGAATAGTGACCGATGTAACAATTGGTTGGTGGCCCATTTTCCAGTCAGTCCTCCAGCACCTTCCTGTCTCTCTATTACTGCGACGCCCATGGCAGTTTTCCAACTGGGACACAGGCCCCGTTATTTTCAGCTAAATTCAGTCCTCAGCTGTCACCCGGCTGTCATTGATATGAGCAACAGAGACAGAAAGGTGCAGAGGAGCAAGTGGGAAGTTAAAACTTGTGGCTCCAAATCAACACTTAAACATTTGTCAGTGAAATATATGTTATTTCCACTGGGTTTTTCGTTGTTAGATTTAGGCACTGGAGGCACAAGGTGGAGGGTTTTAAAGTATAACTTTTCCTTTCTAACTAGTGTCAGTCATGGCTCAGTGGGCAGCACTATCACCTCTGAGTCAGAAGGTTAAGACCCAGTTAGGGACCTGTGGACAAAACACAGTTCCAACATTCCTCATCCCAGCACTGAGGGAGTGCTGCACTGTCAGAACAGCCTTCTCTCAAATAAGATGTGAAACTGAGGCCCTGTCTGCCCCTTTCAGGTGGATGTAAAAGTTCCCACAGCCACTATTTTGAAGAAGAGCAGGGGAGTTATCCCCGGTGTCCTGGTCAATATTTATCCCTCAATCAACATCTGCTCATTATCACATTGCTGTGTGTGGGATCTTGCTGTGTGTAAATTGGCTGCCGCGTTTCCGATATTACAACAGTGACTATACTTCAAAAGTACGTAATTGACTGTAAAGCACTTTAGGACATCCTGTGGTTGTGAAAGACGCTATAGAAATGCAAGTTTTAAAATTGACGATTTCTGTTATCTGATCTTGTTATCTGGAACTTAATTGACTTCAGACACCCCCAATTTACCATTTAATAAATTCACTTTGGTTCAGACAAGACTTTAACCAATTAAGGCAAAGGCAGAATCCTCTGGATAGTAAATTTTAAAAGTTTATTTAATGAAGAAGGTTTACTGAACAACTTTAAGGCATTGATTTTTACAACTTCATGTGGGTGATCAGTCAGTCGAAGCGTAACCCTCTCTGGCTCCTTCTTTGACAGTAATTCTTGTGGAATGCAGCCTTGGGAGTCTGGCTCCCTCTTTGACAGTAACTTCCTTGGAACTCGGCCTCGGGAGTCTTCAGTCTTGGCCAACAAGACCTTCGGAACCTCAACTTTTATCCCCAAAGTGACCATTACCTCACGTCAGAGTTGGGCCTGTTGTAACATGACATTTGGTCACTAGATTAATTGAATTGGATCCCCAATTACTTATACTGCCTACTCTCATTATCTTAGACAGGAATACAATAGAACTGTTTCATACTATCCCTTTATCTGATTCTATACAGTCCCTTATCCATACAGTTTCAAATGTTGAGGCTAATCTGAGCTTTAAGGTTTCTCTTGCCAGTACATTTACCTTCGTTTCACATTCTTTACATGCACAGCAATTAAGCTTGTACATTTTTACAGCAAATGTAAAAAGACTTTACTTTTAGTCTTTCACTATAGCTCCTGATTCATGATGGATCATTAGTTGCAATTCGATTAAACCTCAGTAGGTATTACTGCTACTGGCTGGTAGCTAATTCTAATTAATACAGTAATCTAATTCATACATTTGGTGAATACAAGATACACTGGTTTAAAAAGACAGTTTGTGGAAGGCAATAGCTTTCTTTTTTACTAATCTTGATCAGGTTGAATAATAAGCTTATTCTTGAGCCAGACGTGGGTAGAATAGGAAAGCCTGCCATTTATCAAAATACTTTCTTTGTATAAACAATTTCTGCTAGCTCTGCTGTTTAGAAACATTTGGGTTTGTACAATCTTAATTTATAAAAGAACAATTCAGCCATTACAATACTATCTATTACATTGTTTCGTGAATTATAACTTAATCAAAGTTAATTGTTGAATAATCAACTGTTTTGTGACTGGCTTCTAATAGGAAATCAATATGTGATTAACAAAGAAATGTTAGATAATCTGTTCAAAAAGGAAGCTACATGTTCGAGTTTAAAGTAGCTTCCTTGACCTTGGTACTCAAACCATAAATATGGTGGAAACGTGATGGAATTATAAAATGTAATGGATTTCCCAGTCCTACCTACAGTTTTGTACACAATGACTACACTTAGCACTGCACTCATTAAGCTTCACCTGATGTCTATATTCACATTGTGTATTTATTGTATGTCCTATGTTTTTCACCTTTGGAACGATCTCCCTGCACTGTACGCAGAACAATACATTTTACTGTACCTCAGTACACATAACAATATATCTCAATCTTTTGGAGGTTTTGTGATGTTATAGAAAAGGATTTTTTAAAAGAATTTCCTCGTACTTGGGATATATTACAGTTGGTCCCCTCCTCAAAATGATTGATGAAGATTGAGCTTTAATTTTGAGCAATATTTTGATTCTCTCTGAAATTCTCAATGAAAATCTAAACACACTATAGCCTGAATAATTTGTTTTTAAAACACAGGCGAGTTGTTGTGATCAGGCGAGCATTACCTGAAAAGGGCGCAAGAAACAGATTCAACTATTTCTTTCAAAAGGGAATTGGACAGATCCTTGAAAAGAAAAGAAAGTTTCTGGACAGTGGGATTAATTGGTTGGCTCTTTAACAGATCTGGAATTAGCACAATCGGCCGAATGGTCTCACTCTGTGCAATCTGAGCCTCGTATGCAGTTAATGCGAATGGTATTGTGGTAAAGGGACCTGGGTGTGAATGGACCAGGGCATCCTGGTAATAAGTCACTGAAGGCTAACATACAGGTGCATCAAGCTATTAGGAAGGCTAATTGGATATTGGCCTTTATCACAAGAGGATTTGAGTACAGGAGTAGTGAAGACTTGCTTCAATAGTATAGAACCTTGGTTAGACCACAGCTAGAGTACTGTGTGCAGTTTTACTCACTTTACCTTAGGAAAGGTGTTATTGCTGCAGAGGGAGGGTAATGAAGGTTCAACAGACTTGTTCTTGGGATGGCAGGATGGTCCTATGAAGAGAGATTGGGGAAACGGGGTGTCCAGTCTCCAGAATTTTGAAGAATGAGAGGTTATCTTATTGAAACTTATACAATACTTAAAGGAATAGGCAGGAGAGATGTAGGTGAGATGTCCCCCTGGCTGGAGAGTCTGGAACCAAGGGGCATAGGTTCAAAATAAGGGGGAAGCCACTTAGGACCGGTCTCGGAGGAGACATTTCTTTACTCAGAGCGTTGTGAATCTTTGTAATCCTCTACCCCAGAGGGCTGTGGAAGCTGAGTCATTGAGTGTGTGTAAAGCAGAGACTGACAGATTTCTAAATATCAATAACACAAAGGGATATGGGGATAGTGTGGGGAACAAGGCATTGAAGTGGATGATCAGCCATGATCATGTTGAATGGTGGAGCAGGCTCGACGGGCTGAATGGCTAACTCCTGCTCCTATGTTCCAATGATACACAGATAGGTAGGAAAGTAAATTGTGAAGAGGACATGAGGAGACTACAAAGGGATACAGATAGGTTAAGCGAGTGGGAAAAGAAGAACAAAGAAAAGTACAGCACAGGAACAGGCCCTTCAGCCCTCCAAGCCCGTGCCGACCATGCTGCCCGTCTAAACTAAAATCTTCTACACTTCCAGGGCCCGGATGCCCCTTAAACGTCACTATCATCCCTGCTTCCATCACCTCCTCCGGCAGTGAGTTCCAGGCACCCACTACCCTCTGTGTAAAAAAAAAAAAAAAAAAACTTGCCTCGTACATCTCCTCTAAACCTTGCCCCTTGCACCTTAAACCTATGCCCCTTGGTAATTGACCCCTCTATCCTGGGAAAATGCCTCTGACTATCCACCCTGTCTCTGTCCCTCATAATTTTGTAGACCTCTATCAGGTCGCCCCTCAACCTCCATCGTTCCAGTGAGAACAAAGCGAGTTTATTCAACTTCTCATAGCTAATGCCCTCCATACCAGGCAATATCCTGGTAAATCTCTTCTGCACCTTCCCTAAAGCCTCCACATCCTTCTGATAGTGTGGCGACCAGAATTGAACACTATACTCCAAGTGTGGCCGAACTAAGGTTCTATACAGCTGCAACATGACTTGCCAATTTTTATACTCAATGCCCAGCCAATGAAGGCAAGCATGCCGTATGCCTTCTTGACTACCTTCTCCACCTGTGTTGTCCCTTTCTGTGACCTGTGGACCTGTACACCTAGATCTCTCTGACTGTCAATACTCTTAAGGGTTCTACCATTCACTGTATATTCGTACCTGCATTAGACCATCCAAAATGCATTACCTCACATTTGTCCGGATTAAACTCCATCTGCCATCTCTCCGCCCAAGTTTCAAAACAATCTAAATCCTGCTGTATCCTCTGACAGTCCTCATCGCTATCCGCAATTCTACCAACCTTTGTGTCGCCCGCAAACTTACTAATCAGACCAGTTACATTTTCTTCCAAATCATTTATATATAAAAGTCCCAGCTCTGATCCCTGCGGAACATCACTAGTCACAGCTCTCCAATCAGAAAAGCACCCTTCCATTGCTACTCTCTGCCTTCTATGACCTAGCCAGTTCTGTATCCATCTTGCCAGCTCACCTCTGATCCCGTGTGACTTCACCTTTTGTACCAGTCTGCCATGAGGGACCTTGTCAAAGGCCTTACTGAAGTCCATATAGACAACATCCACTGCCCTACCTGCATCAATCATCTTTGTGATCTCCTCGAAAAACTCTATCAAGTTTGTGAGACACGACCTCACCTTCACAAAACAGTGCTGCTTCTCGCTAATACGTCCATTTGCTTCCAAATGGGAGTAGATCCTGTCTCGAAGAATTCTCCAGTAATTTCCCTATCACTGACATAAGGCTCACGGGCCTAATTCCCTGGATTATCCTTGCTACCCTTCTTAAACAAAGGAACAACATTGGATATGCTCCAGTCCTCCGGGACATCACCTGAAGACATGAGGATCCACAGGTTTCTATCAAGGCCTCAGCAATTTACTCTCTTGCCTCCTTCAGTATTCTAGGGTAGATCCCATCAGACCCTGGGGACTTTAATATTTTTCAAGATGCCCAACTCCTTGTCTTTTTGGATCTCAATGTGACCCAGGCTATCTACACACCCTTTTCCAGACTCAACATCCACCAATTCCTTATCTTTGGTGAATACTGATGCAAAATATTAATTTAATACCTCGCCCATTTCCTCTGGCTCCACACATAGATTCCCTCCCCTGTCCTTCAGTGGGCCAACCCTTTCCCTGGCTAACCTCTTGCTTTTTATGTACGTGTAAAAAGCCTTGGAATTTTCCTTAACCCTTTTTGCCAATTACTTTTCGTGACTCCTTTTAGCCCTCCTGACTCCTTGCTTAAGTTCCTTCCTACTTTCCTTATATTCCACACAGGCTTCGTCTGTTCCCAGCCTTCTAGCCCTGACAAATGCCTCCCTGAGGCCTACAATATCTCTCGTTTTCCAAGGTTCCCGAAATTTGCCATATTTATCCTTCCGCACAGGAACATGCCGGTCCTGAATTCCTTTCAACTGACATTTGAAAGCCTCCCACATGTCAGATGTTGATTTAACCTCAAACCTCCGCCCCCAATCTATGTTCTTCAGTTCCCGCCTAATATTGTTATAATTAGCCTTCCCCCAATTCAGCACATTCACCCGAGGACCACTCTTATACTTGTCCACCAGCACTTTAAAAGTTACAGAATTGTGGTCACTGTTCACGAAATGCTCCCCTACTGAAACTTCTACCATCTGGCCGAGCTCATTCCCCAATACCAGATCCAGTACAGTCCCTTCCCTAGTTGGACTATCTACATATTGTTTTAAGAAGCCCTCCTGGATGCTCCTTACAAACCCTGCCTCGTCCAAGCCCCTAGCACGAAGTGAGTCCCAGTCAATATTGGGGAAGTTAAAGTCTCCCATCACAACAACCCTGTTTCTTTTACTCCTTTCCACAATCTGTCGACCTGTCTGCTCCTCTAACTCCCAGTGGCTGTTGGGTGGCCTGTAGTAAACCCCCAACATTGTGACTGAACCCTTCTTATTCCTGATCTCTACCCATACAGCCTTGCTGCCCTCTGAGGTGGGGGGGTGGGGGGGGGTGGGGGGGGGGGGGGTGGGGGGGGGTGGGGGGGGGGGGTGGGGGGGGGGGTGGGGGGGGGGGTGGGGGGGGGGGGTGGGGGGGTGGGGGGGTGGGGTGGGGGTGGGGTGGGGGGGGGGGGGTGGGGTGGGGGTGGTGGGGGGGGGGGGGGGTGGGGTGGGGGTGGGGTGGGGGGGGGGGGGTGGGGGGGGGGGGGTGGGGTGGGGGGGGGGGGGGGGGTGGGGTGGGGGTGGGGTGGGGGTGGTGGGGGGGGGGTGGGGGTGGGGTGGGGGGGGGGGGGGGTGGGGTGGGGGTGGGGTGGGGGGGGGTGGGGGGGGGGGGTGGGGGGGGGGTGGGGGGGTGGGGGGTGGGGGGGGGGGTGGTGGGGGGTGGGGGGGGGGTGGGGGGGGTGGGGGGGGGTGGGGGGGGTGGGGGGGGGTGGGGGGGGTGGTGGGGGGGGGGGTGGGGGGGGTGGGGGGGGGTGGGGGGGGTGGTGGGGGGGGGGGGTGGGGGGGGGGGGGTGGGGGTGGGGGGGGGGTGGGGGGGGGGGGGGTGGGGGGGGGGGGGTGGGGGGGGGGGGGGGGGGTGGGGGGGGGGGGGGGGGGTGGGGGGGGGGGTGGGGGGGTGGGGGGTTGGGGGGTGGGGGGGGGGGGGTGGGGGGGGGGGGGGGGGGGTGGGGGGTTGGGGGGGGGGGGGGTTGGGGGTTGGGGGCTGGGGTGGGGGGTTGGGGGGGGGGGGGGGGGGTTGGGGGGGGGGGGGTTGGGGGTTGGGGGCTGGGGGGGGGTGTTGGGGGCTGGGGGGGGGTGTTGGGGGGGGGCTGGGGGGGGGGCTGGGGTGGGTGGGGGGGGGTGTTGCGGGGGGGTGGGGGGGGGGCGGGGGGGTGGGAGTGAATATTAGATACAGCAGAGTGAGAATGGAGGGACAGTGTGTGGGATTGAGATTTAGAGCATTTCAGGGAAAGCGAGAGGAAAGAATGTTCGATAGACACTAGAATTGTCTGTTCTGAGTTTCTATCCTGTACTGACAATGATTACTATTGTAAAATCAATTTGCAGGAAGTTCGAATGAGAGGAGTTTGAGGCTGAGATCTCAAACTAAATATCACGTCAAGAACTGACTGATTCCCTCAATTCTTGGGATGATCGGCCTTTGAATCTAGAAGGAGAAATGTTTGTCTATTCTGTCTGCTTCAAGAGATTTTAAACAGTGTGTCTGGAAAAGCACTGAGACACACAGACATTGGCAACCTGCGGAGACACGAATGAGTTCACACCGGGGAGAGGCCATTCATCTGCACTGTGTGTGCTAAGGGATTCACTCAGTTACACCACCTACAGAGACACCAGCAAGTTCACACCGGGGAGAAGCCGTTCATCTGCTCTGTGTGTGATGTGGGATTCACTCAATTATCCAAACTGCTGAGCCACTATGTCACTCACACCAAGAGCAGGCCCTTTAAATGCTCTGACTGCAGGAGGGGTTTCAAAAGCTCTCAGCTCCTGATGTCCCACCAGCGCTTTCACTCTGAGGAGAGACCGTTCAGCTGCTCTCACTGCACAAAGAGCTTTAGAACCTCATCCAACCTGATGAAACACGAGCGAGGTCACACCGGGGAGAGTCCGTTCACCTCTCCGACTGGGCAAAGATTCACTCAGTCATCACTTGCTGAGCCACAATGTCACTCACAGCAATGAGAGACCCTTTAAATGCTCCGACTGTGTGAGTGGGTTTAAAAGCTCTCTGGTACTGATGTCCCACCAGCGCATTCACACTGAGGAGAAACTGTTCAGATGCGCTCATTGCACAAAGAGGTTTCAAACATCATCCACATTGCGGAAACACCAGTGAGTTCACACTGGAAAGAAGCCATTCACCTGCTCTCACTGTGGGGAGGGATTTGCTCAGTCGTCCAACATGCTGACACACCAAAGGGTTCACAAGTGATGATGGGTTAGATTCTGCTGTTATTCCTGCTGTTAATCACACCCAGGACTGAACATGGAGTGGGTGGAGGGATTTGCCTCCTCGTCAACTCCTGGTGCTTGGATTTGGCGACCCTGGCGAACTACTGCTCTCCGGATCTGGTATACCCGACTGTGAAGTACCGTCCATACTACCTTCCGCGGAGTTCACTTCTGCCATCATCACGGCGACCTACATCCCACCCCAGGCGGAAGTGAAGAAGGCGCTTGATGAATTGTAACCGCTATAAATAACAATGAAGCAGAATACCCGGAGGCCTTGTTCACAATGAATCATTTTAACTGGGGTCCATTAATAACAGCCCTTGATCTATCATCCCATATTCTCAATTCCTTACTAATTATGTTCCTTCATTTGCTGCCGATAGGTTGCCAATGGATTATAATAATCCCTCGTTTATCATTTAATTGGGTCGGATGTTTTGGTTCTGATACAATTCCTTTGCTCCAGATGCCACTGATTCTCTAATTCAACGACCCCCATGCTGCTATCAGCTTTGATTAAAAAGTACAAATTACTTTTGCTGCTCCTAGGAAAAAGAGGGCCTGCATTCTCTCGTGACCATTCTTCCATCGGTGTCTCAGTTTTTTTCTCTGCCACTCCCTGTTTCTCCACCATTTTCTTTTCTGAATTTTTTAAAAAATGGATGCCCCCTGGCTTGTCCCTCGTCCTCCTTAACTTTACTACCATCCGTACATATCACCCAAACATTTACCAACTCTGTTCTGCTAACTGATTTATCAAGTTTCTGTCCCTTTTTAATGTTATGAATAAACATTAAGGCAGGGTTTAAAAGAATGGTTTCCCATCTTTCCCATCGAGCTGTATTCGCACCTTGCTGGCAACCCTGTCTCTTGGTCAACTCTGTCAATTTTAAAAATTCATTTGTGACATAAATGTTCTTTCCGGCTGATAAATGTTCAGTCTCTGCTGTCCTTTTTGTTATGGCTGCCAGACATTTTGCGATGTCCGAAAACCTTTGTTCAGCCCTTGACCAATTTCCTGTCAATGTTTGATAGGTGTCTGAGTACTATGATTAACAAGCACCATACCATATCCATTTGCGTACAGATCAAATGTAATGCTCAAATCGTCCTCTTCATGTCTCTCCTCTAATGGCCCGGATATTGCTACAGCTGTTTTTAACTGGTCCAACCTCCTCTTCGGCAGGAACTAGGGAATGTGGATTGGGAGCAGCTATTTAAGGGTAAATCCACATTTGAAATGTGGGAGTCTTTTAAGGAAAGGTTGATTAGGGTGCAGTACAGACCTGTCCCTGAGAAAATCGGGGATAGAAATGGCAAGATTAGGGAACCATGGATGACGGGTGGAATTATGAGACTAGCTAAGAGGAAAAAGGAAGCATACGTAAGACCTAGGCGACTTAAAAGTGATGAAGCTTTGGAGCAATATCGGGAAAGTAGGACAAATCTCAAGAGATATGGACAGGGTGGATAGCAACAAACCTTTTCCAAGAGTGGCAGTGTCAATTACAAGAGGTCACGATTTCAAGGTGAGAGGGGGAAAATTTAAGGAAGATGTGCGTGGAAAGATTTTACACAGAGGGTGGTGGGTGCCTGGAACACTTTGCCAGCAGAGGTGGTAGAGGCAGGCACGATAGCATCATTTAAGATGCATCTAGACAGATATATAAACAGCGGGGAACAGAGGGAAGTAGATCCTTGGAAAATAGGTGACAGGTTTAGATAAAGGATCTGGATCGGCGCAGGCTGGGACGGCCGACGGGCCTGTTCCTATGCTGTAATTTTATTTGTTCTTCACTGGTCCACCTAAAATCCCCTTGTAAATTTTCATAAATGGGTCTAGCATAAAGACCAAAGTCTTCCACTACTGGTCTCAAATACCCCAAAATTCCCATGATTTTCTTATCCACGTTTTGTGAAACGGGCACTGCAATTTTAGCAGCTTTCTCTCTCATCCCAACACTGGTATCCCCACCTGCCCTTGACATTGACTACCCTAGATAGTCGACTTCGCTCCTGCCAATCTGGCATTTCTTTAACCCTATCTTAAACCCTGCTTCATTAAGTGTTTTAATAATTTTGTTCACTCTTTCAACATGTGTCCCCCTGATCATCATCTCCAAGAAACACATCATCAATATATACTAAAGCCAAATCATCTTTAATCACCTCCCTTACTATTGCCTGAAAGTGGTTCGGGGAATTAACATATCCTTGTGGTAATTTACAGTATACGTAATGTTTAGTGCCAAAGGTAAATGCTGTCTTTTCCCTGCTGTCTGGGTCTAACGGAACACTCCCGAATCCATTGGCTAAATCTATACTAATTAAGTAAGTTTTGCCTGCCACCTTCTCCAGTGTAGTTTGTGGATTTATTAAATACCGTTTATCCTTTTTTTTTTGTGACCTTTGTAATTTGTTACCATTCTAAATGTACCATCAGGCTTGCTAACTGCCTGAAATGGGCTATTCGTCGATGCATTTGTGACTTCTTGAATGATTCCCTGCTGTTCTAACTCTTTAATCGTTATCTCCAGCTCGCATTTGGCACCTCGGGTCAAGGGATATTGCTTTTACGGCCTGTGTCGGTCTCCTTGGATTGTGTGCTGGAATTGTGTGCTGATTAACCCTGTGTCATTCTTTCTATTGCTAGGTTTGCTTTCCTTATTTCCTCTACGTTATCAATTGGTTTTAATACCTTACATTTTTTTATTTCTGCATCTATTTTTATTAATCTTTCCCTGCCATCAGATTCTCATTTCCTGATACTGCAAGTAATACTCCTAATCTAAGCTCTGGTCCCATATCATTATTCCTTAAAGCTCCATCTGCAATGTAGTTCACATTCTAAACTTCATTTCTTCTGCTCGCGACTTTCTGGCAACTCAGCGGGCACTAGGACCCAGTAGAGCTGTGTCGTATCACTTCCACCGACTACCTCCTAATACTGGTTACATTGGTCCCTGTGTTTCCAGCCCCTTACTGCCACAATGCCCCTCTCCACTAACCCAATATAACGCGAGGGCATGTTTTAATTAATTTTTCCTTGAAAGCGGTATCCTGCTACAGTCCCCATTCTACCTGCTCTCGGGACTGCCTACCCCCCTGGGGTCAGTGCTTGCAGTGTCCCCTCAAGTTCTGAGTGCTTATACACCAAGGCCCTACAGTAGTCGAATAGTCCCCAGTACTTGCCTAACCCCTCTTACGGTCTGGGATTTGGGCATCTCTAAAATGGCCTTCTCCTTTCTACTGGGATCTTCCTTTCCCCCTGTGTAATCTTAAAATAAAGTTAAAAATCCATAGTCTTTGCAATATGAAAATCCCCGAATCTTAAATTTGATGTGTAGTGAGTTTACAGAGAAGATACTGAAATCTCTACAAATTTGGAACACACAGAACAACATTTTTAAATGAAGGTACATCATGGCTGCCTCTAACAAAGGAGCACATGGACTCAGTCCACACCAAATGCCTGGTCTTCGCATTTCAATTTAGGTACCTTAGTTCTCTTCTTTTTTTAAAGAGCGGCCAAGACTATGCCGAGTTCAAACTAATCATTTACAAATCCCAATTTATACATTTTGATTTTGCTTTTTGTTTACTTCCCGTGACTTGTGTTCTAAATAACTCCTACAATGTTAATCATTATTACTGATTTTCTAAAGACCTTTCAAATACTTACCCCATTTTAAATCTCACTTTAACTGCCGTGTATACCTCCTAATTGATGGGAAACTTTGTTTTGCAAAACACAACATTTTAAAAACTAGGAATACCAGAGGAAGTTCACAAATTCTTATTAAACACACACTCATTCATCCACCGAGATCTCCACTCAAACAAAAGGAATTCAAAGCAGTATACTTTCATTCATCTCGACCAACTGGACAATAAAAGTTTGAATTTGCACAGAAACACAATGTGTTTTTTCCCTTTTCCCTTCTTCAAAACTGTAAAGTAAATTTAAACAATCCTGAAGCCTCTTCTTTTTTTTCCGATAGGGTTCTGCATTTTCCAAGTCTCTGGTTCCCCCTAGTGGCCATTCATCTCCCAACACTTTTTCACTCATAAGACGTATCTCCCAAGAACAAAATCCAACTTAGCCAATTCTGATTGTACGTAATCAGATTGTCTCCAGAACATTCCATCAGCAGTCCTAACTGAATTGTCTCTATGACATTCCCTGAACCCGTTAAAGACCTTAACCAAATTAAAGTGTAATTTAATACAACCAATTTTAATTTTCAACCCACATGCACGGAACTGAACTATCACTGCAATATTCCCTCAGTTGCTAACTGAATTATCGCCCGATATTCCGTCAATTCTCGTTTAACCCTCAGCCGTACCTACATCGACTGAAATTAAGTTTTCTAATCCGCCAGACTGAGCATTGGTTTTGTCGAACGATCTTACCCAACCATAGGCGAGTGACCAAACCCTCTTCGGACTACGAGGCAGGGGAAAACCGACGTGGTCCTTTATAATCTACTCACAACGTGGGCCCATTTCCCCTCCGTCCAAGGCTGGTTTAATTCTGATTTCGCGAATAGTTGGGAATTCACTCTTGTAATCCCACTCCCGACACCAAATGATGATATTGAGTTCTTTCTGCCCTCAGTCTGGTCTCAGTCAAACCCTGAGTCGGATTGTAGGTATTGATTTATTTTATTTCAAATAGCTTGCAAGCTTCACTCACTCTGATAAAAAGGCAGGAGGCTACATGTCTCTTGAAACTTCCAGAGCGAGTGAGACAAAGGGAGCACAGCATCTGGTTTCACACACATGGATTCAGGATCAAGTTTAACATACCCACGCCCAAATAAGGCAAGATGGTAAATGCAAAGCTCCCATAGGCTTTCCCCACATTCCTTAACCTGGCCTGAGGCCCCTTTTCCCAGTATCCCCTGCAACAAAGAAATGGTCCTAGTGGCTGCCCATCCCCCTCTTCATGCTTTGCAAAATCCCAATTACAGGCAATTACAGACTGCTACCCATTTTTTCCAGCCTAAGCTAGAGATGTTTAAAAGTCCGCTAACCTAACTCCTTATTCTACTGTAGTAAGATTTTACTCCTAACTTGGCCTAACTACCCATCATGCCTTTCTGTTCATTTCCTCACTGGCATACTCACTTAGGTTGGCCACTGAGATCTTGAATATGGACCAGTCCAGTGATTCCAAGCAGTCGCGTAGGAATTCTTCCTTTGCCGTGGATCAGCATTGTATGACCTTCTTAACTGGATTATCCCGCTTAAGTTTCTGCTTGTATGATGGGAGAAGGAGCACCGTCTTGTGGTCCGATCTTCCGAAGTACGATCAGGGGATGGATCGGTAGGCTCCTTTGATGTTTGTGTAGAAATGGTTAAGGATGTCGGGGCCCCTGTTGGGACAGGAGATGTGTTGGTGGACTTTTGGCAGTACACTCTTGAGGTTGGCCTGGTTGAAGCCCCCGGCGACGATGAACAGGCCTCTGGGTATTCTGTTTCATTGTTATTTATTGCTGTGTTCAATTCATCAAGCACCTTCTTCACTTCCACCTGGGGTGGGATGTAGACCGCCGTGATGATGGGAGAAGAGAATTCCCATGGAAGACGGTAAGGGCAGCACTACACAGTCAGGTATTCCAGGTCTGGGGAGCAGTAGTTTGCCACGGCCGCCACATCCGAGCACCAGGAGAAGTTGAGGCAACAAGCTCCTCCAGACCCAGAGTCCTCAACCACTCCTCGTATAACAAACGCTTCATTCCATGACTTATTCCTTTGAACCTCTTCTGGACCCCCTCCAAAGCCAGCACATCCTTCCTTAGGTACGGAGCCCAAAACTGCTCACAATATTCCAAATGGGGTCTGACCAGAGCCATATATAGTTCTAGAAGTACATCCCCAATTTTGAATTCTGGCCCTCTCGACATGGATGCCAACATTGCATTTGCCTTCCTAACTGCAGACTGAACCTGCACGTTAAAATTAAGAGATCCCTCTGTAACACTGAGTATTGCAATCTCTTCATTTAAATAGGATACCGCTTCTCTATTCCTCCTGCCAAAGTAACCATGTTCATATTGTCCCACATTACACTCCATTTGCAACTTTTTACCCACTCACTTAACATGTCTGTGCCTTTTTGGAGACTCCCTACAACCTGTTGACAATTTACAAAATACCACAAACAGCAATGTGACGATGACCAGATGAAGACATGGAATATTTTGTATTCACTGACGCAACAAATGGGATTCCGGTATCACACCTCAGTTGGAATTCTGCCACCACTGCAATTCACTTTTCCCACTAGCAACCCACCCCTGCCCATAGCTTTCCCAGGGCCTGTGATGACTTCAATGGGAAATCCCATTGACAAGCAGCGGGAGTATGAGATCGCACTGCCAGCAAATGGGGAGCCATCGAGAAGCACATGGATGGGGAACCGGAGAATACTGTCCCTCATTAAAAATGGCACCTCCAACAGAGCAGCACGCCCTCAGCACTGCACAAGAGAGCTGCCGTGCATTTTGTTCTCCAGTCCTGAATGAGGACATGAGCCCAGACCTTTCAATTCAGAGGCAAGAGTGTTACCCACTGAGCCCTGACTGACAGTGAGGTTGAAGAGGACTGGGAGGAGGATGTGAGGAGCTTCAAAAGCATCATAAACCAGGTGGGCCGAATGGCATGTTTCTTCCATGTCCATTCTTATGTAATTTCAATCAGTGGATTGTTATAGACCGGATTTGTTGATTTCACACCAAGGATTTGTTTGGCTGCAATGCTGAAAGTGAACTATTTTATTGCAAAATAATTTCATTTGAGAGACCCTGAATAACTGAGGAGAGATCACAAAAAACGCATCATAGAATTTACAGTGCAGAAGGAGGCCATTCGGCCCATCGAGTCTGCACCGGCCCTTACAAGAGCAACCCACTCAAGCCCATGTAGCTACCATTTCCCCGCAACCCCCACTTAACATTTTTGGACACTAAGGGCAATTTAGCTTGGCCAATCCACCTAACCTGCATATCTTTGGACTGTGGGAGGAAACCGGAGCACCCGGTGGAACCCCACGCACACACGGGGAGAACATGCAGACTCCGCACAGACAGTGACCCAGCCGGGAATCGAACCTGGGACTCTGGAGCTGTGAAGCAACTGTGCTAACCACTATGCTACCGTGCTGCCCAAAGATACACTGATAACCCAGCAAATCAGCAGCCCAACTGATCCCACATCAAGGACATGACACCGGTTGTTCAATCCAAATCTGGTTCATTTGACCTAAATCCAGAACATTAAATTCCAGCCCAGTTACAGGGGGCTCTAACATCAGCGACAATATGCTCCAATCTTCAGAATAAATATGGTTTGGTCCTGAACAGCAGCAATATCAGCAGAATCGTTGTCCCTCTCAAACGATAAGTCTCTGTCCCCTGCACACTCCCTCCTCCCTCTTCATGGTAACACTAATTCATCCCACTATACGGCTCCCGCTTTCCCCCAAGTTATCCTCCCCTGAAGGGGCTGATTCTCGAGTTCAGTTTCACACTCACCTATTGCCCTCCCCAATATGTCACCTGAAGTTAACACACTGTTTTGCTAAGGGGGAGATCCCAATCAAATCCTGTGACTTTGCACATGTACTATGTGTCAGGTGGAGTTACCACGCCCCCACTCCTCCACTTTTCATCCCAGTCCCAGGAGTTTGGTGACGGCTCCGGATGATTAATGGCGGCCGGTGCACCCACAACCCCCCGCGCTGGGGAAACCGTTCTGTCCGCCGCACGGGCGGGTGGCCTGGGTGTGCGCATGTCCAACGGCAGGGGAGGATGCGCATGTGCAGTACAAAGCCCATCCCCTGACCTTCCTGCTGGGGTGCTAACCAATGGGAACAGTTACAAGACCGGAAGGATTCTGCCCCTCCAATCAGAGCGCGGGCTTTGTGGACTAAAGAATGCGTTTCACACAGACTGAAACTTCGTCCCGTCTCTAACATCTGTGAGTAAAACACTTTTTCAATTGGTGACTTGCAGCAACTGAAGAGAACAGAAGTCTATATAGTAACACATTTTTCGTCCAGTAATATAGACGTATATCTGTCTGGCAGCTGCATGAAGATTTTCAGGTCTCTGTCCAGGATAGGAAGCAGTGGGCAGGGATCTGTCAATCAGCACCTTCAGGAGAATTGGGAGGGTGAATATTTGATACAGCAGAGGGAGAGTGTGTGGGATGGAGATTTAGAGCTTTGAGGACTGAGAGAGAAAAGGAGGTTCTATGGAAACTAGAATGGTCTGTTCTGAATTTCTATTCACAATTGATAGTGATAGCTTTGTAAACTTATTTTACAGGATATCAGAAGAGGAGAATTTGCAGACAGAAACTCAAATGAATTGTCACTTCAAGAGTCTCTCCATTAATTGGGGTCTGAATATCATTGGCCTTTGAATCTAGAAGGAGAAATGTTTCTCTATCTTGTCTGCTTCAAAAGATTTAAAACATCAGTGTGACTGGAAAAGCACCAAGACACACACATACCCAAATGAGAGTGTTCCAGTGCACGGACTGTGGAAAGAGCTTTAACCGGTTACACAGATTGAAAACACCTTGCATCATTTACAGCGGGGAGAGAATGTACCAGTGCTCTGTGTGCACACGCTCGTCAAACTTGGAGAAACACAAGAACACCGCATCATGGAAAAACCATGGAAATGTGGGGACTGTGGAAAGGGATTCAGAGCGCAGTACGAGCTGGAAAGGCATAGACTCAGTCACACTGGAGAGAGGCCATTCATCTGTTGTGAGTGTGGGAATGGATTCACTCGGTTAGCCCACCTGCAGACACATCAGAGAGTACACACCAGGGAGAGCCATTCACCTACTCTCAATGTGGGATGGGATTCGCTCAGTTATCTCACCTGCTGCAGCACCATGTGAGAGCACCACTACTCACACCAATGAGAGACCCTTTAAATGCTCTGACTGTGGGAGTAGTTTCAAAAGCTCTCGTGTACTGATGATCCACCAGCGCATTCACACTGAGGAGAGACCGTTCAGCTGCTCTCACTGCACAAAGAGGTTCAGAACATCATCCGACTTGATGAGACACCAGCGAGTTCACACCGGGGAGAGGCCGTGCACCTGTCCTGACTGTAGGAAGAGATTCAGTGATTCATCTGCCCTGTTAATACACCAGCGAATCCACACTGGAAAGAGGCCATTCACCTGCTCGGAGTGTGGGAAAGGATTCACTCAGTCATGCAACCTACTGAGACACCAACAAATTCACAAGTGATGGCAGGGGTTAGATTCTGCTGTTAATCACATCCAGGACTGAATCATGTTCTTTCTAACACTTGGTGAAGTGGGAGGGTCGGAGGGTTTCTTTCTGTTGGACTGGCCGGTCTCACGACTCTGCTTCTAGTGGGCTGATGCTCTTTGAGCCTGGGAGAGCACATTTCCACTGAAATGATCCACAAAAGTTGATGAAGTCTTTTATTTTATCCTGGATAGCAAATAATGTTTTTCCCCCACTACAGGTAGATCTAAAATAAATACATTTGTCTCTGCTCCATTGAGTCTACAGCACAGGGCCAGGCCAGTCGACTCAATTGGTCTCTGTCAGTATTTATGCTCCAAATGAGCCTCCACCCACCCCTCTTCATCTCCCTCCATCAGCATCGCCTTCTATTCCTTTCTCCCTCATGTATGTATCTACCTTCCCCGTCAATGTATTAATACTGTTCACCTCAACCACTCACTGTGGGAGTGAGTTCCACATTCTCACCACTCGCTGGGTAAAGAGGTTTCTCATGAAATCCCTATTGGATTATTGAACCCCTTCATAATCTTAAAGGCTTCCATCCCATCACCCTTTAGTCTTCTCTTTTCTAGAGAAAAGCAGCCCCAGCCTTTCCTGAGGGTGAAATGCTCTCAGTTCTGGTATTATTCTTGTGAATCTTTGTTGCACCTTCTCCAGTGCTTCTATTTCCTTTTACTAAATGGAGATCACAGATGTTGACAGTGCTCCCAGTGTAGTCTAACCCTGGGTCTAAACAAGTTGAACATAACCTCCCTGCTTTTCAATTCTATCCTTCCAGAATGGAACCCTATATATGGGCTCCACACCATAGGAAGATTTTACATTCTCAGAGAGGATGCAGAGGAGATTTATGAGAATGGACCAGGGATGAGGGACTTCAGTGAGTTAGAGAGACTGGAGCAGCTGAAATTGTTAGTTGAGAGTCATGAGGGCACAGAAGGAGACCATACAGCCCATCGATTCCCTGTTGGCTCTGGAGCAAACCAGTCAGTCCCAGTGCCCTGTTCTAACCTTGTAGCCCTGCAATTTAGTTCCCTTAAATATCAATCCAATTTCTGTTTAAAATCCTCCATTGTCTTCATTTCCACCCACCTCACAGGCAGCGAGTTCCAGATCATTACCATTCGCTGCATTACAATATTCTCCCTCATGTGTCTCCCCCCCACATCTCTTAACCAAATCCTGAAATATGTTATCCCCTTCATCCTTGTCCCACCAGCTAATGGGAACAACTTTTCTTTATCCATCTTACCTAAACCTGTCATAGTCTTGACCACCTCTATCAAATCTCCCCTCGATCTCCTTTGCTCCAAGGTGAACAATCCCAAGCTGACACGAACAAACAAACAGAATATGTTAATACCTGGGATCAGATGGGAATGTATAATTTCTGTTTGAAAGATACTGGGAATATTATCCTGGACAATAAATGATTGGAATACTTTACCTTGGGTGTGGTTGAATGGAATATATCAATCTGGTATCCTCCGACGTTCTAGTGAAAGAATGTTCTAATGTGGAGACGAGATGAATAAATTGATCACTTTCTCTTGGAAATATTTACATCCTGGCCCATGAAATTTGTTTTAAAGAAATCCACATTTGAAAGCCTGGCCATAACATGAAATATCAGGATCATAACAGGGGAGATAAGAAAGACAGACATTCACTTTGATATTTTCATCAGCGCATCTGAGAGTTAAGAATATGTGGCATGATTTTGGGATACCGGTGTGGATGTGCAGATGTGATTTGTTAGATGCGAAAAATAACAAGCCTAAATTCATGGTGAAATGGACTGAAGACCGGGTCCCAAACACACACAGCTACTGGAGACATAGCAGGAGATGAAATGGTTAATGTGGCCAGGGGATTGAGACACCATTGCGACATCATCAAGACATTGACACACTCCAGAGAGAAACTGACTTTAAAACAATCAGGATAGAATTAAACACACTGGACATGGTCAAAGTGGGAGTGAAATTAAAGCGATAATGGGATAATGAAGGGCTTGGGAGAAATAATACTGAGTAAGAACTGTCCACAAAGAGAGAGCTGAAGAATCTTTCACATCCATGATTGATCTGTTCCTTGAAGCATCTGTCCTAATGTACCAGGAACCGAGAACTCACGGCGCTCCTTCAGGAGAAGAAAAGATGGAGTAGATGCTACCCCAGGCGGAGCCAGAACAGAAATGAGAAATAATGAAGTGACATTGAGTGGATGGTCAGAAAGACCCCCCCCCCCACCCCACCCTCTAGGTGTGGTCTGTAAGATTCCTGGGGGACTCCCTACTTCAGGTTTTCTTGCTAATTAGTGAACATTAAATTAAATTCTATGACTGGCTGTGGATTTATTTTGAATTTGATTGTTCCACTTCTCCTGTTTTTATTCCTGTTGCGATTACGCTCTGGGTAAGGATGGTTGACAGGTGACAGGATGGGAAATTGTGGTTTGGGTCTTCACTGACCAAATGTTTTATTGATCCGAAAGGTGTAAAAGGGACCAAACTCCAGCAGAAATCGAGCAGAGCTGAGAACAGACGACTTGCTGTGTGGGAACAGGGAGATAAACAGTTCCCAGAGGATAGAGAAAACAAGAGTGCCTGGAATCCTAGACAACACCTGGGTGTCAAGGCCACCATGTTTTCACTGCTTGGCATGGGAATGCTGACTCCCCGTACCGGGGACGGAGCGTGGGGAAGACAATTGTTTGAGAGTTTGATGTGGCTTGAGTGGGGACAGATGGTTCAATGACAGGTTTTGTAATTGGTCCATGTGTAAGGAATCTTTTTTCCATCCTTGTCTGCTCCATGTGTCCCTTTTTATTACCGTCTTGCTCGCTGCTGCACCATTGCAGATTCTGGGTTTGAACTACAGACTTTGGAAACCCCCAGCTGCAAGTTGTTAGTTGAACTGGCCAAAGGGAGTCCCCTCTGTGATGTGTGGTAGGGTCCCGTGATGTCATTTTGATGGACTTGGCTAGCAGTCAATCAGTTCAGATTTACCCCATTCTTCATTGTGATTGGTGGAACCCTTCAGAAACTTCTGAAGGGAAGGCTAGAAGAAGCAATCTCCATTTTAATTAACTTCTATTTCGACCTATAAGGCAGCGCACAGCAAGTCTGGACTCTCTCTATTATCTCTCTGCCTGGCGATTTAAAATGCTTCCAGCCAGCCTGTGAAAGTTCCACTGGAAGCTGAAGCACATCTCTCTCAGCTGAGGGCTTGTGACCAAATACCTTCCTCTTTCTGCACAACCTGGGAGCTGTTGCCAAATTGTCATCTCTGTTCTGATTAGGCAACTGTGAGGCCAGAGCTCTGAGCTTTCTCTCAGCTGTTGGACTCCTCCTGAGGGTTCAGGATAAAGAGAGGAGCCATTGAAAATCCATTTAAAACTCTCATGTTGAGAACTTCAGTGAGGCTGGTCGTCCATCACTGACCCTGAATCCACCACTCCCTGGGGAAGAGAGATTCACAGACTCATCGACCTCAGGGGAAAGAAATATCTTCATCTGCGTCTTCAATGGGAAATCCTTTTTAAATGTAGTTCTAGTCTCTGCCACAAGGGGAAACATCCTTTCCACATTCTCTCTGTCAATTCCACTCAGGATTTCACGTGTTTCAATAAGATCATCTCTCATTCTTCTAAACTGCAATGGATACAGTCCCAACCTGTGAAACCTTTCCTCAGAGGATAAGCCCCTCATTCCAGGAATCCGGGGAGTCAACCTCCTCTGAACTGCTTCTACTGCAATTACCTCATTTGAAATAAGGAGACCCAAACTGTACACAGTGCTCCAAACATGGTCTCACCAAGGCCCTGTAAAACTGCAGCAAAACACACCAACATTTATATTCCAGTCCCTTTGCAACAAACAACAATATTTCATTGGCCTTCCTTATCACCTGCTTTACCTGCAAACTAAATTCTTACGGTTCCTGTATCAGGACACCCAGATCCCTCTGTACCTCAGAGTTCTGAAATCTCGCTCCAATTAAATAATGTTCTATTTTATTTCACCCTTTCTGCCAAAGTGGACACGTTCACATTTTCCCAAGTTATGCTCCATCTGTCAATTTGTTCCCACTCACTTAACCTATTTGTTGTCCTTTGCAGACTCCTTAAGTCCACTTCACAAATTACTTTCCTACATGTCTTTGAGTCATCAGAAAATATAGCTGCCATACATTCAATCCCATCATCCAACTCATTAATGTAGATTGTAAATAGTTGAGGGCCCAGCACTGATCCTTGTGACTCTCCACTTGTCACATCTTACCAACCCAAACGTAACCCATTTATACCCCCTCTCTGCTTCCAGTTACCAGCCCTCTATCCATGCTATGTTGCTCCGCACATCCCCGCCCACCACCATGAGCTCTTATTATGTGTAATAAACTTTGATGTGCACCCTGGGGAATACCTTCTGGAAACCTAGATAAACCACATCTACAGGTTCCCCTTTATTGACATCGATTGTAATTTCCTGAAAAAGACTCGATAAATTAGTCAATCCCGATTGACTCTCTGAACCACATTTTCAAACATTGTGTCAAAAGAAAAAGAAAATCTCCTCTCCCCCTCTGGCTCCTTTACCAATTAGCTTAAGAGAGACTCACGAGCCTGTCAAACTCTTTCGCCCACGTTCCCTAAAGTGAATGAATTTGAGCAGAAAAATACCACCAAAAATCAAATATTTTCAAATAAACAAGTTTATTCATGAAATCAAACATGATTTTAAAAAATATTGGAACATTACTTGCGGATCAAAGACAACCAGAGTAAAAGAGTAACCATGAAAGGATGTTCACAATATTCGGGACCCAAATGTTTCTCTTTGGTTCCTCTGTAGCCTGTTCCTGTGGCTCCCCACTTTGGACACACGCACTGAACCCCGGGTTCAAGACACCATCAGCCCTGATCATCCCCATCCCTTGATTTCCCAGTCAGTCCTCTATTCGTGTGACACCCATGGCAGATTCCCAACTGGGGCATAGGCCCCGTTATTCTCCGCTAAATTCAGCCCTCAGCTCAGTTGCCTCGCTGTCATTGACACGATCAATAATGAGGCGGAAAAGTGACCGAGGTTCAAAGAGCAAGACAAAACTTGTGGATTGGGATCTCTGTAAAGATCAGTAACTTCAAAGAAAAAAATCAATTCCCCAGTCAACAAATTGAAGGATCACGTGACAGGACGTACATTTTACTGCAACAAACAAACCAGAAGCAACATTAACTAAATATTATTTTTGTAGGAAACCTACACCTTAAAAGTATCAGTCCAAAGTGATTATTCATTCCCAAGGGTTCCGTTCCTTTCTTTTCCCAATCTGGCAGCCTTTAACTGCAGAACTGTCTTTCACAGTGAAAGATTGGCGAGCTACCAGAAAACTGAGACTAAGCAAAAATAGGTAATTTTCTGGTTGGCAAGATGTAACGAACGGTGTGTCACAAGGATCAGTGCTGGGGCATCAATCTTCTACAATTTATATCAATGACTTGGATGATGGGTCTGAAGGTATGATTGTTGAGTTTGCTGATGATGCAGGCAAAAAGGAAAAGGAGGCGGTGTTGCACTGATAATAAGGAACGGCATCAGTACATTAATAAGGGAGGATCTCAGGTCAGGAATACAAAATGTGGAAACTGTTTGGGTGGAGCTAAAAAAACAGCATAGGACGGGTTTGGTGCCAGAGGCACAGTGCTGCCTACTCACCTGAGGAGGTTGTACAGTATTTTACAGCACTGTTGGCCTGTCCGGACGGTGTTTCTCACGGAGATTACTGCCTCTGCCACCTGTGCCCAGGCACGATGAACGGTGGCAGCTGGCTGCCTCCTTCCCGGGCCGCGGTACAGGGTTGCCCGCCTCTCCTCCATGGCGTCCAGCAGGGTCTCAAGCTCATTGTCCGTAAAGCGGGGTGCCACTCTCCTCACTGCCATCTTGTTGGCTGGGATGGTGTGTGGGGAGTGAAGTGTGTTTATGCAGCTTGTCAGCCTCCTGAGTGTCAATCGTGAATCCGGCAAATCCGGCACCGTTTCTCATTGGAATGGATTGAGTTCCATGTGATGCCGGTCCTGGCCCCTCAACAGTCATTGAATCAGATGAGGTGCGGCACCAGTTTGCTATCGTAGAACTCGCGAATCCTGCCCCGGCATCAACATTTAGTCTCAGGAATGGAGAATTCAAGCAAAGAAATCTCCCAACATCAGAAAGCCAAGGGACAAGGGAGAATGAGGAATAAAGGATCACTAAGAGGCTGCATTGGAGAAATTAATGGATTGAATATTGATAAGTCCCCGAGATCGGATATTCTACATCCCAGAGAGTTGAAAGAGGTTGCTATCGAGATCGCGGATACATTGGTGATCAACTATAGATTCTGGAATGGTTCCTGCAGATTGAAAGGCAGCAAATGTCACCCGACTGTTCAGGAAGGGAGGGAGAGAGAAAACGGTGAACTACAGGCCTGTTAACCTGACATCAGTACCGGGAAAATACCAGAATCTATTATAAAGGATGTGATAAATGGAAACCTGGATAATAATAATTAACGTGGATTTATGATATGGAGATGCCGGCGTTGAACTTGGGTGGGCACAGTAAGAAGTCTTATAACACCAGGTTAAAGTCCAACAGGTTTGTTTTGAATCAATAGCTGTCGGAGCGCAGCTCCTTCCTCAGGAGAAGGAGCTTCTTCCTCACCTGATGAAGGAGCTGCGTTCCAAAAGCTAGTGATACAAAACAAACCTGTTGGACTATAACCTGGTGTTGTAAGACTTCTCACATGGATTTAGGAATAGGAAATCATGTTTGACGAACCTTTTGGAATTTTTGAGGATGTTATAAACAGAATTGATAAAGGGGAGTCCGTGGCTGTGGCACACTTAGATTTTCAGAAGGTTTATGATAAACACCCCACAGGAGGTTAGTCAGCAAAATGAAAACACGTGGGATGGGAGGTAATATACTGGCATGGATTGAGGATTGGCTAACAGGCAGAATACAGAGAGGAGGAATAAATGGGTCATTCTCACCTTAGCAGTTGGGACGAATGGGTTACTGCAAAGATCAGTACTTGGGCCCCAGCTGTTCATAGTTTATACAATGATTTGGATGTGGGGACCAAATGTAATATTTCCAAGTTCGTAGCTGACACAAAGCTGGATGGGAATGTGCGTTGTGAGGAAGATGTAAAACGGCTACAGGAGGATTTGGACAGACTTAGTGAGTGGGCAAGGACATGGCAGATGGAATATAATGTGGAAAAATGTAAGATTATCACTTTGGTAGGAGGAACCGATGAGCAGAGTATTTCTGAAATGGTCAGAGATTAGAAAGTGTAGATGTACAAAGGGACCTGGGTGTCCTCATCAATAAGTCACCGAAGGCTAACATGCAGGTGCAGCAAGTTATTAGGAAGGCCAATGGGATGTTGGTCTTCATCACAAGAGGATTTGAGTACAGGAGTAGTGAAGACTTGCTTCAATAGTGTAGAACCTTGGTTAGACCACAGCTGGAGTACTGTGTGCAGTTTTACTCCCTTTACCTTAGGAAAGGTATTATTGCCACAGAGGGAGGGCAATGAAGGTTCACCAGACTTGTTCCGGGGATGGGAGGTGTTGTGTCTACAAAACCTCAGACACTTCGACCAGTTTATTAATCAAATGTTTTACCCAGGTATCTTTATTGATCAGATAAACAAAGGACAACAGAGTGTATAAATCACATAACTTTATTCCACAAGCAGTAAAACAGTTACTCTTAAATTATCCCACTAATTCCAGTCCCAAGATTCTGAATAGTACCCGAGCCGATGGACACATTCGAGCTGTGGGTTTGATTATGTATCTCAATCTCCTCGGGGTCTTCTTCCGAGAAGATGGGTCTCGCCGCTGCTTCTTTCCGTCTCTGGTCAGCCGGCTCGATTACCTCTGCATGGAGTCTTCACTGCTGGGCGGTCTGAGGGTTTGATCGTTATACCCTTTCTGTGTCCTTCCAGAATGTTCTCTGACCCCAGTCGATGAGGTCACAGGGTGGGTGTGGCACCACCCAGTAGAATTACTAATGGCCATCAGCTGGACACCGGAAAGCTGTCCGCGGGAGTCCATTTCCTGGTGTATTGTTTGTTATGTAACTTTGTCTATTCAAAACAATCAATCGATGAATAGAGCCAATTATCTCTTGATTGGTGATTGATGGAGCAGAGCAGCTCCAGACATGTGCTGGCAGCTTGTCGGAGTTCAGTGTATTCAGGCTGGTTGCTGGAGCTGGCTGTGGCTCCATTTAAAATGTCCAATTTTTAATTTAAAGTTTCTGATTTTATCGAGTCTAAACTACAGGCTACTGCACATTTTACCAGAGACATTTTACCTATGAAGAGACATTGGGGAAACTGGGCCAGTATTCACAGTTGTCTGTGCTAGATTGGGAAATTACAATAAAAGCTATGACGATAGACAGGCAATCACAAGTATTTGAGGAATTGTTACATATTTACATAAAATATAGACTCCCTTAATAATCAAAAATCCAACAGAGGATTTGCAACCGTGGCTAATAAGCAAAGTTAAAGATTGCATTAGATCAAAGGAAGAGGTTCATGAAGTGGCCAAAATCATAGTAAACCTGAGGATTGGGAACTTGGTCTTCCTTTACTGAAAACCAAACCAAAAGACTGATAAAGAAAGAGAAAATAGAATATGAGAGCAAACAGGCGAGAAACGTAAAAACGACAGGAAAAGCTCCTGTAGGAATGTGAAAAGGAAAAGATTAGCAAAGACCAATGTGGGTCCATTCCAGGCAGAGACAGAAGAGTTTATAATGGGGAATAAGGAAATGACAGAGAAATTAAACAATGTTTGTCTGTCTTCATGGAGGAAGGTACAGAAATTGTCCTAAAAATACTCCAAGGGACTAGTGAGCAGGAGGAACTGAAAGAAATTAGTATTAGTGAAAATGTAGTATTGGTTGAAAGTTAATAAATCCCCAAAAGCTGATGCTCTACATCCCAGAGTGTTGAAAGAGGCGGCTGTAGAGATAGTGGATACGTTGGTCGTCATCTTTCAAAATTCTATAGATTCTGGAATGGTTCCTGCAGATTGGAAGGTGGTAAATGTAATCCCAATATTTAAGGAGGGAGAGAAAAAATGGGGAACCACAGACCCATTGGCTAATCTTTACCTTTTCACATTCCTATCGGAGCTTTTCCAGTCGGTTTTTATGTTTCTCGCCAGTTTGCTCTCATATTCTATTTTCTCTTTATCAGTTTCTTGGTCCTCCTTTGCTGAATTCTAAAACAAGTTCCCAGTCCTCAGGCTCACTACTATTTGGGCCACTTTATGAGCCTCTTCCTTTGATCTAATGGAATCTTTAGCTTTTCATGTTCGCCACGGTTGCATCACTTTTCCTGTCTCAGAATCCCTGAGAGAGAAAAAGAGAGAACGAAATGCAGCCCTGGATGTAATTGAAGCAGAAACAATAACAGCAGAATCCATCACTGTAATTCATTGTGAACTTGTTGGTGTCTCAGCAGGGACGAGGAAACACAGAATCCCTTCTCACACAGAGAGGTGAATGGTCTCTCCCTAGTGTGAACTTGCTGGTGTGCCCGCAGGTTGGATGAATCACTGAATCTCTTCCCACACTGAGAGCAGGTGAATGGTCTCTCCCCAGTGTGAACTCGCTGATGTGTCTGCAGGCTGTTGGACTGAGTAAATCCCTTCCCACACTGGGAGCAGGTGAATGGTCTCTCCCCAGTGTGAACTCGCTGATGTGACTTTAGGCTGGATAACTGATTGAATCCCTTCTCACACTGAGAGCAAGTGAATGGCCACTCCCCAGTGTGAACTCGCTGGTGTTTCCTCAGATTGGATAACTCAGTGAATCCCTTCCCACACTGGGAGCAGGTGAACGGCCTCTCCCCAGTGTGAATTCGCTGGTGTGACTTCAGGCTGGATAACTGAGTGAATCCCTTCTCACACTGAGATCAAGTGAACGGCCTCTCCCCAGTGTGAACTCGCTGGTGTGTCCTCAGTTTGGATAACTCAGTGAATCCCTTCCCACACGGAGAGCAGGTGAACGGTCTCTCTCCACTGTGACTGCGTCGGTGAACTTCCAGCATAGATGGGGCTCTGTATCCCTTCCCACAGTCCCCACATTTCCACGGTTTCTCCATGTTTTGGGTCTCCTCGTGTCTCTCCAGTCGGACAATCAGTTGAAGCCTCGTCCACACACAGAATACGTGTACGGACTCTCCCCGCTGTAAATGGTGTGATGAATTTTCAGGCTGTGTAACTGGTTAAAGCTCTTTCCACAGTCAGTGCTCTTGAACACTCTCACTCGGGTGTGTGTGTCTCGGTGCTTTTCCAGTCACACTGATGGTTAAACTTTGTTGAAGCCAACAGGTCGGGCAAACATTTCTCCTTCTAGATTTAATGGCCGATGAACCGAGTGACTCTGTCAGATCCAGACGTGATGGTTTGAGATTTCTGTCTGTAAGTCCTCTCCTTTGGAGTTTACAAAAGATATCAGTCAGTCCAGGATAGAAATTCAGAACAGATTATTTTAATTTCTATGAAACAGTCTTTCCTCTCTCATTCCCCCAAAGCTGTAAATCTCCATCCCACACACTCTCCCTCCATTCTCACTCTGCTGTATCTAATATTCACCCTCCCAATTCTCCTGAAGGTGCTGATTCAGGCTGATTGACAGATCCATGCTCACTTCTTCCTGTCCTGGACACAGAGACCACAACTAATAGGAGCTGCAGTCAGCCATTCAGCCCATCAAGCCTACTCGACCATTCAATGGGATCATTGGCCGATCTACCTCAGCACCATTTTTCCACACTATCCCCCATATCCCTCAATATCTTCAATATTGAGAAACCTATCACTCTCGGTCTAAAAATACTTGATGCTGAGGCTCCACAGTCCTCTGGGATAGAGAATCCCAAAGCTTCACCACATTGTCTTTGAATTCATTGCCGGGGGCAGCACGATGGCATAGTGGTTAGCGCTGCTGCCCCTCAGTGCCGAGGACCTGGGTTCGATCCTGGCCCCAGGTCACTGTCCCTGTGGAGTCTGCACATTCTCCCTGTGCCAGCGTGGGTCTCACCCCCACAATGTAAAACGATGTGCAGGGTCGGTGAATTGGCCACGCTAAATTGCCCCTTAATTGGAAAAAAAAGAATTGGGTACTCTAAATTTTTTTTTTTTGAAGGACAACTAAGTTTTGGAGCCAGAGGTGTAATGAAAGCATCGTAAAAAGCGTGGGCTAATGGAATGTTGTTTGGATGAAGGGAATTCCCTGTGGAGTTAATTAGATTTCAGCTTGGTAAGTTGATGTCAGTACTGGGAGGAGCCACGGTTTCAGGCTTTTTACAGCAAAGCAGTGTTTTAGTTGAGAATTGGTTCAAGATGTGAGCAGAGGTCAAGCATCTCAGTTCAGTTGAAAATATATGTCTGTAGCTAGATTAGCAGTTTCGTTCCAAGCAGTTCAGAAGAGTGCCATTCGAAGGCGAGCTGAAACAAGCTGAAACAGCTTCCCAAGTTTCTTCATGGTTCTGACAGGATCGGGATCTTGTCTTTGAAGCGGTGACACAAGATCTCTCTTTCTCAAAGAACATCTGTGTAAAGCAGGTATTGCTGAGGGCTAACTGTGTTTAACGGTGGATTGAGAGCTGAGATGGTGTTTTTGTTGTTTGAGTGGGAATAAAGGTAGCAGTTAAGGGTTACTGTATTCACTGTATTGATTAGCATTGTTTAAGGGCTAATTGTCAGCTCTTTTCTGGTGCGATATTAAATTTATTTTAATATTGTGTTAGTAATAAAGTTTATTTTCATACAGCACAGCCTATTTTTTGTGAAATCACTCCTGGAGTGAGGTATCCTTTCCTCACAGTCTGACAAAACACAAATAAAATATTGGGGTTTGTGTCCAGTATCCGAGCCACTGTTGGGGTCTGGTCCGGGATCATAACAGTGAGGAGGTGGGTTATGTGGATGTTTAGCGAACTTTGTACTCGAGGAGCAGAGATTTTACCTTCTTTCCAGCCCCACAGCCATGTCATACTAGAATCGACAACTTTTTTGTGCCGAGGACGATCCTACACCTGGTGTCCTCTTGCACCACAGGGAGCATCGTAATCACAGACCTTCCCCCGTTTGTCTGCAGTTTCTGCTCGAGGGCTCACCCCCAGGTCGAGAATGTGGAGGTTTGGAGCCACCCCGAGTTCATTTATTATGCACTTTCAGGAAGAGTTTGAGTTCTTCCTTTTGGTTAACTCGACTCCTGGTATTTCCACCTCCATTTTGTTGGAGACGTGTAAAGTTTATGCTCGGGGCTGATCATTTCTTCCACTACTAACAAAAGGTGCAGGATGCTTGAGAACCAGCGGCATCTGGAGTTTGGTTTGGCGAAGATGAGGAGAATTATAAGAAGCCTCCTAGTAAGCTATTGCTGAAGGAGGTTAACGCAGCAAGAGTGGCTTTGAACTCCCCGTTTACTCAGCAGGCCGAGAAAAGTTGAACGTTTGTCAGGCAGAAGTTGTACGAGTTTGGGAATAAGCCAAGCAAATACTTGGCCTGTTTGACAAAGAAAAAGGCCGACTTTAGAGCAAATTGCTCGATGCAGCTTGGGGATGGAAAAGGGTCATGTAGATGGAGGAGATTAACAGGGATTTGGGGAATTCTATGCAGGATTACACAAGTCTGAGCAGTCTGGTGATGTGTTGGTGGGTGTGGAACATTCTTTCTCTTCCCTGAAGCTTCTGGAGGCCTCAGAAAATCTTAATGAGGCAGCTGGTTTGTAATGCAGAACAAGGCCAGCAGCGCGGGTTCAATTCCCGTACCGACTGAGAATTCTGAATTCTCCCTCTGTGACCCGAACAGGCGCCGGAATGTGGCGACTGGCGGATTTTCACAGTAACTTCATTGCAGTGTTAATGTAAGCCTACTTGTGACAATAAAAGATTATTATATTATTTCTAGGGAACAGGTGTCAAAGGCCAAGAAGTAGCTGCAGCCGGGTAAAGCCTCGGGACCGGAATGGCTGTGGGTGTGAGTTTTATCGTGGGTTTGAGGATTTGTTGTTGGACCCATTGGTAGATATGTGTTGTCACTCTTTTGACTCTGGGATGCTGCCACCGACTCTTTGTGAGGCGAATATCTCTTTGATTCTGAAGGTGGGCAAGGACCCAGAGGAGTGGGCCTCTCATCACCCAATCTCTCTTTTGAATGTTGACTTGAAACTGCGATCTTATGTTTTGGCGATAAGGCTGGAGGACATCCTTCCGACAATCGTGTGGGAGAACCAGACTGGGTTTATAAGGAGAAGGTTTTCCAGTAGCAATGTTGGAAGGTTGCTGAATGTGATTCAGGCTTTCCAGAAATATGCATTGGATGGGCTGGTGATCTCCTTCAATGCAGAGAAAGCTTTTGCTTGAGTTGAGTGGAATTATCTGGTGCATCCGCTGTGAGGCTTCGGGTTGGGTGAGGATTATATTGAGTGGATTCAATTGTTACATCACAGACCAGCAGCGGCAGTGCTCACCAATGGTTTAAGGGTGTCGAAGTTTGAGCTTCAGAGAGGGACGAGACAGGGCTGCCCTCTGTCCCCGTTGCTGTTTGCGTTGGCCATTGAGCCCTTGCTGGAGGATATTAGATCAGAAACTCTGATGTCGAGACTGGAGGGTGGGGTGAGGCAGCACAAGATCACTCTGAGTGTCGATGACGGGCAGCTGTTTGTGTCAAACCCAGTGTTTCAGACCCGGACATTATTGGAGTGGGGGAGGGGGTGTGAGGAGTTGAGGGGTAAGCCCTCTTTTCTTACTAAGTTACACTTCAGATGGTTCCCCTTGGGATTTAAATATCTGGGAATGTCAATGTCTCCCCTTTTTTAGACAGCTATATGGGGACAACCTTCCACAGCTGATGGTGACTATTAGGTGGGACCTTGCCCGGTGGTCGGCTCTTCCGATTTCATGGTGAGGGAGAATCACCTTCATTAAAATGAATGTGTTGCCCAGACTGTTGTACCCTCTGCAGATGCTGCCTGTACTGCTGTCGAACAGAGTTGTTAAGGAAATTAATGGAACGATTAGTACATTTATCTGGTCTCAAGTTTGTTCTGCTCCAGTCACCAGGAGCTAAGGGAGGGTTGGATCTCCCGAATATCAGACTATGTCAATTGGCCTCTCGTCTCAGGTTCATAAGGGATTGAGTTAGGATGGACCCAACATTCATCTGGCTCAATACAGAAGCAGACCTGTCAGGTCTCCCTCGATCCAAAACTGGCATAGGCTGATTATAGAATGCATCTCCATGCAATTTTTAATGTCTGTAATTCATTCCGAGTCTGGTGCATTGGGTGAAGTATGGAACTCCTATCTCAAATACATAGGCTCCAATTTGACTGACTTGCTCCTCCTGGGCATTCCATGAGTGAATTAAATTCAACTTCGGCCAGGAATAGGGCACAGTGGGTTGCACTGCTGCCTCACAGCACCAGGGGCCCAGGTTTGATTCCTTGAGTGGCTGTCTGCGTGAAGATAGACATTCTCCCTGTGTCTGCATGTGTTTCCTCTGAGTGCTACGTTTTCCTCCCACAGTCCAAAGATGTGCAGTTAAAGTGGATTGGTCATGCTAAATTGACCCTTAGTGTCCAAAGAGGTATAATAATAATTGATTATTGTCACAAGTAGGCTTCAATGAAGTTACTGTGAAAAGCCCCTAGTCACCACATTCCGGCGCCTGTTCAGGGAGGCCGGTACGGGAATTGAAGCCGCGCTGCTGGCATTGTTGCGCATTACAAGCCTGCTGTTTAGCCCACTGTGCTGGTGTAGTTTAGGTGGGTTGTCTATAATCAATGCACAAGGTTATGGGGATAGGGCAGAGAGTGGGCCTCAGCGAACGCTCTTTCTGCGGGTCAGTGCAGATTTAATAATAATAATAAATGTACTTTATTACAGAACCATAAATAATATATATAATCTGTACCATTTAACAACACTGGACATTTCTCTGTCTGATATTAATTTACGGTCCCCTTAAATGTCAATCATCTCCTGGGGAAACCAGCCATTTAATTGTGAATATTAGAAAACTGACCATCCTTTCAGCCAGACAAACAAATGTATCAAGGGAGGCACAGTGGTTAGCACTGCTGCCTCACAGTTCCAGGGACCTGGGTTCAATTCTGGCCTTGTGAGACTGTCTGTGTGGAGTTTGCACATTCTCCCCGTGTCTGTGTGGGTTTCCTCTGGGTGCTGTGGTTTCTTCCCACAGTCCAAAGATGTGCAGGTTTGGTGGGTTGATCATGCTAAATTGTCCTTAATGTCCAAGAGGTTAAATTGGTTTACTGGATTACAGGGATCGGGTGGAGGCGTGGGATTAGGTAGGGTGCTCTTTCTAAGGGCCGTGCAGACTCGATGGGCTGAATGGGCTCCGTCTACACTGTAAATTCATTGGTTCTATGAAGCTGAGGGAGGAAAGGATGTCAATATCTTTAAGAGAGTGAGTGAAGAGAGATCTGGGCCAAGCTTTCCAGAGTCTGCACCCTCCCTGGATTCACTTGCTTTCCCTTCAGTTGCTGCAAGTCACCAATTGAAGGTGAGAAGGAGAAAAGAAATGGAAAGGGGGAGAAAAGAAAGTGTTTTACTCACAGATGTTGGAGACAGGAGGACATTTCAGTCTGTGTGAAGTTAAATCTCCGGCACGGAGGGAGGGAAAATCACCTTCTCGCTCTTTCCGGAGCTGTCAGCCGGTTGCCTGGAAACCTTGTCTGGAGGAGGGGGATTAATGAGTGGCGTGGAGCTGCCGTGTCTGCACGCCGGGCTTGAGCACTGGACCCTGAGACGTCACCACGGATTCCTGTGCGTGCGCCGGACAGTTGTTGACCAATGGGAAGAGTTGGTGAACCGGAAGGACCCTCTTCCTCCATCCAATCAGCTCCCCCGTTGCCTGAATGCGGAAGCTGGACGATGAGGCTTCCTCCTGTCTCCAACATCTGTGAGTAAAACACTTTCTTTTCTCCCCCTTTCCATTTCTTTTCTCATTCTGAAGGGAAAGGAAGTGAATCCAGAGAGAGTGCAGACTCTGGAAAGCTTTTCTCTCTCGTAAAGACATTGTCATCCTTTGCTCACTCAGCTTGATACATTTATTTGTCTGGCTAAAAGGATGATCTCTTTCCCAATGTTCACAATTAAAGGGCTGGTTTCTCCAGGAGATGGCTGACATTTAAGGGGACAGTAAATTAATATCAGACAGAGATATGTCTCGTGTTGTTATATGGTACAAATTAGACATATTATTTATATATAATCTCCACATCATATTATTTATGGTTCTGTAATAAAGTACATTTATTATTATTTCTAGCCTTGTAATATTGTGCTGTAGCTATGTTATATATTTCCTGTCATCTCTTCTCTCAGAGGGTTATTAGCCTCTGGATTTCTCTTCCACAGGGACCAGTGGGGTGTGGGGGTCATTGAATTTATTCACGGATGAGGTGGACAGATTTTTAATAAGTTATTTTTTAAATCATGTTTTAAACAATGAATGCAACAGAGTAACAGGAAGAATGGTGGGAAATGGTCACAGAGCGGAACAAGAGATATTGCCAACATAAATCCAAGCAACACATTGCAGAATTAATTTGGAACAGGATATTTGAGGGACCAGAGCCTCGAGATGAAATGCCAGATCAATTGAACAACCAGTTAACAGGTTAAAATAGTGAGTGGGGAAAGAGGGTAAGATTATATAATAACAGAGGATAACAATTCAGTTTGTAAAATATTACAAACAGACTAACAGCATATACAAATTAAAATGAATAACACAACATAGATGGCAGATAACTCCTATAGTGCAGAAGGCCATTCACCCCTCAAGTCTGCAGTGAGTCTCAGAAAGAACACTTCACTGAAGCCCACTCCCCATCCTATTCTCGTAAACCGGTGCATTGATCATGGTCAAGCTATCTAACCTAAACATCTTGGACACTAAAGGGCAATTTAGTGTGACCAATCCACTTTCGCTGCACATTTTTGGACAGTGGGAGGAAATTGGAGCAACCGGAGGAAACCCACAAAGAAACAAGGAGAATGTGCAAACTCCACACAGCCACCCACCCAAGGCTGGAATTGAACCTGGGTCCCTGGCACTGAGGTAGCAGTACTAACCACTGTGCCCTACTCCCGGCCTAAGTTAAATTAACTTCACTCATGGAAAGCTCAGGAGGCGCAAGTCAGTCAAATTGGAGGCTATGTATTTGAGGTAGAAGTCCCATACTTTACCCAATGCATCAGACTCAGAATGAATTACAGACATTAAAAATTGCATGGAGATGCATTCCATAATCAGCCTGTGCCAGTTTTGGATACAGGGAGACCTGGCTGGTCTGCTTCTGTATTGAGCCAGATGAATGTTGGGTCCATCCCAACCCAATCCCTTATGAACCTAAGACGAGAGGCCAATTGATGAAGTATGATTTTCGGGAGACCATACCCTCCCTTAGCTCCTGGTAATTGGAGCTCAACAGACTTCAGGCGAGGTTTCTTTGTGTTCCAGATAGAGTCATAAATTTTTTTCAGCATGGAAACATGCCCTTCGGCCCAGCTTGTCCATGCCGCCCAGTTTCTATCACTAAGCTAGTCCCACTTGCCAGGATTTATCCCATATCCCTCTATACCCACCCTGCCCATGTAACTGGGGTTTAAATACAAAATTATACCCGCCTCTACCACTGCCTCTGGCAGCCGTTCCAGATGCTCACCACCTTCTATCTGAAGAAATTTCCCCTCTGGTCTCTTTTGTATCTCTCTCCTCTCACCTTAAACCTATGTCCTCTAGTTCTAGACTCCTCTACCTTAGGGAAAAGATGTTGACTGTATACCTTATCTATGCTTCTCATTATTTTATAGACCTCTAAAAGATTACATCTCAGCCTCCTACGCTCCAGGGAAAAAAGTCCCAGCCAATCCAGCTTCTCCTTATAACTCAGACCATCAGGTCCTGGCAGCATCCTCCTAAATCTCTTCTGCACCCTTTCTAGTTTAACAATATCCTTCCTATAATAGGCTGACCAGAACTGTTCCCCATCATCCAGATGAGTTTTCTGTACTAAGGTTATGTCGACTTTCTCCTTAAGAAAGGAGAGAATCTTTTTCCTTCTGATAGGGTGATGGATGCCCCGTACATTCCCTGAGAAAATTTGCAGATTAACTGCCGCCATTAGTTAGGCGACAGAGAGAACAGGAACAGATTTTCACACCACAATCGGGCGTGCGCCATAACCCCCTCCTCCAACTCTCTTTACACCAGAGGCACCAAAGTTTCCCCAAACTGCTCCTTTCAAGGATAAAAGCCCCGTCTGTACCAGAGTGGGATAAAGTCAACAACACATAAACCCCCCCATAATAACAAAAATACAAAAGAATCACCACCACAATAGATCCAAGGGCACATTCCTCAATAAGACTGAGGACCCGGAGGATTAACCCCACGGCCAGACTGTCGTTACCCTCAGGACACCTTCTCCAAAATGAGGAGAAGAAAAAAAGCACCAACAAGGGTATGGGGATCGAATGCCCCTCCCGCATTTTAGACCCACCCGGGAAGACCAGCGTCCACTACCACCCACCCTTCAGCAATGGCACCACTCGGTTCTGCCATGATTAATGCTCGGATAATAGAAGAAAGACGATAACTGAGATAATATAATACAAGTCCCTGGAACACTCGAGGAGAAGAAGAAGACATTCAATCGGCTCTCACAGAATAACAACTCCCTTCAACAGGATAAAAGATAACAAATTCAGACAACACCATGATAGGGAAAGAGTTTAGATTAGAGTCTGAGTTAGTCCGAGCTGCAAATCATCGCTCCAATCCTTGCTCTTCAAGGATTTAGCGAAGACCAAGGCAGTAGTAGGATTATTGAAAGACTTGACGGTGTTGTCGGATACAATTTTCAGGGTCACAGGATAAAGCGACATAATTCACTGTCAGGTGAGGTGGGAGCCAGGACCTCAAAGACATGATCCGATGCCCTTTCTAATTTGAAACGCCCAGGCTTCACATCCAGCTTGAGAAAACGTGGCAGCTGGTCATCGAAGAACTTAATGGGAACCTTACCCTCCACACCTTCTGGCAGGCCGACGACTCGGATGTTCTTTCTCTGACCCTCAGTTCTCCAAGTTCTCCAGGTGTCCACCACACCACTCAGGTGGTTTTCCAAGGATTGAATTCTTGCCTCCGCTGAGGAAGCATCTTGTTCAACGTTCAGGATTTTCTCCTCCGGATCATCGAGCCTCTTCATGGTGTTCTGCAGCTCGGCCTCATGAGTTCACAGATATTGAGTCAGCACACTCAGCCTCTGGTCAATAACACGGAGAATGTTGCTGACATAGATCGGCCAATGATCCCACAGAATAGACTATTAGGCTTGATGGGCCGTATGGCCAACTGCAGCTCGTATTGGTTATGATCTCTGTGCCTAGGACAGGAAGCAGTGAGCATGGATCAATCAGCCTGAATCAGCACCTTCAGGAGAATTGGGAGGGTGAATATTAGATACAGCAGTGTGAGAATGGAGGGAGAGTGTGTGGGACGGAGATTTACAGCTTTTGGGGAATGAAAGAGGAAAGAATGTTCTCTAGGAACTAGAATTGTCTGTTTTGAATTTCTATCCTGTACTAACAGTGATGTCTTTTGTAAATTGTTTTTACAGGATATTAGACGAAGAGGAGGAATTACAGAGAGAAATCTCAAAATTTACGTATCGATCTGACTGAGTCTCTCAATTCCTTGGATCTGAGTATCATCGGCCTTTGAATCTAGAAGGAGAAATGTTTGTCTGTTCTGTCGGCTTCAAAAAATCTTAACCATCAGTGTGACTGGAAAAGCACCGAGACAAACACACCCGAGTGAGAGTGTTCCAGAGCACTGACTGTGGAAAGAGCTTTAAGCAGTTACACAGCCCCAAAAAACATCACACCATTTACAGCAGGGAAAATGAAATGAAATGAAATGAAATGAAAATGAATGAAATGAAATGAAAATCGCTTATTGTCACAAGTAGGCTTCAATGAAGTTACTGTGAAAAGCCCCAAGTCGCCACATTCCGGCACCTGTTCGG